>NC_083768.1:21893979-22493979 GCF_963514075.1 Conger conger
TTGATGGATTTACAGTGGGCTTGTTTAACGTACGGTTGTATAAGCAGTTCACCGCAAGGTATAGGAATGGGGAACCCTCTGACTCCATTTTGCCTCCATCTCACGGCTGTTCAGAAGGCGAAGCCACGCTTGAAGACTGAAACCAGGAGTAAAATGTAAAAGCTCCAAGCTTTTGTTGAGCTGTTCTGGCTCGTTTATCAGACCCTACTGTTGTCCCAACCATGTACAGTTTGAATCGGCGAAACTTTTACAATCGACCTTTCGTTCCGACAGCGCATGCCTGCAAGACCCGTAATCCCACTGCCGCTTCCGAGTAAGTCCTGAAATAGCTCTGTCTCGCTTTGTTCGGACAGATTGTATAACTAATACGGTCAGACACAGACAGAGGCAGAAAGCGCAGGCGAAACAGAGAGTTTCAGAGCCACCGGCCCTGGCACCCATCGCACACAGGGCCCCTGAAACGCTCCCCTCCCATCCCAGAGCGGCCCCGGCCACGCCATGCGTGTCAAAGCCCATTCCTGAATATGCATACGGAGCCCGCCTGCACGTCTCACCGGAAGCCGTCTGGCCTCGCCCGATTGGCTCGCTGGCCACATCTCATTAATCAAACAAATGACACGGCTTGGCCGCGTGACAGCGGTCCGGCTCGGAATGTGAATGTGAGCGGCGCGGAGCGGCGGTGCCGCGGCGATAACAAACGGAGCGCGGGGGGGGAAGGCCCCCGCCCCCGCCTTCTCCCACGCTTTCCCCCCCTCGCTCCCCGCCATCAGCGAAAACCAGGGCAGGAGGGGGGAAATGGCAACAAAGAGAGCCACAGAGATGAAGATAGAGGGAGCGAGAGGGGGGATTATCCAGCGTGCTGGACCCCGAGTCCCTCAGTATTTCGGCAAACAGAAGAACAAAATGAGGGTTTTATGGGAAAAGGGGCGTAAGTGCCGCTTTCCGAGCCAAAACAAATGTTTATACTTATTTCAATGTAGTTAAGGATGGAACATCCTATCTTTTGCCACTCGACAGATCTCACCAAGGGCTTTCTTTATAATACTATATAATATAATACTCATTTTGGCCAAAAATGTCACTTACGTTGCTAGCTCACCAAACCCTCGAAAAATACAAGCGATAGGACAGGAGAGGAGGAAGAGGGGAGAAAGAGGAGGAACAGAAGGAGGAAGGGGCAGATATCTCTGATCCTGAGGGGTGGGAGAATACCCAGCTCTCGGTCGTGAACTCACCAGACGGTGATGAAGTCATGGGGCCCGTGGACCTGCAGCAGGGTGAAGTTGAGGCTGACCCCCTGGCCCGGGGCCACTGTGACCAGCCAGGTGCAGTCGATGGAGCCGGGGTACTCCTCGGGGTACCCTGGGGAGAAGATGGTCCCGTTCTCCAATGTGACGTTACCCCGCAGGGCACTGTGGGAATAAAACCAATCAGGTAAAGCTGGATTCCAGGCACTCCATAAAAAGCAGGTCTCTCTCCATCTTCTCCTTTTCTTCACTGGCTCCTCTTCTCCCTGTCTGGGCCGCAGATTAACTGAGAAAGCCTGTTAGCGAGGCGGGAATCTCCCACACTGTTCTGGTGAGATAAGGGCACAACCTTATCCCACAAGGAGTCGCTCTGGGAGAGGAGAGTGGGGGCGAAGCCTGAAAGTGCCCCAGAGCCCTGGAAGAGATGAGCTAAGCACACAGCCAGAAGGGCACAGAGTCTGAACCGCACATTCCCAAACCCAGATCCCACTCACACACAGCCCCCGTCAAATATACTGTAATAGCATACTTGTCCTACTAAAGTTATTTTGCGCATGTTCATTTTCACTGAAATGTTTAGCTCAAGATGAGACTGTTATGATCATGTATGATACTGAGCCTTATGATACTGTAAAAGGCACTGGCCAGGATATGGAGCAAGCAATGCATTCTAAGGGTGTGTGTTGATGTGTTTGCATATGCGCTCGTGTCTGTGTGCGTTGTGTGTCTGTGTGCATGTGTGTGTGAAAGAGAGAGAGAGATGGCAAGAGGAAGGTAAAGAGTGTGCATAAAGAACAAAAACACAAGCTTTTTGTGAGCAAGCAGGACGCTGGCATGTAGGAGAGTAGAGACAGAAGCTCCGTACAGGAGAAAGATGGAGTTGCCCTTTCGACAGCGCAGGACAGCTCAATCCAGCTATCAATATGCAGCTGATACAGACGGCGTGAATAATCACGCTGTTGATGCACAGGGCTCAGACCGGGCCCTTCGCTCCAGTGGCCGGCCCCTAAGTGCTCATTCCCAGGGCCTCAAGGTCAGGCGGGCTCTCCTCACCCCCCCCCCCCCCCCCCCCTCCACGATCCCAGCCCTTCCCTTTGTGTGCGGAAACCGCCGCCCTGTTAATCTCCATACCCTCGCCCTTCCAGCCGCCTCGGTCTGCTAAATGAAGTATCGATCAGAGCATTGATTAAAAAGGCGTATAACCGCTCCACGATGGTATCGACTGGCCGGAGGGGGGGAGGTAGGCGGGGGCGTACGGCGACGATGGCGTCTGTCACGTTCCGAGACGGGCACGCTCGGCGGAGGCAGGGAGGAGAGCGGAATAAAGTATTGATCACCTTCTAACATGCTCGAGAGGAAATCTATGTACATGTCATGGTCACCGTGACCCGGGACCTGAACTGTAAATGGGCCATTGGGAGCAGCATGCCGGGGCAGCGAGAACTCGTTCAACACAAGGAGCCTGACTGAATGGTCTAAGGACTATACTAATACTAATGCTAATATCAATAATACTACTATGACTACTACTTCTACTAACACTACTACTGCTACTAAAAATTACAAAAATACACAAAAAAGCATTGCTGTCCTTAGACTCTGATGACAGATGGAGGCATGTTTCTCAACTTTCAGAATTTTTTTGTTTTACTTCGATCCAAAGAGTTCAATTCAATTCAATTCAATTATTAATTCATTAATTCATTCATTATCCTAACCCGCTTATCCTGAACAGGGTCGCAGGGGGGCTGGAGCCTATCCCAGCATACATTGGGTGAAATATGGGGCAGGAATACACCCTGGACAGGTCGCCAGTCCATCGCAGGGCACACACACCATTTACTCACACACTACATACCTACGGGCAATTTAGACTCTCCAATTAACCTGCATGTCTTTGGACTGTGGGAGGTAAGCGGAGTACCCGGAGGAAACCCACGCGAACACGGGGAGAAGATGCAAACTCCACACAGAGAGGCCCCAACCGACAGGGATTCGAACCCAGGACCTCCTTGCTGTGAGGCGGCAGTGCTACCCACTGCACCATCTGTGCCGCTTGCATTCAATTAGAGATGACAAAATGAGCAGTCTGTGTCAAACCAATTCTTATTAGTCATTCCATTTCCATTTCCTTTAATGTCAAATGGTGATTTTTGCTTTTACTCTAATGAGTTCATCTGTAAAAAAGTTCACTATTTAAAAACTTACATTTGGGCAGGATTACATGTTCTTTCCTCATCTTAGAACAAATCACTTCCTTTCCACCCCTCAGACCACAGTGCGTCACCATGCCATTGTGTGTCCTCTGAATCATGGGAAATCGAGCGCTGATTAGGCCAAGATTACCTCTCTTTTCTGGTTCTATTTTCCGGAACTTTCCAGCTACTTCCAAGCAACAGCCTGTTCTCTTGATCCACTCCAGTGACAGAATGCAGGAAGCTCAAGGCTTAACCATGAGCCCTGATTAGTTAAATAAAAGCGCACATGCCCCCCACCCCTCACCCCCTCAGACCTCACATACTTGTGCCAAATCTCACTTCCACACCCTTCTCTCTGAGCCAATCATTTTGAATTGAGATGATTGAAATTGCGTGTTTGTGGCCTCAGGATTCAGCCCTGGAATTAAGGAGGCTTAAATGAGGACTTGAGAACCAGACTGGGGAAGGGGGTAAGAGTGGGGCAGCAGAGTCTGTTGATATAGAGGCGCCTCACGGTTGAATCCTAGAGGGACTGCTGAAAACCTCCATGAAACCCTCCTGTCCCCTTTCCCGGGTCCAGCCCAGACAAGAAGCCACACGCAAACATGAACTGAAGAGAGATCTGCGAGAGTAAATGAATTCATAAGCTGTCGAAAGAAGAAAATCTGAAAAAAAGAAAAGAAATTGGATACAGTGATAAAGGGGAGGAGAAGAAACGTTGTGTTGCGGAATGTCGTGCATTCAGCTGTTTGCGATAATCACTGCCTCTTTCACTGGATTCATTTCAGCCATTTTACTTCATTTTAGGCCCAATCTAATCCAATCTGCATTCATTTTAGGAATTAACTTACTTTGTCAACAAAGAAAAGCGTGTTCATGGAAGACAGTGCACGCTCGTAACACTTGGCACCTTCACGGAATTACACCACCTACACATGAAGGATTACGACTCCTTTTCATTTGCACCATTCCACACATGGGGAAACATAGAATGAAATAAAAAGCAAGTGTATATATGTTTTCATCTTAAATAAAAAAGAAGAATGTATTTATGGGAGATGTGGGTGGTGTGAGGAACTGCAACATATCACCAAGGTGACATCCCCTGACTCCATGCGCGGCTTTTCCAGCTAAATTATGCACACTGATTCCATCACAGCCTCATGGTGAGCTACAGTACTGTACGTCATATGTTACATTCTTATTCTAATATGACAGTTGGCATAGGACATAATCTCCTGTGTGTCATGTTCTTTATGTAGTTATATGAGACCCTAAAGCCACTGTGCGTTTGAGAGAAAAAAAATAGGTTCTTGCTTGTTTTCCTCTGTGAAGTCCATTCAACATCCCTTACACTAGAGATCTTGCAGAGCTGTAATTGTTCAACTGATATGAAATAAATGACAAAGAGAGTTATGGATAAAATGGGTCAGCGATGATAATGTAAAAAGATATACAGTATAACTTCACCAATTCTGTAATTCTGTGGGGAATTGTTTATTATACAGTGACATCGGCAACTGTATATTTTTTCATTCTTTTTATTTTTCTTAGGTTGTCCCAGATATACAGTGCAGTCTGTATTTTGGTAAGCATATTGTTTAGACAATGTCTCTGACATTGTTTTTCTTATTTCTCAGCCTCATGATGGCTTCCTTCACTTTCATTGGCTCTGCAACTCTGGTCCTCACATTGACAAATGCCAATAACCAATCAAAAGCCTAGAATCAAGACTAGATACTGAAATCTCAGTAACCTGAGACAAGGCCAATGAGACCCACCTTCACACCGAGGGAAGGGGTTGTCCCAGTTGCGGGTAGTTCCGTGCTGGCAGGTGAGAATGGCGTGGCCCATCAGCTGATATCCCGGCTGGCACTCGAAAGAGATGGACTGGCCTACGTTATACCCAGCGCCCACCACCACGCCGTAACCAAACGGCTCTGGGTCAGGACACTCTTGAAGCTCATAGGCTGTAAACAGGAAAACTCATTTAGTAAACCAATTAGATGTCTATCAACATCTAATTAACCAATTACAAAGTGCTGTTGGATGCAGGAACTGAGGAAATTAAATCAGCCTGTTTTGGAGATTGGCATCCGGGTCAGTATTAGCAGCACTGGTCCTAATTAAACTCATGATTTATGTGTTAGTGGTGAAACAACAAGAGAAAAGACAAATCATTTGTGATAATTCTGTATTCTTTTTCAAATTCACAGCAGGAAATTCTAATTCAAATGAACTTCACAGAGGGTTCAAACTCCTCAGAAGAGGTCAGCTCCTGAAGAGGAAGCGGGTTGACTCTCCCTTGCCTTGGTACTCGAAGCGAAAGCCTGGCTTGTTCTGGGAGTGATCACTGTGGAAGTAGACGGTGGTCTCGTGGGAGGTCGTGAGGAGGGAGGAGGGAACCTCCTGCCCGCTGTAGCGGCCGATAATGGAGCTGGTCTCGAAGGGGCCGTTGCGGATCTCCAGGAAATCGTGATTGGCCTCAGTGGAAAAGTTGAGAAACTGCAAATGTGCACCTGTGGGTTACCGCAGTAAGTGAGTGAGATACCATCCTCCTAATATGTCCGAAGCTAAAATGTAGTCTCAAACCATTTAAAAACTACAACACCCATGAGAGATGGGTTTTCCTGTGGAAGATACAAAAAGTTAAACTTTTCCCCAGTACATAAAACATCTTCAGAAACCACACTGTACAAAATCACTTTTGCATGTATTCTGGTGTCTCAAGAGGCAGCTTTAATGTTGTATGTGTCAATATTATCCTTTCCATGACAAGGTAAACTCAACTCAAGGGAGCAAATGTCCACATAAAGAGAAAATAAGGTATGTTGTGGCTACTGAAGCATGTTTCTGCATGAAAGGATAAATATTTTTCATATTGCTCTCCATAAGGAATAAACCCAGTGTCTCAGCTTGCCGTAAGAGACCACAGTACATATTGTTGCAAAGCTGAGATTTTATCAAACTACAAAAGTCTGAGCTTTCATCACAGATCAGATGAGTAGACACAGTTAACAAACTGTACTTAATAATGTATCTAGCAAATATTTATAGAACTACAAAGCACTGAAAATGAAGTTGGAAGGATAGTGTCTGGGCCCGTATTGGAGACATGATGAGACATGGGTTCAATGATTATGCATTACAGCCTGATTCAAGGCTGGCATTTGGGAATAACTATTTCTGAGATTCCATTGGAATGAAAAATGAAAACCTCACCGTATCCAACAGGCAGGTAGACCCTCCAGGTGCAGTCGCTGTTGCTCGGGTAGTTTCCTGGGAAACCAGGACTCAGGATCATGCCCTCCATTTCTTCCCGTATGCCACCACACTGAGCTGAGGAGAAATGGGACAAAATGGCAGCCAAAATGGTAACCCATTGTGTTTGGCCAGAGACAGCCCACAGGCACTTGGTCACCCAAAAACTTGATAGCACAATCTAAACTTAAAAATAGACCAGAGCAACCTCCTTTCTAATTTATTTTTACTTACATACTTCTCTCCAGCAAGATAATCTATACAATCTAACGAACAAAAACATAAAACTCTACAAGGTATGGATACAGTTTAATGAAGAGGGCCCTAGGCCTGTGATAATAGGTTTAGTGAGATCAGAAATGAATAATAACTACTGTAGCTTGTATTTGTTAAGCACAAGTATAATGGTGGTATTTATTTGTAAACCAGTTAAGGTCATTTGTAAATTGAATACAGACCACAATTTCCAATCCAATTAAGACGCTTGAAAATAAAAACTATATACCAATATTATTGTGGTCAATACCAACACATTATGGTGCATAGACTGTAAATGTATGGTTCTAATATATTATGCTGATGAAAAATTTAAAGGGTATGTTTCAGAACATTTTTTTTTTTTTAATCATCAGTAATTTCATTAGACTTTAACAGACTCTCCTTTGGGGACGGCTGTTGGAAGTGATGTCAGCTTATTAGAGGAATTCCTTTCCCATCAAAAGACCATGCATTCTGTATCGTAAATAGATTTATGGTACACTTAATGAAAGCTGATAAAAGAAACAAAATGCTATTTAGCATGAAGAACAAAGCACAATGCCTTGATTGGGAGCGCAGAAGGGTTAATACCCTTTTTGCGGCGATCTGGACCCAGGTGCAATCAGGAAACTGCTGACGCCAGAAGAGGCCATTAATCCCTGCTGGCCTTTCACCAATCAGAGCAAGTGACAGGAGCAATTAGGTCGGAGCAGGGGCCGTTCGCCATGAAGCGCGTTTCTGAGTTTACACAGGGACGCGCGCGTTCGCACCCCCGCGTTCTTTCGCAACCACGCTGGTGCAGTCACAGACAATAAGCACCCTCGCAGGGGCTGTCGAAATGGGCCTCGCCCCTTTAAAATCGGCCAAGGACACCCGACGGAAGAGGGTATCGACTGACTGAGGGGGCCTGGGAGATAAACGAAGCAGCTGCTATAAATGACTCTAAGCGAATTCCCTCCTCTGACGGGCGAGCAGGAAAAACAAACAGGAGCGACGGGGACAGAGGCAATGAGTCGCCCACGCGGCCATCTTGTGTTGACTCACAGAAAGCGCCACAAGAACAGCACAGTGCGTGCCGGCTGGCTGCATGTGAACATTCACGCCTGCGATCTGCTTTAACCCGACAAGAATAAATCTACAGTTTAATTCCCCCAGAAGATGAAGGATTTGTATGAAGCGGAATGTGTAGACCAACGAGGGGAATGTAGGCAAGCCCTATGCAAACACAATAAATACCAGAAGTGCAGGAAGTACAATGGCCAAATGCACACTGGTAGGGCGATCTTTATGGACAGGAACAAATTTAGGCCTTGAATATCCACTGAGTATAACTGTTTTAATTAACAAGCTTTTCAGTATCAGGTTCTGTCTCGCAGTATTCGATCAGTATTTGTCCTTATGTTTAACTAATTCAAATGCAAAATAAGGGAATTGCTCTTCACAAGCACTTTTTATGTGAGTTCAGTGATCCTCAAACATAATGTAAAAAAAATATTGTCATACTCCATGTCTGTTCTGTTTTGGCCTTTTCTGTTTCATGTCTTATGTCCGTGTTTCGTGTCTGGTGTATCTCTGTGGTTGCCGACTTTCCTAAAGTCAAGCGGTGTACATTGTCATTTAGCCTCAGTGAACATGGTCACTAGAGAATCACTCCTCTCAGAGGAGAGCTTTGCAAACTCGCCAACAAGCCCGGCATTCCTTGACTGAGATCACCGTCGCTGTTTGTGTACACTTCCTACCTCTGCATAAGTATTCCTGTTTCGTCAGTTGAATTACAGCTTTAATATTTTCTTGTATATTGTTAGTTAGTATCAGTAATCCTGCTTGGACAGAATGTCTTGTGTGTATTTTAGTTTTCACATTTACAGTCCTAGGTATGCTATGCTGTAGCTGGGTGACCGCGTAGTTCTCTCCTGTGCTCTGTTTGCATACCCACGTCCTCCTCACCTCAGTTTACTATCGCCGTGTTATTAAGGCGTGATGCTGATTTTCCCTGCCGCTTGTAATCTCCTCGCTTGAGTGAGATTAGTCTCATGATCGTTTCGTACAGGTCTTTCATTTTGTTGGCCGAGTGGCGGGGAGTTATGTATTCCCTTTCTTATTTTCCCCTTCCTCATCTAGGTTATATCCCTAATCTCTAATTAACCCCAGAAAATATTAGTGGTTATCTCACATCTGGTGGGTGACTTGTGTTTGGTCCTCTGACCCTGCTCCCTTACATTCACCTATGTCACGTTACCTGTTCCCCACACTCACACCTGTTTGTCATTTCAGTTCAATCAATTGTGTATTTATACCCATATATTTTTGTCAGTTCTTTGCTAGATTGTTATCTGCTTGTCTATAACTCTCCAGCGTATTTCTATTCAGCGTATTTCCTGGTTGAGATTGGTTCTTCAGTCCTGGTGCCTGACAATGATATTTGCAAAGAAAAACCCAGTTTCAACAGTTGCATTCATTCAGAATAAATAATGACTGAATACAGTCCAATCGCAACGGCATTCCTGGTGTAAAATCCAGCTGTGACCAGCTTGAAATACCAGCTACCAGAAGTATCAAAACATACCTTGAGACGGCCAAACCCTGTTGAGTGTGGATCTGGTCTAACTGCTCAACCAGCTACAAACTGTTTCAAAACCAAGCTTGAGCTGTTTTTTCAGCAGGGATATTAGACAGTACATTGTGATGTCTAGCATATGTGAAGAGCTCTTTCCATGCAATATTTCTGTATGTGTGCAGCAAAGACAAATCCAGAGAGGCTCTTTACCAATGCAGAGGGGCGGTGGGAAATTCCAGCGTCTGACAGTCCCTGGCATGCAGGAGATATGAGAGTTTCCCTGTAAGCACACAGAGTCTCAAAGTTAATTAGTTAATTTCTCAGTTACACTGGTGCTTCTGAACCTCGTATCCGTTTCACAGCACGTCTTCGGCTTTTGTTCATTTCTCACACATCTTCCAAGGAGTAGGAAGACAAAGAGCTGATAGATCAATTGGACATTAAACAATTAAGCAGATGGAGAAAAGCAATTACTGGTATTGTCAATAGAGCTACGCACATCCATTTTAAAGAAAAGCTCTCATCAGGTGGTAGGCTCATACTACTTTGTGAAGCTGCTATGTGTTTAAGTCATTGGTTGGATGGAGTTAATTTTATTTGTATTTGTTACAGTACTGTAGTTCCTCCAGTTGTAGTTCTCTTGGTATGGTAGTTACAGAAAGGCCTTTATACCCTCTTTACTGGACCTATGTTCATGGCCTTACAACCAATGATATATGAATTGTACCTTATCTGACGTGTTAGGTTATTTGTTTGATGACCTTGATATGCACTGTTTTGTATATCTGCTAAATAAAATGTCATGAAAATATAAGGAGTGGCGGACCTGCAGGGTGTAGCCTGGCTCGCATTGGAAAGACACCACGTTGTTCATTTGCAGGCGATCGCCCACCTTCATCCCATTCATGGGGATGACAGGCTCAGGACAGCTCGTGAGAGACACCGCTAGGAGAGACAGAGGGAGAGTCAGGAACTTCACCAACATCAGTTTAGTGAAGGATATAGAGGATGGGGGGGGGGACAGGGGCCTCAGAAGAAACACGGCATGACATTATATTCATGTAGTATTCATTTGATTCCTTTTACAGGAAGTCAAACATTCCCCTGTGGATTTGTTTTCCTTAGCAAACAAGCCTTTGTGCCTTTATAGAAGGCCTTGTCATATGATCAAGGTCATGTAGCCAGGAGGGCAAAACAAAATGTCTGAACAAAGAGGCCTGAAGTCTGTGCAGAACAGTGACAATTGGGACAAGAAAGGAGAAGCAGGCATAAATAGAATAATAACAGTAAACATATAATAATAAAGTGCAGTAAACACGCTCAGCGAGGCTGGCACAGCTGTCCGTGTTCTCCTTACTCTTGTACTCCAGCCGGAAGCCAGCTGCAGACACGCTGATGTCAGAGAAGAAGTGTAGATACAGCTGGTTGGACGTGCTGTTCAAGAGGGCCGGAACAGTTGTGCCTGTGCAGCGCCACCAAAGAGGAAACAGTTAGCACAGCGACAAACAGAGTGATAACAGTTAGCACAGCGACAAAGAGAGTGATAACAGTTATCACAGGGATAAATGGAATGGCAACAGTTAACATAGCGACAAACAGAGTGATAACAGTTATCACAGGGATAACTGATCACTCCCTACTCCCCAGCTAGACCACTCCGGTCTGCCAGCTCTGGTCGCCTTACGGTTCCCTCTCTACATGCACCTGGCGGTCGAGCTGCACGTTCATGCCTGTTTTCCGTTCTGGTTCCTCAGTGGTGGAATGACTTGCCTACCACGGTCAGAACAGCAGAATCCCTCCCCCTATTTCGACGCAGACTCAAAACCCACCTTTTCAAACTCTACCTTAGTCCTCCCTCCTGATTTCCCCTGCCCCTCCTTTCTGATATCCCTATCCTTGTCTAACCCCCCCCCCCCCCCAAATAAAAAAAATAACAGTTGGCAACAGTTACCATTATGGTATGTATGAGGGTAGAAGGAAATGTAAGATACATCATTTTTGACTTATAAATAATTAAATTTAATGTCAGTTTCTTTTTTTTTATATAACATAACTTGTAGCAGGGTCATCACGATGACAGTATGGTATGTATCTAGGCCATAGGTATAAGCCAATGGATAGGCCGGTGATTGGTGGTGATAAATGGCTTAGCCATCACTCATTACTGCGACTAACTTACCTGAGAAACTGCCAAGCATGGTGTCAGTGTTATCACCCCCATCAAACACCTCCAGTGAGTCCCAGTTCTGCTCTGTCATGAAGCTGATCACCTGAATCTGTCACCCAACAGGGAGCAAGAGAACAGGATCACAATTACACTATTTCAGTTAGGAGATTTGGGGAAATTTGTACTGCATCCACTTTCAGGCACAGACTGAAGACTGCTTCTTCAAGCTGCACCCCTCTCCACCCCACTTATTCTTTAGTTCTCACAATTGTGTGTATCATTATTATTAGAGTTCTGTTCCCTAGGATTGATTTATTGCTATATAATGCTTTTGTTTGGCTATGTAATCCATTTATTTTTGTTCCTACTTAAGTGTATATCATTCTGTCACGTTGTACTGTATAAAAACAGTTTTGGAGATGTAGTCTAGCCAGGCCCAAGTCCTTATCTTTGTTGGATTTTTAGCACTTGAAACCGTACTTTCCTCTAGGGTCTTTCAGCGCACTTGTCCCTGGTCATCGGTACAGTACCAAAAGTATTGGAACAGCAAGGTCAATTCCATTGTTTTTTGTTGTTTTTGTTTTTGCTATACACTGAGGACAATTGACAATTGTGAAGGCATCTGAATCAACCGTTCAAAGAAGACTTAGAGAGCAGCAATATAGAGGCAATACCACACGATCCAAACCACTCATCAGTAGTAAGAAACGGAAACGGACATTACAATTTCCAAAGAAGTAGAGATTAGCCACAAAAGTTCTAGAACATGGTGAGACCAATATTAACCTCTACCAAAGTGAGGGAAAGGCAAAAGTGTGGAGAAAACTCATGATCTGCTCATGATCCAAAACATACAAGCTCATCTGTGAAGCATGGTGGAGGAAGTGTCACGGCTTGGGCTTGCAACTTTTTGACATTATGGTGCCCTGAAATGGGGGGACTATGTATAAGCACTGCTGTAATTCCTACCCGGTGAAACCAAAATGTATAAAAATGTACTTAATTGAAGTCTGACAATGTGCACTTTAACCACGTGATTTTTTTAAATACAAATCTTAAATTGTGGAGTACAAAGGCAAGTAAATAAATGATGGGTCTTTGTCCCAAACATTATGGAGTACACTGTATGTATGGAATGGAAGTGGTCTCAATCAACACTTTTACCTTGTATGGGAATGGCTGTGGGGTGGGGAAAAGGCAGCCTCTTAAGCTCAGATTTCTGTTTCAGCCACGACAAATAGAAGCCTCATTGAATTTTCCATGCGTTGCGACTTCATTACAATTCAGTAACCCCACACTTATATCATTACATTCCATTTATTTTCAAAGGTGGCACTATTTTTTACACATGGTTAAACCTAGTTGGGATCTACACAACCCTTATCAGAGACGTCAGCAAAAAGGCTGAGTTGAAAAGCAAGTGCTCCCCTTAAGCCTATTTGGCTGTCTAAATATACTGTATAGAAATGGCTGTTTGTATGCGTCTCTATTCAAAAGCATTTCCATTATGTCAAAGTAGGCTACCACAGAGAGCATGATTCACAGCTTTCATAAAGCGCTGTGCTTGACACATTCCGACTGACATCTGCTAACATACAGACAAATATTTTGTACATACGCTTTTCTAATTTGACAGACCCCACTTAAAATGTCATTCTTTAGTACGTTTGTACACACCGGCAACACCATTAGTAAACAGTTATGTTTTATTCCAAGGAGGCCATAGTATGCTTAAGGCGTGGTCAGCCCGCTTGAAAAAAAGTGATGTTAGTCTAAACAGTTTAGTGCTTTCATCTTTGTTTACAGTTGTTTTTTTGGTCCAGAATACAGTGAATTACTGATATCCCAACATTTTGAGCAATAAATATGCAAAAACAAACAAAAGAAAGGAATCACAAAAACTTGACAAAAAAATGACTGAAAAGTACTAATCCGCTACATGACGTGCAAACACTCAAAAAGATAGGCCGACACGAATCCCAATTTCATACTCTGAAACCTTTTCCGCGTCAATTCAGCGCCCTGTCTAGACAAATCGCTCAAAAGAAATCTATGCGTACATTCAGCTGTATTCAATTCATTTTCGTGGAGCGATAAGGCGCATTCATTTGGAGAGAGGCAACTGACTAGACAGATCTGACATCCGCCTTATCAAGCAGGCCGCAGATGGGGGATATTTCCATCCCGCGTGGAGCCTCTGGGTCACGGCCCGTTCGCGCGCACTGGAGACGGCGCGGTTTTTACTGCTCTGTTCTGAAATGGTTATGGATCGGATGCGAGACAATTACAGGGTCAGCCTGAGAGTGGCCGCTGGACTCGGAAAGGCGGCCACTCGCAGATCAGAGATCGATCTTTCTTTTAGAGCGGGTGGAAGGCGAGAGGCGAGGCACGGTTTGAAGTTTGGGCTCGGACTGGCACGTTCCGGCAGATTAGAATTACGCACACGTGGATTTGAGCTGTGAGAGCTGGAGATCACAGTACACCCCCTGTTCTAACTAACTCACTTCCAGCATTAGGATGCTGTGGATGTGCACCTCACTGGGGAGGAACTGGGAGGGGAGGTCTGTGCAGAGGTAGAGACCGGCAGACTGCTTTCATGGATGAACACAGGGAAAAACAGTGAGGGAATATGTGCATTCCCATACACACATACGTAAACAGAAGTGCACCAAAATTCACAGACGCGTACAAGCACACACACATACACACAGGTAGCACCCAAAGCATCAGTGAGAAGGCATTAATTTTTACATTAATGCTTTTGCAGGTGTTGCTGGTGTGATGAGTCTCAGGAGGGCTGAAGGTGGGATCTATTTGAGACTTGCCGCAAATCCTGTTGCCCCCCCCACTGGATTAGTGCAACCTAGCACAACACAGCAGCATGTGTGCTCTGAGCAGAGACATCCACACACCACACAAATGCACATACACATGCACACACATACTGTGCTAAACCTACCGCTGAGCAGCAGTTCCTATGACACTCATAATTACCCCAGCACTCACTTGAAACAATTAACATGAGAGTTTCAAGAGCTCTTCTCCCCATTAATTGTAGTTTCCGGCATCCCCACGGGACCAATGTTAGGTCCCGGTGGGATTTTAACACACATGTTCACACCATCCACTCCAACCTTGACTACACCCCTCCATTTAACGCAGCGAGAGCTTTCTCATGAATAGAGAGATGCTTTTCCAGCAGAGGTGTTGCATAGTTAATACGGTTGTACTTATCATAAGAAAGGCGGTGACAGAGGCCATTGCTTTTCCTGTCACGGTGAAATATAATACCCATAATCCAGCTTGGGGACATGCCCGCTTCATAGATGGCTGGACACCGCAGAGAATAATGACCACTGAGCTACAAGGGATTAGCATATAGGAACCGGCGAGCTCAAATCTTCACCACGAAGCAACTATTATAACCAGGGGGTTATTGGTTTAGAGCCTGAATAGACGTCAGTTATCGTCAGTTATTACAATATTGCAAGGTCCAGAAATGCTCAAAACAATGAAGCACTTTTTCTAAAATCAGGAAATGCTAAATGCATACAAGAAAGCCACATAAACAAGGCTTTCTCGCAATGGGAATGCTGTGGGGGCGACTTCATCTTTCGATCAGGATTATCACATTTAAGCCACTTATCTTTCACATAATGAATCTCTTATTGGCAAGTTTCGCCATTGTTAGATACAACAATGCGTATTTATACTTCTCTGCCTGTGTTTAGTGCATGTAATTGTGAGTTGCTATTTTATATATTTTCTTCTTGCTGTTAGTACATTTTATCAGCTCAGAGATAGCGGGCAGTGATATAGACGGGTGGAAATACAATAGTTTTCTGTGGGAGGACATTTGGAGGAATTGCTGACGGTTTTTGAGTGTGGCTCAACGACCAGGGGTGCCACAGCATGGAAGCGCTGTACCTCTAAATCAGACGTCAAACTGAATTCCCAGGGGGCCGTAGTGTCTGTGGGTTCTTGTGTTTTGCTTTTAATCAGCAGTCAATTAAGACCTTGGGAAGGCGTGGGGATTATTTGGCCAGTCGATTAAGTGAAGGAACCAGTGGTGCCGAGAACACCCTGAAACCCGGACACAGAGGCCCTCCAGGACTCCAGTTTGACACTTGTGCTCTAAATGTTCCAGTTGCTCACAAAGTTTGAAAAGAGAAGGCTCATTAATTTGGTAATTAGCTCATGAATCGGTGAGAAGCGAGTTTGCTAACAGACTATTCAATCTGCCGGTAAAGCTACAGTACAAAGGGGCATTTGTTGGGAACAAAAAAATGTTGGCAATTTGTTAATGCTTGTTTTGACAATTTCAGCTTGTTAAATGTTTTGTTCAGCTATAATGTACATTACAGGAACACTGCAAGTGCCAGCTCTTGCCATTAATAACTTGTGTAGCCTGCCTTTTTGAATGCCAGTCCCTAAATGATGAGGAAGGGGAAAACCTCAGCCAGGTTCAATCAATGATGTTCATACCTGAATGCCAGAACCTTCTGGCACGGTAATCTTCCACACACAGTTCAGACTGTTCAGGTATGGGTCAGGAAAGCCCGGAGACAAGATGGTTCCAGTCCGTTGGGTTAGATTTCCCCCACAGGGAACTGCAGTGAGAGGATGGAGAGAGAGGGGAGGAGGGAGAGAAAGAGAGTGAGAGAATGAGATAAAAAACTGACAGCTTTCACACATATTTGCACATGAACACACAAACAGCCACACACACACACACACACACACACACACAGGAAACAGATGGAGTGTTTCAGATCTTCCCCAGCTCCACCCTTCTTTCCTGTTGCCTCGGTCCAACATCTGGCGATGGCACTGGACCGCACAGGTGAGCACCTCCAACATCTGTCCGCCCAGGCAAACGAGCACACACCTGACCCGAGGCAGCATCTGTCACCTGTGCAGCAGTCCCAGAGAAAGCCACGGCCCCCCATCTGTCCACCTTGCTCATTAGACCCACATAAAGCACAGCCATTTCCAGGTACAGTACAGCAGCATACATTTCCTTTGAATGCAACTATCTCACAAAGCACCTTTTTTAAGAGGGCACCGATACGTAAAAGCTTTACACTTGCAGACTGCTTCAGAGTCCCTCTTTACTTCTCAAAGTCCCTGCTGAAGAATGATTACTGGAATGACAAGTCACTGCTAAATCGCCCATGAAAGGGCTGAATGTATGCACTATATCTATCTAACCTCTTTGCCTGGATCTCGGTTTTCTGCCCAGCTTTTAATCTTCCAGGAAATTTATGAGAGCATAATTGTAAATCTGCTGATACGTACAAGTAAAATCATAATAGCTGAGTGAGCTAGTAATATTTTGTGGTGCGTTTTTCCGTGGGAAGACACAGAACGTGTCTTTTTTCGCAAAGCAGCTTTTGCAGTAAATGTAAGTTATTTCAGTCCACGTTAGAATACTTTAAATAATTGAATGTCGGCACTGTGTTATGAAAGATTAGATGAATAGCTTAAAGCCTTTCAGTTATTTATTTTAGAAAGAAAATATGATTCAAAGACAGTTTTTGGTGTAGGATGCCTTCAGCATCTAATTTTCTGTATCTATTACAGTACAAACTCGCAGAGATTGGACGTTCATGTGTTTGCACAATTGAACACAATTATACCATGAGAATGACAGTGCGAATGAAATACTCATGAAATGAAATGAACTTCAGAATTTTCCGGAACACAGGCAGGTCAGTGAAGGCAGGAGAAGCGGCTCGTACCGACACAGCTGGGGATGGTGCTGTTCCACTGTGCCAGGGCGTTGGGCACGGTCAGGCACTCGATGGCGCTAGCCCCCTCTAGCGCGTAGCCCGAGTCGCACTCAAAGCGGATGGCCGCGCCCACCGAGAAGTTGTTCCCCATGCGCTTGCCGTAGCGGGGCTCCGGTACCGAGCTGCACTGGGTGGCGCTAGTGCGGGGGACCGCTGATGAGGGGCGAGAGACAGAGGTCAACGGATCCCACAACAAACAGGAAAAAGGTGGAAGTGGATTTGGAAGCGGACCTGGAGCTGCATCTTAAATAACAAGCTTTTATGGTTGTTTACTCATGCAAGGCTTTTCCATTAAGAGCACGCCAGGAGCTTGCACTGACTGACGCTGAGAAACAATCAGTGGCTGCTAAAAGCTAGGTCATCTATTATGAAGGGGGGATACAGGTAAAACACAGGGGGGAACACCAACCCAGGTGTTCTCCAATTCAGTCATTGACGGGTGTCCAAAAAGCAGGACTGAACTATTCAACCCCCAGACGTTTACATGGAGAAGCCTTTTTCCCATAAGTAGGCCCAATCAAAACCCCACTCTGGGTTATTGCCTGTTAAGCCTCACTTTCCTGTGTACACAACAGATTCTACGAACATGGTATCAGCATGGGTAATGGACAGACGGCCCTACTCAGACACTGAAGAAGTGGGTAAACCGTGACCGGTTCACTTGTGGAGCGTACCTTGATAGACCAGGTGGAAACCTCTGGAAGTAACTTGGCCTTTGGAGTTGAATCGGATGAGGATTTGGTTGGAGGTGGCCAGGGGTAGGGATTCACCTGCAGGGTTTACAGAGATGATGGTGAAGGTTAGGGGCTTTATTGGGCCCTGTGTGTCAGTGAGTGAGAAGGTCTGTGATGCAGTCATTGATCGAGGGTCCTCCATATAAACGATGCCTATTAAAACAGTAACTACAGTAACTACATACGGGGAGGTACTTTCTGATCTGATTTGAAGAGCAGTTCCAATGGAAGAAAATTGTTGTAAACCTAGGCTACTACTTGTAAAATCAATTGTTCTAGAAACATGCACAAACAACATCCAGAAACATATTTGAATAGTAAATTTCATATATTTCAAGTATATGAAAACATTAAAATAACAAGTTAGGAAAAGCAAAGGTAGGGTTTTTATCTATCAGAGCAGCAGTGCTTTCACATCCTTAAAAAAATAGAAAAAAGTATTTCATTAATTTATAGCTCTTTTAAATTTGATGTGGTTGGACTTTCCTCAGAGCATGAAATTCAGATGTGTTTTTTCTTTGTAATAAAATTTTGAGAAGCCTATAAATAAATCTCTGAGATGATTCTTGAATACACTGGCCTCAGGCAAATGGCCCCAGTGTCAGTGACTGCATACCACGCTAATTTAAAATGAGGAAAAGCAACAGGCCATATCATATTTTTTGCCCACACATCCAACCCACATTGTTTCTACTTGCCTCCACATGAAAACATGAAATTAAAATTTGGAAAATAAAGCAGATACATTCTCATGTTTGTTTATGTTGTTTAATGTTTTAGGATAATGGCGCTTCAAAAAAAGAATGCAAAATCCTACAATGGCAGGACACCACTGCCCACTTCACAGCTCAGTGAGGCAGAGCATAATTGTTTTATTTGTCATGTGAATAGTGTAATTTCAATGCACCTGTATATCACACCAATCAGCTATCCTGCCTTTATCTCCCAAGATGCCGCAGAGATACCGCTGGCTCATCGTTGCGGATGTTTAGGCTCAGTAATTGAATCGTCTCCATTTTTTATGCCTCTCTCGCTCTCCCTCCTCTCTCTCATCCTCCTCTCTCTCCTTCTTTCTCTCTCCATCTCTATCCCACCTCTCTCTCTCTCTCTCTCTCTCAAGTAATCCTTGATGATAGGATTCAATGTGGTTGCTTCCTCGTCCTTTGTGCATATGTGTGTATATGCAAGCATGTGCAAATTTATGTGAAAGCTGTCAGTTTACCTCTCTCTCTCACACACACTACCCCCTCCCTCTCTTTCAAGTAAATCCGTGATGCCGTGATTCAAAGTGGTTTCGTCCTTGTGCTTTGTGCGTTTGTGTGCGTGTGCAAGCAAGTGCAAATTTATGTGAAAGCTGTCAGTTTACCCCTTTCTCTCACACACTCTCACACTCTAACCCCCCTCTCTCTCTTTCTCGGTAAGTAAATCCTGTGCGATGCGGTTGGTTTACACTGCCGCGGGTTTATGTCCTGCGGTGAGCGATACCATCGATCTGTGGAGGCTTCCCTGTGGCTCTGCTAGCCTCCGGGGGGGGGGCGGGGGGGCTAGCAGAAGCTAAAACCAAATGTTGACGCGCACCTGCTGGGCCTCGGAGCCAACGTGCAGACGCGGATGCTCTTCCTGCGCGGCACGCTACACGGACATCGCCGCGGCGACCGCTGTCGCTGTGCCCGGAGGAGCTGTGGGTAGCTATTATGGGCTGTGCTGCGAGCCGTCATTATGACAGATAATAACCCGCCGGGGCTTCGGGCTTGGGTAATTAATTTGCGACTGGCATCCGACATCCTGTCAAAGTCTTTAATGAAATTAATTCCTAGGTGTGACGCACACTTAAATAATGATAACAACAATGAAACAACAACGGCGACGACAACAACACCAGCAGCAAGTGGCAGCAACAACGACAACAGCACCAGCAGCAAGCAGCAGCAACAACGACAATAGCAACAGTGTTGGCACGCAACTGCAGCAGTAGTCAGCACACTCAGAAAAAAAGGTACGAAAAGTGCCGAAAAAGGTACAAAAGCTTGTTGCTGGAGTGGTACCCTATAGCTACATAAAATTGTACCCCTTTCCATGGATTAATAATAAATTTGTTTTTTTATTTGTAAAATGTACTACCCAAAAGAACAGTGTTGTACCTTTTAGGGTACATTCGGGAAATGTGTTCCTTAGAGAACAAAAATGTACCTCCGCTGTACCCTTATTTCCGAGAGTGCGCCGATTATGACGATAAACCAACTTGTTGCTAAACCAAGTCAAGTTCTGTTTGTGATTTAAGTATACTTAACTGTGTAGACTGCGATTAAAGTATATTTATCCCAATAGACTGTCTGGATGTCTATAGAAGGGTTCTCTGGGCATTGAGGCGTCCAGACCGTGCCAGTGCCAAATGTGCTGGGCAGCCAGACATGGCAGCACACTCACTTTAGAGGAGCCTTGGGAACAAGAGTTTTAGCTGGCAGGACACTCCCCTCCTCATCCAGTAACAGTAACTCCTAGGGCTGATGGGATACCTGCAGTCTGTCTTTACCAGCTGCCTGGGAAGTGCACTACAATGGCTGGATGAGGAAGTGGGCCAGGGAGATGAACTAAATTGGGACAAAATACAACTATGTGCTCTTTTTACCATTTTAAAATCCGTCCCGTACAGCCACTGGCTTTCAAAAATAACAAGAACTGATGGAAAGTGTGGATTAACCCCACAACCTGAATGACATTTCCAACATACTGTTATTTTCTTTTAGAGGGAGGCATTAATGCATTTTAGGACTCCAGTAAGGACACAGTCTCTCCAACAAAAGAGGGGCAAGAGAGTCTTCTAAGTGTGCCATGTGACTGCAAATGTAAGGCCACACCAATGCATGCACACAAAGTATGTTCCTATTCAACTGTGTCTATACCCTGCCTGCTTAAGCCCCATTGTGGTCAAGAGCAACCATGCAGTTGTGCCACAACCCCGAGATTTCCACAGCCTACCCCTGGTTCTCCTTTTAATAAAGCAGAAAAGAAGAACATGTTTACCCATGGAACTTTTTTTACTCCCATTTCTGTTCAAACTGCACACGGATAAGCAGTGTGGTTTGATATCTCAGAGGTGTATTTCAGAATTCACCTGTTTGAGATTCTCATAGAGAGGGCAACAGTAACTGGATGGCTCTGCACATTTCACAGGGTTTGTCTCTGTGTGTCTCTGTAGACTGAAAGGTCGGAAGTTATGTCTGTAAGCTCCAGCTTTTGAAGCTGGGTTGGAGAAAGGTTGGAGTTGTAGGCACTAAGCTTCTGCCCACAGTTGGCTGCTTTTACATGTTTGTCCTTTGGCATGGTCCTGAGAGGGAGCTATGCTTCTGCTAGTGTTGTATTCATGGCGATTTCAACTCTGGTTGAGGGTCACTTACCGGTATGGGCCCCAGAGAGAGAGCTTAGAACGCGGGAGTTCTGCGTGGCTCCATCGTACACCTCCACCACATCGTTCAGGGCTGTCTGGAAGAAGGCAAACTGGCCAAAAACCACTGTGTCCACATTGAGAGAGAGAGAGAGGGAGGGAGAGGGAGAGGGAGAAAATCAGATGACTTTCACATGGTATCACAAGTATATTTCAACAGTAGACTAAATGCACATGAACATATATATATATATATATATATATATATATATATATATATATATATATATATATATATATATATATAGCAAAATATATAAATGCTTTAAAACCAAACAATTTTCATTACAGTATATGCGGTAAAGCAGGTTTCTTTTGGTGAAGTGTGGATATGCAAGCATGCATCCAAAAAAATAAACCGACTTCTCAATCACTGCTGCAGCAATCCTTATAATGTTATGTTCAAAAATGTCTCAATTATTTACTTCCACATGGTTTGAGACTGGGAAATAAAATATGCTAACATATGAGTCCGCTGGCAATTCTAATTCAAAGCCCCGAGATCATTGAAATTACCTCAACATTTTATGGTTCAGAATACAAGCTCATAGCAGCCCAAGGGTATTGTTGAAGTAATTAATTACTATTAACCTCCATAGTGAATGTCGTCAACGTGGTGAAATAAAATGTACACGATTCAAAGAACAGCACAGTGTTGAGCTCGGATTCAAGGACAAGCTTTAAAGCGAATAACTGCCAACATGTCAAGGGATCAAGTATTTGAAAGAGGAAGCACCCTTCTGAGAAACCGTGTGGTTGGGTCTTTTGCCCTGTGAGCTCACCATAGTCCTTTGGCACAACAACCGAATAATGGCAAGTCCTGCCCCTGCTGTAGTTTCCAGGGTAGCTAGGGGATAACACCACGCCTTCCATTCCAGAGTACTGTCCACCACATGGAGCTGTGTGTGTTTGAGAGAGAGAGAGTGGGAGATGGAGAGAAAGAGAGAGGGAGGGGGAATGAACAGAGAGAGGGGAAGAATGCTCAGCTCAGTTCAAAGTCTTTTACCATTCGAGTCAATGTCCATTGTAATGTTGATACATAAATGCGTTGTCCGACCAAACAAGATAAAAAGAGGGTGATAGCACACATTTCATATTCTGTTTCCCTGTATCTCTCCGGCCCTCCCCTTGTACTGATGATCTCAAATGACTTTTCTTGTCTGATTCAGCACTGCTAGGGAGTGTCCCAAGTGTCTGAAGAGAGGAACTGTGATGTATTCAAAGTAGCCCTTGGGTTCTGTGTAAAGGCTAGGAGCTCTTGCACAAAGACATTTTTTAAAATGAAAGAGGTACAAGCATGAGAAATGTCACCTCTCTCATGAAGGCATCAGGCTCTGACAGAAATTTCTTACAGCTACGGTGCATACTGTGTTTCTGGTTTTCGCTCCCCTTGTCATTGCCCCGTTCCTTACCGATGCAGGTCGGCCGTGGTTTGTTCCAGCTGGGCTTTCCGTCTCCCCCCATGATACAGGTGAGGGTGGCGTCTCCCTCAATGATGTAACCGCTGTCACAGTAGAAGGTGATGGTGGACCCCAGCTTTAGGTCAGTGCCGACTCTGGTCCCATTTTGCACCGGGCCCGGCTCAAAACACGATTCTCTTGGATTCTCTGCACGAAAAAGAAGCACAAAAATGTATTA
The DNA here is from genome assembly GCF_963514075.1 of Conger conger. NCBI lineage: Eukaryota > Metazoa > Chordata > Actinopteri > Anguilliformes > Congridae > Conger > Conger conger. The sequence goes on from NC_083768.1 coordinate 21,917,277, forward strand.
TTTACAAAAATGCAAAATGCACACTTAATCCCCATAAAGGTATAAATCATAATGTGCGTTGACAATAATTGTTGTTCTTCATAGAAAAGGCACACACTCCCAGGGGAATTACCTTGGGGAATACTGGACTTGAGCTAGGGAACGAAAGAATGCAGGTGTGTATACTGTATACACACATTCCCCCCCCCCTAAAACACACACACACACACCAGTATCCACACATAGCTAAGAGCAGCTTAGAGACAGAAAGCTTTGGAGCTATGTCCGGCGCTGAGTTGGGCCCGGATGTTCCTGTGATGAAGTTAATGAGGCCAGGTTGCTCAGGGGGTCTGCAGAACAAGGGAGTGAGGCCTCGGGGCCTGACTCCTGGTCTGAAGGCCGGGACGAGGCAGTAATGAGAGCTCACTCACTCGCCGCCTCGCTCCGTGGATTGGAATACCGAGCAGATGGCATTTCTGAGAGCAGGCAGTGATCTGAGGGAAGCCAGAGCCATCTTTCTCCACCTGACCTTGAGGGCCTGGGAATGCATAATTAGGAGCGGGCCGGTCGTGCGCGCGGAATGAGCCGGATCTTGAAGCATTTGCAGATTATTCGCCGCGTGTACTGTATAATGAGCCCGATTCTGAGACTGGAGATAACGTCTGTCCGAGCCGGATCTTTCTCTCTCACTGTCTCTTTTTCCCTTTCCTCCTTTGTTCTCCTTTTGTTTATCATATTCCCCCTGTCTCACAGAACTAACGGTGACCTCTCATCTGATACCAGAGAGAAAAGGATCTCTGAAAAAGGGCATTGCAATGGACGGCCTGTTAGCCTTCCACCGTGAGCCTTTCTGCACTAAATCTGCTCGCAGCACTTTCTGAAGTATCAAGGACTTTGTGCTCGGCTTGCCGTTGGATGTGTTTTTGCCCCCAATTACAAACGAATCACAGTTTCTTGTCGTCTTTCAACAGCTCTTCTGCCTTCAGCTAGCTCGGTGAAACCTGTGACTCCTTGCATACAAAATATGTTTGCTGTAAGACTAAAAATGGATTTGCATGCATGGGAGAGGCTATGCAGGGCAGAACTCTCCTGGTTGTGTGCCAAAAGCCTGCTCTTCGTGGTCGAGCATTATGTTCAAACAGAGCCACGATGCACGCGCTGCTTAGCATCAGCTGTTTAGCTCGCTGTGAGCAACGGCAAGCTAAGCAGCTGACACTAAGCCACACCTGGTCAGCCTTTGAAATATCAGCATGGGGCCAGTAGCTGTGGGGGACGGGGGTAATTAAGAGGTGAATGGAAAATGATGCTCTGTAAACAAGCTAATCGTGACTAATGCAGAATTTAGAGCATAGTCTAGTCAGCATGGGTGAATGAATAATCAACACCAGGAGTCATTTGGTATAGGTTGATGCCTAGGTAGGGGTACTTCGTTCTACTGGAATTTCTTAAATTATTGTGTTGACAATGACTATATTCAGCATTCCGTGATACAATCATTTTGTGATTTTTATACAGCAGTAGCCCTCAGGCCTCAAAATGAACATCACTGTTACTCTCAAAAATAAAGTGTGATAAAGAGGAGAGGACCAAGGACAGAACAGTGGGGGACAACTGTTGAGAAGACACAAGGTCTCAAATATGGACCCGTATGCAATCTCAGAGAAGACCGCTTTAGATGAAGGCCAAGTGTGTCAAACGCTGGGTAGAGGTTGAGGATGACCGGATTGGGGAGAGAGAAGCCTCCATTGTAGAGTGGAGCTCCACACTGTCTGCAAGGAGGGCCGTCTCTGTTGAGTGGCCAGGCCTGAAGCCAAACTCGTGAGGGTTAAGGAGGTCATTTTGAGAGTGAGAAGGAGAAAGTAGGGTGAAAATAGCACGTTCAACAGTTCATTCACGGTGAGAGTTACAGGTGGGGAGGTTGAAGAGTGAAGAGAAAGTTTAGTATAGTTGCATAAGGTCCACATGTATTATAGTTTCCATGATGTCCTTGACTCTTGCAAAGCCACCTCTAATGTTATTTTTCAGTACCGCATCATTTTCAAACAATGACAAAAAATGTACCTGCACCAGCCTTCACACTGGCCCCCACAACCGGGTCATATTCCATACCCCTGAAAGTGCAACCTTTTCAGATCAATACTTTTACCATTATGAGTATGGTAGCATGATAGGGTAGCTAATGTAACTTTTATGGAACATTATATGTCACCATGTAGGCACCATGAATTAGAGTAACTGTTATGTGTCACAGCACTGCTCGAAATGGCATTTACGTGAGTATGCTGCAAGTTTATTACTCTTTAGGATAAGCTTTAGGAGCAGTGTTGGTACTTTTATATGTTTATATCTATATTATATTGTGGTTGTTGTACATGTCCTGCACTAGGTATTTAAGATATAATGTCATCTTCGTATTGAACATTGCTCTGTATAAGTACAAGAAATAACTGTCAAAAACTATTGTAAAATGACATTAATTACTGCCATTTAAAGATTTAAAACCGAACATTCATGATGCAAAATTATCTACTTTATAGGAGACTTGTTTCCTTATAAATATTTATTTAACAGAGCAGTTGGAAACTGCTAAAAATAAATATTGTAAGATAGAATGCATTACCATATGAGATTCATTATAAAGATATGAGTTGTTTATCCTAAAGAAATTATTCAAACATTTATTCATGGATTAATTGAAATTTTTAAAAAAATCGTATGATCTATTGCATTCAGCACAACCCATTTTACTATTCATTTCAATGCTTCGTGAAATTCAATATTGCTTTGCACTATTTGCAATTTATAGATTCATATTTAAGATATGGTGTCCTATTAGTATTGCACATTATAACTCTGTATAAGTACCCGAACAACAAACAATTCTCACATAATGATGGTAATGTGTCAATAATAAAGGACAACAAGGCATAGCTCAACACAGCTGATGACCGAGGCCATAGGTATACAAATGGGATTTTTCTTTTAATTCACTCGAAGCATTTAGCATGACAGAAACGTATTGATCTGACATAGCACCAGTGTATGACCTCATTTTCATATGTCTTTTATACCGAGCAGGAAGAAATGGCATGGGTCGATAACTGCTCTGAGGCACAACACACTACAAACAGGGAGGGAGAGCAAGCCAGGCTTAAAACCTCTCTTCCCCCTTGTCACCTAATTATGGCCACTTAAAACATAAATATGCAGATCAAGTGAATAAACACAAATGTTTGCCCAGTCAATAATGCAATTGCCCATCAGAGGCTTGGTCTGCTTCTGTGCACATCATCAACAGAACACCATCGCTGTGGTGCTGCTAATCCCAACATTAACAAATTAAAATTAACTCCTAAATGAGCTCAGTCAAGATGAGACTGCCCCTTTACACTGTGGTACTTAACACTGAGGAGAAATTAAAGGAAGAAACATTCATAATAAATTAAGGTTACATGGGCCGAGGAAGCTAGAGACTAGATAAATAAACAAAAACGGTGTTAGACGACCCCCAGTCCAGCAGGGGGAGCACTACCTGTGTACTGTAGGACAAAGCCATTGCTGCTGAGGGAAGCGTCGCTGCGAAAGGCCAGGAACAGGGTGTTGGAGCTGCTCTCAATCCGGTCTGGGACGTCCGTGCCATAATAGCTTCCAAGAAGTGGGCTGAGGGAGTCTGGCCCGTCGTAGATGTGCAGGAAGTCATAGCTGGGCTCAAGGCTGAACCTGGAAGGAAGAACACCAGGTGCTCCAGAACCATGCCAAACTTTTTCTCACCGCCTCATAAAATGTTTGTTTTGAGCTTTTCGAATAATATATGATAAAACTTTGTTTCATAATACTGAAAGTAATGAAAATGGCTTTGCCAGCTTTTGTGGTTTTTCTGCTCAGGTAATTAATAGAGATCTGAGCTCAGGTTATAGGTTCAAATCTCGAGGGGCTTTGCTGCACTCAAGCAAGGTGCTAAAAGCACACTGCTCAACACATACACAGATGTTTACCTTCTGCTACTTTCTCCTATCATCGGCTGTAACCTCGATGACATCACAACAGCACTGTCCTAACCATCCACAGTGTGTGCTTTACGCACTTGTGTAAGTCACTCTGGACGAAAGTACCTGCTCAATGACTAAACGCCTGTCTGTCAGCTGCCCCCGCAACACAACCAGCTAAGAAAGACACTTCAGTGTCCTGGTCTGCACTGTTTACACAATGCACTGAATGTTGTGTCTATACACCAAGAATAAGTGTATAGAACCAGTACACGGGAAGGAGACCGTAGGAGATGGTGGAGTGCTCTTCCGGGGAATCTTACTGATTGAAGTTGAGTGCGATGACGTAGTCGGGCGTCACAGTGACAGTCCAGTCGCACTCGCGGCCGTGGGGGTAGGGCTCCGGGTATTCTGGGGAGAGGATCAGCCCGTTGGGTCCTGTCAGGTTTCCACCACACGGTGCTAGAGAGGGAGACAGAGAGAGAGACGTTACAAATGTTTTTAATCAACTACACATCGCACAAAGGACATAGTGTGGAATCACACTATGGTCACACCAAGTTATGTTGTCCAGTCAACCAAAAAACAAAAACCTCAAACCAGAAAAACCCGACAAGAAGAACAATCAGACAGAAAACTACATCTGAAAATGACATGGATACAACCCAAAAACACTGCTCAGCTTAACCTTAGCAAGGAAATACACTAATCATTTCTTCAGCATGTTATTCCCACTACCCCTTCCTCAATTGACCATCTGATGTCAAAGTCTGATTTTATAAAACGCTAACTCCAGCTTAGTGCAGGAAATAATCTAGTGCAGGAAATAATCACTGTTCTGTACTCTGTAACACCTTCCTGAGTCCTGAGCCTTATGGGTCCTAAAAAATGGCACATTTTTCCCTGACCAAAAATGAAATTTACCAGTGAAGAAAGGTGTTTATTTTCCTCAGAGTACTTCACTCCAAACAAAAAAAGGCCCTTTTGAAAATTGAAAACCCAAGAAAAAGCAAGAAAAGCGAATGGAGGAACGCAGGGAGATGGAGCCAAAGCGATATACAGAAGAAGAAAGAAGGGTCGAGACAGAGAGAGAGAGCAAGAGAGAGGCAGATATAAAAAGAGCGAGAGAGGCGGAGAGATAGAGAGGCACAGATATAGATATAGAGATATAGGGAGAGAGAAACAGAGAGAGAAAGAGAGAGGCAGAGACATAAAGACAGAGCGAGAGAGTGAGAGAGGTAGAGCGAGAGAGGGGCATAGACATAAAGACAGAGCGAGAGAAGTAGAGAGACAGAGAGAGAGAGAGAGAGAGAGAGAGACACACACCATGAATGCAAGCATTTTCACACCTGCCACTGGGATCTCCAACATCTTGTTTCTGTTCCAGCTAAGTCTCAAATTAATAAATTGGTCCTCCCCTTAAACAAGCTGGCTAATTACAGCAATGTTTGTAATTATCAACAATTAACAATTATTGTTGTTAATTACTGCCATTTAAAGATTAAAACTGAACATTCATGATGCAAAAGCATCTACTTTATATAAACAGACTTCCTTGTAAATGTTGTATTTATTTAAACAGAGCACTAAAAATGTGTTAGAAATAAATATTGTCATTTAATAGAAGGTATTACCATATTAGATTAATTACAAAGATGAGTGTTTATGTAAAAAAATTAGTCAAACATTTATTCATGGCTTTATTTATTCATAAAGCTTAGTTTTTTTAATCTTATGATCTATTGTATGCAACACAACCTATTTTACTATTAATGTCAATGCACATCGAAATGAATTATTTAACGTTAATGTTTTGGAATATTACAATTTATTTATTTATTTCTAAATATATGAATACGTTTTGTATGTTTGTACTGTGAATCTTTAGGTCTTAAATAATTAGCATGTAAATGAGTATGCGTTTTCCAAAGCAAACTACAGAATGTGATTATAAGCATCCGAATGCACTGTATATAGTTCAATTTAAATTGTATTGGACAGTGGCACAATTTGTCATATTGGCTCTTTTTTCTCTAAAAGTGCTTTATACAGTTAGTTCCAACTGTGCGTTGTGATTTGCCTTTAACTTTGGTTACATTAGATTGCTGTGTCACCGGAATCAAAAGAAAAGGTTACTTCATTTACTACATTTCAACTTCCACACAGTGGATACATTTGATAGCAGCACGCTCGATCTCTTCCATCCGATGACAACTGAAGAATATTTGCACAGCGATTATGTTACTGAGCCGACTCCTCCTATGCCTGTGGTTTCCGTGCCAACACTAAAGTCTGGGAAGAGATTCAGCAACATCCTAACAAGCTGAAGTGAGTCAAGCCAGTCAAAGCCAAGAAGCTTATCTGGAGTTTCAATCACACTTGCCCTGGTCTCCTCCTTTAACAACTGTACAATCAATGGAAATGCACAGTTCAATGTACAACAACCAGCACTGATGCTATCTCAGTCATGTTACATGGGGGCTAGATTTGTGAGTAAGCTAGTGAGCCGACTAACTAGTCTTTGCATGTGTTTGTATCGTTGCCTGGCAATTACAGACCTAAGGAACTGTTTTTGTTCAGCAAGAGAATGGCAGGAACAAATGACCCATACCAGGTACATGAAAGGACTTCCTGGATTTTAAGTCCCTTTCCAAACCATAATTGGTTTAATAAAATTCCACTTCTACCCCTCTGGTTCCAAGCCGTCATTATAGAACTGTTGTATAGAAGTCTCACTTGAGGTTGTGCTGGAGTGTCTATCAGCATAACTGCACCCCCTCTCATGTGATATCGCTCAAGTAATTCCAACACAGAACAAATACCCTCAAATTAAAGCTGACAATCTGCATTTTAGCACATTATCCATTGCCTCATTTCAAATCCAGTGTGTTGAAATACAGAGCAAAAACAACAAAAATTGTGTCACTGTCCCAATATATTTGTATGCGTGTGTGTGCTGACTCTGTATAGAGTACGTATCCAGCCCTGTAACAGTGCCTTACAATGAAAATGGCTGCTTGACAAACTCAATTTTAAACGTTATTGAATATAACATATTACTAACTCATCAACTGTGCCCAATCATCTCTGACTAATGAGGTGAGGTAGTACTTATGCTACAGTCGCACACTTGAGCATATCAAAGTCAGTCACGGATGATGAATTCATCACAATGATTGCAAACAAACATTACATCAAAGTCCAAATGAAAAAAAAAATTAATAATAGAAACAATAAATTATAATTGTGACAAAGTATAATAGAATTCTAATGCTGAAAAGCCAACAAGTGCATGCTTCCAGTTACAAAGCATAGCCAACCCAGACCGTCACCCCTGCCATTGTGTGTATCAGGTGAATTCCAGGACCAGTACTAAGGTGCTACAGTATTGGACAATCAAGGTTTTACCTATACAGGTAGGTGGGTCAGGCTGCCAGAAGAAGCGGCTGCTGATTTCAGTGCAGGTGATCTTGGTGGCCCCCTGTAGGACGTATCCGGGATCACACTGGAACACCACACGGTCGCCGGGCTCCTTGCTGTCTCCACTGCGCGTCCCATTGGTGGGTGTGCCCGGGTCATTACAGGAAGTAGCAGTGGAAACTACGGTGAAAAATACACATAAATAAACATCAAAAATAACAGAAGGCCTAGGCACAACACAATAGTGTAGAAACCCAAGAAACATACATGACTAAACCTTGGCCAACACAAATGCCAAATCTTGAACCTCACTTAGGATTATGTTTAATTTTTTGAACTCCAAAAAAAGACGTATTAGCTATTCATACACAAAAAAGTAATGCTGCGACAAAGTAATGTTATAATTCACCTCTTGGGGGCCAGGATTCAATATAATGACAAAGACCATGGTCTGGAACTAAATCCTAAACCCCCTGATTTTCTGCACTACAGTAAACCTTTGGCCCACTAGGTATGAATTCCAGTCATTCTCATGCGATCAGCGAATTGACAGAGGCGACTACAGCAATAGAACAAGCATTGTAATCAGTATTTCAGAACTGTGTCGAAAAGTTTAAACATAAATACAAATTTTACCGTATCAGTTGTACCTTATGCTGGCTTTGATTCTCATTAAAGGAAGCAATCACACTGACATCATTGCTCATTTCCAAGCTGCTTTCTCCAATATAAAATATACCGTATACTGTAATTGGCAACTGGCAAGTTTGTTATAAAAATACCTTGCTTGATTAATTCCAGATGGTATTTACTGCAAAGTGCTTGGGTGCATGATTTGCTACTTTTGTTTGGCTTTGTGCTTTGTTGAAGCAATTTAAAACTGTTCATTTTAACGAATGGTGCATCTGGGACGATACGACAACAACCAAAGCGGTGCCCCCGAGCCTCAATTTGAAAAGCGAATCGCGACTCGACAGCCCCCTTCCCCCCCAAAAAGGAAGCCCACGCAAAGCCGCTCCCCGGCATTGCTCCGGCAGTGACTGAAAAGCACAGAAAAGCGCATCCCAAATTGCACCACCCCGCCTTGGATCCGGGAAGGAAAAAAAATCTATTGTGAGGGAAAGATGCTGAACCCAAAATGAGAGAGCAGAAATCAAAGCCCGCATGCATGACGAGGGGGGAGAGGGAGCGAGTACACGCACCCCCACCGAAGGCGCACGCTCGTTCACGCACTGGTTTGGGAGGATCACAGTCAGCGCTGAGGATGGATAGGGCTTTCAGGGGTCCCTGATTTCAGAGCTTGGGATCCCAGCTGCGGAATTATTCAGGTCTAAGGTTTTCGGCGTCTGGTGAGATACTGAGCTGACAGCTTCTGTCAAGCAGCACAGTCCGGGGATTTGGGGTGGGGGGGGGGGTGGGGCGTGGTGGGGGGGAGTGTGCGGGGGTGTGTGGGGGGCTGGCGGAAGGATGCGGCGTGGCTGAGGCTGCTGTACAGAAATACCTTTGCACCTCTGCGAAAGCCCCGTTCATCCCCGTCGCTCTCGGCACACAAAAGCGGGGCTTTTTGAAACGCGGCACTTGAATTTAGAACAGACTCTATGAATAGATCACTGATCAGGAAGGGAGAAGGTTGATGCTGTTGCCGTAGTTACGCGCAGACAGGAGAGAGCGCTCCTGGCACCTCCACCCAACAGGTTTGTGCTAATGGCGTGTTCTCCTCGCGCTCGGCTGGTGAGGGGGAGGCCATTGTTACTATCAGCACGAGCTGAGAGAGCGGAGGGGCTCTGCAGCTGAGGCAGGAGCAGCTGCGGTTCTGCTCTGAGAGCGTGCGCTCATACACACATACACACAGCAGCTCACATGCACACACACATACCTACATACACGGGGCAGCACACGTGCACACAAGCACCCACACCTGCACGCACACACACACACCCAAACACACATATATGCACACCCACATATGTGCACACGCAAACAAATTCACACACATACACACGCAAGCACACACACACACACACACACACAAACAAACACTCAAGAAGACACACAGGCACGCATGCATGCACACACACACATTTACCTGAGAACTGTATGGCGAAGCCCTGCTTGCTGGTGAAGAAGTCGGTGGTGAACTGCATGCTGATGGAGTTGAAGGTGCTGTGGGTGTCCGGGGGCAGGATGGAGCCACTCAGCTCCCGCAGGAGGACCCCTCCCTCCTGGGGCCCGTCCCAAATGCGCAGCACATCATGCACCTCCTCCGTGTGGAAGACCAGGAAGTGCAGCCTGCCAGGAGCACAGAGGCCGCAGCGCGTGACACGTTACACAGACGCCATGATGTCGCACTCGGAGAGATAAACCACATGAAGCCCATTAAGCCAATCAACAGGTTAAACCAGGGGAGTAGAGAGTCCAGAAGTCCGTACACAGGCATTGAATTATCATTACAGAAAGCTTAGTTCAGTTTAATCATCCATCTCTCAGCCACTAATTCCGTTTTTTCCCCCTCAACCGTTCTGAAGATGGTCTGCTTCACCGTGTTTATGCTTTAGGAGCTAATAATATCTGCGGCAGACAGGGAAATAAACAGTGTGCTCGCATTTCAGCCGAAAAAGCGACGTACTTGAAAAAAAAAAGAAATAAAAGTAGAGTATTCTGAAGAGCACTTGGGCGTCTGACCTCACTGAGGACACAACGACCGCATGCGCGTTATCAGCCAGAGCGCAAACAGAAACCCGAGGGCAGACACCGCTGTAAAAAGCGCAGTTTGTTTTTATCTGCGTAGCCTCTGCTCGCTGATCCCGGAGCCCGGTTGTTGGCCGCGCGTTTCGCACGGGGGGCCGTCGAGGGCCCCGGCGATGGAGTGCCACTTTACGCCCGCGGCCCGCTGAAGAGTCTGGAGGAGAGGTGTGGAGTTGGAGCAGCCCGGGGGGAGGTCTGGCTACGCGCGGGCACGTTCTGCGTAGCGGCAGCTGGATCCGGTGACTGGCTCTCTCCCCGGCGCGGTGTCAATTAACCCTGCACGTTAATTACCGCAAGTGCTCTTAACCGTGCCCGGTAAACACCTCCAGCACCTTTAATTGCCTTGGCGTAGCAGCTCCTGGTTGCTGGTAAATGAAACGGACACTATTTTCTGAGCTCCGCTGGCATTCCTGAAGAGCTCTCTTGCTGTCCTTGCCTGGTTTGGAGAGAATGGGTACAGATACCTCCTGGGTCACTGTCTATCTCACAGCCTAGTTTGGGCTCTCTGTATTATTTTCACTATGGTGCCAACTTCTGATCAGCCTCATCATCACTCTGTTGCCAGGGCTGCCGTGACAGAGCAAGCTAATTCAAAATAAAAGCCCCAACAAGAACCCTGCACAGAGGGTAGGGCCACAATACTGAATTTGGATCTATGCGCTCCCAACAGTGCAAAGGAATGTACAGCTTATCTCACAGCTCCCTCTGTGACTGGGCTGGAATTGGATAGGAATGCACAGCTCTGTCTGTGACCACGAGGACTATTTTGCACACAAGAATAAAACTAAACTAAAACTAAATCCTATGACTTTTATATTTTCTGATACTCCTTTGACAAATGGCGGTGAAACGGTGTCCATGATTGTGTATGATTCCAGCGCTAGACCATAGTCAGGCATGCGCCGCGTTCATCAATCATAGTCTCCTCCATTCACACAAATTGATTTTGGGCTGAAAGGTGGCCCATGGGGAACTCTGAGCGGAGGAGGAGGTATTGGAGATATGCTTTTCCCTTGCTGCATTTCCCCTGCTACTGTAAAAGCTTAAGCCCTGAGCCTCCCTCAGTGGATGTTCCCTGAAAGAGCAAGGCCAGGGGTACAGGGGACCCGTGAGAAGGAGAGGGAGGCGGTACGGCACGCGGCAGACAGCGACTAAAGCGGCTTATGCATTAAAGAGCGGCCCTGCCTCTCCCTCCTCCTCGATAGCACAGCCCCAACTCCCTTAATCCTGTGGCTGTAAACCAGATTAATCATTCCTGGGCTGAAGCCTTATTGCAAATCCAATAAACGCAGCAATTATTTGACCGCTCTGCCTTTGTTGTTTACCAGTCCTATATTAGCTGGATTCACTCCGAGAGAGAGAGAGGGAGAGAGAGAGAGAGTGGCAGAGAGAGAGCAAGAGTGACAGAGAAAACAAATGAGAAAGCAAGAGGGAAAGAGAGAGATAGAGAGAGCAGCATTTACCGATGACAGAAAGAGCCATTCAGATGGGCCCTGCACAGTGGGTCTGATGCTAAGCTCGGCTACCCAAACATACAACGTTAATCCGGGGGACGTTCTCCCGACACACCCGAAGGGACGTCTAGCGAACTGATATGTACACTTTCAGCACGCTAGCACAGATTTAGGCGTAAACATTGGCACAGCGGTCTGAGCGGGGAGCTAAGTGAATGAGCGATAGCACAGACGGACGGGCGCTCGCCGCAGTGCAAAAGCTCAGCAGATGCATATGTCACTCTTATTTATCCAAGATGGCCGCCGCCACGGAATTGAAACCCCCGCTTATGGCTGTAATTTCACTGCTACTGCTGCGACTGCGCTGTTGTGCCCCCCGGGGTACTGTCAGCGACATCCTGCTGGGCTGCTGACTCAGCTACCTTCAGACGGAGGACAGAGCTTTCCGTGTAGCAGGTGCGGGGGCCGCTGGCTTCTTCCGTTCCCTGGTTTCCTGGGATAGTAGCCTGCGCACGTGAGTTAGCTTTGGCGGAGTCCGTGGACCTCCCTCGAGGGACCGGGTCGGACCTCCGGCGTGTAGCTCCGGATCGGAGCCTGTCGCCGCACGCTAATCCCCGTGTTTTGTCCTTTCATTTGACAGGCTTCCTTTCTTCTTCCCTCTGCGTTTCCCCCGCAGTTCCTCCCTCTCCGTGGCTGCCGGGGGGGGTGTGAGGGACGGCTCGTGGGTGTGGGGGCTGTCAGATTTGCATTTTAAACGAAAGCGGGCGAGCGAACCGAGGAATCAGCTTTGTGGCGCTTGATTGGCTCTTTGCTCGTTCTCCGGGCCTCGGTCGGCCAGAAAGGAGAATGACAGATCAAACGTCAGACTCCTCCTCTCACATTCACATCTTACAGCACACTTAGAGCACACGACAAATAAAGATCTCCCAGAGGAAATGAAAGAGGGACAAGAGCACATGAAACGAAGAGAGAAAAGAGAAAGAGAAAGAGAGAGAGAGAATGAGAGTGAGAGTGAGAGAGAGATTGGAAAAGAGCGAACTGATATCACTCGGAATACAATAGTCACATTGTCATCATTAGTGCCACTATTTTCACGAACAAAGACTCCAAATTATTTTTTCAAATGAGGTGAAATAAGGGAGATGAGAGGGAGAAATTGAGTGAGCAGGGAACAGAGGTTGACTAATCCTCGCTAAAACCATGGCACTTCCCTGTAAGCCGTATCTCCCTGACTGTAGCTCAGCACTGGTGTCAAAGTGACCAGCTGTCACCGCAGGACTAGCCTTGTGTGAAACAGCGAGCAAATTCACCGCAGCCACGGCGACTGAACACTGCCACAGCAACCAAGCACTGACCAATCAGGCCCGGAGGAGCCTCTCCTGGAGCCAAATAATGCAAAACTCGGACCTGCTTTAACACAGGAAAGGATATGCAACCACACGGGCCGGTTTGCACCGGCAGAGTTACACAGATGACACAGGTACTGCTGCGCTCAATTTAACAGGCAGCGAGACAGGGATACAGTAGGGAAGGGACAGAGAGAGGGGATGAAAGAGACACCAGGATGGAATCCTAATCTAGGATTCAATTAAACAGACAGGGATTTGCTGTGGCTGTAATTGCATGTACACGGAATTACAGCAGATCTGAGTGATGCAGGGGCTGAGTCGCGCAGAGCTGGAATCGCACCATATCAAAATGAAACATGTGTGTGCGTGTGCGGACAACCTGTTCTACCGTAGTCCCCCAGGAGCCTCTCTGGCATGAGATGACTCAGACACCGAGCAGAAAGTAGAGGGAAAAAGGAATGAAAACTGGGGGAACACACCCGCCCGCACACACACTGGCGAGTCTGGTACTCTCTATCCGCCTCCTGATAGGCTGTGCCAAGTTGGTCTCACTCATTCAGAGTGATCATTAATGGATGTGTGATTGCTGCAATGAGACTCAATCCTCAAATAGATTAAATAAACACATTCACTAAATCAATAAATAAATATATTTATTTCTTTTTTTTACTACTACTTACTAAAAATGTTGTCAGTTGGTCATTCTATCTTAATCTGCATAACGAGTGACATCACATATTTACCTAAAGCCCTCCCTATATTTTTTTCATAATTGTTCAATTATGATTAATTTTGTGGACCCAATACCTTTGAGTGGTCCGACATTTGGCAACAGTACAGAAAGTGAAAAGGGACAAAAAGCATGTTGGAGGCCTATTCCTCCATTGGCCATGGTGCACCCTCCGTTATTGATAGTCATCTTAATACACTTTGTTTCAAGATTGCTTTTTATAAAGAGCTCCTCGTGGCCTTATTCAGCAGATCTGCTCTCCCTCCTCAGTAAATCCATACACGCGATCTGCGCGACTCATCAATTCCTGAGACTGGCTTTCAGAGCAAAGTGCTCCCCTGGGGGCTACAGGGGAGGACAAGGGCAGCAAGACGCTGGCGTACACGTGTGTGCATGCGTGTGTACGCATGTGTGTGTGTGTGTGAGGGAGAGAGAGAGAAGATATCACTGTGCAGTGTTTACATGTGTGCGACAAAGAGAAAGAGAGAGTATATTACTGTACTGTGTGTGCATGTACGCATATGTATGTGTGCCTGTGTGAGAGAGAGAGAGAGAGAGAGAGAGAGACAAGGAGAGAGAGCATATCACAGTGCTGTGTGTGTATGTGTGTAGTATTTGAGCCAGAGAGAGAGCATATCACTGTGCTATGCGTGTATGTGCGTGTGTGTGTGCGTATGTTTGAGACAAAGAGAGTGAATGAGAGAGAGAGAGCATATCACTGGGCTGTGTGTGTGTATGTTTGAGACAGAGAGGCAGAGAGAGAGCATACAATATCACCGTGCTGTGTGTGAGTATGTTTGAGACTCAGAGAGAGAGAAAGAGAGAGAGAGAGAGAGAGAGAGAGAGAGAGAGAGGGAGAGAGAGAGAGAGCATACAGTATCACCATGCTGTGTGTGAGTGTATGTTTCAGACAGAGAGAGAGAGAGAGAGAGAGAGAGAGAGAGAGAGAGAGAGAGAGACAGTATTACTGTTCTGTGTGCGTGTGCATACTGGTTGCGAGCGCCTCCGAGATGAATCTCGCTGCCATCCTCCCGGCCCCTTCTATTCAGTTTGCCAATAGCTCGACTCGAGCTCCCCGCATCAAAGCTGTTTATTCTTGTGTATTTTTATACAGATCAATCAGCAGCAAGTGCGCTTTGCCGCTGCCACCCCGCTGTTATCTCCCATCCAAAAGGCGCACTTACAGAAGAACCTGCCTCCCTGCGGTACTGCAGGACTCTGCGGAGCCAGCCAGCACCTCCAGGCACGCAAACAAACGCCAAGGCCAGACTCGCGGGCCCCCGCGGTAGACGGGTCTCTCCGCCGAGCCTCCGTTCGGCCGCTCAAAGCCGGCTCGGGCAGGGGCTTATGGGATAGCTAATCCAGAGCTCTTGAAAAGACTGGAGGGTGTGAGATGTGAAGTGCCTGTTGAAGGTAATTATCACCTCCGCCGCGCGCGAGCAGATCGGAGGTGCAGATGTCGGAGATCAAAGCCGGATGAGCCGCAAACGCTCCAGGATCCTGCTGCGTGCTGCCGAACCCCTCCCTCCCCGTACCCCTGTCCCAAAACAAACTGAGGCTGAGCTGTTTCCTGATCCTGTCCCTGCCACAAGTAACCAAACCTGTCCTCCATGGGCCCATGCTATGGGGCAGCCTGTAGCCTAGTGGCTAAGGCACATGACTGGGACCTGGAAGGATGGTGGTTGAAGCTGCGGTGTAGCCATGATAAGATCCTTGCAGCTGTTGGGCCCTTGAGCAAGGACCCCAACGGGACCGTCCACAGCTAACTCTAATCAACTGCTAAAAGTGTCAGCTAAATAACTGTAATGTGATGTAATACTGTCCCCCCTCAAATGCCCACAATCTTCTGTACCGAGCACCAGTGTGAATTGTGCGCACTTCCAGAATCTGTCCCATGAGTATCGCTTCTAAATCTTGCCTCAAAATGCCAGAGCTTCCCTGAGGGACCGGAGTCAGAGCCCCTGCTTATGTGTTGTCCCCAGAGCCCGGTGCTGTCCCCCAGCCCAGCACTGCCGCAGTCATGGGAGGACCTCGCCCATGCTGGCACAATCCAGCCTCTCTCCCTCTCTCTCATTCTATCTCTAGCTCTCTCTCCCCCCCTCTCTCTCTCTCTCTCTCTCACTCCAGCCTCTCTCCCTCTCTCTCTATCTATATCTAGCTCTCTCTCTCCCTCTCTCTCTCTCTTTCACTCAGCCTCTCTCTCCAGCTCTCCCTCTCTCTCCAGCTCTCTCTCTAGCATCTCTCCCTCTCTCCAGCTCTCTCTCTTGCCTATCTCCCTCTCTCTCTCACTCTCCATTTCTCTCTCTCTCTAGTCTATCTCTCTCTCTCTCTCTCTCTCTCTGGGTCATCAGCTTCAGCGCATCAGTGGGGGAAGCCCCATGCCTCCCAGTCTAATGCATTCCAAACGATAGTTAATAATTGATCAGGAAAAGATGGGATATATAGGAACATATAGAGTATATTTACAGTATATACCTTACATTGCAGAGATAATGATAGAGAGAGAATAAGAGAAACAAGAGACAGAGAGAGAAAGAGAGATGGGGAACGAAAGAAAGAGAGATTGAGCAAATTTTAATTAACTTCTATCCGTGATGCAAGAACCACTCTTAACCTCCCTCCTCATTATCAACACACCCCCCCCCCCCCACCCCAAACACCTGCTCCAAATTGATGATCCCCTCAAGATAATTACTCTCATTCACCAAAGAGGAGAGGTGGAAACACAGATGGCCCAAACCTCTGCCTCCCCCCTCTCCTCTAACCTTTCCTCCACACTCCGAGTCATATCTCTACGCCTCTGCACTTCATTCCCACTCCTTCGTTTCCTGTCATTGTCTTATATTATTCCTGGCACCTGTTCCCTCTCTTCTCCCAGCACAGCGAAGCTTCGCTGCATAGCTGACTGCAAACGAACAGGCTCGAGCATCTCCAAAGAGATGTGGAGGGGCTACTGAAAATCATCCCCTGTTTATCCACTTCAGCGGATGTGATTTCAGAAGTACCACGGTGGGTTTGGTCTCAGATTTGAGCTCCGCCTTTTCTCAATCATTTGTATGCAGAAGCAATTTAATTTCTAATTTAAAAACATGGTTTTTGTGGGAGTCTCTCTCTCCGTGACAGAAACTGGGAGATGCGTGTTTCAGCTACGCAAGCTGCCTACACAGTTCCCAGCATGCATCCACATCAATGGACTCTCATTTCCTGTTACTGCACTGTACTGGCCCATGCTAAATTCTCCTCCCAGAGCAGGCTATACCCTGGCAGGCTATAAAATGCTTCCAATAGGAACCCCGAGATTCCTTCGAGGGGCCCTATCTACAGAAATAGTTCTTTGTCTTTGAGTTTAACACCTATGGCAGAGGGCTCCACTAAGATCTAAAATTGGGTTCCCCTATGGAATCGAGCAAAAGAACCCTTTCAGAACAGTTTTTTTAAGAGTGTAGGGTTGGCATAGTCTAGTATATCCATTTGCTGACAATGTATTTATTGTAGATCTGTCTGCTTGGCTGTACAGGGTTCTGTGTTCAGTGTGTGGCCTACACGGCTACCCCCGACCTCATTCATGTTCTACATAGAATAATAGCAAGGCTAATTATGTGCTGCACCATCCATTTCCTACATGATATAGCAGCAGATGTAAAGATCTGCGAACCGTTAGTTCAACAGTCATTCCACACCTGACCCATTCTGCTGCTCTGCACACTGAAATGGAGGCAGTCATATCAACATCAGATAGATAGATACTATAGATAGATATATAGATAGATAGGCTACTGTAGATATATATAGATAGATACTGTAGATATATATTTATATATATATATACTGTTGATTGATTGATAGATTGATAGACAGATAGATAGATAGATATATAGACTGCTAAATAAACATGACCACCATCTTATTTTTTCACTTTCAATTCCTAAGCTCTTAGTACCATTACAAAATAGCATTAAAAATACTGAATCTCGAGAGACAGTACTTCTCAACAATAATGCTCAACTGTTATTCCCTCCTCCTGATTTTATTTCTCCCTTCCTTTTCATTCCTTTCATTTCACTCATTTCTCTCTCTCTCTCACTCACTCACTCACTCACTCACTCACTCACTCACTCACTCACTCACTCACTCACTCACTCACTCACTCACTCACTCACTCACTCACTCACTCACTCACTCACTCACTCACTCACTCACTCACTCACTCACTCACTCACTCACTCACTCACTTGTCCCTCCAGCATTTACTTCTACCTCTCTTTGCAAAGAAGATAAAATCCGTCATCACCATAGCGACACACTCATTTTCATAAACCGCCAGGCTAACTCTTGACTTCCTGGCACCAATTACACAGACTTCTGCTCAAATCCTCCAACATGAAAAAAAAGAAAATAAAAAAGTTCAGTGTATCCCCTACTCATTCCAGCATAGCTGTTTACTTCGATTTTTTCCAGTGGGCTAACAAGAGCCTGGAGTAAAGTGTGTTGGTGATAATGTCCTATTATCGATACCTCTGGGTTTTTTGACATCCTAAATAACTCTGGCTTTCATTGCTGAATGGTTTCTCCAGCCGAGCTCGGAGGGATGTGTGAGAGATAGCACTTCAATGGGCACATACTATATGCTATCTGAAGCAATGCTGAACACTAATAAAACTACTAGAGGTAGTTATTTACAGCCTAAGGAAAGAGAGGCGCAGAAGAAAACAGAAAAGTGCTATCCTCTCAAGTAATAATTAGATGACAATACTACAGTCACTTTCTTTTTTCATATTATCTGTCAGTGGCAGTGTCTGGTAATCTTTTTTTCTCCTACTGTGTTTTTTAATAGCAAATAAAAGTAGAACCTTAATCACTGTGCCCATAAAACAGAAATAATGAATGCAATGAAAGTGTGAGTAAATTCTGAAATGGAAATGGATGAATGGCAGTAAAATCGCAGATGAGGAACAATATTTAAACCATACACCACACCATTCTGGCGAGATGAAATAGATGAGGCGCAGATTGGAGTGTGAATTAGCAATGACGGGTGTCCTTTTGTTGTTTGGGAAATGGGGAGTGGGTGGGGAGTAGACGGCAGGAAAAGGTCAGTCAGTGACACACCAAAGACGATGTGTTAGAGATACCATCCGGAAGGTTCCGGAGGTTCGGCTCTGTTTATGCGTTTCGCTGACGTTGGTGAAAGGCGAGACTTCTCTGACTGCCGGATCTTTAGTGTGATGGCACAACACATATCCTGACACATTAATCTCCCATCAACATTTGAAGGTACAACAAACACTAAAACGCACGTCATAAAACCAGGGTAGGAGGAGCTGGGGGGTTGTAAATTAGGGGTATGATAGTATTGTTGAAAATGTGAATGTTCAAGTATCGAATGTCAAAAGTATAAAATATTGATGTAATGAAATGCAGAATTCTTTGGTATGAAAACAATAAAAATGATATAACTCACTACAATCATATACCTTGGGCGAAAAAACAATGTCAGTTCTCACTTATTTTATCATGGATTCTTATTTTTCATACGGTAGAAGAATGAACTATTCTTGTTTTTCCACACAAACATCCAATTAGATATATCACGATGTAATAATAAGATACTCACTCTCAGTAGAATGAACGTAAACCATCACAAGCTTTTAATGTCTCCATCTTGACAAAACAATGTCTTTCTATAATTTTTTATTGAAAAACCAAAGAAATACTGATTGTTGATTTTCTTTAGTCTCTAAAGTTGCAGAAAAAATCCAGCAACACAGATTTTGGACCTTGCCAGGTACAAGTGAGCCAACCAAGAGATGTTCCATTTTACCAACAAATATTTTTTTGTTTCAATGAGAATTTAAAATACTAATAAGCATTACGTCCAGGAAAACAAATGATTGGCAGTTAGATTGAATAGGGGTCTAAAGTCCTCTCTTATGGCAGTTAGATTTAATAGGGGTCTAAAGTCCTTCCGTATAGCAGTCAGATTGAATAGGGGTTCTCAAGTCCTCCCTTATGGCAGTCAGATTGAATAGGGGCTAAAGTCCTCCCTTATGGCAGTTAGATTGAATAGAGGTGTAAAGTCCTCTCTTATGGCAGTTAGATTGAATAGAGGTGTAAAGTCCCCCCTTATGGCAGTTAGATTGAATAGAGGTCTAAAGTCCTCTCTTATGGCAGTTAGATTGAATCGAGGTCTAAAGTCCTCTCTTATGGCAGTTAGATTGAATCGAGGTCTAAAGTCCTCTCTTATGGCAGTTAGATTGAATAGAGGTGTAAAGCTCTCCCTCACTGCAGTGCCACTCACCCGATGGTGCTTCCGGAGGCTGCCTCGATGGTCCACATGCAGTGCAGGTTGTGATCGTAGGGGGCCGGGTAGCCAGGTGAAAGTATTCGCCCACTGAGCTCGTCCTTGATCACACCTCCGCACTCAGCTATGGAGAGTCAGACACAGCGGTGCACATTTTAATGACAGTATTCTTACAACCTGAGTAAATAGGCTAACTTAATAAGCACACTGTTCATGTACACAGTGGGAGATACAATTACTCAACTATAATCTATTTACACAGATAGAGATTCAGGATGAGAAGGTGACTAAGGATGCAACACCCATGGATACATTCAACATATTTTTATAACGGGAATGTTACTACCTGCAATAGTGCCATGCGCAACACCAGCCCATTTTACCGCTGAGCTTTAAATAACACCAATAAAGCACAACTCTGATTGTGAATAATGGTGACCATGGATATGGAAAGAGATATCCAGCAACACAGTGCAGCCCCCCCCCCCCCCCCCCCCCCATAAATATTGAGGGTATGGGGATTCAGTGTACGGGGATCCATCCTTCTGCTGGGATCACACTCATGTCAGGCTCTGCGCTACAAATCACTTGTTTTGTCACCATGTTTGGGGCCGTGAATGTGACAGTTCTAGTTTCACAGCTCAGTAAGCAGTGAATTCGTTTGAGTGTCCCTGAGGTCACCGACCAAATACGAGTCATTTTATGCACCCACACATGCATGCGTTCACACACACACCTGAACACACAAACACACACGGACATGCATGAAGGGGTAATGCCTTAACAGGCTACTGATAGACTCAAGGTCAACAGTTCTGGCAGTCAACTAGAAAAGTGACGACCTTGTAAAATGCAATTTATGTCAACTCAGCAGTATATTCAATAGTAATATGTCACTAGTACATTATCATAAGTAAAGGAAACATAAATAAAGGTATATTATATCACAACAGAATCACTTAACAGATGCTCTTACATAGAGAACCACACTAAAGGATACAATGGCAGCGTTCTGATAATTGCTCTTTCAGCTCGGGTTGGAAACCCAGTTGCTTTACCGCCGTACTAAAATGGCACTAAACAAAAGCTGATTTAACAAAACGCAGGTGCAACCACAATAGCTGCCATCTGACAGACACCATTAAGAGGCAGCACATCACTTGTATTCAACGAAGAAGGAGGACTAAAATGGAGGGGGATCAGATGGGAGAATAAAATGAGGGACTGCTGACAGAGTGACGTGTACCAGGTAATCACAAACATGCCCTGTCATTAAGACAGTTTCTAGAAGGTGTAATCATTGCGAGTCATGTGACCTTCTGAATGAAGTTCCGTGCTAACAGGAAAGGTGGGGGGGGGGGGACTCCATTACTGTGTTAAGTCAGGATATGAAGCCCTGCTGTGCCACCATCAAAGTCCTGCTTTGTAGCAGCGCTTTATAATTGTAAATTGAGGTGAATGCGTTTCCCTATTTGATGACAGAGGCCTACCTAATATCAAATGCACCTAAAAGAAGCTGTCACCACACGCCTAATGCTTGACAACACCTTGAATGTGTTTACACATTTCTCCCGGTGCCATACCCTCTTGTGTATTATATATCATACAGGAGGATGGCAGTAATCGTCGGTGTTTCGCTCAGATCATTATTCTTTTCAAATGAAAAAAAGGGGACAGACAGATAAAAAAAAGCATGCAAACTCAACTGTAATAAAATGCAAGGGCTCTTCAAAAAAAAGTGAGAGAAAAAAGAAAAGAAAAATGAAAGCATATATCAAGTGTCCAGTTTAGTTGCGATCAAATTAATCTTTTTCCCCACTATTTTTTGGTTATTTTCTCTTTTTTTCCCAACCTTTTTTCCCAACCTCTATCAGATGAAGGTCCCCACACTGCAGACACCGGGGTGATAAATCACTATGAAACAAACCCATCTTCCTGGACTGCAGTGATGACCTGCTCCAAAAGTCATGAAACTACATTAAGGTTTTCAGTCTCTCCCGGCTACACCCAGGAGGGAGAGAAGGGAGGGAGGGAGGGGGTCTGCACAGGGAGGCTGGGCTGCCATTGTTAAAGAGTCGCAGGAGGGAAAGAAATTGCTCTCAACCTTTCAAACTCGCCCTTCACTCGGCAGTGATACTAAAATGAGTTACAGGTTGCTAAAATTGGCTAGAACTTGCTGGAATATGTGAAATGCAAGAAGATAGAATGGACTGACAAATGCAATTGGGGGATAGGCTGGTGAGATGTAACACCAAGTATAAAACCGCTTTAATCAGCCTCTGTGGGGAGAAGGCGAGCCTCGAAACCCCTCGCTTCGAAAGGGAGCCTCTTTTACGAGCGGTGTTTTGTCACACGTGGCTGGGGTGTGTTTGCCGGGCGGTTCAGGTGAATCGGTACGAGGTCACTCCTGGAGTGGGCGGATAATCCCAGAACGTGGTGTTGACTTTGTGGCATGAGCAAATTCACAAAGTGAAGACCGCCACCTGACCGCTTTTGTCTATGCAAACACCATGAACTGAAAGCGATGGTGTTTTCTCTCACGGGGTGGGTGGGGGAGCCTGGACAAATCTTACCCACGCAGAGGGGGAGCGGGCTGTCCCAGGTCCGCCTCTCGCCCCTCAGGCAGGTCAACACTTCGCTTCCCTTCAGAGTGTATCCCGGGTTACAGCTGTACGACACCACGCTCCCCGCGAAGTGGCCCTTGTCCTCCTTCTTGTAGCCGAACTGGGGCACTCCAGGGTCCTCGCACTTCACCAGCTCGAAGCCTGCAGAGAGGGGTTGGCCAATGAACACAGAGGACCAGACAACAGGATCCTCATTGATGGCAGCAGCTGTGGCCATACATACAGGCCTAAAGTATATGAGATGCGATGGGTGTGAAACGGTACCATATCTACATAATGGAGCAGACTGGGTCAAATACTGGATGTAATTGTTTTAGATTTTGGACCTTGCCTGGTGCAAGTGAGCCAACCAAGAGGACCAGAAGGCAGGGGTTGCACTCATTTTATAGGTTCCAATACACCATACTCCAATGTGACTCCAAACCAATTGCATTTCTGTAATGCAGCAATGAAGTCTTTAATAGCACAGTTAAACAGTAAACAGTCCCACCCTACGAGGGGTCTCAGACTCACTGGTGAAGTGCAGCTCAAAGCCTTTGCTGGTGTTGTCCGCGTTGCTGATGAACTCCAGCCACAGGGAGCTGGACGTGCTGTTCAGAGTGGTATCCAGCAGCTCCGTGCCTGTGAAGCTGCCTAGCTGACGGGCGCGGTTACTGTTGCCGTCAAACACCTTCAGCACACACACACACAAACACACACACACACACACACACACACACACACACACACACACACACAGAACATTACTCACACAGAACAATTTATGTAATTATTATCCATTCACAGGTGCATGTTCAAACACACGGTCAGAACTTTCTTTTCAGCATGACATTTCTGACCTATTCAATGTTTCCTGAAAAGTGTTATTCCCAGGGGCCCATGCAGTGCCACCCTATTGATTTACCTTGATTTACCTACAGTCATTTACCTTAACTACTACCCTGGGCAGCCTGTAGCGTAGTAGTTAAGGTAAATGACTGGGACACGCAAGGTCAGTGGTTCTAATCCTGGTGTAGCCACAATAAGATCCGCACAGCCGTCGGGCCCTTGAGCAAGGCCCTTAACCCTGCATTGCTCCAGGGGAGGACTGTCTCCTGCTTAGTCTAATCAACTGTACGTCGCTCTGGATAAGAGCGTCTGCCAAATGCCAATAATGTAATGTAATGTATTACTACTGCGCATCCCCGCCAATTTACTTGACAGTAAAAAGGCTGAAGATCGTAGTGGAGCCCTGCCCTGGTGGACTCCCGCAGTACAATACGCAGGCTGCGGAAGCTTCCCCTCGTGCTCACCTTGAGCACGTCGTCATCCTCCAGGTGGAAGTCTCGGGCCCGCAGCTGGATGCCCTTGCCCGGCTGGGTCTGGATGGAGTAGATGCACTCGTGGTTGTTGCTGTAGAAGGCCGGGTAGTTGGGCGAGAGAAGGACCCCCTGGGTGCCAGTCACAGAGGAACCACACTCGGCTGTGGAGAGGGAACCAGAGGGACGCGTTATCGTGAGACTGAGACACGTTTGTTCCGCGCGTACATGCACGTGCTCACGTACACAGATATGCAGGACGCAGGGATGCGCGGGGCTCAGACCTGGGTACAAGAAGTATTTGTTTTGGATTTAAATACTTTTCTGCATTTGACTAAGCTTGCCTGGCGTATTGAGACAAATTAAATGATCCAGAAAGTGTAAACCTCGTCCATCTGCTCCTCCTTGCAGGCTCAAATGCACCAGGCAAGATCAATAGAGCACAGAATATTTGAAGTATTTGAATCCAGAACAAATACTATTTGAACCCAGGTTTGTGCTTCAGTCTGCTTGGAGCCCTCAAGGCAGGCTAGTGTTCTTTTAGAGACATTATTTTTATGTATTCATGTTTTTTTTAATCTGTTTCATTTTGCATATTCTATGTGCCATGGAAACGAGCTATTTAAAGCTAAGCAATGCATAATTAAATAAATAAATCATCTTAATAATAACATTATCGAACATCTTTTCATGGTTTGCCTATTCCTATGTATAACCTGTCTCTGTCATGTCATTACTAATTTACATGTTCTTGATTAACACCAAGAAAAGCAAAGACAATTACAAAAATAATATATATAAATATCTCTACTAATTTTTGATTGAAAACATTGAAATTCCTGTTACTTCATAAATCGCCTGACCCATTTCAGAAAACAGAAAAAAAACCAAGCAAATATGCAGGAAAGAAAAAAAAACTTAATTACTTGCATCTGTTAGAATGCCAGAATCATACACATAACAAATGACTTTCTAAGTCTGCAGCCACAAGCAATTCCCCTGCCGAATATGTTGAAGAAATCTGGCAGCTGAGTTATTATTATTGAGGACAGGCTATGTGGGCTATGTCTCCAGCACTTCTAGTGTCATATTTGCACATCATTCTGTATATGCCTAAGAGATAAGAGAAATGCTTGTAGAATAGCACACGCACTAGAGTTTGTTAATTTTAGTGAATTAACTGTAAAAATGACACCCCTATTTACTCAATAACATTAATGTAAGTTAAAATGAAACGCTAATATAACATGTTATATCAATTCAATCAATAATATTTGTATTTATTTATTCAATAATAAAACGATCTGTTACCTTATTAATTGTATTGGGTAGATATGGCGTATCACTTTACCTTGAGGGCACAGCAGAAGGGGGGGGGGGGAGGGGGAAGGGGTTAAAGTAAAATATTGACCAAGCGAAATGAAAGCACGTGACCACCTACCCACACACCTTGGCAGAGGGGAGCTCCACACCCGCCGCCGGCCCCCCAGACAGGTGACCCTGGGCGGCCCCTCCAGCCGATACCCGGGGAAGCAGGAGAAGATGAGCGTGTCCCCCACACCGTACTGCAGGCCCTTACGCGTGCTGAACGGGGGCACGCCCGGGTCCTCACAGGGCTCCAAATCATACTCTGCGGAGGGAGGGGGAGAGAGAGGGGGGAGGGAGAGAGAAAGAAAATCAGAGAGAAAAAGAACAAACAGAGCAAAAGATGGGCAGGGAGATCAGAGGGAAAGATCAGAGAGAGAAACTTAAATGAGATTCTCGGAGTTATTGGTCATTTTCAATTTTACAGACACATACACACACGCATATCCACCCACACACACGCATGCACACACATGCACACACATACACAAACAGCATACGTATGTAGTCTGTATGCGCAGTGGGTCGAGATGCAGGTCTTCATTATTCATAAACAGCAGACATTTTGACAACACTTTAGGCCTGAAACGTAAAGTGCTCGTAACGAACGGTGTGTTTTCAGCCTACAATCCTCTGAAAAGAGGAGGAGGAGGAGGAGGGTCATGGCGCCTCACCAGAGAAGGTGATGTTGAAGCCCTCGTAGGAGACGGAGAAGTCGGAGAGGAAGCGGATCTGGGCGGTGAAGTTGCCGAAGAGGCCAGCGCTGAGCGGTGGGGGCAGGGTGGAACCGGTCAGCCTCCACAGCGGTGCGGAGAAGCTCCCGTTCTCCGTCACCAGCAGGTGGTCGTGAGGGCTCTCCAGGTGGAAGGTGTGGAAGGTGAACTGCACACCTGACGGAGACAAGGACAAAACGAAGGGAGTGTCTGAGAGAGATGGCTTCGATTCACCTTCATTAAAACATCATCGTCGATTCACTGCACTATTCACCATTCGCTACAGTGGCCTTCACTCCTGGTCGTGGAGAGCTGCAGGGCGTGCTGGTTTTTGTTTTCGCCTTAATATCAGCAACCGATTTAGACCCAAGAAACCAGGTGAGGTGAGTTACCGGTGTAATTAACTGCTTTAATTGATCAATTAAGTGCTGAGTAACAACAAAAGCCAGCATACCCTGCGGCTCTTCAGGACCAGGAGTGAGGATCACTGCACCAGAACAAAAAATACAAAACAACTGTCAGTACACACAGTACACACACTGACGAGAGAGAGAGAGAGAGAATGAAGAAAGGGACGTACACACAAAAATCTGAATATCAGACCAATCAATTCCTGGTGGTCTGCCTTGGGATGCTGCCAGTTCCCTGGTGCTCGCTCTGTGCTCACCTTTTCCGTGTGAAGTCTCGATTACCCAAGTGCAGTTGAGATTGTGGGGGTAGAAGTCGGGGAACCCGGGGGAAAGGATGGTCCCTGTGTTTCCTTGGATGTATCCACCACAGAGAGCTGTGGAACGGGACAGGCAAACCCATAAGTGGCCATAAACCCACCCATAAACACCCTGCTTAGCCTCACACTAGTTGCGCCTTTGACGATGTACTAAAACCGACTTTACAAGATGAACCCTGACTGAAGGAGGTAAACATATCAACAAAAATGACTTATATGATGAAAAAAGGAGAGGGAATCAATTGGACCTTTCAATAAAGTACACAATACAAGGGGGGGCAATGTATAACTGAAAGAGACCGTTCAGACAGTAAAGCCCAGTTAAGTTTGGAAAGTGTCTCGGGAGAAGAAAGGGATTGTACCGTCGCAGCTGGGGAGAGGTCGGCTCCACTGGAAGTTGGGCTCACACTCGAGGGGCTCGTGGTCGCTCAGGGTGTACCCCGAGTCGCAGCTGAACGTCACAAGGGCGCCCACGTAGAAGTCGTTGCCGTGCCGCTGGCCATTCACAGGGATGCCGGGGTCGACACAGTGATCCGACTGCAGCTGCACTGCTGTAGAATTGGACCCAGGGAAATTTGCAAGCATTACATTCTGCACTTACAAAAACTATCATCCCTGTAAAATACCCTAGCAAAGGGCTAATGCTCTAATTGCAATCGCATTTTATTTTTTTAACACCCTGCACAAAGTGCTTAGCCGTGAGGTATGTGCTCGGTTTTTCAGCATTAGACGCAGGGAGGAAAGAAGGCGAAAGTGTTCTTTCACACTAAAAACTGAAATCAATTTTAACGTAACACACAGGCAGACATCCGCAAGTAGTGGTACTACTGAATAATTGAGTAAAAGCTGGGATGTGAATTTTCATTGGGAAAAGCTTTATTCGCGTTACGGCACGCGACTCTCGTAGTATCATGCAGATTCAGTAAAGAGGGCATTTATTTGGCTCTTTTCTATTGTAGAAGAATAAAGAAGAAGATGAGTGGGCCTTGGATTATACAATACAATCAATCTTCTATTATTTTATAATTGCAGATTTGCCGATTTAAATCAAGGCGTAGAGTGATGGACTGATGATGATTGCTTTGAATACAAATTCATTAATATATTCTTCTTTCGTGCTTGATATTGCCTTGGTTTTTTTCACAGTAGGAGTTGTAATAGCTGAAACAGAATATGCACTTCTAAAAATAATAGTGTTGATAATTGCAGGGCTTCAATAATGATAGATGAAGAAAGAGCTCTCGTGTGAACAAACGAATGTTTGAACAACGTTTGAAATGTGAACGTTACGGACAGCGAACACGGGGATGGTGGCATTATTTGAAGATTCATGGGAACCTTTCATTCTGTGTGCCCCACCTGTTAGCTAGCATAGAGTGCCTGAAGGCAAGAATGCTGAAATCACACTACTACCAGACGTCATCATTAATTGCCAGTCTATCTGGAGAGACTGACCTCTGGGAAGACTCTGGCAAGGAGTCAACCGCTTAGAAGAATCAACAATCAACAAACGTGATTCTTACAAAAAGACACAAAGCAGTTAAAACGACTGGACTGGACACTTCCTTAATGAGTGTCATGCCAAAGGTACTGCAACTGAATTATAAAATAAATATAACAGTTTAGCAATTCATCACCTGTATAAAAACATCAGCTGTTACCTAAAAATATCTCTTGAATCTTTTACTCAGTGCTAATAAAATTTCTATCATAGCAGATGGTGAATGTTTGCCTGTGGAACCAGTATATAATACGGTTTTATGGTTTTATTTTTCACTCTCATAATGAATAGCTATGTTTGAGTTTTTTTAAATGGTTAGTCATAGGTTGATAGCTGCGAGGGATGCGTACTCTCATAGCGTATGCGGAAGCCGATGTCGGACTGGCTCTTGTCGGTGGAGAAAAGCAGGTACAGGAAGTTGGAGGTGCTGATGAGGAACTGCGGCACCTGGGTGCCCTGGTAGCTGCCAATCAGGGGGGACGAGGGGAATCGCCCATCGCGCACCTCCAAAATATCGTAGTTCACCTCCGTCCGGAACCTGAAGAACAAACACGGCCGGGGTTAACAGGACTGTACAGCAAAGTGCCCTTCACATACAACCTCATCTGTTAAGCTTAAATTATGTAGGCAACGCTCAACATGACTAGCGTAACATAACTTGATGGTAAGCTCGGTTTCATTGGTTGTTTAGTGCAGAAACCGTAGGTAAAGGTTAAATCAACTCAGATAAGAGTACATTTTACTCTCAGGGATCCGTATTGGACTCATTTAAGCAAAATGCTCATGTGCATGTTCAGAAAACCTTCAACATTTGCCATGCTGGATAATCACATATAGCGTAAAGAAGGTACGCATATGCATATCAGTCGTCTTCCTCTGAGCACAGGTCTGTTCATTATGTATTACCACCAAAGCACCGAATAAACTGTTGCCTGTTCAGAATAAAGCAAATTAAATGGAGCAGAAGGCAATGTTTTATTGATGTTCCATAAAATCGAAGAGCAACAAGCACTTCTGCTCTATCTATTTTTTATGTTGAGAGAGAGAGTGATAGATAGAGATAGAGTGAGAGAGAGAGAGAGAGAGAGAGAGAGAGAGAGAGAGTATTCTCTGTAACACAAGTTTTACAGAGAGCACACCATGTCACATGGGGAAAAAAAAGTGTCTGTCTCTGGGTTCCTCTAATTTTACTAGTGCACATGCACAAAAACGGGCAAATATAGTCATCAAAGCAGGCTACGGTACATTACTTTTAGTACTGCTGCTGAGTTTCCAATTAAAGTGTATGGTTATGTTGTTGGATGGTTAAGTCAAGTTGACCCAATTAGATTTCAGTGTTTCAGAGATAAGCTACCATGTGTCACAACAAATAATTAAGCCTTCATTGAAACGCAGCATCTAATTGTATAATACAATCCCAAGTGCAGACAAAATGAGTGACAGATGGGGAGGCACGTTAGGACACAGTGGCTGCAGTTTCAGACTGACCAGAGGGTAGCTTGTGGTTTCTTATTAAAGCATCATAAATCCTACATTTATGTGTAGAAGCAGACAGCAAGAAAAAGAGGAGAAGTCACGATGATATTAATTCTAAATGTGTAAACTTATAGCGAGCTATATACAGAATTCAGAATCTGCAAAATTTAAGCAATTAATATTTATTTAAAAACAAACTGTGACATCTGTGATGGCAAAGTTACTGTGCAGAGGTGGTGACTCACTTGTCGAAGATGATCTTGATGGGGTACCCTGGCGGAGCCTCGATGATCCACTCGCAGTTCAGAGCCTCCTTATAGAGCTCAGGCCAGCCTGGGGACAGGATGATCCCAGTGGGGGCTTTCAGGTCTCCTCCACAGGGAGCTGAATGGGAGGAGGAGGGACAGAGAGACCTTCATTCTCCGCACACACTGTACTCAATTCAGTGTGCTTGTCAGGCTACATTAAAGGTATAATAGGTAAGATTTTTCGAAATATACAGTTGAAGGACTGATACTTTGTACCAAAACATTGTATAGCTGTGCAATAATTCAAGCTCATTGGTTGAAAGTTGATTCTAATTGCCACAGCCAATGGCGTGGGAGGGGGGTGGTTCAACAGTAGCGCGTTCACAAAGAAGGGGGCGGGATAAACAGTGTTGTGGTTTGAGGGTGTTTGTTGCTGCAATTCCTCTCTTGACCGTTAGACGTCAGAAATGACCAATTGTACCTTTAAGGCTGAACTGAAAATATCTAAGGACACGGCCATATTTTGGATAATCCTCTAGGCCAAGGAAAAGCAATGAAATGCATTGGCTAAAAATCGCAGGAGAGAAGCAAGGGAAGGTCAGGCATCCATCTCTAAAACCGGGATCTGAATCTGTCCTTAAAAATGAATCGATACCACTTCTGCCAGTGTTCATATTACCCAAATGTCTTCAGTTGCCAACCCTGGAGCGATGTGACCAGAAGAGGCAGTATTGATTTCATCATTTAAGTGTAAAACTTTGGGTCAAGCGTGGAGTATGCGCATTAATTTAACAAGATGGGCGGCTATCGCTGCAGTTCATATCAGGAAGTCTCCTGGCAGACCCACACACTCACTTTTGGAACTCACGAAAGTTACACCACCCATCTGAAGACTTGGGCATCTGTCCCTTCTGCCATTTGAACGGATCCGCAAACAAAATGAGCCTCTCCTGGAACGCGTTTCGGTTATCGACGCGGCGGAACCGAACTCAGGCTTTTACCGCCGCGTGTTTTCGTAAGTGCGAGATTACACTCCTTGGCGCAGAACGCAATTACCGCCAGATTGGCTGCTTTAATGAAGCAGCACGATCGGTTGTGCTGAAATTCTTGGCACGACTGGAATTGCCCATTTGGCATTCCTGGCAGCAAGTTTGGGCTGAATACTCCACTGATCTTTACACAACGCAAGTGAAAAGAGCTAATACAAGCACGGCGGAGGAATATGGCTCTTTAATGACATCCATTGAAATCATGGCAGGAAAGACGGAGATTGGCCTATCCGCGATTCCACCGGAACTGCCGAGATACCGCACACTTAAATATGAAAATCAAAATCCCATTTCGTTCCCGGGAAGAAATCTCATTCCGCACACATCGACGTTTCAGAGCACGTGTGAGCTGGCAAAGCCGACAACCATTACCGCAAAGTTTTTTTTTCTTTCTTTTTTTTTCTCCCCTTCGGTGAAACGTTTAAGACATGATCCTAATGGACGTGCTTCTCCGCACACACCTAATGAATAAAAATGGGGGAGACAGAGCCCGGACACCAGGCTTTAAAAACCATCTGGAGAGAGCTACCGATCTCTGCCGCATTGAATACCATGCAAACGAATCCTGCAGACCTCGCCTAACAGGGACACTTAACTTCAACGTCTCCCCCGCCTCACTCTTTTCAATCCGTTGTGTGTAATATATGACGTGTGACACAGCTGTGGTTTGCGCTTTCCGTTTACATCCATTACTTTAAAAGACATTCTTTATATGCTTAGCAAACATGTACAGGGTGGCTGACATAGCTCATATTCCATATACTGTTCATTTATATCGCAAAATATATGATTGGATACATTCAGGTTGATATCCCAGCTCAACAACAGGGCCTTACCATGGGAATTCAAACCTATACTGCTCCATAATAACCACTGCTCCCCGCTGCAATATAAATTGCTAGCGGCTAAATCGAATCTGATAGCCTACTTTCGATCCGTATTGGACTCATATAAGCTCTTGGAGGTGAATTAACAATGGCCGTTTCACGATGTGTTCCAGGTGGAAACGGCTCTGTGCGGAAGGAGGGACGCTCAGAGAGGGAGGATTCAAAATGGAGGAACTGACCTTCACAGCGCGGGACTGCGTTGTCCCACACCACGTTCCCGTCCTTGAGGATGCAGGAGATGGTGAGGGAGCCGTGGGTCTTCACGAAGCCCTCCTCGCACAGGAAAGACATGGAGCTGCCCAGCTGCAGACTCTCTCCGAAGCGCTTCCCGTTGACCGGGACGCCCGGATCGGGGCACTCGTTGTGCCGGAACGCTGCGGGAAAGACGGCAGGATGGGGAAGGAACGTGAGGGGAGAGAGGAAGTGTGAGAGGGTGGGGAGGGCATGAGGAGAGGGGTAGGAGGTAGAAGAACACTAATCATATACAGTACATCACATAAATGAACCTGATTCGAGAAAATGCGTGAAACTACAGTACGTACATCACAAAAAGAATACATTAATAAATGAATTCAATCTAGCATTCACTCATTGCTGTGGCTTGGCTTTTTGGGGCCTGTATCAAACCAAAATGGACTAATCGCATTCACTTGAGTACTCATGGTTAATTTTAATGACTCCCTCTTCAGGTTGATAGCTTAAGTTTAAGGATGTGCTCAGCTCTTCAATGGACTCAGAAGAGTCCACACACCAGGAGGTGTGTGATTTTAGTTTTCACACAGCTGTCTGGACACTCCTTTTCCCACATTTTGCTGGGGTGATTAATTTCTCCAGATTTTCTTTTCCTAAAATGTCCCTCATCTATCATCATCACTTTATGTATTAAACCGCCAACAATTTCTTCAATGAAGTTTGACAACGACTTAATTAGCATGAATGGCAGAATGGACAAACCCTCCTAAGGGTGTCAAACAAGTTACGTTGAGTAAAGCAGACCCATCTCAGGTAACATCAGCTCCAATTAGCGCTGCTGGAATTTCATTATTTGCACAGTAAGTTGTTAATTAATTTGTTATGTGTTGGGTTCCCTCTCATTCGATTATTCTAGTTCTGAAAACTGGGATATTGCAGCACATTGCTGCCCACAAGTTCACCTTGTTCTATAGTGAGACTGTGAGGAATGTAGAACCTTAAACAGTAACGTACAGGGTGTTGTTTAACTCCCTCTGAGAATCAGAGCAAACAAACAATGGTTTAAAATCTAAGAGGAGCCTCATATTTCAGGGCATGTTTATTCTCATGATTAGCTCCAGGGTAAAACCAGGCCCCTGGAGCTTGTAATGCCCAAAACTGTAAGCCTGACAACACAGGACACGTAACACACAACTCCAGGCTCTTACAATTCCACACCCATTTGTGGACCTTGTCTTCAGAGTATGCAAAGAAATATGAATCGTCCCAGAGCGGTTTTCATGTTTTTTGATGAATATGAGTTGGTTAAGAAACCTCAGCTGTACTCAGTATTCTTTGGCGGTTCAGGGCTTTGAAGTAAATACAGAATGAAAAAGTTAACTGGGGAAAACCGAAGGTATCGGTGGTCCTGAAATTTGAAAGACATATTATGAGCGCCGCACTATGAAGTAAAAACAGCACACAACTGAGCAAGAGTATCGTCCTTATTGCCTGTATACGCATGTAACAGAAGTGTAGCAGAACATCAGTTTCAAATGATCATGCAGCGATCACCATGGCAACAGAGGTGCTGTAGAAATAAAACCAGCTTTCTATAATAACGATGTGTGCTGCACACCGCTTTGAATCTAAATGCCAAACTGCTTTGAATCTAAAATAAAAACCGACATTGATTCCTGGTCCTGGCAGATTCATGGTCAAACAGACATCGCGCCAGTGGATTTACAGTCATTGAAAGCTGCTCTGTTCTTACTGGTGAACGTGATGTTGAATCCTCTGTCGGTGTTGGTGTGGTCAGTCAGGAACTCCAATCTGGCCACGTGGGCGCTGGTGGTGATGGGAGAGGGCAGCACATCGCCAGAGAAGGTGCCCAAGATGGGCGACTCCGCCTTGCCCCCGTCCTTCACGGACAGGAAGTCAAACTGCTTCTCCATGCTGAGGTCGTTGAAGGCCAGGTTGATGCGGCTCTCGGGCTTGGTGATGATCAGCCACACGCAGTGCATGTTGTTCCCATACTCCTGAGGGTAGTTGGGCGATAGCAGAATGCCCGAGGGTGTGGTGAAGTTGAAGAAGCAGGAGACTGTGGAAAGGGGAAAGCGATTAGTCAAAGCACGTAGTGAAATGGCTTTTACTGGTCGGCTGACGCAGTTAGCATCAATGGTAATATCCATAGCTTGCATTTTACTGTAATATATTATAAATCTAAACAGCTGGATACTTATTTGTATTAAGGCGTCATGTCTTTTGTCATTCAAAACCAATATGGTACAGATAATAAAGGAATTTTGTCATCTCAAAGTGACAAAGTTAGATTCTGCATCAAAATAATAAAACAGAAATAATATAGAATAGTCACAATGTAAAAACATTTAGGACATGTAAAAAATACTAATTCTGTAAGGATGATGTTGAATACTCTTCATAACAGTTTTCTTTAGCCCCTCTGGCTCTGACAGGCAACGGACACTCTGCCCCTGGTCAATATGTGGCATGTGGTCATCTTTCATAGGTAATATTTCTTTGCTTGGCTATGTTTATATCTATTTCTTCATTCTCAACTTCCTATCGTGTCCCTGAGGCTAACAATATATCAGCTGTGTTTTTGAGTGAATCATTCTTTCCCCCTCTCTACTCTTGCAGGACCCAGTTTAACAGAACAGTGAGGAACACGAGCGGAGTGGAATGAGGAAGAAGGAAAGTGTTTGAGCGTCGGTGAAGAGAGTGGGACTGGAGGGTGGCTTTGGTGTCTGCACTTGCATGTTGAGGAACAATTGGAAAGGGCGGCTAGGTGTCCTGCCCTTGACACATTTATGGCCTTCGTAAAACTCTCCGTTGGCATGTGTGTGAATGTGTACATGTGTGTGCGTGTACAGTATGTGAGTGTGAGCATGCGCTTGCATTGTGTGTATGTGTGTGTGTGAGTGAGTGCGTGTGTTTGTATGTGTGTGTGCGCATGTGTTTGTGTACAATTTGTTCAGTCAACCAGATAGTCTGCTTGGATACCTGCCTGAACAGACATTTTTGCTCATCCCAGCGCAATGAAGGCAGGTGGCTTGCCAGCATTTTTACTGAGGCCCACCTGTACCCACAAGTCTCATTCAGACTGTTAAAACGTCCTGAAATGGAGGTGCTTGCGTTACTCGCACATAGTTACTCGCTCATTCACACCAGTCTAGTGCAGGGGCTTAATTCCGCTAATTGCGCCGTTCTGCCTAATGATTCTCAATTAACGTGGTCCAGGCACAAAATGGCATCCACCTAGCACTGAGAACATTTCCATGGAAAACCAAACAGAGGATAAAAAGCCTTTATAGAACTGTGTGAGCTGTATTTCCCCTGCTGTTACCCTTCTGTCTAATGTCTGAGCCTTCCTTTATTTCATTTGTAATCAGACAGTAAAACCACAGAAGTACCACATGCATCTACGGTATTTACTCATCTGTGCTCTGCAGTGTTGACAAGCGTCTTCTTTACATCAAAACCATCTTTACATCAGCACCTTCTCGGACAGTCTCGGCTCATCTCGGGCAATTAAACCCAATAATGTGGATCAAGGTTATTAAACTTGCAGGATTACCCGGGAATCCTTTATTAGCAGAATTCCAGGCTTTAGAACAACAGGAGGCCTACTGAGCTAATTACACAATGTGAGGCAAATAACACATGACTGTAGGGGTGGGCTGAGTCTGACAGGGGGGTTTAATATCGCTCATAGATGCATGGTGAACTGATGACAGGGGAAAATGAGAGGGAAAAACGGCAACTTGCTGAAGCTGAAGCCATACATATTTACAAACTTAACTTTAGGAAACATAATACGTTTTTTAAAAATCCTATTTACTTTCCATTCACTACCAATCAAAAATAACATAAAAAAAATGACCACTGCATGTTCAATTTGCTTTGTCATCTTCTGAAATTACAAAAATGAACGATAAAATGGCCTTTTCCCCATTTGCGTTCAAATTACTACTAATTGACACTTTTTTGCACATACTCATACTCCATTAGATAAATACTCGGTATGGTAGAGTTTCCACAATAGCTACCACAAATTTAGCAGCTGCAAAGGAACTGCAAGAGTAATGGGTCTGTTCTGTGTGTGGCTATAGGAATAGGATGGCGACTGTAGGGAAAGCGATTGATCCCATTGCTCATGGTATGAATGCGATGGAGGGAGTTTAAGAAAAATGGCTGTTAAAAAATGGGCGGAAGAGGTATAGACCGGAAAGATCAGTATAATTGAGAGACTTCTGGCAAAAGAGAGAGCCTGTCTGCTACCCTCGTCATCGGGCAAGGATATTCAGAGGAAAGCAACGGAATGCTGTTCTCCAATCAATAACAGTGTTTAAGAATTGTATTCACCAGTCCAACCTCGGCAGCCAATCAATACACCTTTTATCTAATTTCAGTTGCTGGAGATGTGTTAAATAACCCCACCGTTGCAAGCTCCCCAAACTCATTGAGCCAACCAGTGCTCTCCAGTGATTTGCTATGCGCTTTCATTTCACCTTCTGATTCTGGCAGAAGATTTCTTAGCATTTTCATTTTGCTGGTCTGCTGAGCCCAATGCAGTCATAATTGTGCCTCTCAGCTTAAAACAAACAAAACAAAGAAGGAAAATCCCTCAAAGGCAATATATTTCAAGGATTTTTCTTTTTTTTTACTGCTCAAATCACTTCATGATACTTGATACATTGGGTAAATGTGAATAAGATAAGTGGATTGAGTAGGGACTACAAGTAAACTAAAACCTTCAGAAAGAAAACCTATAATGCAGTATATGCTGTAAGTGAACCTTTGTAGGCCAATGTGTTTTCAAGTTGAACCTCATTTGCAAACTAGAAACTGTTCTCGGGGGTTGGCCATTAGTGGGTGGCTGCTCACAAAACAAACAACAGAAATAAACAAATAATAACAAAAATAGTGTAGGTAGTGCGTTATGTACATGGGCTTCGGTGTTTTTTGTATGGTGAAGGAGCGTTATGTATTGCATTTGTACATAACTGTATTTTGCAGTTATGTGATGCTGTGTATGAAACTGATACATAATTAGAAAGTCATCTCTAATGTTCCAAATAATAATACTATAAAGAAGCATGTAGGCTGCATTTAAAATGAAGCCACAAACAGTATTTATAGTGAACAAATGTCAGGAGAATGCTATTGTAACTAAACACATTGACAAAAAGCTGCAATTGATGACAGATTGACAATTACATCAGATACCAAAAGGTATGTAGAGTTGGGATTTCAGTGTGAATGGGGTTTACATTGTTTTTACAGACCGATATTGGGTGGGGATTTCAAACTGACTGAGCAATATGAAATCTACAGAAGTAGGCACACAAAGGCGCAAGTAAATGTGCAATGCCTTAATGGATTCAAAATCTTCATGCAGGTGAGCAATGCAGGAGAGTGAACACAAGGAAGGTCAAGAGAAAAGAAAAATAAACAAACAACACAACACACGTCTTCACCCAGGAGATGGCCACATTGGCAGTGAAGCTCAGCAATAAGGGCTATGCAACTGAGTTGTTACCTGCGTGAAGCAAAGCAATTGTATCTTGAACCTGAAATTGAATCATTTCAGCTGATATTCAGCCACATGAATAATATATATTGTTTACCACCTAAGTCTCCACGGTTATTGTCATATAAATGGATGTAAATTAATCATGTTAACGGCTGTGGAGATGACATTCATTTACACTAGTCTCCACGCGCTAAACAGATGTTACTCGCACAGTGCTCTGTGAAGCTCAGAGGCATACAGATACGAACAATAAACGACATTAACCATGGAGATTTAGGTTAATATTTTGACTGGATGATCAACGGGAGAGCCCCACTCACACACGCAGCTGGGCTTCTTGGCCGACCACTGGTTGTTCTTCTGACAAGTGATGTTTTTCTTCCCGACCAGCTCGAACGCCGGGAGACACTCGAAGTGCAGCCTGTCCCCGTGACGGAAGCCTGACCCTTCCCGCTTGCCATAGGCAGGGACGCCTGGGTCTCCACAGCTGCCCTGATCGATTTCTACAGGAAGGAGGGAGAGAGAAGTGAGCGCTTTCAATGAGAATATCACGCCGCCACTAGAATGGCAGTGAGTAAGGGATCTGACATCGAACTAAACAGGCACAGCTGGTGCACAGTTGAGCATTTGCGTAACCTGCATTGCTTCAGCAGAACACCCAGCCTTTGGTTGGCTGACAGTGTACATGTCGCACTGCACAGATTTTCAAGCACACTTGGAAACAATATCTAGCAGGAACTGCCTGATTACATATTATTGTTAAATGATACACTAACACAATTCAGAAAACATGCGGTTTAGTCACAGCCATCATATAAGAGCTATAAATCAACCTGTGTCAGTGCTTGTGCGATAATATATGACACTTCAGGGCAGCTTAATAGGAATTGGCTTCAGCCAGTCTTACCACTGGTATGCAATATATTATGAAATGCGTATCTCATGTCATAGCTTATATCTTACAGGCACACACACGGACGCACGCACATGAATATAGCGTAATTCAGAAATCCCCAAAAGTCACGTACGATATGCATTTTTTTTTCTCATGAATCATTTAATATATGACCTTGCAACGGAGAAAAACGCCTGACACACACTCAACTGTGCTTAAACCCTTCGGAAAGTGAGAGGTGACTCGGTTATAATTGCCTCTGGGCAGGAGATAGTGGCAACAACTGTGTCAAATCTGACTGTCAGAGTGATGTATGAAGGGCGGAATCACACAGCGGTGTCAGGACACCTCACGGAGAGATGGGACCGTAATGTCGCATGGACGGAAAAAGAGAGAAGCAGCCCATTAAGACGAAATGCAATGCCGACCACGGTCTCGTACACACTTTCCACAGCGCGCTGAACCTGGCTGGCCAGGAGCAGGGGTCTCCCCCTGGGCAGAAAGATAACACAGCTGCGCCATTGCGCACTGAACCGCCACCTCAAGGTCGCACACGAAGGTCTACACTACTTCAAGAGACTCCAAGGGACTTTACGTAAACGGCAGTTGCAAAGACACAGACTGTTTTATATTGCTTTTTATTGCAATTATATTATCTTCTGACCTTTTCTGTGGAAGCTATATAAAGTGGTGTGTGTGTGCGTGTGTGTGTGTGTGCACGTGTGTATGCATGTGTGTGTATGTGTGCGTGTGTGTGCGTGTGTCTGTGGCCTTGGGTCTTTTGCATACCAGAATTATTTGCCAAATTAGTCCTTCTCTTCCCTGCTGAGACAAAAGGCTGCAATTCTATTCATAGCAGTTTTTGTAACAAAGTGCTTGAGCTGGGTGATTGTTAACCCACCGCATTAGGTTTGTTATCAGGGGTTTCCTTCCCTTAGCCAGAGCCTTGTTTGCCTAATGTTTCCAGGGTGACCGTGTGGAGGTGAGGAAGACTAGACTGGTCTACGCTGGTTCGCTGAAGGGCTACTGCTTTCCGCTCTACACCCAAACTGGACCAGCTGACCGACTGCCGGTGGTGCTGAACGCATGAGCACCCCTTCCACACCCACATTGCCAATTGCCAAATACTTTAGCATTACATCTGTGGTAAGTGCATAGCCTGCTCTCCATTGTGGCTCTGTTATTCGTATCCCATGGTGAGAGATCAGTGTTGTATTCCCATCCCAGGCTTTCCAAAGCTGCTCTTTTTCGCAGACTGCTATGATTTCAGTTTTCAATTCAGACCCAGTGCCCCAGCAGAAAACTGTCCAAGCAGGACGCTTAGGCAATCACAGACTCAGTCACTTTCCAGATAGATTTCTTTTTTCTTTTTACTATGTTTTCGCCCCCTGCATCTCCTCACATGTGAAGCCGTATTTGCTAGCAGCAAAAGCTGGAGAATAGAGGGAGGATGCGCCATCCAGAATGCAGAGAGGACTGTGAAGCACAGATACCATACATGGCTGCTAAACCTCACGCACTGCCAGCGAGTTGCTCGTTCCAGGAGACACGCAGCGAGGAAGGCTCAGTAATGCTTTTTATTTTATTTCAGTGTCATGACTCATGACCATTAGCAACCAAACTACAAAACTACCAAATTATTTTCCCCTCTGTTTCAGTTTCCTGTCCCTGCATTAGAATTAACTTAAAGATTCCCCTAAGAGATATTTTGAGTGAAAACCTAGTCCCAGGCCTTCCTTACCTGAAATATTAAAGTAGAACATATTATGAAATATCCATGTCAAGTTAATGGCAGGATTTAAAGATTTTAGAACATCCTCAAGTGGTTTTAAGAGAAAGGCTACTCTTAATGGTTACAGAAAAATGACTTTGACTGTTAATGTAATCAGCAGATTTTAGAAATGAACCAAACAAACTGTAAAAATACAAAAATAATTATCCAGATCATTTAAAAAAAATGCATTTAACCAATGGCATGTGCGAACCGTTCACAGCAAAATCCGTGTGAACAATTAAATCATCAAATAAAATATGTCATAGGTTATCCAAACAAAAGAACAATATTTCTCAATGATTTCTCCCAATTTCACTGATGAGCTGAGTTCATGTTTTCAGTATCCTCACAAATAACATTATAATTATTTTTTATACAGAGATTATTACTCACGCACGCACACAGAAGAGCAAACATTTGATTTGTTTAGCCTCTCTCAAAGCCCACACCAAATAAATAGGCCCTCAAAGAGCAAAGGCTTAAATCTTCAATGAAAACATTTGTTGTGTTTCTTTTTTCCTCGTTCTCTAAAGAAGCGCTTTAGGAGGCCTTCATTTCAGCTGAAACGGGACTCCCCTCTCACAGGCGTATTTAAAATGAGGACAAAGCAGAGGGAGGGAAAGGGCACAGTGAGGCACAGACAGGATGGGGAAGCGGCCTTTCATGTATCCCAAGCCGCTTTTCTCCAGCGCGCGATGGGGAAGGGGGAGGCTCCTGTCAGCGTGCCCGTTTCCCAACAACAGCAGAAACAGTCTTGATGAATAAATAACTTCATGAATAAGTAAATGACAATAATGGCGCATTAGATTTCAGTGTCAGCTTAGCACATAAAGCTCAGCAGACCGTCCTGAGTACACAGAAATCCATTATCTTCAATTCAGGCAACATCCTCCCAACATAGTTTATTTACAAGCTGTATACCCTCCGAGGGCATATATGGTGTGTGTGTGTGTGTGTGTGTGTGTGCATGTGAGTGCCTTTTGGTGTGTTGTGCATGGAGGAATACCATATTGGATATACAGAGTTTACAAACTGAGTGTGATGAAAAAGAATGCATCAAAATGCTAATCTCAAAGGAAAGGTGTTCAAAGAAATTCAATCTCTTCATTAAAAAATGTTATCTTTTTAATTACAGTGTTGTGTGTTCTGTGCTCCACTTTTTTGCCCAAAGTTTTGGCTCAAAAGCGTGACTTGAGTAATATCCTGGAGACTGGAGACTGATTTTCAACTTTACAATAACATTATGCAAAATGTGCACAGTCCCCGTGGAAAAAAGCATGTTCAGTAAACAAACGTAAATAAGACAGCAAGTGAATAAATACATAAATAAATAAATATACAAACAGGAAATATAAAAGTCCTTCGGTTTGAAACGGGCCTTAAGCACGGCTATTTTACAGACTGGAAAATTGTGTTTCCTAACACTTTGGCCATGTTAACACTTAAAGATTTTCCTTTGTGCTAGGTGAAATCAGCATGTTCTGTCTACATTATCCTCTTCACGTATGGGGGGAAAATGGGTTTGTCGATTGAAAAGGAAAACTGTGCTGAATACAAAGTATAGGCATCTGGGGATGAGAAGGGATGCACCGGAAACCGCAGAAAGCCATTTTGTGATTGTCATTTTGCTGTCAGGGGCAACAGAAAT
This sequence comes from Conger conger, assembly GCF_963514075.1. Lineage (NCBI taxonomy): Eukaryota > Metazoa > Chordata > Actinopteri > Anguilliformes > Congridae > Conger > Conger conger. The sequence continues at coordinate 21,959,174 of NC_083768.1, forward strand.
GGATGATTAAATGGCAGAGCAGAGCAGGGGAGAAACCACCATCATTCACGGTAATCAACACTTCAATGCATTAAACCGGGATAACCTGCATGCTGCCTCCACTCTTTCAGCCGTGAATCAATAGCCTGAGCCCGTCGTCTGCAGCCAATGATGGGCAAGTTTGTCCTTCACAAAGTCCAGTCATATTAGCAAACAACTTTGTTACCGGCTGGCTAATATAAACCAGTATTCCAATACTCGGGAAACACATTTTAACCAACCGGTTCTCCCTGAAGTGAATAGCTGTCAAAAGATTTGTAGGAGCTCAGTGGGAAATTGAAAATTTGGTCCATGGACAGAAACCATTATTTATTTTGCACCTGCTGATTAGCTTCTTGGTTATTTCTCATGGCCCAGGACTGCTAACTGACTGCTAAAGGTCACTTTTCCTTTTTTGTATATAATGTAGGAGACCTGAAATAGGATACATGTTTTAATGGGATCATTACCGCTAGAAAGATATGAGCAGACTCTGTCGATATGTGCCTCAAATAAACTACTGCCACTTATGACCCCTGCTTCCCTGCACACCAATCGCTTTGTTTAAAAAGGTCTGATGGCATCACGAGGGGAATTAAGGCACTAGCTTCAAACAGTACAGTCTGAACAGAATGAATAATGCCATTGCTACACGTCTCTGACCCTTAAAAAATCCTCAAAGGATATTTCAGTGGCTAAGGTTCATTGCTCAATGGAGCATTGCTTTTTAGTTTTTCCAGTAAACTAATAGGAACATATTGCCAGAATAATGAACAGTACATTTATATTCAGTATTTTCTGTACAGGACAGGCTAAAAGGTTATTTATTATTCATTTATTAGCCAAGCGGCTCCCCTTCGTGACATATTTCTCCCATTAGGAAATTTTAATGAATTTGACATTAGTGCATAGGTCAAACTGTCTTAATCAGTGGTCAACCGTGTATTAATTTCTGGATAATATTTGGGTTTGATGATAGAGCATCTTCATTCAACGCCATCCTTTCAAATCCCACCAAAAATCAATCAAGCCCCTATCAGATGGTGGGTTCAGGCTGAAACGACCTCAGACATCTGCAAATGTCATATTGCTTGAACAGTCTTCCGTCTGAAAGTTTTAATTCACAGACTGCAGCCACCTTTCCAAATCGCTCTTCATTAGATAACTGCTAGTGTGGCCTGCCACGAGGGGAACCGTGAATGCACCGGGCTCTGTACCTTCGTAAGATACTTTGAATCCCAGCGAGCCGCTCGTATCGTCAGTCTTAAAGTTGAGCCACATCTGGTGACTGGTACTGACTACAAGGTCTGGTGTGGTGGTTCCGGAAAGCCTGCAATAAAAGCAGAAGCATGTGTGAATTTTATAGGCAATGAGCGGGAAAAAACGTTTCTGAATCAGTCGCCTGTCTCAGAAATGAAAAACTAAGAACCCTTCAGGTTTCTTGATTTTTCTTTTTAATGCCGTCAGGCAGAAAGACAGCGAACACATGGCCATTTAAGCTAATGCATACTTAAGACTTATAATGAGACAGATGACGTTGTTTAAATGTTGGATGCGTCTCTTCAGAATCAAACGTCAACCCCACCTCCAATTCCAGGAGGATGCGCACATAAAAGATGGATCTATAAAACTTTATTAACATTGTAAATGTCTGCACAATTAATAATGACTCTCTCTGAAACATTATGGAGCATCTGTTATTACAAACACCATTACGCGGTGCCGGGACGTGCAGAGTGGCAGGAGGGTGATCTTGCTTTAACATTCAGTGCCAAAGTGATTGACAACACCGTGTTGATGTTCGCGTTATGCACTGTTTATCAGAGAGGTCAGTGGGACAGAGGCTAATGAGACGAGATGGGAGGAGGGGGGGGGAACCACTCACACATGAAAGACAGTTTTCTGATCTCCGATTGAGGCTCCATCCCCCACCGTCAGTGTGTCATAGCCTCTCTCCAGGTCGAAGTCTTCGAAAGTCATCTTGATCACCTGCAGAGAGAGACACCTGGTCTGAAGAGAGCACTTGTTGCTGGGACTTTTTCCTCACACAGCTCCAGGATATTCCCAGGGCTGTTAACCTTCCCCTCTCATCCCATTCTGTGCCCGAGGTACTTTTTGAAAATCAATAACTCAGTTTTGCAAAAAACCTCATTCAAATTCATTATACACGTGTGACTGGTGAATATCAAAAGCACTGTATGTTCACAAGTTCAAAGGTTTGATCACAGAGCCAGCTTCCATTGCTCAGCCAGGTTTCAGGGGCCCCTGGTAGTTTCCAGGAGGAGTATGTTAGTTGCTTTATAATTAATACGTTTACATTCATCAGAGGCTATCATTACCGTTTCAGTTCATTAAAACGACTTTCTATACACATGCATATACAGTATATACAGATTTAGTGTACACAGCAAATATCTGAATAATCAAATGAACATTTTCTTCAATCAGATAACATGACTAAGCCAATGAATAAAGAAATAAATAAACAAACCAGGGGAGGGAAAAATGAGAGAGCTGTCTAGTCTCCCATTTCAAATTGGCTGCCACATTTCTGCACAATTCTTAATGTTTTCAAAGTGCTTTGAGACTCGGGCCTAATGAAAAAGCTTATATAAATGCAAATTGCATTCCATCCAATGGTAAACAAACTCTGTAATGAAAATTGCCAGGGGTGAGGAAGCTACATTCCAGGTCAGATAACAAGATAAATGTAGTCTCATCCACTACCTCCTCCAGGTAGAGAAACCGTGCAGGCCCTGGAATCACGTCCGTCTTCCTACACACAGGTACCCACTTCTCCATGCCCCAGGAATGAGTCTTCACTGTGACTCACTGAGTTCCCAAAATAGACTTATCAGCATCAGTAGCGCTTCATCTGGAATATTATTCCTATTAAGCAAAAATGCATATTGGCAGGCAAGGAACTTTTATTTATTTGTATTTATTTATTTATTTTTTGCATGTCAGTTTCCTTCCTCAGAATGGCACCCTCAGATCATGTGACATTCCCCCTGGACGGGTACTCGATTACCCTTAAAATATAGAAAAGCTCAATTTGGGGAAAAAGAATAAAGAAATATATAGAAATGCTCATGAATGCTCTGCAACGATGCACACGACCTGTTAGCACACAGCTAAAGCTTTCCTGAAGTTCAGGTGCATTCAAATTCCTCAGTCAGATACTGACTCGGTTAGCATGCAGAAAATACATCATATTATCTCCAGCTTAGTTTGGAGACTGTATGCGTCTAATCTGTTTACAAATTTTATTTGCAATTTTGAAATGAAACTGGAACAGACAATGGGAAATAGGGCTATTTATGAGTGTTGCGCAGCATGAAACCACATAACAATTTCAAATCAGCCTGTGTTCTGAGTTAATAAAATGCACAGCGGTTTTAAATATGAATACCTTCTATAATGAAGGCAGGGACCAAAGTAATATATTTGAGTTCCACTGAAAATAGCCTTTAAAATTCTGAAAAATAAAATATGCAGGACCATAAATTGCAGAACAGACTTCTGATTCACCCCCCTTTCCAGCACCCCGGCTTTCCGATGGCATCAGAAGAGTGAGAGATGATTGGCTAATGCACAGACTGAACTCCAAAAGCATTTACGTTAAACAGGGAGTAGTCCATGGTAAGCACCCCGTGTGAGTTTAAACACACTGCATGCACCTCAGACATAAAAGACGCAGTTTGTTGTGGAGCATGAAGAAGCTATGAACCTCCTTTCATTGACTGAAAGCTCTGTCACACCTCAATGCCTTCAGCCCTGGACCCCTCCTCGTTCTGCACTCACTCCTCCGAGCATGATGCAATGCATTAAGCATTCCATAAGGTGATTTATCAAGGGCAATTTTCATAAATACTGAGGCATTAGGAATACAAGGGAAAAAACAAATAGTAGTAATCAAAAAAAAGCATTCATAAAAATAAACTACTGGAAGGCTAGTACGTCACACACCATTACTCCAAATGGCACTCGCCTAATTGGTAGAGAAATGCCCCCCTTTCCTCCAATATAAAGTTGGCCATTGTAGAAATCCCTCCCTTCTGTACAATATGAAGCTGGTTGGTGCAGAAATCCCTCCCTTTCGGTCTTGTCCGAGACCGGCCTCTGCCTTCCTATTATCAGAAGAATTACTACCATATCCTGCAACAGTTCCTTTGCCATTCTATGCATATTACACACAAATTTCAATATACACCTTGCAAAAGATATACTTGTTAGATACCAAATAACAGACCAATGATGTGAAACCAGATTTAATACAAAGGGAGTGCATTGTGACTATGGTTCGTGGTAAAGCTGGAAAGAAAATCGTTGAGCTAATTAATGGAAAACAATGGTCATAATCCTTTCCTGAAAATGAATTTCTTTCACCGTTCACTTAATCATGCATGACCCAAGCCAATCTGAGTCAGTCGTGATGATCTCATCGCCACATTCTGGCCTATCATTAACCATGTACCTTTTCTTCTCAGGAGACACATTATTTAAATGGACAGATGGTCATTTAATGTTCAGCCATTAATATACAAACAACAGGAAGCCTGTGCACACATAAGCAGGCACACACACACACACACTCTTCGGTGTCAATGATAAATAAATAAACCATCTTCAATGGCCGAGCAATGAAGGCAAGGCAAAAAAAAGACCAAGACCAGAAACTACAGCCAACGAGGTAAGCTTAAACTAAACACTGCTAACATGTTATGAGATACAGTATGTCAGAACAAATAGATTTTGTCACAAAGGATGGCAACCTGGTTTTCTGTATCATCACTTGTACATCTAAACAAGGGCCTAAGACAGCATTCATTTCCTATGTAAGAGAAGCACAAAATTGTATTGCGTGTTTCTCTCTGTGGAACCAGTCAATCATCTGGATTTTGTTGTTTCAGCCCATACAAGTATTTGTATTATTTCCAAATATCCATCCCACGTGCTCCAAATACTACAACTACCAACTACCAATATACTGCCATACACACAGCTCTTACAATTGCACAGTAAAGATTCCATCAGCTAAAACATAACCGCCTTCTGGGAGAAACCTGAGTATCCCAGAAAAAAAGTTGTGACATTACATCACATCACAACAGACACGACAGGAATTCATTTTCATAGTGAAATGAAAGCCAGTTATAACCAAGAGTCAAAACAGAAACGCTGGAAGACAAACCTCGCAGGTGAGGGTTTTTAAAGTAACATTGCTCATTCCAACTTAAAATTTCACATCAGCTACAACACTGATGCACCCCCCTGTCCCCCAAACACTGATGCCAATGTCTCCAAGTACTTCCCCTGTGAGCCTCAGTGATAAGGGTACAGATTCAAAAAAGCCATTTGTTCAAGCCCAGAGAAGCGAAATTTGGCAAGCGAGTACTACTGTGGCCTTGAACTACGCTACAAAGTCATTACTTTGTGCAAACCAGCCCTGTCACTCCTATGATATGCTTTCAGTGTCTTGAAGCATTTTCTCTCTAGCCCTGTCTCTTTTCACCAACTGAAATACACACACAGACACACACATATCAGGAAAATATAGCTATAATATTAAGCTGTTCTCATTCTCTACCTCCTGATGGACAAACTGACACTACGTGGCACGTAGCGTTTTCTTCCTCCCTGGAGAGCACGTGAAATGATTTAACCGTGGCCTACATACACAGTTCATTTTCATATGAAAGGGACAGAAATCCAACCACATTGTGAAGGAGGCAGCACCTTCCGTCACTCCAGGATGTGATCGGCCTTTTAGCAGGCTTTATTTCTCCAAGTAAACAGATCAAAGGGCAAAACGCACACGGGGGGGGGGGCGAGAGATTCTCAAGCAGCGTCTATTTCCCATGGGAGGATACTACTGTCATTTCTTAGAGTCACACAGGCGTACAGAATACTCCACACACAAACATCATGTACAACCACACAGCAGACAAAGAATGGATCAGCAGGCATTAACACCTGTCCACACCAAGAACGATAACTTCAACTATAAATATATAGCTTTAAAACTCAAGTGGATGGTGAAGTCGACACCAAAACTATAACGTCAACGAGTGTCAAACATTGTGTATATCATTGAGATCACTTTCAAAGCGATTTTTTCCCAGCTGCGTGAATGATAAAATCACCACCCAAATGCACAAGACCTCGTTTTCAAAATGGCTGCTTGCATGACGCTATCGTTCATCACTGTGGATGCTCACACCGTTATCGTTACGGTCATAGTTATCGTTCTTGGTGTAGACGGGCCTTAAGAAGGCACAGTGCAGTCGCTGAAGGTTACCTTGGAGGGGTCGGCCGTGGTGATAACCCAGGTACAGTTGGCGTTGTTGTCGTACTGGACGGGGAAGTTGGGCGAGGTGATGATGCCACTGGGACCTCGGAGCTGGCCCCCGCACATGGGTGCTGAAAGAGGGAGAAAGCATTCAGCAGCTGTGCCGAACCCCTGCCAAAACACCAGGGCCTCCGCAAAACGGAGATAAAGCTGGTTCATATGCGACTTTACAAGGGCAATTTACACAGTCCAAACAGCCTGACAAGTATGGAGCCGGGTTTGTGATCCGCCAATCAACCTTTTAATTGTTTCCCCCCTTTCCTTTGTGAATTCGATGCAAAATTCTCACCAAACACGTCACAGTCACAGACTGCGAACGTTGAATATTCACAAACACCCAGGCAATATGTCATTGTTTTGTCAGTGCATCACACATTACATTAGCTTCTTTAATTGATTGTGAAAAATATGATTTTGCAACCATTGCCAAAATTGCCATTAAACAAAGATAAATCAGACAGCCAGCCAGCAGTAAAACACAAACAGGCACAGGCACACACACACACTTGTATGACATCTTTCAACAGTGTTAGTAGAATCAAGAAGATGGTGTCATTGAACATACAGGAGTGGGTGCTCATCTGCATGTTAAATCATTAAAAACATTTTGCATGTTAAACCTCTTTTTCCCTCTGGCTTGAAGCTTAAGCTCAACCCTGGCACCTTTCAAAGGACATCAACTTATTTCATTCTTTTCTTTTGCCTCCAGAAACACATTAAATACCTCACCAAAATTAAAGCAGTTCCCGGCTAATGAGGAATTTAAGGAAACACATTAATGTACTGAGTAAATTAGTGTGTCTGGAGGTCTAGACCTCAGTCCAACACTTAATGAGTTATGTCTAGAGTGTGTTCCTTGGGGTGCTAAAGAACAAGTTCTCTGCACTGCCAGTGAAAGGTAAAGTTAACAGAACAAAAAAAGTGAAGGTCACAAGATGGAATGGTTGACCTTAACAGAAATATATACGTGGTACTTTTTAATGTATTAAATGCATAATGCACAATGAACCTGTTTTGAAATATGCGCTCCTAATGAATGTCTGGCAATGTGAGGAATAGCTTCAAGTGTAATGAGCACTTAGACATTAAAACACTGGAGGACTGGGTAGAATAGGGGGGGGGGAAAGAGTCCTGCCATGTACTTTCATTTTGGGCATCATTAGCCCACATCACGCTGCTCTCACCAAGACCACTTCGGACTGTGTCCTGAGGAACTGCCTGGAGACACAGTACCCTGCTATGGCATTTTTGAAGTTTGTTGTAAATTAGTCATCTTTCCCTGAGCACTAAAATAGGGCTACTGATCAGAATACACTATACTCAAACATATACTACAGTAAGTATCAAAAAGATATTGATGTGCCCCTCCCCGAACAAAGACGACACGATTAGATCACACATTTCCCTCCCGAGATGTTGCTGAGTTATAATCTCGTAGGTACTCAATTGGATTACAAGACAGTAAGAGACAGGCTACTCTGCCACCCATTTCAGAACTGGATTTCTCAAAAGCAGATTACAGAAGATCTGAAGATGAACGAGGTTGAGGGACTAAATGGATCTGTAAGCGATTACACCAGGCAGTGAACCCAAGAAATATTTTCTCAGGTAAAGACATTGCTGTGATATCGAAAATTCTCTCCTTTTAGAAGTCTGGACTTGGTTCAAGCAATGTTAAGTACGGCTAAAAATTAAATGCAGCAACCCCCAAAATGAAAGCAAGTAACTGGGGATGAGACACAAGTTTCAATCTGCTGACTGGGCATCCAAAATGGGCAGAAAAATAGGGAAAAGGATTGAACTGTGAACCTTCCTGAACCTGATTCCTCACTGGATACAACAGCAACATTGGAAACATCAAAAGATGTTCAGGACTGTTTGGTCACCAATGTGCAACAGTTTATCTGTAGTTGTTCAGCGAAGCTATGGATTTCTCTTAGCGCACAGCAGGAAGTGTGCCCAGCACTCCATCCACATGGGAAAAGCAGTGTAACCTTTTTCGGATCAATAAGAAACCGCTTCTTTTTGCCGTTGATGATTAATGACTACATCATTTCTGGATGCGTGTTTTAAGGAGCTACATAATACTGTTTCAATAATCCCTAAGTTAGCAAATTTCCCTTGGCACTTCACAATTAAGAGAAAGTTTTTGGGTTATGACAGGGCATTTTTCCCCATTATATCAATAAAACAAGACAAATAAGCCTGCCCTACCAATTCCGGGCGGAGAAAAAGAGCAAGTGATTGAGGTGACTTTTTAAACCCAAATATCACCACCCTGAAAATAAATAATGATAGAGGCAGAGATATGTTCTCAATTCTAAATCCATTTCAGACAGTCTGCAGGTCAATAGCCACAAATACAGTGAGAGCCATGCTTCCAAATCAGCTTTATGGATTTCTCATTTAACATGCAATCTTAAAAAACACCTAGGGAAATATATTTTTGAGTTGTTCCAAAAAACTTTTAAACAAGACTAGCATTCGCTAGTGTTCCAACATGCATAGTAAAGATTTAAATTAATAATAACCACGGGCATGGCCAGTATTAAATAAGAAAGCACATTAAAGAAAATTACCAAACAAAAGATTATTGATTATGCATTCGCATTAGCATGAAATATGCTTTTGGGAAAATATAAAATACTTATTAGAAAATGCCCCTCAAAAAAACAATAAAACAAATATGAAAAGAGAGCATAGCCCTATTCTTGATTCACTTGATACTCGTTTTATGCATGGGATCTTGCTAACAAACAGGATGAATGCTCAGAAGAGATACAAATTGTAGATTTAGCAGTCAGGGAGTTATTTTCCTGCAGGCTACTCCAGTGTAATCTGATGATGAAACATATTAACCTTGAAATGCAATGTGCTTCCAGCAGACCAGCAACAGCTACACCACCTCCACTGGGCTGAGGTAGTGCATCAACACCTACACACTGCAGTTTGGGTTTTCATCATGATGTCGGTATCCAACCTGAAAAACTGTCCCTCTTTCTCTCTCTCTCTCTCTCACACACACACATACACATACACACACACACACACACACACACACACTGCTCTCTTGCTCCCTCTCCCTCTCCATTAGTCCAACGGAATTTCACAAATTGGACTATTTGGCTTATTATGTGTAGGGCTCCATTAGGAAAAAAAGACCCAAAATGGCAGCAGCTAGTCCTCTTCAGAACACAAGTCCATTACACCCAGCAGTCAGAATAAGCACATAATGCCCGGCATGGAGAATTACAGTGGGCAGTAACATCCTCCGCAGGTCCGGGTGATGCTGAACCTGCCGACCTGACTGCAGGCATCCTGGTGTGCAGTCCTTCCCTCTCCACAGTTTAGCTTTCACAGGGAAGACTCCTCCGAAGCAGAGCCATTAGTCTTCTCCAGCAGCTATAGCACTGTGTGTTCTCATCTCACAAGGGCAGCTAATCAAAATAATAAAACAATTCCCGACAGCTAACATGCCGGTGAAGAAAGAGAAATAAAAAAGTGAAGAATAAAAATGGCAGTCAACCTTGGGAAAACCTTGGGCGCCTTTCAGGAAGGAGAACATACCTTTTCTTTACTGCATAGCAACAAGCCTGTCCCTCATTCTCAGCTCACGTTCCTACTACATTAATCACAGTAAGATAGTAAACGCTGTCCTATATAACCATATAGACTTATTACAGGGCTGGTAAAGGTTTTTTTAGATGCTTGTGCAAACATCATTTGATGAGAAAATATGGTGGCTTCCCTCCTTTCACTCACAGGCCATTTAAATACAGCACTCTGGTATTCTCTGAGTGAACTGTTTTCTTCTTTGAATGAAAAGGGTCGGACAAAAGCATGTCTCCACCGATGAAAGTGTAAAGCATCTAAATTGAATACAGGGGTGCATCGAATCACCTATTCCACAGCAGCAGTATGAGAGCGTGTGACCGCCTGCGAGTGTGCATACCCGCGTCCAATGAGCCCCTGAGATTGAATACGTTTCAGAACAGAAGCCACTGTGCGAGTCCACGAAGCGCAATATCATGGGCCACGTAGGACTGCTGCACCTTGTTGTTAACGACAGAGAGGATAATACGGGAGAGGCTGAGGTGCCAGACAGAGAGACAGACAGACGGACAGACAGACAGACAAACGCCGCGGGGGGAGGGGTGCGGTTCTCCTACCCCTGCAGATGGGCCGGTCGTCGCTCCAGCCCACGTAGCTGTCGGTCACGCGCAGGCAGGTGATGCTCTTGGAGCCCTGCAGCTCGTAGCCCTCGTCGCAGGAGAAGTGCACCGTCGCCCCCCTCCTGTCGGGGGAGAGAACAAATGAGATGCTCCTGTTCTCTGCCTCGCTCCACACCCGAGGTGGAGTGCTTCAGCTCCACGCACTGTGCGCTCGCTGCGACGGTGTCTGAGGCACATCAAAGACACATGTTTTTCCTTTCGGTCGTAAAAGGCGGTGACTCCACTGGGTGGTAACTGTGAGGCAGGCATCGGCTGTAAATCCCCGGCATACGGTAGGGCTGTTTCTCAACTCCAGTCTTCGGGACCCGCTTGCCAGAAGGTTTTTGTTGTAACCAGGATCTGACACACCCGTTTTAACTACTCAAGGACATTTTTGGTGGTTTGATTGGTTCAGTCATTAAATCCGTTGTGTGAGTTCCAGGTTACAACAAAAACCTTCTGGCAAGCGGGTCCGAAGGACTGGAGTTGAGAAACACTGCTAGAGGGAATTGCACAGTGAAATGGAGTCTGCTACTACACTTTATTTCAAGAAAAATGAAAAACAGCTCAAGCTAAATTTTGTAACAGCTGGTAGCTGGTTAACCAGTTCAGACCAGCTCCCAGCTTGACATGGTTTTGCTGGTTGACCAGTTCAGACCAGGTCCCAGCTTGACATGGCTTGACCAGATTTTAGACTAGCGATGTACTTCTAAACTGTGTTTCAATCTTTGAGATTCTAAATACATTTGTTAAATGTAAATGACTGTTGACCCGCAAGGTCGGTGGTGTAGCCACAATAAGATCCGCACACTTGAGTAAGGCCCTTAACCCCACATTGCTCCAGGGGGGACTGTCTCCCGCTTAGTCTAATCACGTGTAAGTCGCTTTGGATAAAAGCGTCAGCCAAATGACGTAAAGTAATGCAGAACATGTGATTTCAGTTATGCGGCATTGTTTTTGCCGTTAAACCACCACACAGAGAGGGCCTCTGAACAAATTCCAATTTGAAAGTTTCATTGAATAAATAACTGAATTAAATCTTAATGAAATATTGATTCACAAAATAATTTAATTACGGATTAGCCGAAGGCAAACAGACAAACTATAGCAATTGAATTCACCTAGGCCCTGGCATTTTCACCTACCACACAGACATGCAGTATACGTGGCTCCAACCAAAGGGGAAGAGTTAAACAGAGGGCACTCGGCTGCACCGCTGAACCCGGCACGTTCCGTAGGCAGCCATATTAGGCCAGTCTGCCACAGAGAGGAGCGTTTCCCGCGTCCATTACCCCTCCGCTGAACAGGCCTCAGCAGAAGACGCAGCCCTAAAGGCTGGGATTTTTCTCCCATGCCACAATCAGTCTGACAGAGTTATGTCCTCACAGTGCCATTCCCATTTTTGTGTATTACCGTGTCAGGAGGGTCCTCCACTGACACCGCGGGGAACTGTAAAAATACACCTCCCTCTCAGCGATGTGTAATATCTCTTCGCTGTGAAATGACACACAAATATCCGGCCCGGGCAGAGAGTAAGGCGCCCGGTGTAGACGACACCGCCAATTAGAGAGGCTCACCGCGGAAACGCGCACTGTTTGTTCGCGCCCGGCTCTTCTCCCCGTGACCTTTGAGAGCTTGCAGCTGATGTTTACTCGCCGGAGTGCCCGCCGGGACCCGGGGATTACCGGGCCTCTGAGAAACGGTGTGGAGGCCTCGCCCGGCGGCCGTGTCTCGCTCGGCTGGCTGCCGTTAGCGGAGGAGGAACTAACTGGATTCCTGCTTTTGGAACGCCCGTCAATCCGGCCAATTAGCCGTTAACCCCCCCCCGCCCCTCACCTGAAGTCCGAGCCCTTTCTCTTCCCCCGCTCTGGGATCCCGGGATCCGGACACATGTTGTGTCCCTGTGCCACCCCCATCTGCGACACTGAGATGGACAAGGAGAGGAGAGAGGAAGCCACAGAATTAGACATTCTCTTTAACATGGAGCACAGGTTTGAATTCTCAAAGGTCAGAAATATAAATGGAGACATTTAAACAGATAGCCAAAGACATTTAACAATACCCTTTCATCGTCTACCTCCAGATCACTCCCAATGGTTTTCTAAAATGTGCCCAGGGACGTGCCTGTCAATGCCATTGTTCCGGTACGGTGAGTAAAACTGAGTACAGGGATCAGTGTCCTGTATGGTAGGACTATTTCTCAATGACACATAATTGACTGGTATCAGCAGTAAAAACTAATAATGAGAATAAGTATAATACACATTTTCATATGAATAACAATTGGTGGATACTGTAGACCTCTGTACTGTACTCCTAATTTAAACCGCATTGCTAAGAAATGACATCATCTGGTAATAATGGTGCTATGGCACCTGCACAGGAACAGGAAGTAACAGGGTGTCAGCGCAACGAGTGACCAGCAGGGCTGGTGTCAGGTGAGCAGAAAGCCTCGACAGCACTCCGGAAACCCAATCTGACACGTGTTGATTGGAAAAGTCGAATAAATATAGATTCTCATGCATATTAATGACGTACGAAAGGGCAGGCTTGTCAGTGGATGGCGGGGGGGTATGGGGGGGGTTTATGGTGGTCTGATCTGGACCTGCGCGAGACTCAATTTCCCGCAGCCTCCCTGGTAGCCGCGGCGAGCCTGTGACATTTTCTTACAATGATGTAAAAAGTAATAGAAATGTAAATAACACAGCTGCTTTACTGGAATAATAGCCCTGCCTGTTGAATAGGATTCTATCTGCTGCCCGGAAAAAGGCTCCGCGATTCAATTAATGCTGTCGTATGATAGTCTGCGTATTTACTAACAATTAAACGTATCCCCTAGTTTTCCATTTCACGCTTTACGAGCGAGTCGTCCTGCTGTTAGCGTCGGTGCAGTCGTTTCAGACAGCTATGCTCCCTGCCCTGTTTCTGCTGAAAGCCCTTTCTGTGATAAGCGCTTGCCGTGGGGGAGAGGATGCAAGCCGAATGCCAGAAGCTTTTGATTCTAGCTTGGTGGACAGGGTCTTTTCTGTTTGTTGTCACAGAGATGAATGGCGAGAGAATCAACAACGCACCATATCCATATCTACGCTGACAAAAAGCTCTTTGCGAGCTTCGGAGGTGCTAATGGGTTTTCTGGTGGACTTACAGACAGAGATCTTTTGGTGGTTGTCCTTGCTGGGAAGCATCTTGACTCCTCTTGATTTCAACTCTGACATTTTCTTCACTGTAGAGGAAAGAAAGCAGCTGAACCACACAATATCAAGTAAACAAATCCATGCCAAATTGCAGACTGCTAGTAATTTTAAAGACAGGCTTAGGTTTTTTCACTAGTCATGTAAAGCAAAACAAAAAGGTTGCAAAAGAACCAAAGAAATATAAATTATACTTAGGCAAAGGACAATGTCAATTATGTCTATGGTGTCTATTGTGACACACTCACATCATTAAAGTTTTTTTTAAATATTTTTTTAAAATTCCTGCATGTGTATTTCAAAGACACATGATACCTTGTGTAAATACAGTTTCGAAGTTACTGTAAGGTGTAGTTCTTCACTTTGATGCAGGTCGGTTATTGACTCCTACGGCTTCAAGTCTTTATGCTAAGCTAACACATTATGCTAACATGGAAATTGAGCCAGTGAATGCACAAAAATGAAAACTAAATAGAATATTTCGTCCAAGTCCTTTAATAATGCCACACTTGTGATTGTGATTGTATTCTTCAGCGGAATACCTGCAACTTCAGAACATATGTTGGGGCTTTACAAAGGCACTTTCATGCTTATGTTGTCAAGCGTGAGCCAATATGTGCTCTGCACATTACTGCGAATTGAAACATTAGCATAATTGCACGCCATCCCACTTCACGAAACAGATTTGCACAACAACAGGCCTGGATTCAGCAATTGAAAATGTCAATATATAACCGAGTAAATGACTGCCAATGTCAATCCAGTCAACAGACAGTGGCTTTTTAAAAAGCCCAGTCTTTTGCATTTAATGTCTGACGTCGCTTTGTTTGAGTGGAGTGTTCAGTGTTTGTTATAGGACTTCCATAAAAGGAGTAGGTGCCATGGCCTCGCCGGGGCAGTGGTGTGTACACGCACGTGGCGTCCAGGTCTGCCAGCCATTTAAGCTCTAATGAAACAGATAAATGCAGGGCACGGCAGCGGATGACTAAGGCTCTTCATCAAGAGTGTGTTATTTAAGCCAATCTGAGAAACAGACAGTTCGCTACTGACGTACAAGACTCAAAGGTCTCAAGATATTTATCAGAACATGTTGGTCACCGGATTATTTCCTCCAGCAACAGACTACAAGCACATATTATTATTATTATGATTATTATTATTATTATAGAAATGTTGGAACATTTCACCCACCACCTATGCGCTAACGGCAGATCTGATGCACATAACTACCGAGTATGCTAAGACAGCTGGAGATGTGCATTAAGAAAAATAAAAAATGAAGGCTATAATTGCAGGTACCCTTGAGCAAAATACTTAAGCTCACTCCATTCAATATCCAGGTGTTTTAATAGATAACATGCAATATTTAAATCACCCTGGACAAGCATTAGCTACCTAAATGTAGTAGTTAATTTAAGAACATATTTAGGACTATTCCTCAAGGATACACTAAGGCATAATTTTCAAAATGCCATGGTGAGATTATTCTGAGTAAAACAGAAACACGTGTGGGGGGGAGGAGGGATGTTTTATCATGCCTTTATAATGTGCCTTATATATACCTTATGTTACAAATAGAGACAAATAAATTCACAATAAATACGCAAAAATAAACTTTATGTAGTACTATTGCAAATTTGGTTGCCAATGCAAAGACTGACCCCTTTCTTAAGTGTTCCAAAATAAACTAAGCGGAAGCAGAGAGTAAGTTAATGGAAATAAATGTCTGTGCGCCAGACACACCCTGATGTGTTTATTAAACCAGAAAAGATAAATAAATAAAAAATACATTACAATACGTTTATATTTAGCAGACTCTTTTATCCAAAACGATGTACAAAAAAGTGCATATCAAGGTCATAGAACAAACAACAGCACAAGTCGGATAAGGTACAATTCACATATGATCAGTTGTAAAGCCATGAATATAAGTCTAGTACACAAGGTAGATAGGCAAAATCTCTAGCTACCATACTGAAACATCTACAACATCAGGAACTACAGCACCGGATCAGGGGAGAACTATCTCTCAACCAGCGAGGTAAAACTCATCTGTATCTTCCCTTCTATAGTGCCCCTCATACACAGAATATAAAAAACAACACATGACTGGGTAGCATTTGATTGTGTGTGTGTATGTGTGTATGTGTGTGTGTGCGGGGCGAGGGGGGGGGGGGGGGGGTTTGTAGGATAAATCTAATTACAAGCTTAGTCTATCTTAGCCTTTCCGGATTTGGTAAATGCATTATTTATTTATTTCCCTAACACGGGACCTGTAATCCTATCTTCCTCTTAAGTGCTCCCTCCTTCCCGCACGGATCCCCTTATCGCGGAGGTGAGATTCCAACAGATTGGGATTTGTTTCCCGACAGCCGGCCTAATCCTGCAGCTCATCCCTTCTGTGCTCTGACCTTTAACATGGTGAGTGTGATGAAACTGCTGGAAGTGGAGGGTGGGCTGCTATTTCAGGTCACTTCTAAATTTACTGTTCAAGTGCAAGATTCAGGACAAACTAGGTGTGTGAATTGCCCTGAAATAGAGCCATTTACTGTGAACAGCTGCTTTACTGACCATTGTTCCTGGCATTAATATTCCCCAAAGACACTTTGTGAAAAGATACACACTGGTGCACGGTCACTCCGTATAAACGCATTGCATACAACCTATAAATAATGTAATACCTATAGGATGTCTGTATTATGCAATTCATTTAAAATAACGTCATAATATATTGTAAAATATGTGCATGTAACTATGGGCATTGAAATGCCTATATTTGAAATGCTTATTCATGCGGCCCTGAACATAGGACCAAGGATGAAGTCAAGCCCAAACCTCAAGACAGTTCATGCCTAAAGCCTCACGCCAAAGACTCAAACTGCCACCCTGCCAGTTGTCCGCTGTACGGCAGATGAAGGTCAGGCTTCAGCCCGAATTCATCCCGTATCCCGTAAACAACCCTTTGTGTGTATCACACGGCCTTTGGAACAGCTCCATGTTTTAAGAGCAGGATGTTCAGTCCATAAGTTCGGCATTTCCTGGGGCGATAATAAGCGTGCAGTTGCTCATATGGCCTTAGACCCAGCTGTGGGAAATAGGTAATTCCTCATGAAGGGCTCACCTTGGTACTGCGCGCTGAAGCCTCTCAGTTTATGGTTCCCATCTGAGGTGAAGTGGAGCCTCAGCCAGTTTTTACTGCTAATGATGGGAGAGGGGAGGTTTGGGCCGGTGAACCTGAGAGGGGAGAAGAGAGGGAAAGGAAGAAATCAAAACTAAAGAAAGAGAGAAAATGCAACGGATCCTGCGAGTTACCTGGTTAAACGCACCTGCGGAGACTGCACCCGACAGCGTTTTATTTCCGCACTGATCTCTGCTCAAGAGAATCGCACATGGCAGAATAATCAATCTGTGACAACGTTCAAATAGAAAGCAAATGCTCAATACACATTACACGATATACAAGAGCTTGAAAAGGAGTACATTCTTATGCTTGTTGTTTCATTCTTATCCGGTTGGTTTAATGGATTAACCAGTCAGTCCATAGCTGTAATGTTTGTATCCGCGAGGTTGTGTTGTACAGTGCAATGCGTGCGCACACACACAGACACACACACACACCTTATTAAGTAGACTTTGCACAAAGTCTGCTTTGTATAGTTCACAGTAAACAAAACCCTGTCATGGTGAAATAATGTGGACATCTGCTCTTCCTGTGATTGTTCAATTAGCGCTGGCTGACAGTGGGGCGTGGGGGGTAGGGGGTAGCCACAGTACTGCGGGGGGTGGGGTATGAGGACAAGGACACAGGTCTATGGGCACTCAGCAGTATTCAGCGACGGTCCCCTCTCTGCTGGGACATCACAGTGTGTGATCGCATTCACAGATCAATTTACACCGCCCCACCCCCACCCGTTCACACCTAGTCCCGGCATTTAATGAAGTGTGCCCTTTTCAGTGAGCTCCCCAGTGATGACAGAGAACGGAAGAACTCCGGGAAGGTGTCTTTCCTTCACTTTAAAGAACTGCAAGGTTTTTGTTTCGGGTTTGTTTGTGACAGGACCCTTTTTGCTTCAAACCGCTCCCGTGAAAAAAGAGCAGCTAACTGTCAGCTAACTTTCAGGTAATCGAGTGAGGGCGAAGCAGTGCGGTGGAGAGAACCTGAATGAATACTAAACGCTCGAATGCTGAATGTAGTTGCGTCGGAAGGCGGGAGAGGTTGACGACACTGCAGGCTTGGCATCTGCGGATTTGTGAATTGTGTTAGCAGAATGCTAATTCGTATTTTTACACACTAAATTCCGAGTGTTTCACACCTCTTCCGCGGCTGCGGTAATTGCGAGCTCCCTCGCAAAACCGCGGCTGTAAACGGATGACATGGAGCTTTTGAGAAATGAGGAGAAACAAATTGCAATATGGACGCGCGAGAAAAACGCGAGGGGCGGAAGGGGCATGCAAATGAAATTAGTGCGGCGCGCTCCATACGTGCGCTGCCATGCTGCTGGAGAAACACAAGGAAAGATAATCAGCCTCCTCTGCATCCGCTTCCACCTGCATTTCCCATCCACCCCGCCCCGCAGGCTGCTGTTTCAGGAGTCTGAAAGGGGAGCTCAGACAGCTCAGCAGTAATGGAAAAGGCAGCACAATAATCTGTAGTCCCAGCTATGCGGCGGAATGAGTCTAGGACAGGCAAGCCCACTGAGGCTGCCAGACGCTTCCTTTACAACGTTCCTCTTCGCCCCGTCCCTTTTAGTTAAAGCACATATTGAGTTTGAAATGCATACATACATGCGTACATGCAGTGCATACGTAAAGTATGTACGCAATATACATACAAACATACATACATGCAGGCACACGCACACACCCACACATACTGTATACGCATACAGGTGCATGCATAATGCTTGGTACATAGACATAATTTTCTTGATTTGACTCTGCACTCCACAATTTTAGATTTGGAATTAAAGAATACGATCAAATGTAGCTTCTGTGTATATTTCCATTATTAGACACACTGGTTACATCGAGTTTATTCGAGCAGATCTGATTATCATAAAGCACTGTATCACCAGAATCAGAGAAAGTCGGCAACTACATATCCTACCCAGAAAAATGACCTGAGAAACCCTCTACAATCTTTACTACAAAAGAATAGTGCTGAAGAAATCTAACAATCACATTTAGATGCAAGGCTTTCTTGGATGCTACCTGCATATTAAGCGTTGCGGAAATTAAGATAATAAGCTGATGCGGCTACAGTAATCATAAGGACACAACCTTGTTAATTTGCAAAAATCACCTCTGGGTGGATTTGCGTGCAGAACTAAACGTGCAGCTTTTATGAATAACCCAATTTGTCTGGCTTTAAAGAACGCATGTCTGACAAATCAATATCTGTGCCACCGAACTAGAATGGGTAACGGAACAATGAAACACTGCCTCCTGCAGCCTCTCACTGAGCTAAGATGGTAATGTGGTCAGGAGTAGCCAAGTCAAATTTTAACGCCCATTAGCTACATTTCGCTGAGTGGCCAAAAAACTCCCCACTCTGAAGGGGCTCATCCACCCCTCTCTTTCACTAATTAATCAACTAATGCACCAAGAGCATTTATCGTATAATGAAGGGAAAATTAAAAAATAAACAAAGAAATAAATAAATAAATCCTGTTATCCGAGCACAGGTTATTACAATTTGTATTTTAATCGATTACACGTTACTTATTAAAGAAACTACACTACTTAACGTTTAATGAGAATTGCATTAATGCATGAGTTCAGTCCAAACGCAATTGAAAAAAAAAAAAAAAGCACTTCCAATTGTTAAAAGAGAAAGAAAAAAAAATCAATAGCAATATCTTTGGTCATGAAAAGTTCAGATCTCCGGTAAATTCACAAGAGAAGCATGGCATTGCGCCCTGATGGAGCGCACCTCCACATTCTATGTAATTACTGGTTCGGGGGTTGGAAAACAGAGGCTTGATTTTAGCCTACAGGTAGTACATTCTGCAGTGAAAAGTCAGTATGTCAGAGACATTAAAATGCCACTTGCGATCTGTAACATAACATGATCTGCAAGCATTAGTATATAGTGGTGATAAAAGTACCTTTCAGGTGGTTGTTCACATTAAGCTCAGATTGAAGACAGATGTGATGGCGTGTCAGTGAATATTAATGCCTGCTTCTTGAGGGCCCTTCTCCCACGTAATCTGTGTGAATGTGATGTCAAGGTGAGATCGACGGACCAGGAAGATGACAAATCCAAAACCCTTTCTCCGGGAATGACTAATTTAAGACATATTGCCTGCACATGATTTAACGATGTGAGTTTTTCCTCTTCTGTCCGTTTCCATTGGGAAAAGAAGCAGTTAACTTCGGCTCCTAAATGTATTGGTAAAAGTGTTGGAGAAATAACGAATGGGTAGGCCTACAGAGGAACTGGGAACAAGATTAATGCTTTTCAGAGGATCAATCATCCTCTTGCCTGCCTTTTCTGAAATTAGTTTTCTTCTGCTTCTTCTTCTCCTTCTTATATGTGTGTGTATGCTGGAATAATGGAAGTAGCATCACATTCTGACAACTTGTCACTTGACATTAGCACTGATTTATGACAAGGGGCGACAGACAAATGCAATGCGTTCAGACAGCGATTACATTTTTTATTATTTTGCCAATTTTAAATCCAAAAATGCCACGTTTCTCCTGAATCATTGACTCTTGGTAACATTTGGAGTCATTTGGTCCATTGTCTCCCCTTCTTTGTTTTAATGTAACTGTCTCTTCATTCCACAGTTCATTAAACTGTAATTCAAGGACTATTTCTCAAAATCACAAACACAAACTTCATTCATTCTTTTAAAAAAAAGAAAGAAAGTTATGAGCCACTCATATCTTGGCTTATTGGCCGATGCACATAAACTCATTTTTAGATGTTAATTTAAGATGCTATTATTATACAGATATGACCCTGATATAACTGTGCATATCAACAATTATTGTTGCTATAGTTTTTTTTTTAATTCTATGGAGAGTATCAAAGAAAGTCAACCCGTTTCTCGCCTCATGGGGAGTGTGGGTGTGGATAAGTACTCGCAGAAGCAGCATGCTAGTGTCTGGATCAAGTGCACAGCTTGATAGCTACATTTCATACATTGAGCATAGTTGAACTTAGTTGGCAATTGTTAGGCACCTCAAAGCACAGAGACAGGAGATATTCAGAACACCAGGAGTTGAAAAGAGTGGAGGACCCAGGGGACCAGAAGAAGAGGAGAGGAGAGAGGCAGGGTATCAGACATACCGAACAGTGCACACAGGTGCACAGGAGAGACCAGTAGCCACAGGAGATCTTGTGACAGGTGAGACGGGAACACTTGAGTATCACTCCACTGGGGAACTACAGGACTTTGATATCATTCCTTCTAAAGTGTATATAAATAGACTGACATAGTTTTCAACTTATCAGTCTCACACAAGCCTCTTTATAAAGAGACAAATGAAATGTCCGTTTGAATTACCAGGCAATTTGAGCCGCAATAAGCTGCCATTAATGTATAGCGATTATTCAAGGGAACGGTCGCTAGCTCTGATAAGCCACAGAAGAGAGGGAGTATCGAAAATGTCATTATAGATTAGACCTCATAAATATGCTATTAGGGGTTCTATAAAGATCATTTGCCCCCCAGCCCCAACCCTCAACCCCCATACCCCACACACACCCTTTCTTTTTCCACTCACTTTCCCATCTTTTTCATTCAAAGAAACAATTTGCAAAGTAGTTGAAAGTCTTGCGAAAAGACTCTACCCTACGATTAATGAAGTGCTCTTAAAGGGCATTACTGAAAGTTCAATAGCCCGCTTTTGCTCGTACTGATATTAGATTTTCACAGGACGGGCCTCGGGAGTGCAGAGCTAAATGAGTTCCTGCTCTCAGACCAGCTCTTACTGCCATCAGCGATGTCAGACACCAACGATTGGCTGAGCATTCGCAGGATCAAGGGCACCGAGCCTAGATTCGCTGGCAAGGACACTGCAGGTCTGCCAATCAGGACAGCCGTAGGCTCTGGTGTTGGGCAGGTCTGTAAGGAAGTTGTATCGCAATGTTGTCCATGTGTCTTTGCGCGCTTGATTCATTACTAATCACATAAAGTAATGGGAAAAACAGTGCACTGACAAATAATACTTAGCCCTGTGCAGCTTACTATGCTGCTGTAACTTAATTATTAACTATTGTATGTTTTTAAGGAAGCAGAAATTCAATGAGAAGTGAGAGATTAACATTTTGTTGATGTAATGGCATTATTAATTGAAATTGAAATAATTCAAACCCATATTACAAAATAAAAAATAAAATAAAAAAATGCCAAGCTGGGGAAGAATACCTATGAATCTAATCTACTCGGTTCACACATGTTTTTGTATGTTACTTTATAATGTGAAACAATAAAACTTAGCTCACAAAAAGTAAGTACGGTAGCACTGGAGAAATAGTGATCTGTTTCCATATCGAGTGTGCCTAAACATGAAATACATACTTAGTCAGCACTTGATTAGGTTGGCCTGTACACCAGCTTGTTAATGCAAATATTGAATCAGCCAATCATGTGGCAGCAACTAATTGCATCAAAGCATGCAAACATGA
The DNA here is from genome assembly GCF_963514075.1 of Conger conger. Lineage (NCBI taxonomy): Eukaryota > Metazoa > Chordata > Actinopteri > Anguilliformes > Congridae > Conger > Conger conger. The sequence goes on from NC_083768.1 coordinate 21,981,584, forward strand.
TCAAGAGGTTCAGTTGTTGTTCAGACCAAACTGCTGATCTCTTGGGATTTTCACGTCACTAGAGTTTGCAAAAAACAAAAAACAAAAAACATCCAGTGGGCAGCAGTTCTGCTTGTTAATAAAAGAGGTCAGAGGAGAAGGGCCAGACTGTCATGTCTGTGTCCTTTTTTCCATCTGTGTTTCTCTATTCCCCATTTTCTAAGTCCCCTAGTTTTTGCCATTTTTTTACCCTCAGTGACCACCGTAGTCTGTCTTCCCATTCATTCCCACTCATTCATCTCACCTGTTCATTCAGTGTCTCCGCCTCCCACTCCTAATATGTATTTCCTTCCTGTCTTTCTGGCATGTCTCTCACCTGTTTCCCCTTGTCTGTTTATCAGTTTTGCATTGATACCTGTATACCTTTCAGCTTCTCGTGGCTAGTTTGTCTTTTCCAGTTTACTGAGTCTGCCCTTGTATTCTTTTTCCCCTGATTCTTGCCTTTTTGCTACCCTCTTGTTCTGTCTTTCTGAACCCTGATTTTTTGGGATTTTTTGTTTTTTTCTTTTTTTCCCCCTGGTTTTACTGTCTGTGTTTTTGGATCTTTCCCTGCTAAAACCAGTCTGTGTGCCCTAGTCACCCCTGAGCCTGCAACTGGTTCCCCCTGCCCGGGTTCCTTACATAGACTGGTCAAAGCTGACAGGAAGGTGACAGTAACACAAATAACCACATATTACAACAGTGGTATGCAGAAGAGAATCTCTGAACACAATGCATCAAACCTCTTAAGTGGATAGGCTATAGCAGCAGAAGACCAATAAATACCTAAAAGTGCTCAGTGAGTGTATAGCATATATGCATGCATAAACTATTTCAAGCAGTTTCATAGATAGGGTCAGAACAAAATGAGGGAAATGAAAACTAATGGAGGTGCATGAAATTGCTTAACGATTTTGATTAAAATAATCACTCCATTACAGCAACAGCTGATACACTGACCTTTTTAATAGAGGAAAACTGTCCTACGCATTGGCTATTTTGGGTATCAACATGCTATTTAAATGTCCTGCTCCTTCGACAAAGAGGTAAAGGACAGACGAACAAACCCTGAGAAATGTGATTTAATATATTCATGATGGAGCCTCCATTTTAAATTAGTTCAGTGGTGGGTCACAGTGCCTGCTATGTGAGGCTCTGGGTCTGCGAAAGGTTGGATCGGCTCGCAGGGGTACACTTAATTGCCGCTACTTAGGCAGATCAATCACCACCATTTTGTATTCTGGTCATTGGGTTTCCAGAGACCAAGGCAAGGGTCAGGGTGACTTTAAAGCCAAAAGTTTTTGAATTTTAATGACTCTGTGATTCATATAAGCGCACACACACAGCGCATACTTTCCTTTGAAGTGACAATAAAGACGAAGCCGCAGCAGTCACCCCCCTGAGTCCAGCGGCGGTAATAAAGCCGCGTAAAGTCTGAAAACAATCCCCCAGTTGAAAGCGGTGTCCTTTAACTGCCTTCAATTTAGCTGAACCAGTCAGAATTTAACATTCTTGTTTAAAAACTTTCTAACATGCGCCAGATATCAAATTCAAAACTTTACTGGAACGCTTGCTGCGAGTGGGAGAGTTTTATATTTGTATATCCCCTCAAATTCAACCGGAATATGCTTAGTCTCAAGGGCTCTGTTCCCCGAGTTTATTGGGTTCTCCTTTTTGGATAATGCAAAGGTGGCTGACTCAGATGCACTATACAGTAGCGCACTCTTACCTCTCAACATCCTCATCACCTGCCGGCTTCACTCACCTAAAGCTCTGACTGCTTATCTCCAAAAGCAAATTGTTATTTGTCATGAAAAAAAAAAAGCAAGGCCCTATTGTTATCACAAATCATATCAGTACCTGACTCAGGAGCCTCGTTCTGTCTTAATTGACTCCCTATACCACCAAGCAAAAACATGTCCCCCTGCAGCCTAATTTGCTGTCATCCACTAAAGTGACAGCTACAGTAAAGGCCAGAGCCGAGTCCAAACGCAAGGACGGATGGCTGCGGAGCACGCGGGGGAAGAACTGTCCGCCGCTGCTGGGGTAATGAGCGTCACCGGAGCTGATACTGCACTGTCAGGCCTCAGAGGTGCTAGAGTGTGACCAGCAGCACCGCACTGTATGGAGGATGACCCCACTGCCCCCAGCTCCACTGCTCCTCTCTACTATGCTAGCGAGCTAAGAAAGTGAAGCTCTGAATTCACTGCCCCCAGCTCTACCGCTCCTCCCCATGAAGCTAACAGGCTAACAAAGCAAACCTCCGAATTCACTGCCCCCAGCTCTACCGCTCCTCTCATCTAAGCTAACGGGCTAACAAAGTGAAACTCCAAATTCACTGCCCCCAGCTCTACCGCTCCTCCCCATGAAGCTAACGGGCTAACAAAGCGAAACTCCGAATTCCCTGCCCCCAGCTCTACCGCTCCTCTCTACTAAGCTAGCGGGCTAACAAAGTGAAACTCTAAATTCACTGCTCCCAGCTCTAACACTCCTCCCCATGAAGCTAACGGGCTAACAAAGTGAAGCTCCGAATTCACTGCTTTCAGCTGATAGAATCTGAATCAGTTCGCGTTTGCGTCACACATTCGCACACACAGCTGCCCCTCATCGGCACTCCTAAACATGTTTTTTTGTTTTTTAATATATATATATATATATATATATACAAACTGCGAATATATCGACTTGGTAATGACTCTGTTGACATGTGAAATGGCAAGAGGTAAGAGGACATTTTGAGCCTGGCCTAATTCTGGAGGAGAGGGTTGGGAACTATATAGTACATTTTGCTATTTAGCAGTCACTTATGCAGAATAACTTACAAAACTATTTTTTTTAATGCAATCCAGCTAAAGCTCTGCGCTAAAAGGCACAACAGTAGCACTGCTGCTGGGAATTAAACAGAGTGTTACTCTGTTACAAGCCTAGTTCCCCAGCAATTATACTACACTGTTGACATGGCAACATAAAAATCGCATATGGCTCACTGCAGTTCTACCTTTGAGCTAGATATTTATTCCAAATTTTATTAAATGGATGTTATCCTGGATAATGCTTTTGCTATCTTAAGTAATGAAATGGATTGCTGCAAGTCACAGTCAGCATTTGTAGTCTTGAATTGTCAAATGATTATGAACCCTTTTGGGAACAGTATATTTTAGTATGTGGTATAATTGAGTTGAGTTTTTGCATACAACATTAGTGGGGTGACTTGCATGGCTATACAACGAATAAAGAATCGTGGTTCGGTCAAGCAATGACACTGAATTGAATTTCATTATTGTGAAGCATATCTACTGTGCACTATAAAACATCTCAATGCTTAATGTTATCAAGGTATCAGGCAGTGATATAGTGGCCTTGATATGTTGTCCTACACTCCAGGTTGCAGCCGAATCCCCTGCTTGTTTGTAGTTTACCTCCATCACATACAAACAGGAGGTGGGGAAAGAGTTCTCCTGCATGAGCGATCACAACAGCATCAGGTTCTGCATAATTCTTCAAATGACTGTGTTCCATTGTGCCATCATCATCAATAATTCATAAACCCCCCTCTGTTGGCTGCATGTCAGAAAGTTGTTAAATCCTGAAATATTTCCCACTTTGTTTCTCTATCTCCTTAAAAAATAAACAAGAATAACTCAATAAATTAACGGATGAAGAATGTACCGTACATGCCATGGGTCCTGATGCAAAGAAACGGCCTTCAGGTAAGAGCAAGGCCTGGTCTTTGTATTTATTTATTTTTTATATCTTTTTTTTTTCTGTTGTTTTCAATTGCTTCGCTTTTAAATCAGGCTGGCTAAAGGGCACGCACACATAGTGTGTGCTTCGCATGACACATACTATCTCATTATGTTGCTTTTGGTGTCGGTTTAAGTGACCACTGTAGCTTACTTCAAAGGCCATTCTGAAACCAATGTACTTTTTTCATCTTTCCTTTTGGTCTCAGTGGAATGAGGATTTCTCCAAGGTCATTAAGTCGGTGTTGCTTTCTGTCCATCCACTCTTTCATTTTTTTCCTTCTGTCCTGCTTATTTTCACAGTACTTTACATTCCAGCAGAGTTATTTATCTGCATGCATTCATAAATTAATATCTTCTGTCATGTGTCTTAAAGGCATGTATTTTGTAAAAATGAATGCACATGAGACCTTCACCATATTCATACATACACAGTATCCACAGAAAATATAAATTAACTTTAGATGAATGTCAATGTCAGAATCATACATATTTATATGCTAAATTAGTGAGTGGTTTATTGATTTTTAAGAAATGCACATTTTTATGAATCCACACAAACAAATACAGTGGCATAACTGTAGATAGCCTACAGTCCTATTACGCTTCCTGAGGCAATCCCACACGGGCACCAAAATAGCTGTATCCAAATAAGAGCTGCTGGAAATACATTCACTCTCTTTGCAACAGAGAAAGAGAGATCCCAATGGCCTATTTATGCTGAATTCTGCCTGAGATGCAGACCACAAAACAACTGGAAAAAAGAGAATAGCAACGCTGTCAAATTGCCCCCGAAAATTTTACAAGCTTTCCAAAAAACAACAATTTTTCATTGTGAGGACTCAACCACAGACTGGACAAATTATTCTAAAATAAAAATGTGAACCAAATTGTCTCATTGCAACAGAAGTGCCTTTCAAAAACAAAAAAGAAAATGAATAAACAGACGGCCTGGTGGAATCATGGCGAGGGACTCCTCCTGTCTTTCTTCAGTGGATCTGTTACTGGGGTGTCTACTTTCATATAGAACGCTGTGACACTCAAAGAAGACATCAAACAAGTTTGTAGACGGTTTGATGGAGCTACCGGACCCTATAACCCCACGACATTGAGAGACGAGACTTTATGACTTATGCTGGGTGATCTTTCTGAGCATTTGAGCTTTATCACTTTCAGGAACAATAAACAGCTATTAGCACATTCTCCGAGCCCTCACCAGAGACCTTGTAGAAACGAGCAACACAAATAAGCGAATGCATAAAAAACTGCGTGGGATTGTTAAATGTTATGACCGTGGCTGACAAATTGATTTCAGAATGTTATAAGAAAATGGAAACAGACGAGAGAGGCGCATCGAAACGGACGAGAGAGGCGCATCGAAACGGGCAAGGAACGCCAACTGAAACCCTTCTCTTCCAAGACGGCGTCACAATAAAACCTGAGCGCTCCCATCCCCCCGCCTTCTGTTCCGGATACCTTTCACGTCGTCACGTTGGTACCCCAAAGGCAATAAACAAATAAATAAACGGTAAGCATATCCATATATACATACGTACGTAACGAGCCATCTTTTATCTGTCCGATCATAATGGGCCATTACATTGGTTTTGTAGTTAACCGGAGAAAAAAAACAAACAAATTAGTTCCCAAGGTCACTCTTGCGTGCGGCTGTGGAAATGAGCTGTCCCTGTAGATCCATAAAGGGGGACTATAAAAAGAACCAAATAATAATCCGCAGTAGATTACAGAACGACATCATCTTGAGCCTGTCTGCGAGGAGGCAGGGTGAGGCCACATTAACCTGACAGGGGTACTAACAGCACCGGGGTAAATAGGGTCCCTGATATATGGGTGGAGGAGGGGGGCAGGAGAGGCCAGGTGGGGAGGCATTGGACAGGAAAAGAAAGGCGATAAATAAGGCCTAGCCCCTGTAAACAAGCCGACCAGCAACGCTGTGAGCTTGCTCGTAGGACCACAGACCTCTATCATGCAGCTGCGAAAGTGCTCATTATTATTCGGCGTGTTTTTATTGCTGCGATGGCACCACTTAAGTTATTTATTTTTAGAGCACAGCCAGGCAGGTCAGGTCGCCCTCCCCATGTTCTGCTTTATTTGGTGAAAACGAGTCGGTGGCCTCCAGACTGCAGCACATGACTCACCAAGGGGTACTGTGCTTTTCACAGAAATATGTGGGTAATGTAACCCAAACCAAAAAAGCTAAAGAGCTATTTCAGAGAAACCACTGCCTTCACATTAGAGATAAGAAAGAAATATCAAAGATATGCAGAACATTAGGGAATGGGGTTGGACAGTGGTTACACATCTTAAGTATGAGTGCAGAAGCCAGGAACATGTGTTGTAAGCAAGCACCTCATCATTCACAATAATCATTTCATGGAAAGAAAAACTCCATGGTGTGCATCCAGTGAGACACCATAATAAGCCTTTATTGCAGCAGACTCAAACTAATCCGTGTAGACTTCCTGTTCAATTCCACATGACAGCTGAGCATGACCACCGGCAGTAGCTACAGCTAGGACCATGCATTGTCATTGTCTTTTCAGTTACCTATATTGTCAAGGTCATTATCCCTGAGGGTCAAGTGCTGAGAATACACCTTTCCTGTACCCTCTCCTGAACTCCAAAGGCAAATGTTCCACAGCACTTTGAAAAAACTGTGCTCCATCCTGTCATCTAATTAAAAGGCACTTTGTTTCTGGTGGTTGGACGACCAACCAATCATGCCAAGGCGTACTATGCAAACGGACCAGAGATACCGAACCAAGCATGGCTGTCAAACACCTCCCAGGTAAAGCTTCCACATCCAGCTCTGAGAACCTTCCGGCACAGCATCTCCCACCAAGAGAAGGAGGGAAATCAAATCCGCTAGAGCTTCACACAAAGCCCATCCTGAAGCAGACACATGAGGAGTAAACAACAGCACTTTAAGAGGGTGCTGAGTGTGCTGGCAGGTTTCCAAAAAATAAATACTAAACCAGGACGCGGCTAATTGTTGTTCTAGCACACAAGCGTGTGTACACACACACACACACACACACACACATTATAAGGGCTATCCATTTATCCATTTGTATTAATTTAGTAGTCCCTGCCAAACGGAGACTTGGACCATTTCCAAAAGGCTTTGAAAAATCTATTATCAGTGTACCTGCCAGCAACTTCCATTGTGTTGTGAGTTCATGCATGACAAAAAACTGCAGCACTAACACTGGAGACAATTTCTTATTATTTTCTTTCATTAATTTGGTCCTTAGTCACCTCTACACTTGTTTACACAGGCAACACAATACCATGTGTGACTGTGATCGAACTTACGGTTATACAGAGAAGAAAATCCTTGTTATTATTTCACCCTCTATAATTGTAATTAGTTTCTGGATGGGGCCTCTAGCCTGGTCAAACTGAGTCATAGCTGCTGTTTGCTCCAGGAGGGCATCAAAGACATTAGCCAAGCTGGGTTTGATTGCGTCTTAATGTGTCACCTGTGTGTGCGTGCGATGTGAAGACAGCCTCGATTTAAATATTTTTATCACACACACATACACAAACACACACACACACATGCACTCACACACACGCACACACAAATGGAATCTGAGCATACTGCAAAGTGTCATCTCATTAATTATTGCTCTTTGTAATATATTAACTTGCTTATGAATTTGTTTGTTCAGTCTGTGTCCAGCCCACTGATTCTCCTCCAGCAGATATTAATTATGAGATGCACACATAGATAGAATGTAGGTTTATTATGGCAAGACACATTTCACAAGTCAAGGTGAACCTGTTTGGCAACAGTGACAAATTATACACTGTGTACCATTAATCAACTGAATTTATAAGAAGATAAATACATAATAAATAAATATTAAAATAAAGAGCAAACTCATTTTATATCCATTCTCCTCCTATGCTGACTGTAATTGCTTGCTCAAGGGTGACTTTGCTTTGGGTTATTTTTACCATGGCTCTGGAGATAGGTGCTGCAATGATGGACCTACATAGGGAGCTACACCCCAAGCGTCTGAATGTTGATTATTTTTCTAGAGCAGGTGCAAAAGTTAGGTTCTTTTTTAGCACTTGTACATAATGGCAACTGCTAAAATTAGAACAACAATTAAAAACTCATCGCACTAAATGCTGCTATAGGCAACCTCTTTTATTCTGTTTTGTCTCCATATGACTCATGCGTACTACATCAAAACCACAGTGTTGTTTTTATTTTTCTTGTTGTGCATAATTTTCTCTGGGAAGACTCATAATTACTCCTTTGCAGCCAAGTCACCTGCTCACAGGATACCTGCTCACAAAAATATGCTTTTATGGTTGTCAATATCTCACACAGCATAAGAATGGAAGCTGAGGTGTGTGTGCGCGCGCGTGTGTGTGTGTGTGTGTGCGCAGGTGCGCGCACACTCGTATGCACACACAATTCGCACCCCTGCTCCCACCAACATTTTACTGCCATGTACAGGGCCCTTGGTGAAGGTTGATATTGCTGGGGTGTGAATGTCTCCCTGTTGGTAACAGTATGGCAGGCATTACTGGAGCCAGAGGTGGAAAAAAAGGTAGATAAACTGGGATAGAAAAGGAAAGAGTGACAAAACACCCCACAGTTGGTAACCTGTAAATAGTGTGAACACTGCACCAAAGTCCAGATGAGAAAAATAAACTAGCAGCCAATAGAACATATAAAAACATGGCCAGTAGGCATAACAAATAACAAAACAATGGGAATCCACTGGGTGTACGTGAATGTATGCTGGAAACCTGCATTGCATTACTGTACATCTAGAAAGAAGGAGAATGTAGATGACATCAGTGTTACTCCCAAGAATACAAAAGTGCAACAAGTAAGGTGTAAATGGTAAATGGCAGGCATTTATATAGCGCCTTCATCCAAAGCGCTGTACAATTGATGCTTCTCCATTCACCCATTCATACACACACTCACACACCGACGGCGATTGGCCGCCATGCAAGGCCCCAACCAGCTCGTCAGGAGCATTTGGGGGTTAGGTGTCTTGCTCAGGGACACTTCGACACAGCCCGGGTGGGGGATCGAACCGGCAACCCTCTGACTGCCAGACAACTGCTCTTACTGCGTGAGCCATGTTGCCCCAAAGGTGTACTTTAGCAGTGGGCATGCACCAGGGGCCTATTTGAGGATTCCTGTCAAATTTTCACTGGAAATGCATGTTAAGCAACCAGTTACTATCATGTAATACCACAATAAATATGTATATGTGATCAAATATGGCAGTATATTATTTGCACCAGGGGCGGCCTGTAGTGTAGTGGTTAAGGTAAATGACTGGGACACGCAAGGTTGGTGGTTCTAATCCCGGTGTAGCCACAATAGGATCCGCACAGCCGTCGGGCCCTTTAGCAAGGCCCTTAACCCTGCATTGCTCCAGGGGAGGACCGTCTCCTGCTTAGTCTAATCAACTGTACGTCGCTCTGGATAAGAGCGTCTGCCAAATGCCAATAATGTAATGTAATGGTACCTATGGATTTTCTTTTTTCTATAGCACATATAAAACACTAGAATCCATTAAAAAATCTGCAAAGTAATCAATAATAATTTGGAAACACCATCAAATCTGTTAACCAAATAGTTAATTAGTTAATATGATAGGAGTCATTTGAAGAAAATCTATTTTATTAATGTTGTGCCTGTTAAATAACTGAATATTATACAGGGATTACAGGATTGCAAATCACACGACTCCTCTCGTATTAAGTATTCATAATGCGTATGTATTGTTATGCATCACGAAGTATTCAGCTAAAATTCCAAAAGGTGGTATACTTTATTCTAGAAGCATCATGACTCTTCCATAATGGCCATAGTGGCCTATGCCCAGGTCCCACACTGAGAATGAAAAGCCGAAGTGTGTAGCGTATTATATCCTGAGCCCTATCCGAAGAATTCAGGGATGTCACGGTATATCCCGCGTCTAATACCTCATAGCCATCGACTTTCAAAAGGAACAGGCTGAAAAAGAAATGAAAAATTCTAATATTATTTAAAGTCATTGATCATATTTCATGCTTATGTTAATGCAAAAAATCCAATCTGCAAAAAAATACCCTACCCTTTCGGCTCCATATGCACACTTTCCGCGATTCTTTCTTCCTCTATGAAACCTTATCTCCAAAGGCCTGTGCATGCACACAATTATTATTTTTCCTTTTTCAATATAACTGAAAGTGGATGTGAACTGCTGCTCAATAGTGAATACGCTCAAAGACCAAATCATTGTTAAATGAGAGGGCATGCCATTGTGAAGAATCACATTTTTTTATCAGCGGATGAAAAGGCTTGATTTTCTGGTACATTTATAGAATGTTTTATAAATGAGAAAAACAATTTTTTGTTAGCAAGTAATCTGGCTGTCATCATAAACAGGCTTGCCCAAATTAGTTCCTATATTGCGAGATCAGGTATGCACATCTCAATGCATTTGGGTTTAATGGAGACCAGGTCAATGTGTTTAAGCAGATGGCTAAATCAGTCCAATATTAACCGAGAATATCAATTTGGGGGACATCGGCGATCTCTTTCCCCTTTTTTCGATGCCTTTTGCATGTGAAACCACGAGGGCTCAGAAATTGACGGGGGACCACTCTGCGTGGTTTTTGGAGCATGTCTGCAGGAGTCACCTTATCAGCAGCGTCACAACACATTGCCTTATTAGATTTTTTCAAAAGCCCTTCTCGGAAAATGTCTGTTTCTTAACCACAGGCCTGTTTACAGATCTGTTCCATTGAGCTGCCCTTCGTAACGCCTTTTTTAACATAAATATGGGACGAGAAAGGAAGAGAAGCAACCACTTATCGTTCTACTTCCTGTTGCATGCCTGAGCTCTTAGAAACCCGGTCACATCAGAGCTATCAATCCTGCATGTTTGCGTTATTCTCAGATGATTGTCGCATCGTTTCTCACCTGTAATTTAAAGCGCCGTAAGCACAGATCATCTAGACGCGATGTTAAAACACCATGCGTACCAGGGGCTTATAGCATCATTAGCTCGGTAATCTCGATGAGTGGCGGCTCAGAACTCCTTCATTTTAAAGGAGTGGGGCCAAGGGCTCATCTCTGGGTTCCCACTTCATCCAAAAACATTTGTGTATACTGTCAACGGGGGGGGGGGGGGTGGGGGGAAGAGTCTCAAACGCAACGTCAGAAGATGCCTACAGACGATTTTGGTTCCCATTCGCGCCCCGTGTCCCCCCTCATGGGGAAGTCCCGTGCCCCTCTTCCCGGATGATGAACGACGGAGCTTCAGCACAAATGTCAACAATAAACAGGCAGCCAGCAGTGGGGCGGAGGGCCATAAAGAGGAGGGGCACGGAGACATTAACCTGCCGTTTACAGAGGACTACCTTGTCAGAATGGCTACGACGTGAGAACCGTCCATACATCAAAGTCTCGTGCCGCAGATGCACCGTGGTTTCTTTGGAAGAAGAGAGGTGGTCCCTGTCTGACGAGGCTTGTTAGCAAGCCTGAGGAATTCCCCAAGGTCTGGATTCTCAAGCTATCTGATGCTATTGTGAGACTATCCCTTACCAACAACTGTCGTTATTTCTACTGGTCTTCTTATAGTCTTCACTATAGGCCAATATACACACACACACACATGCGCGCGCGCACACACACACACACACACACACAGACTGTGGTTTTTAATAATCAAAATATATAATTAACTCAAGCATTCAGCTAATATCTTACTTGACCCAATTCAACTTGCCAGCATTCAATATGTTACGCTGTACTATTTGTGACTATGGCCAAGCAAGATTGTTGGCTTTGAGCCAGCTGGTATTCTCACACACCTTCTGTCTCACTAAAGATCAGACGAAAGGGCACTCGAACATACAGTATCCTTCATTACAATATGTTTTTTATTTAAATAATAAGGAGATATCTCTGTTTTCAGGCATCTTTTTTGGCAAATATAATCATCCTGTGAACCCCCATCACTACAATTTGCATTTTATTTTTCATAAATTGATTTATTTCATACATTTTAAAGCTTCTGTTTTCAGGTAGCAGACTGAGCACACTATGGTAAATATTAAAGCAATCAATCACACCAAGTCCTGAGGGATTGTAGGACGAGACACAATGTGAAGACAAAGGAGAGGAGGGAAGAGAGAGAGACAGCATCAGTTACAGTGTGTCCACAGGAGTAAGGCTAGAGAGCTCAATTAAAAAGCTATCCCACAATGCTTCACAACGAGCTCATTGAGAATAACAGGCTGATTCAGCACTGACCCCACTCACTGTCAAGGGTCTTAATATATGACGCAGTTTGGCAGACATGACAGGAGTTATTGTTTCCACAGTATGGGGGAGAGCTGCATTCATCTTATACTTTTCCCTCCATCTGTTAACTCCGCATTCTGTGAATGAAAAAAAAGAAAGAGCCGTGTCTTACGAGTTGGTTTACGAGAGAGAATATTGTCAGGTGCGTCATTTTATGCACATTATAAAGATGCAATAATAGGGTTTCGTATCTCAAAACAAATGCTTCAGGTAGCATGATCTAGCTTAGGCCATAGGCTGCAGTAAAGCTCTGAGCATTGAGTTTATATTTCAACCTGCAGCTTCTACACTCATTTAGCATAAGCCTGCCAGCACATGTTTAAAAGTAAATTAAATTGAAAGTGAAACAAAAACATAGCTGTAAATTGCCAGCCAGATGATCTGAATTAATTTTACACAGTAACAGCACAGCACAGCAGACTGCAAAGTTATGTTAAGCTCGAAAGAGAGAGGAACACCTGATGGTCTCTAGATGGATTGTCTCCCCATAATCAATGTGCGATTTAACGGCATAGTGTATCCGAAATTCACAATCCATCCATCCATCCATTATCTGAACCCGCTTATCCTGATCAGGGTCGCAGGGGGGCTGGAGCCTATCCCAGCATACATTGGGCGAAAGGCAGGAATACACCCTGGACAGGTCGCCAGTCTATCTCAGGGCACACACACCATTCACTCACACACTCATACCTACGGGCAATTTAGACTCTCCAATCAGCCTAACGTGCATGTCTTTGGACTGTGGGAGGAAACCGGAGTACCCGGAGGAAACCCACGCAGACACGGGGAGAACATGCAAACTCTGCACAGAGAGGCCCCGGCCGACGGGGATTCGAACCCAGGACCTCCTTGCTGTGAGGCGGCAGTGCTACCCACTGCACCATCCGTGCCACCCGAAATTCACAATGCATAGGGTAAATGAGCGCAAACAAATAGCAGGTGTGTTTCAATTTTCATAGAGGCATTAATACCCCCTTAATACCCCTTGACCCGGGAATGTCCCGTGTTAGGTGTGAAAGGGTCAACCCGGGATATCTTGCTTTCGACCTGGGAATTACCCAGGATGACCACGGCTCGGCTTTGATATGAAAGGGCTACTACCGGAGAGTGCTAGTATGTCAGCAATGGTGCTTGTTAAATTCTTTGTTTTGAATCGTTTTTTAAATCAGTTGTCATACTTTATTTCATTAAATTGTTTTGCAACATATGGTTTTACTACCTTTCTAGGATTAGGCAGCTCATTTTTAAGATGGGCCTAAATTTCAAGAACAGTCCATCAAATCCTCCAAAACTGCAATCTCCAAATACTTTTCTTTAAAGACCGCCATTTTAACAGCCAGGTACGATAATTTAATATTTCTCGTCTGGCATCTGGTTATGTTTCTATCCCGCAAAGGAACTGCATTGTAGCTGTCGCTGCTTATTGTCTGGTTGAGACGTTATGGTCCACTCAGGCAAAAAAACACTTCCTGTATTTCACAAATATTCCCTATGTAAAATGAAACAAGCAGCAGCTAGATCAGGAAATAGCTTAATGTGAATTTCTTTCCTCCAGTAAACAACGGCGATGACAACATAAAGTTTCTTCTCTCTCATAAATAAATACCACACTTCTCGTTCACAAAGATGGTTGAACATGACTGTATACCGTAATTATTTACATTATGCTTACGTTAGGTGACTGCATAGAGGAAATTAATCTTAAGATTGCCTGAGAAAAATATCAGATCATGCGCACCGTCCGACATTGAATCTCCAATAAACAAAACTGTTCATTTTGCTACGCTTTTATTATTTAATGGATTTCGTTATTTTTACTGCAAAAAATATATATAACCTACAGATGAATTAACGGGAAGATAAAGTCCACTTTCGATGATTTTTGAGACGGAACAGCCCTGTTCAGCAGTGACTGAACTTGCAGACGTGGGTTCAGGGCCTGGTGTGAACGGCATGTACCTTGTGTGGTGTGAAAGGGTCAAACGCGTGTTGATACTGGGTTCAATATCCTGTGTATTTCGTGGGTTTTCTGTGAGTTGAAATTGTACTTCCCTCTATGGTCTTTCAGCGCACTTACCCCTGGTTATGGGTATGCACTTTGTTGTACGTCGCTCTGGATAAGAGCAACTGCCAAATGCCAATAATGTAATGTAAAAAGATAAGCGTATTAGGGGTAACCCCACACTCATCCATGATGCTAAAAATTTAAGTCACGACTGTATTGCAGTTTCAAAATAGAAGGGAGCGTCCATTTGATGAGAGTGCGTATGTTAGTTCGCGAAGCTATTATCGTCCCCAGCACTTCTCATTAAAACTATTACAATAACGTTGCTCCAGCGAACAGCATACGTTCCTTTTAGAGCCCAATGCTAGCTGCAGAGGAAGTCTTGTGGCAGGGAATACTCACAAGGGGAGGGGGAGATACGAACCGTGGCGTTTGTACACTCGCCAACGAAATTAGTGAGAAAAGGATATTAAAACTCGATCTCAGCCGAACTGCTCTCCGGGATCCTTTTAGAGTGCAGGCTCTTTGCCAATGAATCCTGGCAAAAAAGTATGGCTGAAGTATACCCTACCTTAAGTCTCAATTTGTTGTTAGCTAGCTAGTGAGATTGTTCTCACTTGTCTAATAGCACAACACTGTTTTCCGGTTAATTAAATGTACAGGCTCGTAGTTCAAACAATATGAGTGTTCCAATCTTCTTCACTAATCGAAAATAACCCGACATGTCATATAACTACGACGACTGCCTAAACTTCTTCCATCACCCTAGAAACATATCGCCATTCTCTTCGAAAGCCGCCATACATTCCTCCATTTTCCTTGTCTTCCCGCTTCTTCTTCCTCCCTCCTGATTGGTTGACTCGTCAGTCTCGCCAGCCACAGACTGGCTATAAAGATGCCCACATATTGGTCACGCTGCCCATGCATGGACTCTAAAAGGGGAACGTTTTAAAAAATATATTTTATTTTTTCACATCCATATGGCTCGCCACACTTGGTTGAAATTCCTGCACAGCTCACGTTAGCACCATCCACATCGTTCACTTGCATAGAAATGCAGAGTGAAGCTATTTAAAACCGAAGACAATGGCAGCAGCAGAATAGTGGGGTTTGGTGTTTTACGTTCTGTAGTTTCACTTTGCACTGTCTGTCCACCCATATTATGTGTCTGTCCGTCACCATTGACTGTAACCACTCATTACATTAAATTAATACTAGAAATCCACCTGTTGGTGCTCATGTTGTTGAAGGCTTTTCTACAGAAAGTAGTTCTGGATAGCACAACACACAACACGACCAGACGCACTCACACGCAGTCACAATATTCCACTGTGGTGCCCATTTACTTCACTGTCAGTTTGAACTACAGAAACAAAGCTGTTCTGTATCCTGTTCATTACTTACAAAGCCTATGCTATTAAACTCCAAAATGCATCGGGGGACTACTACGGAACATTAAAACAACGTTATTGCAGTAAACTATGCTTACCTCAATTACACATGCGATAAAGTCAGAAACATTCAAACCTATCCAAACATCGTTAAATTGATTCAATGGTAAGTACGTACAAACACACCTCTGTTTTGCAACATTTAATGTCTAGCCATTTACTAAACCTCCATAAATCATTCACCGGATACACAGCACTTTCACATAGTCACTTGTGGTGTCTTGGTTGTTCACAGTCGCAAAAAAACCTGTTAGTGCCTCATATTAATCTTAATTCTGATTCACACGGCTGGTTATTAACAAATTAATCACCACTACGTCTGCCAGCTGGAACAGAACACAGCGGGAGAAACGGAGTAAATAACTGTAGCTGTAAAAGCCTTTGTCTTCATGACACAGTTTAGGAATACAGTAATATGAATAAAAAAGCAACTCAAATACTGTTAAAATAATGAATGCACTGTCTAATGTTCCGGGAGCTGCTGCAGACGAGGGTACCTGCCAAATAAAGGCGTAAATACAGTCACGTTCACACCGCGGACGCGAGGCTACGCTGTGTTATTTAGCTGCTTAGCGGACTGTGGTGTTTACCCTTCTCTGGAGAGCCAAACTTAGCTCACGAGCGGCTGGTTATCAGCAGTGCAGCTGAGGTGAGCGGCCTTTCTGAATGCCACAGCAGCAGTGCCCTACTTACCAGCAGCTCAAAAGTCCAGTGCTCTGATCCTCAACCTCAACACCAAGCTGCAAACTCAAAGACTCACACTGTGCGCTTACTGCAGAATTACACTGTCATATATGGCCCACTTGGCATTCTGTAAATAGCATGTTTTTTTTTTGTTTTGTTTTTTGAATGACCATTTCTCAGAGAGTGAAATGATTGTTCATATAGCCAATGTTCATACTGTATAACAAATGACAATAGAAAAATATACTTTATAATATACAGTATTTCCAATAATATTTAATACTTCCATTAAGTCCATACACATTGTACAGTATATCCTAGGCATAACCAAGGGCACCTTAGGCATACAGAGAACTTGCTTTAAGTTAACAGTGAACACAATTGTATAATAACACATCCATATAGGAGTTTTAAGATGTCTTAGTAAAAAATAGCTTGCGGATTGCAAGTGGCGAGTTGTTAGTGAGCACTACCAAGATTTCCCCGAAGGCTCACTCCGCCATTAAAAGTTGCTGACAGCTTTGTCATCCACAAATGCCACAGTTGTCATGTGTAGGTTACAGTCAAAACGTGACTGCCACAACAGCTCACAAATCAAGTCTCCCATCATTTCCTTTATATTATTAAAGTGGAGATACCCATGGTTACCTCTCTGTCCAAATTCAATTATTATGCAGACATATCATTGCAGTCTTTCTGTAGCATCTACAGCACCCAGTGTCAAAACTAGGGAAAGTAAAAAGGTATTCAACTCACTGCAATGCTCACTCTGCCCCATAATTATACAGCTTATCATTCAACCACAGCAGCAACCAAAAATCTATGAGCAGCTAGGGAGAAGGCAACATTTAACCTTTCATGCATGACTACAATAAAACACACACTGAAAGCAGTGCTCGCCATGATTGGAATTTTATGAGCTCATGAATGAGGAATTCAGGCAATACCTCTTAAAATGGACATCAGTTATTTTCTAATTTCATCACAGGGCAATACTAATTGAAAGACTGCCTTGGGAGGAAATAAAAACAATCTTTGTTGCAATTCCCAGGCAAACAGCATATGAAATTGACAAGGTAAAGTAAAATTAAAAAGGTAATTGCCATGCCTAATCTAGTTAAGCTTGCACATCCTTTTTGGGCTGCATTTACTGTTACCACTAGTCCAAGTGAGTGAACAACTATACTGCTGACAATGGGCTGGACCGAGGGAGGAAAAAACAAATTAAAATGAAAAATAAAATAAAAAACAAACAAGTGCACTCAGCGTCCCCTATGAGGAGTGGCTACTAGCCTGAGGGGCCAGGAGGAGCATTGTGGGGTTTATTTTACCACAAAATTATTACCCATCTCTAAAGGCCAATGTGGCCAACACTAATCTGCAGCTCTCAGAAGATATTAAGCGCAACCGCGTGTGCTTTTAAAAATAAAAAGCACATCAAAAAACTTCATTATAACTTTTTACTTCCTCATCCGTGACTAACGATGGAAGTGGTTCCCGCTCCTTCCATTCTCGCACTTAATTTTTTTTCCCTCAAGCCCCCGCTTCCAAAGCCAAATTACAGAGTGTTCTCTGACGCCACCTTCGATCACAGGTTTACAACCATCATTCACCGCGATATCACTGGAGCTAGGTGCCCGTTTGCGTCACGCCACCTCATAATTCACGCCGGTTTATGCCGTGAATAAACCCTGGCGATCCATTTCCGACGGATATCCAACAAAAACAGAAACCAGGCGGTCGTAATATCAGGCCTTGTATGTGGTGGCATGGTTGTGCACATGCACAGCTCTTTGCATACTGTAACACAGAGAACCTCTAAACTGCAGCCAGCCTTGTAAACAAAGCTTATTTACCTATTGATTAAACAGTCACACTTTAAAAGACCTCCCAGTGATTATTCAAAGACTGGGATTAAATTGAAAAAAACGCAAACAGAATTAATATGGATGTTGCCAGACCAGTAAGCAAAATAAACTACAATATGCTGCCTTCTGTAGGAATATATTGCCCTCAAGATGTGGAAGGGTCAAACCAATGTTATTTATATGCATTGCAAAGGGCATCTTCCACAGATTATATCCTGTGTGCCATACAGTGGGAGCTTTGCTGAAGCTATTTTCAGAGTCGTGTAGCGCTTAAGGTTATAATGGTAGTGTCACACACACTTTGAACACAACCTTCTGGTTACAAGTACAGTTGATAAATGGCACTAAAGGTGAAGTGCCTGCAAGTGATATTGTGCTGTGTAAGGTTTTTCATGATTTAAAGATTTTTATGTTTTTTTAAAGATAATTTTTCATGCTTGAATATCCCACAATTGTGTACAATTTAGATGTACTCTATGTAATACAGTACAAGAGAACACTGTTAATTAATTACCTGTTAATAGGCTTAGGCTAAGATTGTTTGTGTGTTAGAAGTCTTAAACAGTCCATATCCCTGATATGCTTTCAGCTTGAGTGTTTGCTTTTGTGCATACTGAGCTCATAATGTTGTGTTCACGTTGTTGGATATACTGTATAGCTTTTACATCGTCGCCTTGGAGAGAGACAGCATAATTTAATATGGCAACAAAATGTTACCTGTTTATCTCTCTCGCCTCCTCTCACAGGCATAAAAAGGAATGTCTTTGAGCAAATAAAATCATGCTGGAGGTCTTATCTCTGTGTACAAATCTAAGGTGTCATGTCTTATCCTCGCCTAGAAGGTTTTATTACCTTCAGAAGAAGCACAGAGCACCAGAAGTATTGGTCGTCAGGGCTCCAGCTTGGTCACAGAATGCCACAAGGATTACGCTTTCCTTTTTTTTAGTCTGAAATTCAATTGAAATCATTCATTTAAAGTCTTAAGTTATATGGTTGTTGAGGCCTGCCAGTTGTAATTAAAAAGTTTTTTTAAGCATTTCAAGAGACCAATCAAAGACCCAATTTGGAAAATATGGAAAATATTTTGCCTGAAGGTAGATATTACTACTGGCTGCATTGCACAATTATTTGCCTACAAACCTCACCTCTGCTGTTAGAAGCAGAAGAAATTTTCCATTCTTGTTGAAAGAATGAGCTTAATTACATCCAGACATACTATGGTTTGGTCTCCTTAAAAAGTGGGTAAAACCATGAATCTTTGAAACCATGACAATAATATCACAGTGCTTAGCCCTGCTTCCAATAACATATGGCGAGTCAGTTCGTCAGCTTTTAGAGAAGTCGGTCCTTGTCTCAGCTCCCTTCCAGACCTCTCAGAGAGAGCCACTTCTCTGTTTGGTGGTGTCACTTTGTTATTTTAATGTTAATGTTAATGTTAGTTTGTTATTTGTTTTTTTTTTCTTATTTATTTTGTGTTGGTGTGGGCGCTCTCTCCTTCCATGCAGAGACCAATGGTGAAAATCCCAGCAGTGCCACATCTCCCTCCCAGGGGAGTCTCACGCCCTGTGACAGTGTGACATTCTACATTTCATCCGTGCTCTTTTCAGAATTCTCCACTGTCTGTTGGTTTTTGAACTTTGGTCTTGGTGTATTTTTGGGGTTACCTTGGGTGAAACAAGCTGTGGTTTTGCGTCTTCTTTCAGTCATTTCTTTTGTGACGATAACCTATCCATGTCTGTAACATTCACTGTTTATTAAGATGGTTGAACCTTTGTCTTTAGATTAAACGTGGAATTGTTGTTGTAACTTAATAAAGCTCTTCATTTTAATCTAGTTGTGAGTTGTGCACTTTGATTAAGTTTGATCCAACAGATTCCTCTACCTAACAATTTTGGCAATTTGTAATTAGTAATTAGTATCTCTGATATTAATTTAAAATTACATTACGGAGACAGAGAGAGAGGGAGAGATAGAGAGACTTCCGATTAGATTATGTCTGCAGCACCTTGTACTGTCTTTGTGCAGAAAAAGAACATGTCTTTGTTCATAAAGAATAAGATAAAAGGGAATGCAGGAGTGTTTGGGGGCCTTGTGCTGTGCCCTCGGAAGGCAGGCAGGAGAAGGGAGTGATGATTTGGCCCCGGGTGGTGACTGAACCCCTGACCACCGGATCTGTGCCGGTTGCATAATCTGCTTCGTTAACCCCATCCTCTTTCATCCATCCTCCATCCTCTTTCTGGCCTTGTGCTCCTGCTCTTTCTTTCCCTCCTTTCACACATCCACTTAAACTATGTTCCCTCCTTTTTTGTGCAGTGGCCATCTTCTCTCTGACCAAAACTTCCTCTGACAGAGGCAACATATTATCACATAACGTAGAACAAAAGGGTGATTGAAGTTTATGATGGGAATACATTTTCAACGAACAAAAAAGGTGATTTGCAATGTAAGGCCGAAATCTGGCATTATCACTCAGGGCTGGTCAGCTTGCTGGCTTCCTCTGGTATTGTGGAATATGTGGCTGTAAAGTAATTTAGGAGCATGCATCATGAACCCCCCCTTATCTCCACACCCATACGGGCAGGAGCCTGTGGGGGAAGACTCAGGTCTCCAGTCGTAAAACTCTTACGACAGGGCAACATTCTTTACGGCACTGGAAGGTTTCAGAGGGCACGGCCTGTTAGGCCCTGACCTTCTCCTGAACCCCCCTTCATTGTTCTCTCCCTCTTTACTCAGTCACTAAATGATGTGTACAGCATTGGATGTTTCATGACAAAGTCAGTTTAGATAATATTCATGTTTGGTATTATTCTGATTGTTTCAGTGCGACTGGTGCAATGGTTTTATTTCTGCAACAGCAAACCCTGTACGTCATAACCAGGAACCAGGAGAAGCTGTGTGGAGCTCTGCCCCAGTGAAAGCCATGTGCCTCAACCCCCCTGCGCTTCCTGGGGAGGCGTGGCTCCAAATTACAGATGGGTGAACATCAAAGGCCAGAATTTGGATTTAAGGACAGCAAACTAAGCAATCTGGGAGAATGCAATCAGCCTCCCGTGCACTCCGTGCACGTAGTGTCTACGTACAGGGTGTCTGTAGCCAGACTCCCGTATGTAGCTTTTATTACCAGGTATGACGTTTAAGACTCCGTAATTTGGTTTGCATTGCAATGTTTTTATTTGGAACTAGTATGCAATTACGTGTATGTAACCTGCCTGGTAAAATAAAATTGTTAAAACTTGATCTGTTTGGTTTTTCTTACTGACACTTAATGTTACACAGGGAATGCGTGGTTTACCCCCTCGAACTGGTCTAGGGAGGATGATTATTTCCACTTACTGTATCACGGCGTATAGCACCCGTAGACCTATGTTGGTAAATCCCTCGCCTCCGCTTGGTAGTTCATTCATGTCGAGCACAGCCGTAGCTATGTTGGTCTGCTTGGGTCCCTAGGCTGTAAACAGATATACCCGAGAGTAGCTATTCCTGCGACCTCTGTAATGACTACAGATAGCTAGTCAGTTCGTGAGACGTGCACATTACGCGCGATGTGACATGCGGTGGTACCAGCAGAGGATTGTTCAGCGAGTTCTTCTCAGTACAGGATTCCTATAGCGATCAAGTCAAAATTATAAATACGACATCCACTAATGTGGATAACTAATCTAAATTATTATTCTAAAATGGAGTCAGATAAACGAAGGTGAATCTATTGGCCCTATTGTGGAGATTCTGGGTCAGCCCCGGACCAGTAAAGAGCGGAAGGCAGAGTGGTACTACTGCCTTTGTATCGTGGTTTGTTCATTGGCTGATCTAGACTGTCTGCATAGGGGCCACTACTTTTTAACCCTATTAGTATTCTTTCAGCAACACCAGAAGGACGAGCACGCTGATACCTTCAGCCCTCGCTAAATTCCGTCGTTGGGTTAGCGTTGGGTTTTACAGCAATGAAATAAAATCTCCTGTGACCTGAAAGAGCTGAAAGAGTTGGCATAGCCAGTCAGCTATAGCCATATGTAGTTAGAGCTGGTGATGATGATGATGATGAACGTAATGATGATGACGATTATTATAGTAATAATTATTAAGAAGACACTCATCCCTCATAGTAGTGTTGTTTGTAAACATTCTTAAACATGGCGATAACCCTCATGGTATACGAGACATTAGATATCACATAAATAACATGTACAAAAGGAGAAATATGCATATGAAATAGAAATAAATGCATACAAATGAGAAGTTCAGTAATATATATATATATATATATACACACACAGGGATATTGAGATTAAAGGCAGTCCAAGATTTACAGTATATTAATTTCCCCATGGCCAAGCCATGTAATACATTATAGATATTTCTTCGCACTTGAAGCTTAATTATATACACTTGAATTTATATTTTGGAATAATAAAATATAAAACATGGTACCTCAGCATAGTATACTTCCGGATATTTATCTGACCTGGAAAAAAATATTTTCAAACAGCCAAGTAATCCAATGTTTATTGCTGATAGCAGTGGTTATGATACTTTTATATGCCTGGGAAAACTGGGGCATCAGCAAGAGCATGTATTGTGTGCTCAGTGTCATATTTATGCATTGCTTTTGATATATGTATTATTGTTATGTTTTTATATTTCAAGCCTTGTGCTGAATAAAAAATTCCATTATATGTTTAATGGGCAATAAAAACTTTTATTCTATTCTATTATTTCCTAGCATTGCAATATTATAGACTTCAGCATCACCGAATGCATATTCCAGGCATACATCACTGAAGTTCAAAACAGGATTTTTTATGACCCAGAGTGCTATCCATGCTGCTGAGACAGCGACTGCATCGTTTCAGGCGTCAGACGGAAATCGGGCTTTCTAAATATTGGCCGTGTCGCGAATTCAATTCAGCCTTGGCGATCGTTTGCGGGAAGTGTGAAGAAAACAGGAAGCTTGCGTGTGACACGTTGGCCATTGGTGGACGCATTCCCTGGGGCAAGCGTTTGCTGGTCACAGCGGATTGCGTGCGCTGGCACCGCTCTTCAGATCAAGAGCCTCGGGGGAAAACGCAGACGCGAATAGTGTCTCCCGTTCACGCTGCAAGGACAAGGGGGTGACGTGGTCCGTTTAAACGGGAAGTGAGAACGGCACAACGGCAGTGCCTGCGCTCAAACAGAAAATCAATCACCCCGTCCCTTTGGACTCAATTAGCTCAAGTTAAACAACTGGTGTGACTTCAATGCCTTAAAAAGACCCCCCCCCCCCCACTATCAGCCTCCTAGAGCTGATGGCGTGCTGAAGAGGGAGAACAAGGGGAACCAATCACTGGCACTGACGCTGGAGCCAATCAGCTGCTTTGATAATTAGATGGTTGTGGCCTTGGGGAAGGAAGGAAGAGGGGGGTGGGCGGGAGGGTGAGAGGAAAGTGTTAGAAAGCCTCTCTGTCTGAGAGAAGCGGGGAAACAAACGGCAGAAGGATCTTCTGGGCTGCGCCTCCCTCGAACTTCCGCAGAGCTGCCAAACAGCACCCCACGGCAAGGTGGTGAATTATGGTTGTTTCTCCGTTCACCTTTGAAGTCAGAGCCCGGCGCTCACGGAGGCCTTAATCAGCTTTGGGGGTCACCCGTGTCTGCAGGGCTGCTGGGACGGGTGGGGGATTGGTGTCGCGGGTGACGGTTGGGTTAGAAGGGGGGTTAGAGGGAGTATGGAGGTCTGCAGGAACGTGATTTGATCAACTGCTGCTCATTTTAAACTGAGCCCTGCTGAAAAAATGGCTGTAGGTTTTTGAAACAGCTGGAAGCTGGTTGACCAGTTCAGACCAGCTCCATACTCAACATGGTTTGATCAGCTCAAGCTGGGTTTTGAAACTGAGGGGAGCTGGTAATTTCAAGCTGGTCATATCGGAGTTTACACCAGGTGGATCACAGCTAACACTCTGCTTTGAATTCCACATGCACGGCATGCACAACCCAAATCAGTCTTTCTACCTCTGTAAATAGATGAGAGAGTAGAAATAGATGAGAAAAAGTAGAAAAAGGAACAGCAGAAATAAGCATCAAGAAACAGGAAGGTGGAAAGCAGTGGGGTAAAAGGGCGGTTGGGGGCAAATCATTAAAAAAACAGGGCAGAGACGCCATTGACTTTGCCTGGCAATGTTCCCCATCTCTTCCTGGCCAAGGACCCAACATAACAGTTCCCTGAAAGTGAGCCAGGATAATCCTGCAGCCATCTCGGGAATTTACTATCCACTTTTAAGGGCTTGCTATTTATAGAGCATCACCAAAAATCCACAAACAGCCTTCAAGAAATAAATCAAATATAGATGTACATTATATGCACAACAAATAACTGTATCCCACATATAACATGTGGAATGTGTGCAATAGAGAAAATGGTTTGAATTATTTGATTCACAGTAAACAGCTTTGCACGCCAACCTTCATAACAACGTATGCTGTTACAAATATATCACATAATTACTAGTCATCTAGAGCATTTCAGGACTTACAGGTCTGTGTGATTACACGTACTGTCATTAGCTAATGTTTGGCAAATCCCATAATTAAATTTCAATGTCTGCTGATCAAAACAATTCTAATTATGGTTTAAGCATTGTGACCTGTATTTGCGGCATATTCACCTGCTCTACAGGCATTCATTTTGAAGCGTTTTCTTCTACTTCATATTGTATAGTTCTAACATGGGTTTCTATGTCCTTCTGTACATTCTATTGAGGAAATAGTGGTAACATTTTACTTGAACCCCTCGCCGTAAGGCTGACATAACATAACAAATTACATAAAAGTACATTTTCTGGTAGTAACAGCCATTTACCAATGATAATATGACAGTTTTATGTACTTTGACATCAACTGACATCATTTGTTATGCCATCTTGTGACAGCTGTTATGTCAGCCTTATGGCATAGGGTTCAAATAAAATGTTACCAAAATAGGCATATACAAATGTTTGGGGGTATGTGATAAGGGAACAAGGATTTAAACACTTAAAACACTTTTTTTGTCTCGAGAATATTACAATTATTCTTGTACTACAGTTATTTAGTGCACGCTTTTTATCCAAAGCAACTTACAGTTGATTAGACAAACCAGGGGCCAATCTCACCAGGAGCAATTTCTCCAGGGCCCAAAAGCTGCAGCGATCTTATTGTGGCTATACTGCACTGAATCATCAACCTTCCAGGTCCCAGTCAAGCACCATAGCCACTCGACTATAGGACCCCATCCTTCACTAGCCCATTGTGTAGAGTGAAAAAACAGGAGCACGCTTGGGTTCAGGGTGGGGGTTGTGAAATGAAGTATGACCATGGAAACAAGATGTCTATTATAGCAATTTATAAGCTTCTTTCCACAGGAAAATAACACACTTCCAGCCTTGTAGCTCCAACGAAGTAGATGCCAGAGTGATTGTTGTGCGCTAGTGATTTATGTGCTGTGATTGGTCGATATTTTGACTTGCTGCCGAGGCTTTCTGCCCGCTTGCGTCACGAAGCTCAAAAGAGAAAGGTTCACTACTGCTAGCCCTGGCCACCCTCCTCAGGATACACTCACAATGCCAACAGTCCTGAGATGGAAAATGTGTCATGGGTCTCTGCCTGCTTTGGTTGCTTCTGGATGTTGCCTCTCAGGGCCACCAGAGGGCGTTCTGATGGTTCACGCTGTTTTCACTCGTGCAACAGGCAGACCAAATTACCCACTATTAATTACAGATGTGGCTACCCTATTTAAGGTTGGTTTGCTCTGTGCTCAGGACTTTCTTGTCACATTCTGACAGGGTTACAAGCCGGTAAAGAGGTAGTCTAAAGACTGGTCTTTTAAAAATAGAGAATAGAAAATTAAGAAGGAACTTCTGTTGTTTAGGGCTAGAGTGAGGCATTGGTATCCCTGCCCTGCCTTATTTTCCTTGCCCTTGTCTGATGTCTCACTCTAAGACAGTCCTGTTATTGGGCTGCCGTCTGAGTCTACTTGGTTTCTAGCTCTCCCCTAAAACTCCTCCTGGTATTGGAGGTTCTTGGAAGTTGAGTGTCTTTTCTTTATTTATTTTTATTTCTCCATCGTTTCTCCATTGTTTTCTCGCGGAGAATATGGTATTGAGTTGGTAGAACTTTTCGCCCGTGTTTTTGTTTGGCAAGCTTAGCCGGGAAGTGCTCTTCCTTCTTTTTTCTCCCCTCCTCACTAGTGGCTTTCCCACAGTTCATGGGTGACTTATTGAACCCCTACACTGGTCCACCGCCCCCACTCCCTTACAAAATTGACTTGCAGTTTACCCCAATTGTAATACATGAGATGAGAATAAGACCTGAATCAAACAACCTACTGTTCTGTTCTGTACTTTTTAATCTGTTTCTCTGACCAATCACCTTTATGCTCTTGTTCCATCCACTGAGACCGCAGAGCTAATAAAGCAATGATCATTGCGCTAATCTCCAGCCATAGTCTAGTTTATGCCCAGACAGCTAAAGCCAGGCTAATCCCTTCTTTGTTTAAAAAAAAAAAAAATGTCTTCTCATTCCTATTTTTCTAAATCGCCTCATCTAATTAAAAACTGAACCATGCGCGCAGATTGATATTCA
Source organism: Conger conger (assembly GCF_963514075.1). Lineage (NCBI taxonomy): Eukaryota > Metazoa > Chordata > Actinopteri > Anguilliformes > Congridae > Conger > Conger conger. The sequence goes on from NC_083768.1 coordinate 22,008,301, forward strand.
ATCTCACAGCTGGTGAGGGATGTGGACTGTGGACCTGGTCAGGAACTCAGAAAATTAGTCAGAAAAGTCCTTTGAAAATGAAGCCACATGACAGGATGGATGAGGTCCTGAAACCCCAGGCTGAGATTGCATTAAGATGGATCACGCAGCAAGCCAATCAGCACTCTGCAACACACGCATACGCTCCGTCTGTGTCAGAATCGCAAATAAAAGCGGCTCTGCTTTTAAAATACCTTTGGCATTCAAAATGTGTTGTCACCTTTTGTCTCTGGAAGCACTTTGATGAAGCAGCTTCACGCATTATGCAATAGTCTGTCCATGTTCCCCTGGTTCATGAAGGTTCACCGATGAATAGATTCAGGACGGCTTGATGTCTGGCTCCCTGTAATGAATGGGAAGTGGTGCTGCATCTGTACCCATCCCAGGTACTTTTATTCTCCCATCTGCTCTAGAAAATGTCACATTGTTGTGTGCAAACATGAACCCAGTTCCTATTCTTCTGCCTTCAGTGAGAGCAGCCTTCTGCTCTGTATTCCCACACTCGCATTTATATTAATTTGTTTTAAAGAGATTAATTAAAGCAATAAAAACATGATCATCGTCATAATCACCACTCCATACAAGCTGCATACATCCGCATACCATCAGAAAATAGTTTGCTTACTGTTAAGGAAAATGTAACGCACAGGTCACATCCATCTGTTAAGGTAGATGTAACACGCAGGTCACATCCGCCTGTTAAGGGAGATGTAACACGCAGGTCACATCAGTCTGAAAGGGAGATATAGCGCGCAGGTCGCATCTGCCCATAAGGGGTTAACAGGTTAGTGTGGAAATAGAGAGCAGAAGGCTGATCTCACGGAAGGCAGAAGAACAGAACTCGGTTCATGTTTGCACACAACAATGTCACATTTTCCAGATCAGGTGGGAGAATACATTTGGGGGCGGGGAGGTTCCTGGCAGAGCACACCCTCCACAGTGTTTACAGCCGTTCAGAGCTCTTTTAGTTTCCCAGGATTCAAATCGTGAAAACTGGCTGTAGCTTGAACCCAAGGATTTTCAGAGAAGTCCGAGAAATAGGATGGCCTATTAGCGAGCTCAGTTATTCTCTACCACGGATATTCTATTTACAAAGCAGACAGTTAGCCTACGTGATCCCTCCGTTATCTATACGTCTTTATTCTTAGAGATTCTGCTTGGCGATAGGAAGCTCGGGAGCTGTCAGATGTTAGCTTTGGGTGTTCCGTCTTCATCCGCACTGAAATATAGCGTTCCACAAAGGCAGAAAAACACAACTTAAACGTTATGAGTCTAGAGCAGACTGATTAATACAGACTATCTACACCGAGACACAGCAGTCCATTGTGGCTCTTATGTCACAAACAGAGAGGCACGGCAGGTAGCTTAAAAGGCAAAGAGAAATCTGAGGACAAAGGACAAAGACGCTCGATAACTCCCTGGCCACAGAACAGCTGTTGCGTGTCGGCATGCCGTCCAGCCAGAGAGATTTGTATCTAAATAAATAAAGTGCTTTATCCCCCACCCCCCCTCCCCAACTTTTTCCTACACGGTGTGTGACTGATTGAAATTCATGAAGATTCATTGCTGGCCTGGTGTATAGAGGGTTCCCTGCTATCAGGAGAAGCTTATTGTCCGTGGTGCCTTTTTGCATCGTAAGAGATCAGTGACCGTGCGAAGCAAATCACTGTGTCCCCCGCAGTGAAAACACCGTATACTGCCGACTCATTCACCTTCAGCTGGATATACAGTATAGCACTCCTGCTGAGGGAATGAAATTAATATGTCTGTGTGTGTGTATGGTCACATGCATATGTGGGTGTGTGTCTGTCTGTGTGCATGTATGCATATGTATGTGTAAGTGCACATGTGTATGTATGTGTGTGTGTGTGTGTGTGTGTGTGTGTATATGTGTGTGTGAAGCAAAAAGTATTTTCTGTGCTCATCTTTCCGCTCCCCTGCATCTGCAGTGTAACAGGGTGTCAATGAGAGTGTCTCCCTGTCACAGGTGCAGGCTCCTGAGGAACAGAGGCTTGTGTGAGAGCAGTGGGCGGGAGGGGCGGGAGGGGAGCCCACACCGAATCATACTCAATGACATGCACATGCACGCCTGGGCAGGGTGTTTAGATACTACTGCCAACCGCCGCGGGGGAGGGCAGACAAGCAATTTCTTTCCTGGTGTAATTCACCATCGAAGAAACGGATAAACAATGCAACAAACAACAAGATTAACAGCATACACAGTATTTTTTTTCCTCAGCATTTGAATGTGCTATGAAACACTAACAACCATTTTAGGACTTCAGGCTGCAAGACAATGGGCTATCTAAATTATAAGCTTCTGTGGTAATTTTAGCATTTAGCATATCTGTGACAAAGGGCATTTGCGAAAGGTTCCACTAACATTTCTTGGGTGTTTGCATTCTGCATGGGCAGGTTGACTCGCAGGCAACAGCAGCTTGTTGAGCTATGACAGTGGGGGTCTTTACGTCCTGTGATGTCCAATAACGCAGACGGCTTCATTTCATTCCGAGGCGATGTGCGTGGCGGTACGAGCGGTGAGACAATTCCCCGGAGAATTCCCGGAGTGTTGCTCCATCTCATCCGGCAGCTTCTCACAATCTGACAACGCCGTTTGGCAGGTGCATAAATAAGAGGGAGGCGGGAACGTGACCGGATGGAGCCTCCGATGGGACGCGTTACGTAATGTCTGCTGCGAGGAGCTCGCGTATAAGAAATAAATGCATAAATAAACAGGAATTTGGATTCCGCCGTGGGATTTTGGACCTGTTCTAGACTTAAATCTGAGGCACGGCCTAATTTAATCCAGGATGCAGAACGCCGTCTGCATACGCTAATGACTACACCAGTTACTATGCAAATGATTAAAATATCTTGGGCAAAAATTAATTAATCATGTTGATGTGTGTGTGTGTGTGTGTGTGTGCGTGTGCGTGTGGGCGGGTGCATGCGTGTGTGCATGTTATGTGTGTGTGAGTGTGTGTGTTATGGTTCACACTGTGTTACACGTCATTATAAATTGGGCTGCTTATCCATGCCACATCGTTGAATAAGATAACGGCTGAAAAAAATTTGTGCCAAGCACAAACCATCTACAATGTGTGAAATTAATAAATTATAAATAAATAAATGAATAATGGATTATGAGAACATGAGAACTTTGGATCCAGGCACCAAACACATCACCACACTGAAACTCCCAACACACTGTACACAGTTCCATAGGGTACTGTGCTAAATGCAGAGTAACAACACCCTCAAAGTCGCCCCCCGCCAAGTATAATCCCCAAAACCACTCAAGTAGAGAGCCTGGAGGCGATTCTTCAGAGAAGACTTCCCTCAAAAGCCTGTATTATTTTCTGCATCCGAAGCCCCCCTCATCACAGAAACGAACGCCTCGTGTCCGATGTCATTCTGGCCAAATGGCAGATAAACCTGCAAGAGAGGGCCTGGCTGGCTTTGCTCTTTCATCCCTCTGCTCTCTGCTGAAACTCTACTCGTTCCCTCTCCTCTCTTTCATTTGCCCTCCAACCCGCATGCTGCGCGCCCTGATAAACAGCAGCCGCGCGGCCTCTCAGCCGCCGCCGCGGAATGGTCTAGCGCCTTATTGTCTTCGGCACCCCCCCACACACACCGCCACCGTGCCCATCGTGTATTCCACACCAGCTCTGCCTCTGCTGATTAGTGCCATTGATTAATTGGCTTCTTATGCATCTCTCACGGTCCTGTGAATCTTAAACGTCCCTTGAAATCTAATTTTTATCTAGACACACACACACACACAGGCGCACGCAGACACACAAATGCGCACACGCACAGACACACACAGACACAGAAACGCACACACGCAGACACAGAGACATGCATGCACGAGTGCACAAGCGCACACATACACACACACACACACATTCGCACACACAGGCACAGACACACACATACATGCACACACACAGACACAGAGGCATGCACAGACGAACATACGCAAACACACAGACACAGGCACACGCACAGCCAGACACACATTCATACTCGCACGCACGCACACGCACACACACACACGCATGCACTGTCACACACACAGACAAACATACACACATACACACATGCACACACATACGTATGTACATACACACAGGCAGGCACACACACACACAGCCCAAGGTTATAGGTCACTGGGCAAACACAGTGAGTGAGTGAGAGTGAAGGAGGGGTTCGTGGAGCATGTAGCCAGCATCGACATCAAACGCTACGGCCTGTTTGATGCACACCCTGCCTCTCTTATTGGGAATAGTGACCCAGGACAACCGAGCTCCCTCGCTCTCGGGTAATTAAACAAGGAAAACAGTGGCTTGGGATCAGCTCCAGCATGTAAATACGCTGCCAGAGGATCAATGCCTGCGACAGCATTTCCACCTTATTAGCTACTGTACCTGCCCCTCTGTAACTTTCCCCTGATGGTTCCTTCTTGCGGAACATTTTAAAGGATCCTCAGAAATATGAATATAATATAATACATTACTGCATTACTTTCATAAATGGTACCACTGGGGTGCAAGATGTATGCCGCTTTAAATGTGAGCTTATAATGAATATAAATCCAATGTATTAAAAGTCATTATCATTAGGTCCCTGGTCTAATCAGCAACTGCATTCAATCAGGTATCATTGGTGAGAAATGACTGCAAGTGACCTGCACCATCAGAATGACAGAATGGCTGTCATTTATACCTGATAGAGCTCTTTGTCAGACAAATGACTGCAGAGAGTTTAAATTGTACCACGCAGCCCCGATTTTAATTTCAACCTGGACGGATCGATAGACCTAGAGAACTGGCTTATCATTGGTGGCTACTGTGTACTCCTTCACTGTTACATAACTCAGCTCAATAAATTCAGAGTCACTAAGAATACCAAGCACTCTACTGGGCTTCTAGGTGCAGCTAAAGATTTCAAATTACTGCTTACACTGTGGAACTTATGAGGTGCTGGTGGTGATATTAGGTTTGACGAAGTTAAGGACAATGCAAGTACAGAGACCCTATGGCATTTACACAGTGTGTCAATGACGCAGACAAACAAACAAAAATGTTTTTACCACCGACTTGATGCAATTTATTAAGATGCAGTGAGCCAGTGTGATCAAAATCAGGATCTGAGGTGAATTTGAGTGCTCTTGGCTGAGTCTCCATAGTATTATTTCTGTTTCCATGCAACTTATATTTTCGACCAACTTTTATTTACAATAAAGTCATAAAAGATATGGGTTTAACAATATATTGTGCATGGCATTGAGGGCGGGGAGAGGTTAGTTTATAGCACTGAGGCCTCGTAAGATGTGCAAGCTGCTCACCCTTGCAGTTTTGATCGATTTTCACGGCACGTTGCGAATTGAGACGTAAACCAAAAACGGAGGTTAAATAAAACCCGACTCGGACAAAGAGACTGGTTGAGGAGTCTTCGGAGTGACTAAAAAAGACAGATATTGATTCACACTGTTCCCAGCTGACAGGGAGAAAATAGAGCAAGACGTATTCCGCGGACTCAGCAAAACTGCAGGGGGACAGAGATGGGGTGGGATGGGAAGGGGTGGAGTGGGGGAGTGGAAAATACATTCATTCTTGTTTATCAACAAACCTCCTCTCTCTATTGGTATTGATTCATTTTTCACAAAATTAGCTTTCCAGACTGATCAAATTTGTTAACCTCATTGGGAATTTGGCATTAAAGATCCATCTGATTTGTTTATGGTAAAGGCAGCATACGTGGCCATGCTACTTCTGCACAGGTTTTCAGTTGTTCTTATGAAACAGTAAAATTGATCTTTTAAATGTTCCTTTTGCAATACTACACAACTTCATCGAAACTATGTTTCAGTGCAATTTGATCTTTGTTCTCATTAGATGGAGCTTTAAGGACCAGGGATAATGATTCCATATTTACTTGAGGTGGCAGGTGAAGCCACATCACCGTGATGTGTGTTTAACCCTGCACAACATGGGTCAAAAGTGACCCGACTGAGTTCTTAACAACATGGGTCAGAGGTGACCCAACTGAGTTCTTATATTCTATATCTTTGCATAGCTTGCAGATCAAAGGGCTAAATATGCCACATGTAGGGTCCTTTGGGTTGGGTCATGCCACACGTTGGGTCTTTTGGGTTGGGTCAACATTACATTGAAAAGACTGCTGGAGTGCATGTTGCCATTAAAGCTGGGGGACAATTACCAAGAAATTCAGAAATTCAATTCAATACATTTTTCTCAGATCCAACTTTTCACTCAAATTGCTATGCTGATAATTTCATTTGTAATGGTTTTTTAAATTTTTTAAATTAAATTAGAAAAGAATGCAAAATATTTTAAAATATTTTCACAAGTGGTCTCAGACTTTTATAAACCCCACTGTATAAAAACACACCCTTATACAACACACACCCTGTCCAGGCTGCTGAAAAGATGAATGGACCGTGAAACAAGAAGCTGAGGTTTAATTTGACTTGACCGATAAAACAAGAGTTTACTGCACTCGCAAGCAAAAAGCAACGCCACAAGAACAGCTCAGTCAATTCCCTGGCAGAAATGTAAGCGTTCTCTGCAAACATTCACGCTTGCACCGGTCACCCCGGGAAAGCAGCCAAGACACAACCAGGCAGCGCATTGTCAATCGCCAGCTCGCGGATAAATAAATATATAAAAAAACAAACAAATAAAAAAATAAATAATATGCCCATCATATTCCTTTTAACTTTTATGTATTTTGTGTCTTTGTTTCCTCTTAAAGCGCACTGCCATGGAGGAAAGACAGGAAGATCAAAGTGATCCCGGGGCAACAAACAGTCATGTGTGGGCGGTACAGAGCCCAGGAAGGGGCGAGGGCTGTGGCACGCTCAAAGAAGACACATAAATAAATAAACGGAGACATGTTCTGAAAACCCTTTCAAGTCCCGCGTTTTCCATAACCTTCGTTTCGCGACTCCCTTGCATTATGCATCTCAGCTCCGTCAACTCCAGTCCCCATTATCTTTGCTTCCAGAAAGACCGAGGCAGGCTTTCTCTTTAACGGAAAGTGAGGAAGGCAAAAAACGTGGATAATTATACACTTTAGACAAACTGTTTATCATAAAGGCTGTATATATGATAATGCCTTCATAAACACGACATATTGACTTCATAAATCATACATAACCAAATGTTGCGTTTCATAAAGGGTAAGAGAACATCTTCTTTTGCAATGTTCTGGCAAATGTGACAACCAGCAATGCAACCTGGCTAATGGCTAATCATTATAAAGGGTGACCATAAATCAAGCTTATTGAGGATGCTAAGCTAACTCTAAACATAACTCATGATATTGCTTGATGTCATGAAACAATTCAAATCAACCTACGGTAAGTTAGTCCCCTTGACTCCTGTTGCAATGGCAGTAAATACTGTATCGCTTGGATTAAAAGTGTGACCATAATTCCTTATGATAACATCCCCAACAAATATCTTTCCTTTAAAACAGATACGGACAAAACTTACTGAGGATAAAACATCTTCAGCAAAGTTTAATGCCACGTAAGCTTTCACACAGGACAAGAGCGGTCTTGATATAGCTTAATATCATGATTTTGGCTAATAATAAAATATTTTATTACATTAAAAGGAATAGGAAGTGGTTGCCTGATTCATTAGGTAAAAATAACTGACCTATATTTATGTATTTATGTATTAAAATGCAAGCAGTGTATTGACTCAAAGTCACACTGACATCTTTTTGTATAACGTAGCCATTGCTGCGCAGATAGCCGCCCTTCTGTTCGTCTCAGACAGGACTCTCGACAGCACAGCACCAATCTGTCAGAGTGCAGGCTGAAGCGCAGGGTCTGCCATTGTATGAAAAGTATGATGAATTGGCCTTCATCAGAGGTGAACGCCCGGCCGTGCCAGGAAGCCGGACGCCTCGCTGCCTCAGGTGAACCAGCGGCCCGTCTCTGTGGCGATGAGGCCTTGGCATGTGCCGGTCCTGAGGGCCTTCCTTCCACAACAATGAGGTCATCCTCGGGCCCGGTTCCATGTATGGCCTTGGTTTCATTGCGTGCCTTAAGGGTCACATGGACCCCAATCGAACGCCAAGTAGAGAGATTCAGCCAGACTGAGCAGGACTTAAGATGTGTGGAGCCGATTGTTTCCCAATTAATATTTCAGAAAATACTCCAGTAAAGAGATCTTTGTAATTCCAACACGCACCATTCTCCGCTCAGATTCTGATATTACTGATTGCCATGTAACAAAACGACTTTGAAATGAACTGAACTGCATGAATTGGTAACAGATTTATGATAAGTATTGTTGTTTCTGTTCTCAAAGAGCGTATTTTACGGTTTATGATATAAAATCTGAAAAATCTATGTTTGTCATGTGGGTTTTTAAGGACTGGCACTTATGCTAATTGAATTTGGAATAGCATACTCTCATCAGACAATCAGTCTCGACAACCCCCACTTATTTTAAGGATTCACGCTATAATAACAAAAAGGAAAAAGCAGAAAGTAATTTGCAGCTGGAGGTTGAGACGTGCTCAGATCTTCAATTTCCTGATAAATCACCAGAGCTTGTTCTGATACCTTCTCCATTCCATCACAAATCAAAACTGCACTATTTATGCATTCTGTACATTCATTCACACCCACACAAACAGACACACATATACACAAGCACACACAAGCACAAATACTCACACACACACAGGCATACACACACACAAACACACGCACAACCCCATGCTTAAACCTAAACCATGTAACTTGATGGCATGACCAAGTTATTCAGTTGAGAGAACCTTTTATCATGTTATACCATTCAAAACAACAGCCTTCTTGTTAAATCTTAGCCAATTGAAAAAGACCATTATTCCAGTGTGAAGATGGCCACAGAGTTTGAGAAACCACGTCATGTGATTGACTAAAATCTGTTTTTACTTCACCACAATTAATTAATTAAATCACAAAGTATGATTAGATGTTCTTTGTTAAGTTCTCACAATGACAAACTATGACAAGCCGGAAGATTCCGATCGGGTTCAATCATTCATTTTATCTGAGAACAGGCTTTTTTTGGAACAGCACTCAATTTCTGAGAGTGACCAATTTCTTTTTTTCATGTTCCCTTCAAAATATCATGCTCAGCAGTTCAATCAGTCCTCTAAGTGTAAATATGCAGTAGTACACAGGATAAAGCAAGTCATCCTTTGCCCAAGTGGCAAAAATGTAGAGTAGACAAAAACTTTGAAAATAACAGTGAAGGGGAAGTAAAGGCAGAAACTACGGCAGAAGCGAGACAGCAAGCTCATCCACAACACCTCTAGAAAAACACGCAGATCTCAGCCCTCAGAAATGAGTCTCAGGCTGCCTGTACCAGTGAATGTAAGACAGGCTTATTTGTTTGAGCTACGTATTTTGAATGCCTATGGTTTAAGCAACATTTTGGCATATTTAACTCAGAATGTTGTTGCACAAATCTTTTAAAAAGTGACTTGTAACTCTTTTGGGTGCACATTGATGAGGTATTTTGTGATAGTGGGTAAATGGTCTGCTTTCACTACAAAAGTGAAGCTTGTAGTTAGGTAATGCATCGAAAAAAGAAACTATGTTATTTCCAATGTCAACGTTAACATTACTGGCATTTAAGCAGTTTATTCCTATTCTACAGGTGATCGTAGGAGAATCGGATTCATATACAGTAGCTGTTGCCATCAACATGATCACCTTTCTTAATTGATACGCTGGCAACCAATGATTCAATATCAACCTGTAATTGCTGAAGTTGACGTGTATGATAAAGAACATTAATTCTACATCGAATATATTAATTACATAAACACTGACCTAGCTGAACAGTTTGGTGTTGATTCTTATTCTACAGACGATGGTAAATCAATCAGATGCACTGAATCCATACTCATTGTATCAGGTAATAGCTAATGTTGCTAATTAGCATGCATATGTTGTGTATTGTACTTGCTGTTTTAATGCTGTAGCGGTTGTCATTTATCTGACATTGAATGTATGAAAAGTATATTGCAGAGTGAACATAGTTGGAAAATTAAGTTGTGTGCTGCATTTTGATCTATGATTTAGATTAAATAATGGATAATCTGCAAAGTCATCACAGAGAGACTCAGAGATGACATTGCCATTCATTTTTGCCACAGCCTGCCCTCTTCTTTCCTTTACACCCGTTGGTAAAGGACCACAGCAGGACTAGGGATTTACAAACTTCTATGGTTTACTTCATCAGAACAATTATAAGGAAGCAACATAGATATTATTTATGGATTTACATATGGATATGTACTGCCAATTACGAGAATCACAAAGAAGAACACAAAGTCAAAAGGGAATGATTAATAAAAATGTCAAATCTAAAAAAAACAACCAGTGGAGCCATCTTCAGAATTTCAAAACAGAGCCACACGCCCACACGCTGCCTCTAAACATACGTCTGATATCCTTTTTTTACTCAAAACCATTTTAGACCACATTTCTGATTAAACGTTGCTGTCAGCTAAATCATTAAATCAGAACTAACAATTTTCACAATTAACTTTCTTAGGAGGAATCGCGTCTTACTCATAGCCTTATGGCAGGGATTATAATTCACACAACTTCTGGAATCAAAGAAAATTATCATGGCATGCCAATGCACACCTCCCTGCCCCCAAAGTCTCAACAGTTAGAATAGTTATTTGATTGCATCCAGCACACCTAATTTGTTCTAAAGTGTATGTCTTTGGGAAAAGTCCAAATTCAGCACATTTAAGATCTGCGTAAGCCAAATACAGAATAGCAGCAAAGCTACAGTAAACCCTACCATTATCTCTGGATCAGGAACATATCAGTGTAATGCCCCTATTCTCACATTTCTGCGAAAACAACTGAGTAAATTTGCATCGGCCGAATATGTGCAAGCATGCTTAAAACGCTCTGAAAATATACTCAACAAAGCGCTGACTGAAGAAGCAAACAGTCGATCAAATTTGTTTTGGGGTTACACAATTCACGAAAAGACGCGTTTCCCTGAAGTTCAGCAATAACTTGCAGCTGGCTATGGATAAAGCTGACCTTTATTCAACCAGGTAGTTCAACAGAGAACTCTCATTTGTAGTGACAGCCGCAGACTGTTTCATCCAGCACAGATACTTCTGGCCTGAGCCTGAGCTATGATTAGCCCGTACGGGAGTCCTCAGCATCAGGACACTACTGCCTGCGCCCTGCTGGGGTAGAGAGGAGTAGACCTATCCCTGCAAAAGGACTCATCAGACATCTGCAGGTCACCATGAATTCCCAGTCAGAGCTGTGGCACTCCCCCAATGGCACTCACTCTCCTGTAGAGTAGAAAACTATCACTGGCTCATGGCCCAGTGGATGCCCACATCGCACACAGCCTTCAGCTGGCCCCCTGATTGCACTGGTGTAAGTGACACAATAGTGACTTGATTAGGTAGCACAATTGCCCATAAATTAATGAGTCAAGACATGTATCCCAATCTTCAATTTTGTTCTCAGCATCTCAACCCATAGACTAGCGGAGGATGGGCATCCCCCTATAGCCGGGTTCCGTATGAGATTTCTTCCCATCAGGGAGTTTTTTCTCGCCACTGTTTGAGAGTACTTCTCCCCACAAGGGAGTTGTTTACCTTGGGTGCTACCTGGGGGCTTATGGCTCTGGGCTGATATTACCCGTTGGTCCTCCCTTCTGTACTCTGTAAAGCGACTTCAGTGAAAATAACTATACAAATTGAATTGAATTGTATTGTTCAGAAAAAAAAATCAAACACCTTTCCCATTTCTGAGTGAAAACCTGGCCGAGCCATGATCATGAACACCTCTCCGGGTGAAGCAGAATCCTTTCCCTGACCCATACAAGTCTGTCACCTCCCAGGAAGAAGTGATGAGAGACTTCACTAGTGATGTTAGCCTCCTGCTAAACTAGCACCCATACACCACTCAGTGCAGGCACCCAATCGTCAAGCGCAAAGGGGGCTCATCGCAAAGGCTTTAATAATCAATACCTTTTTATTCATAAAGACCTGGATAACTTTGTTGTAAAACTGGTGAGCAGTATCTGTCAAACTATACTACAGTACAGTAAATACATGTCAAAGATGATTTTATATTGAATACTCTCTCTCACATAAAGTTCATGTGCACAAACTGTATTTGGTAGAATGTGTTTGTGTGTGTGCCTACATACACTGATGAGTGTGTGTGTGTGTGTGTGTGTGCGCGTGAGTGAGTGTGTGTGTCTGTAAAAGGTTCTCTCCAGTTCTTCTGCGGGCAGGGGCAGGGCACACACCTATACATCTCATCGTTGTGTGTCACTGCTCAGTAATTTGCATGACTGTAAGTAGAGGCCATTCTGTAGGACAGCCATTCACCGCACATTAAGGGGTTCATCTAATTGAGCCCCAGCCGTGAGCCTTAATTTGTTTTCCCTCCGTGATGAAGTATCACATATGGCGCCACCTTAGAGGCCATGAGAACCAGCCTTCGAGCACCAATCAGTTCCGTTCAGAGAAGGTACCACCGCCGGAGCCCATGAACACACCGTCTCAATGCGGCAGCTAAGCATTTCCCAGCAAACCCCCCTAGCGATATGCTAAATTAATAGCACGGTCCCTCCACTAGGAACGGAAGCACGTGACTCGCAGAGGTGGTCGCGCGGCAAGCTGCTGGCGCTGAAGCTCGGAGGACTAGAGTCACACGCGGTATCCGCAATTTACTAATCCGGGGGAAAAAAATGACTGACTGTCACCGTTACCGTGGAGATGGCACCGTCGGCGTTTACAGCATTCTGCGCCCGCCAGCGGCAGGCGAGGAAGCAGTCGGCAAAGCGCCCTGGAAGATGAAAACCGTTTCTCTCCCCGTCTTCGCTGTGTTTGTTCGCTGGATATATCAGACGGATGCTATTAGCCGCAGCTGCTGCTGGGGAGGGCGTGAGAGCCATTTACAAGATTGAAGTCGCCTGTTTCGGCGACAAACAACGCGGTGTGTCCTAAACAATGTGCGGAATCATTTCTGACAGCTTTGGCGGCACGCACTAGCGGCAGTCATTTTTCTAGCGCAGCGCGGGCGATGGTAGGACTGTCACAGCCTGTAACCAGGGCACCTGTGGAATGGCAGAACAGCCACCAAGGGGCCAATTAAATCAAAACTACAGATACAAACAGAATTCACGCAGCCGGGAAATATGATAAAATCTCATTTTTATAACTTGCGACTTTGTTGCTCATCATTAGGATCCAGTCGCACGAGCCGAACAGTCCTTGAATACATACATATACAGTTTGAGATTTGACTTTACAGTTATATATTATACTGAATATGTTGTACTGCACTTCCTTGTTTTGTCTGCTAGGGACTTGTCTGCTAGGGACTCTATGCTATATGCATATGAATTATATGATACTCCTCACATCCCACCGCCCAACCACCTGTCCTCTTGACCCCATCCCTTCTCCCCTTCTACAATCCATTTATAATGTTATTCTCCCTTTTCTTTCCTCTCTAATCAACACTTCCTTTTCTTCTGGCACTATGTCCTATGGTTAATTCTGTTGTAGCGGAATCTCAGAAACCGCAAAGCCCTGGAACTAGTCCTTCAGAGATGTATATGTACTGCAGTTGTGAAACAACTTTTTGTTTGTGACCTTGACCTACGTTTCATCAGGTAGGACAGCCATCTTGGAAAACAAGTTTTCTTGCTTGATAAATATATGCTTTTTCATTTATATCAAAATGGTTGCCTGCTGGTAAGGGACCTTTCTCAAATCCAGTAATTCTGAGAGACCTATTTATCACAAGAGGCTAGTAGCTTCAGTATGGAAACAAACAACTCTCTCATTTTTATACTATAAGGACCTTACACTATACTGTCCTGTATGCCAGCTGTTAAGCAGTGAACCCTTGGGTCCCAGATGGGGTTAATGAAAACAGAGTACCTCACAATATGAAGCTACAGAAAAGATCTAGAAATCACATTATGCATTCTGATCCGGTCTCCCTGTCTGAGAGGTGACTTAAAGGCAGGTCCAGGGGGTTTTGTTGCATGTGTGTGTGTGTGTGTGTGTGTGTGTGTGTGTGTGATAGACAACAGAGTACCAATCGACAAAAACATCTTCAGAATACAGTGTTCAGTCTGCCTCTAAATCACTGCAGATTGAATAAAGAGTATTGGAACAGCCATAGGAGCGCAACCAGCTGTGGGTACAAAATAAGCAGATTCATTATCACATACAGACACATATAATCCCGTATGGACACTAAAGATTTGCAACCTTGCTTTTTGTCTTCATTGGCATTAAATCTCAGTAAGGAGAGAGTGACAGCAAATAGGTTTTGAAGGCTGAGAACAGACGTATAGTCTAGCCTTGTCCTTTCTAATGCTAGATCATTGGTATTCCAAGCCATGAACGCATCTTCATTTTAAAATCTGCTGCCTCAGGAATAGCAACTCCACTGCTTTATACATGGAAAAATATGGTCCCATATTAATTGCATAAGGTTACAAAATGAATTGTCACATTTCTGCAGTCACGCAGTATGTTCAAATCAAGGGTCGCCACCTAGCTACCAACCTGAATTAGAATTACATGTACCGTCTGACCCTTCGTGAACAACTACAGTCATAGGAAAAGCCTGCCCTATCTGTGAGATACCATGCTAGGTGAATGCCATGAAGGGAAAGGCCACCATGGCAGCTGCAATGCATGTCGCTAATATTACATCTAATACAGAGTGCCACGGTTTGCAAATAACCAGCTGCCGCAGCCTCCTACTGCATTGATGATGTCTTTATTTATTTTTTAAATGAAGCCGTTTATTGGGAGAGTGTGAATTAAAGGTCTTTATATGCATGGCGTGTCCCACCTTACGTGATTAACATGCGAAAGCTCACTAAATGCTGTTGAGAGAAATTTTTGATAAGCAGCTTTATTAAACCAATGATCCATTGCTAATATAAAGCAAAAGAACAGGAGCGTCAAAATGGTAAGGTTCACCAAAGGGTGTTGGGCCCCGCACTAGATTTTACACATTGCAAGTAACCGTAACCGGCTTTATTGTCCCCCAGGGGCCAACACTCTCCCCATCTGTGGGTCATTACTTTCCTGTACCCAACCGCTTTTATACAAATTACTTTCAAAGCTGCATATTTAAAAGCGGCCTTACTTATTTATTCACTTATTTTGTCAGTTTTCACTTTTATATTTGGTAATAAACTTTTTAAAAGTGTGCAGCCATGTGTATAATTATGACAAAATTTATTCATGTGTATTTCCCCCCATAATGATTGGTTCAACCTGAAACTATTATTTATTTATTTAGTGTACCATCAATGCAGTACACTGTGATAAAGCATTTACTAAATGCTAAATACATTTATCCGCATGTTTATAAAGCCCTTTTTGTCCATTAAGGAAGCACATCCAGGTACATGTCACAGCTGCACTCATTAACAATGCATGTGTACAATACCTTAGTCTCATATTAATGGGGACCATAGCACAGATTTGTCCTCTGTTAATTATAACTAGTGTGCCACGGTATTCTTGTGAAATGTTGTGCAAGCACAGAAGCGAGTATCACCGTCTTCATCATCTTTTTCAATGTCACGATGCACAGTGTGGGCTGTGTTCAGTCTGGCCACAAAAAAAAAAACAAACACAGAATGTTCGAAGGTTGCTCAACCAATGAACCGCCCAGCACTGTTGGCACGGAACAGAGCTGATTAACAGTGAACGAATCCCCCGGCTCCGTTTTTCCTCAGAGACGCACCAGAACAACTTCACCCTTTAGCACGGGCCAATAGCTTGCTCGCACCCAAATACTGAGAGAGCCAAGGAGGACTTGAGGGACCACGGTTTGGGCACAATCCACCATATTCTCTCCTTCCCCAACTGGAGAACACATCTAGAATTTATAATATGGCACTATTATCCAAAGCGACTGACAGAGACGAAGCAGGGGACAATCCTCCAGGGAATCCCTGTGGGATTAAGGGCTTTGCTCAAGGGCTCGACCTCTGTCCGGATGTTATCGTGGCTAGACTGGGGCTTGAACAACCAACCTTCTGTGTCCCAGTCATGTACCTTAGCCACTAGGCTACAGGCTACAGGCAGCCCCAGGCTGTCACCTGTCGAAAGCAGCACACCTCTTTTTCCCCTCACATCTTTCTGGTTCAATGTGAGCCTTTTTCCAGACATGGGGCGTGTCCCAGTCCAGGAAGTGGCATCACACTTCCCTCTCCTTCCTCTATTCCACTCTGTGCTTCTCCTACACAGCTCATTAAAGCGTGAACCAGCTCTGCTTTGCGAGGTCTCAGGTCATGTCCGGATTGGTCTCCGCTGTTTACACATCACACAAGATTGCTCTCAGCCCCCAATCTCTAGCGTAAGCATGTTCCCTCCGCAACATTTTCCAACAGGCCTCTGGGTGGTCAACGTTGATCGATGGCGCAGGTCGAAGCACTAAACCCCCAGCGGCGAGGAAGCAGCACGATTACCAATCACTCACAATTACCGAAGCCCCACAAAGAGGACACCACAGCGAGAGACTACGTTTCCCACGATACCCGACTGGCCCTATCTGGAGAGGCAAACATTAGCGCAGGGAGACAGATTGAGTACGCGCACAGCGGCAGTGCTGGGCTCTTACCATTGCGAGGAGCCCTCTGTGCCGCTGATCTCCAGGACATCGTAGTCCTCCTCCAGCTGAAAGTCGGAGAAGACCAGAGCGATGGTGTCCCCCGGCTCGGCCAGGACCGTCCAGGTGCAGTCGGCGTTGTTGTTGTAGTCCTGCGGGTAGTTTGGGCTGGTGATGGCCCCACTCTGACCCCGCAGTGTCCCTCCGCACCCATCGTCAGCTGGGAACGACGTGCAGGCATACGGACACAAACACACAAACACACACACACACAAGCAGACAACAGACAAATGCAAAAGTTACAAGAGTTACAAGCTCCGTATTCACACAGAGCAGAGAGAGCTGACTAATATATTTCTGTCATTTTTTGAGGGACAATTAAATTTGGAAATGGGTAATTAAGTGTTACAGTTATAATTGTGCCCCCTGGATAGTTTTCTTTTTTTCTTTCAGTAAAATTGGGCTTCCTGTCTATGATCATGTATTTTCTTTGATGTGGGACAACATCACAGTACAAATGATGAGAACAAAATGGATGCCCAAACCCTAAACCAGCAAAGAAATGAGGGCAGCAGACTATGCTAATGGTCTGGTCTTCCATCCAGGACTAATTCCCTGTCACTGGCAGAATTTGCATGGCGGGAGCACAGTGGCGACTGCAGCGTGATGACAGAACGCTGACGATCTCGCCTATGCATAGGCAAAGAGCGGGCCCCCGTTAACGATGACACGGCAAACTTTTGCTCCCTGTCTGTAGGCCACAGCAGCGCTGTGTGATCTGACATGGCGGCCGTGTCTAAAAAAGATGTCTCCTTGCTCCCCATTGTCTTCTCCTTTAGAGCAAAGACTCCCCAACTGGCCCCGTCGAGGGGAGCGATCCAGACCAGACAGCTTGGCAGACATCTTCTTAAAAATAGAATGGTGAGCTAAGTGGGTTAAGAGGAAAATGAGTTGAAAATGAGGCTGTGGACGGTTCTGGAGGAGCGATGTGGCATTTGGATCTTTCCTGCCCGACAGACAAAGCCTGAGTGCCCTTAATGGCGCCATTAATCTAATCATCAAAGGGCTAACTACACATTTAATTTTACACCATATTTCCCCTGTAAAACTCTCACTATCTTGATGAAAGAGCACTTTCCGCTTATGGAGTGAACCTACACGTTAACGGGAGTTAGCACCAAAAGGTAAAAAGAAGTCAGTCGAAAGGATTATAAGTGGTCCGGGATGACGGTGCCAGCCGTTCGCATAAAAAGATTGTGATGTACTGCCGGGGAAACGGTTCGCGCCTCGCATTTTTAGAGATTTAAGATCCCCACGACTATCACGCGGAGTAGACAGGTCTTTTTAAGACGGCTCCATGCCATGTCGATTTGATTTGCCGCGGTGACAGATCCAGGTGCCTTCCCGGAGACACGTCTCCGCCCGGGATGGTCTGGGATTGGTTGGAGGCGGCTCGCTAATCGGATGATTTATTCTGAGGGAGATATGAGTGACACAGGTGCCCGGCGCCCTGTCAATCATCCTTCAGAGGCTCAGCCGCCATTTCCCGGGGGCCTCCCAAGACGAGAGTACGGGAGCGAGTGAGCGAGCAAGCGATGAGAGGCGTTCTGGCTCCTCTCTGGGAGCTCTTTCCAGGTTACAGTCCCTGAAACTGTCGCTTTTGTACACTGATTTCCCATCCCTCCCTCCCTCCCTCCCTCCCTTTCTCTCATTCCAATTAATATTATTTAGAATTTTTCTACTTTTCTTTTCCTTTTTCGAGATGCTATCAAAAGTTTTGGGTCAGTGACAGAATTGTTGTTGCTTTGGCTCTGTACTCCAGCACATTGGATTTGACATGAAACAAATGCAATTTGAAAGTGCAGACTGTCAGCTTTAATTTGAGGGTATGTACATCCATATCGAGTGATCGATATAGGAATTACAGCCCTTTTTATACACAGTCGACCCATTTTACGGGAACAAATTAATTGGATAATTGGCAGCTGTGTCTTGGCCAGCTGTGTGTCTCAGCATCATTATTTTATGTACAAGAAAGCTGATTCTAGGTGTGGCATTTACATTTGGAGTGTGTTGCTGAGCAAAGAGGTGATCATGAAACTGACAAACCAGAATCAATCGGACACAGTCAAAGCTAAAATATTGGATCAAAATATCATCAAAATGTTTTGTTACATTGTTAAAAACCAAGAATACACTGTTAAGCTCTGCAATAGCAAACAACCTGGTAGACCATGGAAATCTACTGCAGTGGATGACATGGAAATCTACTGCAGTGAAAAAAATCCTTTTTTCAACAGTCTAAAAGATCAAGAACACTCTCCAGGAGGCAGTCATGCATGTGTCAGTGACTACTGTCTGCAGAAAACTTCACGAACAGAACTACAGAGGCTACACTGCAAGATGCAAACCACTAGTCAGCTGTAAAAACAGGTTGGCTAGGTACAGAGTTCAGGAAAAAGGTCTTGTGGACTTACATCAGAGTGATGGCACAAGCAAACTGCCCAAGAACCAAAGCCCCCCCCCCCCCCCCTCATATGTGAAACACGGTGGTGGGGGTGTTATGGTTTGGGCATGCATGGCTGCCACAGGTACTGGCAGACTTAATTGATTAATTCTGAAGTGTACAGAAGCTGTTCAGATCCATACAACTCATTGGACAGCGCTTCACCCAGCAGGAGGCAGGAGGACAATGACCCCAAACATACTGCAATTGCAACCAAGAAGGCTCAGGGCCAAAGATGGGAATGTTCCTGATGTCAATCACCAGCCCTGAAATCCAACTGAACATGTGTTTCCTTACTGAAGACAAGACTGAAGGCAGAAAGCCCCCAAAACAAACGAAAGGAACTGAGGATGGCTGCAGAGCTGGCAGAGCACACCAGGGAAGATACCCAGCATCTGGTTATACTTAGGGGTCACAGACTTCAGGCAGACATAACATGCAAAGGATTTGTAACCAAATAAAACTATATGATTTTATGTCAGATTATGTTATGTCCAATTGCTTTGTCACCAATAAAATGGGGGAACAATGCATAAAAAGGATATAAATGCCATCTGCTTTTTAACCTCATGTTTACAGTGAAATATATTGTATTCATAATAAAAAAGTGAAATATAATATAAAATGAACTTAATCAACAAAGGAATTGATTGTCTTGTCACAAGATATGTTTTTCTCTGCCCAATTTTTTGCCATTGTATTATCTGGAGTTCTGAGAGCTTGGGTTTCCATGGTTACCAAGCAGATATCAGAGGCTGACCCAGCAGCTGAGCAGTGAAACAGATTGTCTGGGTGAAGAGATCCAGTCCACGGCGATAATCCATCTCTAATGCCACCCCTCAGACACATCCATTTAAAAAAGCTGCAATACTGCAGAGGGGTGCACACAGCCAGCAAGTGCCATTGACATTTAAGAATGACTTTAAGCCTGAGAAAACCGGCATCAAAATTTCAATTCACATGTGCACATGCACACAAGTGCATGATTGTGAGCATATGTATGTGTGTGTGTATATGTGCGTGTGTGAGTGTTTGCGTGTTTGCCCTTTGTCATATACACAGAGCTGCATGAATTGTTTGGCAGGCGAAAAACTCAACTACACATGAATGTTAGGATTTCCATGATACATTAAATAACACAACCATTGTCAAATCAACTGAAATAAAACAGCAAGTCCCCTTTTCAACAATGAAACATCTTTAGTATCTCCGTGTGACCTCCCTGTTGTACTTTCAGGGACTGTGTGCAGGAAAGCTATCATTGTGACTGGAGTGTTTATTTCTCTGTGGGAAATCTCATTCCACTCAGTGGTGAGAGTTGCACGCAGTGGCTTGTATAGGTGGCCGTGGCAACTGATGATTCAGTTGGCAGTTCAGATAGTCCCGTAAGTGCCTTTCCGCTTTCATGTTAGGTGAGGCCAACGCACCTCACGCACTCCATTTCTTATCAGGAGAGTCCCAGGCGTCACTGTACTGCCATGCATAAGGGTGAAAGCATTATTTGGCAAAAATGAATGTGCAATGAACAGGGTGATAACATCCGTCTCTATGGCCCTGCACTCTGCAGGATGACTTCCATCCCTATTGTACTTGTGTGGATAGTATCTTTCCCCAAGTCAATGCAACACTATCTTTCTTTCAAGGAATAAACACGATCTCGACACTACATTGCTCAAGTGCGTGCTTGGCTCAGTCTGTTACATTGTCAAAGTACTAGATACTAGGTAAGTCTCAATACTGGAAGTCTCAATGTAATATCTTGATCTTGTCCCTGAAAAGAGATGCATGGTTGTTGGGATTGTTGTCAGTCACAAGTTGATTTTGTGTCCCATGTATTGCAAACAATGGTATGATAATGGGATCTCAGCATACAAATGGCCACTGAATTCAAATTAAACACCACTGGTTCTATTTATGTTATGTGAGAAATGAATGCATTATCCTTTGGTACCAGCCCATGGTTACAGATGTAGTAACACAAAATAAAAAAATAAAAATCTGAAGTACACCATATGTGGTGAGCAAACCATTTCATTACTTATGGTGTGATACAAATACACATTTATTTAGCAGTGATTTGATAAGAAATTATTAGCATGACACCAACAAAACAATTTGTGTATTTTCTGGGTAATGGATTGAGTTGCCATGTTTTCTGATTGCATTTATCTTTTGAGTGTTCAGTGTAGCAGGAACAGGTGATGTTACTTATGTCTGATATACCAAGTTCCTCTCATGCATGATATGGTTTTGAGGACTACTTAAAGATTATTTAACATCCTTATGCAAGTGGCTTCTATATACAATATTGTATATTATGCCTATTGGCGTTCTTTTTCCACATTTGGTACATTGGTACAAAGTACATTTTTATTCATATTCAGCTAATTTAACACTCACGGCGTCCTTAGAAATTCCTCTGATTGACAAAATGTAATTTCCTAAATTATACTTATTATACTAATATACTAAATAATACCAAGCAAAGCGCACCTCTTGATTTGTCTTAATTCAAACCTACAGCCTGTTTAAATATTGAAACCCACTTGTACTCAGGAGGATTTCCAGCAACGTGTTTCGACCAGCTCAGCCAGCAATGATTTTCTGAGCTCCGAGTCTGCCAATCACCTCTCTCCAGCATGCAGTTCCATATGGGTTGTGTGCCTCCTATTGGATGGTATTACAGGTGTCTTTTTCAAAGAAATCTATGACTCCACCATCTTGCAATCTCTATTGTTTAATGACCCCACAGCAGCGATGGGTAGTCTCAAAACCAACCGACATTTGAAAAAAGAATTGCATTAAAGTTTTCTCCACATTGGCCCATGTGCATAGAAAAAAAAATATTAAAAAAATAAACGTCATTACAAAAAGAGAAATAAAAAGAAAAAAGACCAATCCATGTAATGATATACCAAGCAAATACTGCAAAAAAAAAAGAAATAAAATGACAAGTATTTTCGTGTAATATTGAGACTGAATTTCTCTTACTTTTTTCGAAAAAAAGATTAAAATATTACCAATGAGGCGAGACAGTTTGACTCAAGATTTCCCAATGGAATGGAATGAGAACATTTAATGTGTCAAACAAATCTCATCTCAAGATTTGCCAATGGAATAACAACATTTCATGAGAGACAAAGTAGGGGTATCTGGCCTTAGCGGCTGGAGTGTGTCCAAACACCCACAACTAGAGGTAGAAAAGTGCTTTACTGTCACCATCCAAATACCTCACAGGAGATTATTAACAAAGAGCCTGTGTGTGCACAGGGATAAAGTTACTATCATTCACAGCCAGGTCAGCTGACACACGCTTTCATAAGAACAGAAATGTCATGCTGCTATGCAAAAATAGACCTGACCTTTTCCCCTTCTAATTTATACCCTGATATGCGTACTTTTGTTCTTGGGTAAATATGCCAGAACTTTCTTTTATGGGCTAGAGGGGGAAAAAAAGAACTTAAAGCAAGAGAAAATGTGATGTTAAATTTACGTGTCGGACAGTCGATGTAAATCAAAATTCAGCTACTGCAGAGGAAGGGCAGACAGGAAGGAGAAATGAAGGAGAAAAAGCCAATGAGTGAGAGAGAGAGATAGAGAGTAACAGGGAGGGAGAAGGAGAGAGGGCAATAGCTTAATGCAATGCTAGAGAAAAAGGAAGGATATATTCTGTGTCCAGTGGGGACGGCCCATTACTAAAGCTAATAGCCTAAGAAGGAGATGCTGCCAAGTTGTCCAAACAATCTGGCCGCCTGAGTTTGCAGTTTAACGTATGGGGAGGGCCAGTAATTGGAGTGACATTAACAATACGCATATGCATTATGAAACAGCATTCAGGCGTGCATGCCAGCTTTTAGATAGTGCTGCAAGACTTCAATTAATTGAGATGAAAATTGCTAGGTTCAGAAACTGTTGACGTGTAATTTGTCACAATGAAAGTAGCATATTTATGTGTTTTACGCTTTATGAATATTTTATTTGTTTAATGGTGTCACGGGCTCTCGTATTTTTTTCATTGTTTCAGAATGAGGACGGAGCGGCGGCGTCGCCATTGGTCACCAGCTTTCGGGGGGGTGGGGGGGGGGTGGGGGTACCTTCCTGGCGCACTGCCCCCGACCATGTGTGCCCATATGAGGTCTTCCTGCCTCCCAGCCTCGGCACAGATGGCCTTCCCTCACGCCATACTGCTCAGTGCGTAACGAGACATTAACCACGGTGTCAGAA
This sequence comes from Conger conger, assembly GCF_963514075.1. Classification (NCBI taxonomy): domain Eukaryota; kingdom Metazoa; phylum Chordata; class Actinopteri; order Anguilliformes; family Congridae; genus Conger; species Conger conger. The sequence goes on from NC_083768.1 coordinate 22,031,754, forward strand.
AATGCCGGAAAAATGCGGACAGAAACCAAACTGCCTGTGAACGGCGAAGGGTCCGCGCGTCCGCTTGAAAGTGACATCACTTACGACGCAGCTCATTGAGCGTCATTAGAAAAGGCGTAATAGAATTTCGAGGACGCAAATTGACACCGGATATAAGCCGCGAGTGTAGCGAGAGGAGAGATTTAATTACGTTTCTTTTTAGGTCGTATTTTATCGACCCGCCGATGACCCCGCGCTTCAAAAACAAGAGTACGCGTGAAAATTCAGTTCCGCCGCCATTAGAGCTCCCGACACAAACACAGGAGTCATTCATTCCTACGGGACCGCGCAGGCTGATCTCATTTAGATTCAGGTCCCTGTTATCGGCGCTAAAGCGCGACAGGCTCGCTCGTTCCTCCGGTGCTCTCTCTCTCTCCGCACCCCCGAGTCTCACCTTCCACACTGCGCCGCGTAGCCCCGCCCTCCCTGTTACACAGCGATGACATAAGAGCCACCTGTCATCCTCGCAAATTGTGAGTAAATTAATTGGAGCCCACACTCTGTCACAGCCGCCAAAATCGGGTGAATCACCGCAAAGCTTCGCACGGAGCCGCTTTACGCCTCCTGCTCCGCCCGCACACAACCCGTCTGACCTCTCCCGCCATTTTTGCTTCTTCGCCGCTCTGCTCGTGCCAAAAACTGAGGGTTTTTTTTTGTTTCCCATTGTTTTTTTTACAGGTCCCACACAAGACAGCGATAGACGGCTTCAGTTCTGCCAATATATCCACCGAAATAGGTCCTATTAGGGCTTGTGCAATGTAAGCATTGTTCCGGAAAGAACTATTACTGCAAAGAAATAAAAAGTGAGAAATAAATATGGGATTAAAAATAATGTAAAACTAAACAGCTTGAACAAATTGTATAAGGCTATTCATTTGTAAACATACACATTTCTTGGATAATATAATAACATTGTAATTTTGCAAGGGGGCAAACATTAATAATGCAATTTCAGTACAAAAACATTTTTCACGGTACAACTTTTAATCACATTCCTCTACTCTGACAGCCCAGTCTCGCCCCTAGCAAGGTAAATCTGTCTCCTGTCCACATTCAGAACTCAAGGGACCCCGATACTGCTGCGGGGCCAAAACCGTATGGCATTATGCCCACATTCTCCCACCCCCATCAAAGTACATTTCGCTCTACAGCTGGTGGTTCAAAGACCAGTGGCATCCCATTCCCATTGGAGGACTATAATTTCCCATGCCAAACCAAAGGACCGGGTTTTCACAATGTGGGTCTTTCATCAAGCAGAGATAGTGAAGTGTGAAGTGTGAAGGGCGGTGAGGTCAAAGTGCTATCCTCAACACTGTGGAGGTACCTCTTAGGTGATTGTGAATACTGGAAGGGCAGGTGTCTGGCATATCACTACTAGTTCTCATATGTGTCCCCAAACCCTATTAAACCTGGCCTGAGGGGGGACTCACCTCGACAGTAGGGCAGGGGAAAGTCCCAGGCAGCGGTCCCTGCGGAGGTGGCCAGGCAGGACAGGACGGTGTGCCCTTCCAGCACATACCCGGAGCTGCAGCTGTAGCGGATCTTGTCTCCGATGTTGAAGGTGGAACCTTGCTGCAGGCCGTTTTGGAGCTGACCCGGGTTCCCGCAGGTGTAACTGGGCAGGGCTGCGGGGAGAGACGAACCAATCAGGGGAAAGGATTTAATGTCAGGACTCTGTGCCATTTTCCGCCACCCCCCATTTGTTTCGAGGTAAGGTAGCTTCCGCTAAATCACTGCGGAGTGTTCCGGGAAGGGCTGTACTGCTGTGAAGATCAAGCAAGTCATCATACGTGTGTGTCTGTGCATGCGTGTGTGTGTTTCCAAACAAACCCCACGCCATGCTAACAAGGACATGTAACTGAGAAACATGTATAGTCATATTCTTATAGTCTCCAGTCCCTATGTATGGTTTTACTTTTCCTTATGTTATTGTACTGATCAGGAGACATGAAAGCTGTACTCAGCAGACTCACCCAATATAATCCATTACAAAGAGCATTATTTATCATAGCACTGACCATCATACTGCTGTCAGTTTGAGAATTGTATAATGACTTCTGTATTTCATCATGCTTCCTACCACCAGAAAGGGGAAATTTGATATTGGATTTGCCAAATTCAGCTGTGCTGTATTAACTCTCCTTCTTGTGTTGATGCACATGTTCCTGTGCCATTGTCAAAACAGTCAAAGTGCAATGTCCCAGCTGCTACTATTACTAATGCCAGTACTACTAGTCTTAATAATAATAGTAATAATAATGATAATGATAATGATAATGATAATGATAATAATAATAATAATAATAATAATAATAATAATAATTAGATGCACAATGTTGATTGATTCTAGACTTGAATCTTTAAAACCAAGTTCTCTATAATTTCATGTCACAGTCAGATACCAGGTAATGCAATGAAATAATAGACAATCAAATATACTGTCAAAAACCTTTTTAAAGCTTTCAAAAATGCCAAGAGTGAAATAAATCAAAACAATTCCTTCCAGAAAATGTCAGATAACTACTTATCTCTGAAGTTATGAGTCACTCATGCGTTAAAAGGGGCAGAATGCTGAAAAAAACCTTCCAAAATGGTGGACATGCTAATGCACTTATGTGGAAAAAATGAACTCCAGAAAATAAATGTTTTCCATTGTCTGCACTGCATGGCATAGTAATCATTGTTCAGGGAAAAAAAGCACTAAGATGCATTTCAGGTAATTAGTATTATTACATTTTAAATACATGAGTTTCAGAATATGTAGCATGACATATAGCACCCCTCAGGCAAAGCAATTTGACTTTCTAAATGACCAGTCTTTATACAGGTCATGTACGACTGACAGCCTGCATTAGAGTGAATAGCAGCTGCGTGTTAATATGCAGCCAGCCCAAAATCATGTTTCTAATTATTCCCCAATGTGACCATGGAGCTTTGGCCCCGGCACTCCTGGACCGGTGGCTTAAGTCGTCAATCAAACGTGGGAAATCTTCCGAGCCGGGGGCCGATTTCTGCAGCGCGGGCGCGTGGGCATTAAATTGTGTTATGACGAACCCTGCCCTCCGAATCGGCTACTGTGCCAGACAGAATCATTTCACATTTAATCGGGCCTGCGTTACATTTTCTGTGGCCATGGTGCTACTTAATGTTGGTGTGCATTAGCATACGTGGCTAGGAACTTAGCATGGTGCAATGCATTCTTCTGCCCCCCCCCCCACACACACAAAGTCCCAGCTCTCATTATCCCAAGTGTTTAGGCCTGTGAAAAACACACTTGCCAATGACGTGCTTTATCTAGTGCTGAGGAGACCAGAGAAACCTGAAAGCACTGCTGATTAAGAACAGTGGAGAAAGACTGTGTGTGCCTCATATCACATACTATTATACTTCTGGTTATGCATAGCTGTGACACTCGCACTTCATAAATAATAATACATATAGCAAAGAACCATTATTTCCCTATTGCTAGCAATAGGAGACGTTTTTGCCTATGATTCTGTTTGGCAAAAAACAAATGCTTAAATGTACTAAAATGTAAAAAACCAATGCGATATACTTCTGTAGGCACAGCATGATGGTGTTTTGGTAAAATAAAATCTCATGTTCAAAGTCACGAAAAAGAGTAATCAATATGGATATACTTCTCACTGACAGGTTTGAGCCTGTCTGATACACAAAGTATTGATTTATCAGCTGACAATAAATATGGCCAGTCTCCGATTCTTGGATGGAGTAGTGAAAGCAGGAATGACCTTGCACCTTTAATAAAAAAAAACAAAAGTGGTAGTCAAACTTTCGACCTAGACATAAAATTCTCTCTAAAAACAAAAGGCAAAGAGCCAGAGGTGATCCGATATATTCCACATAGGACTGTCCGGTCACGTGGGACTTTTTCTATTATATCACACTCCCCACTGGTGCCACCACATTTGTCATCACTAGTCCATATTTCACAGGAGTCTCTCGGCCTGACAGCTGTGCCTGAGCTGTTTGACTGGCTTAAGCATTTTCAGAGACCCTATTTCCTGCCCGAGTGCTGAAAAAGCAAGAAAGGACCATCGTCCATCACACCCCACCCCCCTCCCAAAGCAGCCAACACACCCCCTTGTTGCCAGGCACCCCAAAAATAACTTATAACAAGAGTCTCTATGGACCATCGTATTCCAAGCAAGATAGTGTGATCCCACTTCTGGCACAATGTCATCCCTGTATACCTGAAATAGTGCACAGCCACCCATGTGGGGCAAACAATCATTAAGCAGCTTGGAGTGACTTTCCCACACATCCAGAAAATTGTTTGGAAGTTTTGTATGGAAACCAGATGGTTCTCCAATAAATTAAGCATTAGAGCGTTGGGAATTGTTTATCGCACCTAGCAACATCCAAAGCCAGCATCTCGCATGCAATTTCAGATTTCATTAGGAGAGAACACAACTTATTTACACTTGAATTTAACTTTGCCAAGGGTATAGTAAAGAAATATTATTTTCTGGGATTTGTTTTAGCCGCAATATCAAAATCTATTAAAAATGCTAGTTTACTGTGCTGCACAGTATGCTGAAATTTCTTTCAACTGCCCAACTAGTGTCAAAAGATTGTCAAAAAACTGTCAAAATCAAGCAAACAAACAAACAAAAGCGACAATCGGTAATCTACCCGCAAATACCACAAACGATACAGACAGCACCAACATAATGACAGAAAGCCCTAAAACCATTTTGAAGTGCTACTCCTATGTATCACAAGAAATTCCCGGCTGTCGCCCCCTCCATCTCCCGACATCCCGGATGAGCATCTAACAGTTTTTGTACTATCAGCGGGGACAAAAACGATCCAAGGAAGTATCGGCACGACCGCCAGACGGGTGTGGCTTCACACGCCGCCTGATTTATCTCCGTATGCCCTGGCAGTCATGTCATCTGGGATGCTATATGTGTCTGTCCCAGTGCCAGCCCCGTCGCCCAACTCCTCCATTCACTACAAACACGCGATCGCTTCACTTATGATTAATGGTGATTGAGGCCGCCTGTCGATAGCAGGGAGTGGAGAGATGAGGGAAACAGATGGCAGAGCCGGCTCCAGCGCTAACGCCAGTAACGGCACCGCCATCACTCCGGCTGCCGCACCTACGTACGCCACAATGAGAAAAACCACTCGCAGTATAATTAAGTTCCACGCATCGCGTAGTTTGCTGAAGTGATACTCCCTTTTCTTTTATCTGAAAAAAGAGAGAGAGAGTGCAAATGATTTGCATCCCCTGCATAAATATGTCGACACTTTTTTCATCACTTTGGAAGTGACATTGCGAAATTGATCGCGGTGTCCAGCTGCATTAGTTCAATAAGCGGTTTCTGCTTTGTCAAGCAGAATTCAATCAATGCCCTCTCTATCGGTCTCCCAGACAACGTCGAGCAGTTCACATCACTTCACTTTAGGACTGGTGAGAAAATAAATTTGGTTAATGTTCAGAGGTGTCATCATGAGTGACATTTTATGAGCAACACATATTCAATACTAATCGCCTGTTGGGTTTGCTGCTAATATACATACAGTAGAACTGGAAAAATCATAATAAACCTGTACGAAGTTTGCCATCTTCTTGGACCCAAAACCCAGACCAAATGCCCTTTTTGAGCCAGTTTCTGAATTAAAAATAAACACTTTGGACTACTTAACTAGCTTGGGTCGTGGTGTCCTTGTGCATATTTGGAATCTATGTACATTTTGGCAGATTAATGGTGATAACCAACATGCTAACAGACAAAAGGGGCTCAAACTAGATTCACAGTGCAGTAGATGAGTATTTGGAGACAGGAACAGAGTGAGAAGACACTAGTTTTCAAATAAACTTTAAGGACTAGCTACATGAAACTGTCTTGGTTGAGCTAGATCCAGAACAGTCTGTGTATGGATTGAATACTCAAACAGAGATTTGTTGAAACTCCTTGAAGTCACGTTCCCATCCATCGCTTACGCTACACTCCTGAGGGAATATGTCATATGCTGACACCAGCATGCACCAGCCTTGTTAAGAACCTTCTACTACGATATTGTCTTTTCTTGCCAATGCAACATGCCTTTTTTAAGAACAGCATATTGAATGAACATGCCAACTGCAGATGGTTTTAGTGCTATGCCTGTGCTGACTTGATTCATTCAGTCAGTTAGTTATTTGTCTGCTATGCATTTTATTTGATGGTGGTAATTACATACCCTGGCACCAAGGTGTACATAATAGGAAGAAAACCTGATCATGCCTCTATTATGTATCTGCAAATATTACAGGATGTAAAAGGACAATCTTTAAAGTGAAATTAACCACAAATGTCAGGCATAATTATAGAAAATCTCCACAAACGGCACACCTGCAGTTTCTACTTTCAGTTGACATCAATGTGCGAATAGGGGCTAAAACCAGAGATGAAAGTGTTCTTTATGTACAACCACTTTTATCCATGAAGTGACAAGAATAGCTAATGCCTAGTGTCACTCTCCTTTGAGGAGAAAGATGAGTTTGAAGATGGCGAGATCTCTTGTTCTGACTTTATTGATTTTGCATTGTTTCATCCCAGTTTGAGTTTTAACAGATCATTTTTGTCAGTTGACAGCATCTTAAGAAAAGTTATGTTTCCCTCCCTGTCCCTGTTTTGTGCAGTAAAGCATTAAATCTTCTGAATCAATCTTTTACTGGGTGAAGTCTCTCAAGGCCCCTAAATTGAGGGGGGGGGATGCTGTCACACCTTTCCAAAATAAAGTCAAATGAAAAATGAAAATGGTATGTTTTCTCACATCATAGACTACCCTGACCACCACTGTCATTTTGATTTCTCTTCCATTCCACTGGTTTTTCTCTGCAAATCTCCTATTGCTGTTGTCTTGTGTCAAGAAGGAACAGGTTTCCGCATGGAAGGGGCAGGATCAAATAGAAAATTGGGTGCTTCGATGAGACAAATATCCCAGATGAATGGTTGGTTGGATATACAACAGCAAGCTTTACTACAGTACATGTTCAGTGACGGCAACCAAACCCTTCCTTGAATGCACATTTTCTGTTTTCCGGCAAGAAAATTTAGAAATCAAGCTTTAATAAAGTATTTTTCCCCCTTCCCGTGGGGAACGACCTTAGATAGCCTTTCAAGTGCATGCAATTAAGCACCTTTCTATAGACTGTTATATCTGTACAGTTGTGGTAATCCACGTCTATAATTGGCTAAAAAGCTTGCCAGGGATATACAATGCTTGTATATTCACTAATCTATTGCTTTAGTCACTTCACCCAACCGCAGTACAATATGCCAAGGAAGCAGCAGTCTGACAGCCAATTAATTGCAAACATCGGCGTCTCATAATTGCTGTTGTGTCGGCTCTTGACTCTGAATTGCAAAAACAGCTTAAACTCTTCCGAGTGTTGAAAAGCCTCAAACGGCCCGGTTCATCCCCGTTCCCATTGAGGAAATCATGATTGACTTATTTTTTTCTCTAATGAGGAAAGCAATGGCACAGGGCAGCGACGGGGACACTGTACCACAGGAGGGGCTGTCATTCAGCTGAGATGTGGCTCAGTGCGGTCATTATGAGTTCCCTGGCTCTAACTGCCACACTCCTGGTGTGGGTCTCTCAATCTGACCTATTATTAATACACCTTAACTCAAAGTCATGCAACGCTCCGCTTCCCATCTACGTGGATATGGGGGGGAAAAGAACACGTATGACGCATGAAGGCATACATCCTAAATGAAATAATATTCATTAAAAGTATCAATCTAACCACCAAACAGACAGAATACAAAATATAAATACAAAAACAAAGCCTTAAATATTATGACAGGATTACATCAATGGGCCAACTGACTGAGCAAATGATTATCAGGCATTACTAGGCCAATGAAGAGTGACTGCAACAGGTATGGAAATATGTTAGTTGGATGAATTTGTAAAGAAAATGTGTACTGTAGTGATAAGTGAGGTTCACATTTTTCAGTCTCTACTATAAAGATCATATCCATGTGTCTCACTTGAAGCGACTCTCAAGACAGCATGGCAATTTCCGGTAAACGGATTTGTGGAAGTGGGCAGTGGGAGTTGGGCAGAACAGTGTGTACAATGCCTGGCAGGTGCAACTCTCCAACAAGTTACTATCACTGATTCTCAGCAGCAAGGTCCACTCCAAAGGAAAGTAGAGCGCACACACACACACAAATACACAAATCGAGCAGAGACAAGAGGAAGTCACGGAAACACAGCCTGACTGGCATTAAAAGCCAAAAACACAAGCAACGGACATCAATATAATTCCCCAAAATGCAATAATGTGCAATTCCATGGCCTTTAGTGCATTTCACCCTAAGACTAATGAAATGGTGTAGAGGGCACTGGAAACTGCTGTACAAAAATTAATCCTATTCAAAAATCTAAAACTGCTTTTCTGTGGGAAAGTAATGTCTTCAGAGCAGATCGATGTTGGCAGGCTTATCTGAGCCACCTTTTGCATCTCTGTCTATCTCCTGTCCGCCAAATGAATTTCATCATAGCCCTGGTGTGTGTGTGTGTGTGTGTGCGTGTGTGTGTGCCTGTAGGTATAAGTGTGTATGTCTGTAATAGTGTGTGCTGGCCTGTCCTCTCTATGCATTAGCCATCTTTTTGAACGGTTTGGAGAAACTTCCAGATGGGCCCCAAGTGACTGGGCTACGGTGACAGCTCGCTGAGATGTGACGCGAATATTCATCACTCTGAATGTGAAACGAGTCAGCAAGCAGCACTGACAATGCGCTCACTCTTCCCCGAGAAGGAGCTGCACTTCTTAATAAGGGCAGGCAGGCCCACCGCTAACTTTTAATTAAGAGGATCTGCTGGAGTGCGGAAGCAGACCAGCGCTCTTTACGGAGAAGCGCGGTTACCGTTCTGCTACGGCTCCCGCCGTTCGTCGTGCCTCTCGCACCAACAGTTCGGTTCCGCGGTGGTGCAAACACAAAACAATCACCTCGCATTACAGTCAGCTCGGTGTTCGACACCCCCTCGCGCTGCCGCGTCGCGTGGGAGATGCGCGAAGACGGACGGGATTTCGGAGGGCAGGTGAGAGCGTAGGGAGGAGCGCAGAGAGGGAGTCCCGAAGGAGGCCGGGTCGCACCACCTGGCAGAACCAGCGGGGGGGGGGGGACGCAGTGTCGTCTGATTTCCTGTTTGTCTTGTTTTGTTTTTGTTTTCGCAAATGCGCACCTGCAAGGTGTAAATGGCACACTGTGGTAAATGAACGCGCTCGTTCCCATTTATATACTTATGCAGGGGCCCGCTACGGCGCTCTGCTCTGCTGCTCTCCGGGTTGCCACGGCAACGGCCAGGACCACCTGGGACCGTTGAGCCGGAGTGCGGATATCAAGGTGGATGGAGAGCCTTTTCACCCGCTCCCTCGGAGGCTGCAAAACTGCTGAAATCGCTCCATTCTGAAAGTCCTCTTTGTCTTCTGACGCTCACGTCCCCACCTGTAGGCTCCAGGCTGACTGCAGAGGGAATTACCGCAGCGGAACCTTATCGCATTAATAACTCGGTTTGACGGCCGATTGCTTTTTCCATTCAATATAAAATATCACCACCCTCTTGAAATATTTCTCACCGTATGACTAATTTCTTGTGTATGGTTCATTCCTTTAATAGTCCAGTAGTTTATCATCACATAGTACTCAGACATACTCGTCGAGATGAGCTGAAATTATATAAAAGCTATCAGCACTTCGGCCTCTTGACAGACACAAAAAGTCTGCAGTGTTTCTACAACTCTGCACCCTGCAGACCAGACCTGGGTCAAATACATCCACTGTTTTGGATTCAAATACATTTCTATGCTTTACTGAGCTTGTCTGGTGTATTGCAACCAATTAAATATTCTCAATAAGAGCAAACCCTGCCATAACACTGTAGTGGGCGGCATTGCTCAGGCAGTAAGAGCAGTCGTCTGGCAGTCGGAGGGTTGCCGGTTCGATCCCCCGCCCGGGCTGTGTCGAAGTGTCCCTGAGCAAGACACCTAACCCTCAAATGCTCCTGATGAGCTGGTCGGTGCCTTGCATGGCAGCCAATCGCTATCAGTGTGTGAGTGTGTGTATGAATGGGTGAATGAGAAGCATCAATTGTACAGCACTTTGGATAAAGACGCTATATAAATTCCAACCATTTACCATTTCTGGTCTTCCTGGTTGGCTCCAGACAAGATCAATCAAACACAGAAAAGTATTTGAATCCAAAACAATTACGTATTTGACCCAGGTCTGCTGCGGACATGGATTCATGGATCTATTTTATTTGATCATATGAATCAGCGAGCAAACCTACAAGCAGCTTGCGGAGATATCATCATCCTGACGCGATGTATAATCACAAAATGCCATGCCAAGAAACCATCTTTGATGCCCTTTGCTAGTAGACACTGTTGAGATATGGTTAACACCCCTGCATTTGGGCAGTGAGGGATTTCTTTATGTAAATGAGCTGCACAATGTGATGCATTGGCAGCGATAAGAAGGGTACTCTCGCTAATGGCGATGCATTTCTGTACTGAAAAATGGAGTTGGGGAAGAAAGGCTATCCACACTTCTGAGGTCTCACCTTCCCCAACAGCCTTAGGTTAATGTGACACCTAAACTATCCAGTTTGGCAAAAAAAGACAAATCCCTGGGCCAAAGTCCTTAGATCAAATAAAAAAATGAATCTGTGCTCGAGTGCTTCTCAAATGTTTCAAGGCTAAGCCTTGATATTTAAATAAGGGACTTCTGAAATGCAAATCAATGCGCAACAATAGAAGAACATCCGCATTTAATTAGAAGCGATTCCAATTAACACTTGTAATTACTTACAAAGAGACAGGTTGCCGGGATGAGATACACAAATATTGTGTACCAATTTCCAATGCCTACCTTCTGTCATCTACTGTCCACTGCAACCCTGTCCTCATGACATGGGAAAACCTGATATGGAAATGTTGGCGATGATTAAAACCACAGAGCCAAATCTGACCAAAAAAAGACAAAAACAACAAAAAGATCAGACAGGATCCTCAGGAGGCTGGGTCGACAAAACACGGCGTGTTTATTTCTCCTCCCCTCCCAGAATCCCACGCTCCGCTCCCTGGGCACAGCTTGGTGTGCTTTGATGGAGGGCCCGAGGACGCAGCTCCCCGAAGTAATGCGCTCGGTAATTAAAGCCGAGCGATAGCAGATTGTGACTACCTAAAGAGTCGGCCGGCTCGCTGAGCTTATCTTGACAGGATGTGAATAGGCTGTGTTCGGCAGAATTGCACCCACTTTACCATGGCTGCAATCTCGCTGGCCAAAAAAGGACAGTCAGCCTCTGCCACCACTACCCACCCGCCAACATGACGAAGGGGCAGAGATGGAATACATACACACAAGGGACGTACAAAAACACCACATAATACTGTAACTCTCGCTCTCTCTCATGCACACGCGCACGCACCCATTCGCAAGCACTCAAATCCCTTTGCATCCGATTGCACACTGTTGCATTTCTTTGAGTTAGAGTCCGATGCCGATGTGAAATGGGTTGCACAGTAGTTTCATGAGGAAGAAGGACAAAGGTTGGGGGGAAAAAAGGAAGTAGGCGTAATGCTCATCCATCTCTGGGGCTCCAGCCCTTCAAAACATCTCCTAAATCAAGAATCTGTGTGATCGGTTCTTTCGGTCACTACACAACCACACAACCCCCGACAGTCCTGCTTCTCATTCCAACGCGCAACCGGCTAACGTCAGAGAGACGCAAGAGGTGCGCCGGCACCGATTGGAGAAATTTCACAGTCTGCTTCAAAGGACAAGGAGCGCTGATTGAGATGGGTCGAAATCATGCCTTTAATGCGCTTTAATGGTTTATAGTTCAGAGAATGCACAGAGGGATAGAAAAACTCCCACTGACACACAGAGTGAGATGGATGGGAGTTATGTGAAACAATCATAACAGAATGAATCAGAGCCAGTGCCCCCCTGTCTGTGACCTCTGCAGGGGGGAGAGAGGTGGGCAGAGCGGCAGAGACCTCTCCCGCGGTCCTGCTTATCTATATGCTTTGGCAGCAACGCTTGATAAATAGCTGAACGCTGCTACCCTCCACTAAAAGTGATTTAACACACGACTAGCACCTACCCCAGGCCGCATTAATAACAATTAGAGGAATGGCTAATGGCGGCGGGTTAACGCGCTCCGACCGCACCTCCGCAGAGAGCATCCGTGACCTGAGCGTGTAAATCAGGGCAGGATTTTTTTTCGCCACGCACGGTTTGAGCTCCGAAACGGGAGAGTGAAGCCGACCTCCGCGTTTCCCACAGCCGCTGAGCTAATCCTGGCCAGCCTCGCTGTCAGAAAGCAGCTGGAAGCATGGAAACTTCCAGAAAACTTCCATTAAATGGTAGTACGTACTGTATGTTTGTTAGCATCTCAGCTTTCAGGACCCCCCTAAACGAGATGACAGACATCGATCCTCATCTGTCCACACGACTGACTACGATTGTATGTACACGTCAAAATGTCCTGCAACGTTCCCATTATACATTTTTTGGAGTCCATGTTGTCGTCTCTGCGTCTGATGCACAGTTGTACGCTGGGTGCTGGGGAAGGAGCTCTGTGACAGGAAGCAGGAAGACAGGATGTGAGAGCTGGTGACGCAGTGGCAGACAGCTCCCCAGCAGTCGCCGGAAGATTCCGCTCCAGACCCCATCTGTGTTCCTGTTGACGACAAGTCTGATTCCCCCTGTTGCGTGTCAATCAAACCGGAAACAGTCATCCACCTCCGCAAAGCTTTTCATTTTCTAAGAAATGTCTGTATGTCACATACCCCCCCCAACCCCACCCCACCCCCCCCCGCCTTCCCTGTTCCCTCCCTGGAGTCGACACTTTATCACCTAAAATCTGGCCTCAGTGACAATGACACATGCCCGGCGCTAAGCTTGGCGGAAACCGATTGGTTTTAGTTCTGTGGAATTTTCTCCAGTAAATAAGCCTGCTATAGCCGTGGAGGACGGAGCGTAGGAGCAGGAAAAGCTCATTTTTCTCCCTCTATAAATCACCTGTCAGACGTTATCAGCTCAACGAGCAGAGAGCGGCACAGAGTACACTTTCCTCAACACCTTCTCCTGGTTGAACACGCCGTGCTCAATCCCGCTGACCTGAAAGACCATCTTACATCTGCCGCACAGCCTACCCAGCCCTTACCCCAGCTCCAGAGTGTCTGGCTACTCTCAAAACACTCCCAGCAGAACAGCTAAACGGCCCTCCCTCCCAGGTAATGAAAGGAAAGACCGCTAATGCTATAACCTCACTCTCCACATCAAGCACCCCACCCATTACTACTGTACATCTGCCAATAGGGGACCTTCCTGACTCTCAGATTCTGCCAGAAAGCAATAACAGATGTGGCGATGACAAACCAACCTGTCTCTGAGTTGGAAAGGAAAGACTGGCCATTACACCTCATCACTACAAATTTCAGAATTTCAGTGTGAAATTTCAGAAATGCTGTATCCTTGATGACGGTGCATGGCATCTACTTTCTACTGCAAATGTGGTGACAATGACATCCTAATCCAAATACAATCTAGCTCTAATACCAGGCTGAAGTCCAACTGTACGAAAACACACATCCAGGAAGAAGCTAGCAGGCGTATGAAAAATTTAAGTCTGTAAACAAGAGCGGTAATCCTCATACTTGATACCATTTTGATTAACAATCCAGATCTATCATGAACACAAATAATATTTTTCCTTTTCCCTTTTGAGCAAAAAATCTAATCCATTAGGAACAGGAGATCATTGACTCAAAAACCTATTTTTTTTAACTAGCAAAAATAAAGAAACAAAGCAAAGAGTGCAAAATCCATGTTAACACCCTCATGAGGCAGCCATCCTGAAGTGAAGAAGGGCTTCTGACTGACAGCAGTCATTAACCCTGCTAATGAATCTACTTCATTAATTAGGGCTTTCTCTCCCCTAGATGCTGCAGATCCCACCACTGATCCAAGGCAATAAACACACCCCCTCCCCTCCCCTCCCCTCCCCTCCCCGATATCAGCCCCTCTGATTGAGACCAGCCATTGAACTGGATTAGAGACACTTTGCTGGCTTCATTTACTCCCTCAGTCATGGGTTTTTCCATCATAACATTAATAATCTTTGGCCTGCTTACACATTTGCCTGAATTTATTTGGTTTCACTTTTTCATTTCTAAATGGACTCCCTGCATTTAAATCGAGCAGCCATATTCAGAAACCGCAATGCACTGTGGGTATTACTCAGGGAGAGACACAGTGGAGGACAATGTGCTAATAATTCCATCATGAAACAAAGTAGTACTGACTTATCTGCCTGTTATATAAGAGGGTTCTGGCATCAGGGGAAGAAAAGGTAGGCTCCCCACCTCACAAGCTTTAAGGTCCCTGCCAATTCATGAACAGGTTCTTTATCGTCACTGAAATTAATTTAGCTTTGTCCCTCTCCAAGGTCAGCCCCATAAAAGTGAGTGTTCACCTACTGTATAGGAAAACAGACCCAGAGAAAGCAATTGTGTGTTAGCACCTGATGTCATGCAGATTAATTGGTGATTTATATAATTGCCCAGACATAAAAACAATGTACCTGGTGTGTAATGTGTTTGTCCAACAGTTTCTGGTCTTCTTTTTTTCAATCATTACCGTTGTGTCTTTTCCAGAAGAATCTCTTCTAATGCCAAGCATAATGTTAGATATAAAGTCAAACTCCAATAATCAAAATGGTACATTACTGCTAAATAATGATGCTTTCTCAGATAATAGTTTTAATAGTTCTACATTTCTCCAAATAAATACACAGGCTCACCTCCCTAACTACTGCTGCCCCTGTCTGCATTTTCTGTCTGCCATTTTTTTTTTTGCTATATTATTTGTTCACTTTGTTTTTAATATTTTATGTGCACACTGGAGAAAAGAGGGAACTGTCAAACTAATATCAACAATCTGGCAAAAAGTTGGTTTCATCCTCTAGGCACCAAATTTCCAAAGCGGTTCTATTCACATCACAATGTGAAAGCATTCCATCTGTTTTTAACTGAATGCAATGGTTTGCATTGAATACTGCAGTAAATGGTAAAATGGTAAATGGTTGGAATTTATATAGCGCCTTTATCCAAAGCGCTGTACAATTGATTCTCCATAAAAGAGAGTGACAGACAGTGCTGAAGGTAAGTCCTAACCAGAGCAATATTGAACACAGTGCATCAAGGATGGGGGCAGATACGGCTTTTCATGGAGTGCAGAGCGGATAAACATTTTGGCGGCGCTACAGACTTCACTGTGGCTCTATAGAGCTGTGTCACTTCAGCCGCATTACCACAACACATGCTCTACCAGTCCAGCATGCAAACCCATGATACCAAGATGCTAAACAGACGCAGCATGTCTGCATTTTCACAGCAAACATTATCACGAAAGAAAATGACTGAAAGTAAACAAATTGGATGGAGACGGAGGTTGTCACCCCTACCGATCATTAAAAGATAAATAAATATGTCTGCTAGTGCTTTTAAGATTATAACGTGGGAGCGAGGGTGATACCAGACCAGAATGCAACGAGTGAAATGCAAAACATTGAGCATAGTCACTACGGCAGAGCAGTATTCATGACTGCTCAACTCCACCCACAATCTCTGCTCCCAACTCACAGGCTGGAAGTTCATGGTCTGCTTTTGATCCTTCTGACAAACAGAGATGAGCTGAGAATTATGAAGTACTTTCAAGTCAACCAGCATGCCAATTGCCACCCCCAGTAAACATTACAACCATGCCAAGCCCATTCTTGGATGTCATACAAGGGCAAGGCATTCATATTCACTATGATTATTTTAAAGGTGTTTAAGGCACCACATTCACTGAGGTCCTATCTGAACCCCCCCCCCCCCCCCCCTTAAATGTTAAGTTATTAATATTCAGCTTTTAAACACAGCCCAATGTCCCTAATGAATTCAAAGTGCTGCAGCACAATTAAAAGCCAGAGTGCTGCAGTGCTCTCTTCTTCCCTTGCAGGGACCTCATCGGAGGTGTTACCGCTTCCCCCTGTGGGGGCCCCATCAAATTAAAGATAAGGGGCGGGCCTCCCGCATTTACAATTCAAATGCGCCTGGATCTTGCCAGAACAAAAAAATGCAAATCAGGATGCATTATGCAACAACATGGAGACTCGCTCATAAAGAAAGAGACAACCTAGCTCGGTTCCGGAAAGTTCCCTCTTGAAGTTCCGGACTGGGAAGAAGCGGGTGCTGTTAGCGTGTTGTTTCGATCAACCATTATGACAGACTGCAGACAGGAGACAGTGAACGGCACCTGCCCCTCCGAGCCTCTCCGCTCAAGAGCCGCAACCCCCCCCCCCCCCCGGCCGCCCCCCAACCCCCCCCCCCCCCCCCGCCTTCCCAAACACACACACCCCCGACTGCACACATGCCAGAGATACATCAATGTCTGCTATGCACGACTGCACAGACACTTACAGACACACAGACACATGGCCAGCCAGAAAAGCTTGTTAAAATTGCCTGTCACTGTGCATCATCAGAGCCAGGGCACATTTACCACTCCCGATTCCCATTTAGCTACAGCATGACACACACAAATCTGTAAAACCATAAATATAAAAACAATATGGTATGGTGGCATGCACTTGCTGAAGTAACAGGACTATTTGTTTCCATTTCAGTCATTCAACCTGGATGGGCCAAATGAAACTGTCATAAATCTGGTAGTTTGTGCCACTTTTGCGAAATATACATATGCCTCACTGGGAGTGGGACTGTGGGTGTCGTGAGAATGCGGCAGTTCACCGGTTTAATAGCTAGGTAGAGCATTGCAGCTGTGTTTTTAACGAAGTTAACTAAACCTAAACCGCTTGAAGCTTTGCAAGTTTCCCTGGATAAGGCCATGAGCGAAGAGAATCAATAATGTACAGGAAAAAATGTGTATCTGAAATATTAATGCAAAGAGGGCAAAGGAAATATTTCTCATTCCCTGTCCATACTTTCTGAAGGAGTCCTGCAAATGTCTAACTTTTTGGTCGATAAAGTGATGTAGCCAAGACAAAATCACAATACAATCAAGATTAGGGCTTTTTTTACATTATGAATCTCATCTAACACTAAGCCTCACTGTCAAATCTTAAATAAACAATAGTAAAGCAGTAACTCATTCATAGCTAGAAGGGACAGCCGAGAAGAAGTATCATTTTGACACCTATTTGTTGTTCACACATATGCTGCTGATGAAAATGTGAATTGCAACAGATTGAACTACTCCAGAATAAAGTTTGACCCTGAGCACTTAGTGCCCTCCATTTTGGTCAAGAGACCAAACGTGAAATGCAGCATAAAGGACACTCCATCCCGAAGCCGCCCTCATTAACAAAGTCCGGATGCTCAAAACAATCAAGCTGTAATTAACTGTCAGAAACAGTTAGTGGTGAAATGCACACATTCAGGACCGGTTTAATAACAGCGAAAATCTGCCAGAACACTGGCAGGTCCGTAAATAAGCCCTCCGTGAAAAAAAAAGATTAAATAAATAAATCTGCCCTCATATTCATTTTCAAAAATAGGACACACTTGTTCCGATTAAAAGTCCATTTATGGGTCACTGCTAATTCAATTGTCATTAATACCGTGTTCAACTCCAGCTGATAACTTGCACTTGCTGTGTTTCCCTAAATGCTTTCAGCCCGTATTTGCGAGCATATAATTGCTGTTAATTACAGGAAAATGGTAAAGCAATGAGAAATGGCAAGGAAACACAGCAAATGCACAATCATACAAAGAACATAAGCCGCAGATGAGTGATGCCATGCCATCTCTCGCCTCTAACACTGTGTTTGTTCTGACCCTGGAGGCTCATGGCTTCAGTCCCCATGCTGAATGAGTCACAGCACATATGGAACTCACTTCCTCTCCTCAGGAGACTCAACCATAAAGAACATGAGCATTAAGCAGGGTAATGGTCTTGATCAGGTTACTATACTTCACATTTTAAACAGTATCTGACAGACTGTTTATTATGAGTGTAATTTTACCCTGTAAAATGTTCAGTGTTAAATCGACTCATACAAGGTACATATTCATCTATCCTTATTTTCACGTCCGTGTCCTTTTTGCCATCTGTGTTTCTCTATTCTCCATTTTATTCTCAAGTCCCTAGAGTTTTCGCCTTTTTTACCCTCTGTGACCACTGTAGTCTGTCTGTCTGTCTTCCCATTCATTCCCTCTCATTCATCTCACCTGTTCTTCATTCAGTGTCTCCGCCTCCCACTCCTAATATGTATTTCCTTCCTGTCTTTCTGGCATGACTCTCACCTGTTTCTCCTTGTCTGTTTATCAGTTTTGCATTTATACCTGAATACCTTTCAGCTTCTCGTGGCTAGTTTGTCTTCTCTAGTTTCCTGAGTCTGCCCTTGTACCCCCCCCCCCCCCCCCGAGTCTTGCCTTTTTGCTGCCCTGTTTTTCTGCACCCTGATTTTGGGGATTGTCTTGGTTTTTGTTGTTCTGACTCTCTGTGTTTTCTTCCCCGTGCTTATACGTCTGCCTGTTGTTTGTCATCCCTGAGTCTGTTCTTGGTTCCCTCTGTGGGGAATAAAAATTTATTACCAGACTCTGAGCTATTTATGATATCAAGAGGGTCCTGACCTAATGGTTTTTGTTTTAAGCTAAATGTTTGCATTTGCTGAAATCCTCAAAAGGCAGGAAATTAAATTTATCAACCCTAACGCTAACATCGGCCTGCTTTTTAAAAGAAAATTTGGCCGCAATTGCTCTACTGTATCTGACACATTTTCATAAATTGAGTGCCTGCTTATCACTTTGGACAGTAAGTGAGGACTGGCTGCTGCCTGTCGATGTGCGGTCATCTGGCTGGCTCCTAACATTACCTGCACGTGATAACATTGCAGAACATAACGGTCAGATTAGCCGCATGTTAGCATTGTGTCTGCCATGTTAAGTCTATGGAAAGTTTCTATTGAAAATGTAAAATTTTGAGGTCTACTTCAAATTTGATAAAATGTACAGTCATGAAATTACAAACAGCGGGTATATTTCTGAATTACCCACAGAATGAATGGTCTTGGGTCAGGTTATTTTTGTGCAAAAAGTCCCTCTTAATGTTTTCTGTTTTAACAAAATGGCGCAACATAGCAATAACTTGAAGTGTGTGTTATTACTTTGAATCATGGATGAGTGGTGGATACATCTATCCGTGATAATTTATGGTTATTATACTATTTCCAGCCCTTTTACAGACTTTAAAATGTATTTGGTGCATCTGAGTTCTCATACTTTATTGTGGCATTCAAGCTCCTAAATTGCAATTGATAACATGGGAAAGATAAGACATCAGTCCAGTCTCATGAAGATGAACTATATGCAATCGTAAGTTATTTACCTGTGAACTGTTTCTGCCTATCTAAAGATAAGTTTGAGCCATTTTAAATAAATGGAAAGCTTGATCAAAATATTTTATATTCCTTAAAAAGGAGAGACAAAATGGTGCTGTAGAGTTTTACGGTATTCTCAAATGCCTTGAACCTGTCCTTGGAAATGAAGAATACAGGCTTTGAGAGATAATTACCCTGGAACTCTTTGCCAAAGTTTGTATGTCAAATGTCAAATGTCTATAAGGACAATGCAAACAAAATTAACAATGCATGAGTGAGAGAAGTAATGTGACTGAAGAGGTCAAAGGCAGTTTGGCAGTTTCTTTTGAATAAAACTAATTGAAGGCAACAAACAAAACCAGAATGTCCTCTAAATTCAATTATTGTGGAATTGTACACACTTTTCTTGTGCTGGCTTCTCTGAGTTTGGGTTTCAGAACAAAAGAAGAGACAGATTTGGTGCGCTGCCCTTGATGGACAACAACACTGCAAAACAGCAACATTGTGGGAAGGGCTCTAACTTTCTTTACTTGGCCCAAAGGCAAAGACAGGTAATGCAAGAAATTAAATAATATTGCACAATAACATAATTAATAATAACATAATAAATAATAAATAAATAATTGTATTATATTATAAAACTGATATATACAGTAGTGTGGCAGCACGGATGGTGCAGTGGGTAGCACTGCCACCTCACAGCAAGGAGGTCCTGGGTTTGAATCCCGGTCGGCTGGGGCCTCTCTGTGTGGAGTTTGCACGTTCTCCCCGTGTTTGCGTGGGTTTCCTCCAACAGTCCAAAGACATGCAGGTTAGGCTGATTGGAGAGTCTAAATTGCCCGTAGGTATGAATGTGTGAGTGAATGGTGTGTGTGCCCTGCGATGGACTGGCGACCTGTCCAGGGAGTATTCCTCCCTTTCGCCCAATGTATGCTGGGATAGGCTCCAGCCCCCCTGTGACCCTGTTCAGGATAAGCGGGTGAGGATAATGAATGAATGAATGAATGAATGAACTATACAGTAGTGCACCTTTCATACAAAGAATTGCAGCCCAAAGTGTTTTTAGATAAAGCAAGTATTCAAAAGTTCAAGTGAAAATGTAATAGTGAGCAATGATTAAAATAATTGA
The DNA here is from genome assembly GCF_963514075.1 of Conger conger. NCBI lineage: Eukaryota > Metazoa > Chordata > Actinopteri > Anguilliformes > Congridae > Conger > Conger conger. Next base: position 22,052,350 of record NC_083768.1, read on the forward strand.
GCAGGTTAAAAGACGAAACAGCGAATAAAAAGGGCAACAGAGGCAGGGTTAATGTGAGACAGGGGAAAAAAAGTGTGAAAGCAAGAGAAACATAGCATAATAAGTAATTACAGAGAGTTAAAATAATACCATTTACTGTAAAAGCACTACTGTAGGTAATTTAAGTAAAATCTGAGGTAAAAAGGTGAGTTTTAACAAGGTTTTTCAAAATTACCACACATCCTGCCTCTTTAAAGTGGTCAGGTACATTATTGCAACATTTAGGTGCATAAAAGGAAAAACTCGTCATGCTGCTCATAACGTGCAGCTTTAGGTACTGCTAAAAGGCCTGCAGGGAGGAATGGAGGGAACAGGGTGGACCATAAAGGGACAGGCATACTGATATATAAGAAGGTGCTTTACCATTATAGGTTTTGTGAACCAGTAATATGACCTTAAAATCCATTGTAAAAGGCATTGCACTGGAAGCCAGAGAATAAAAAAATGATTCAATACAGTCATATTTTCAAAACATGGAGAGGGCAATTGAAAAAAGGTAATATATTGAAAAAAAAACAAGATTTGCATGGAAAAAAGATGTGACAACTCCGATTTAATTCTCCATCATATCAACAGAAAATAACATGTGATGCACAGTATATTGACTTTATATCTGCTTCTTCTCCTGTTGACCTTTATCCACCTGTACACATACACACAGCGTTCTAATAGCGTACTAGCAATCAATTTTGGTTATGAAAATCGTAGCCTACCAGCAGTGCTTGAAGCTGAAGTGCCTGCACTCATTTGAGGGAAAACTAGAAGTCCCAGTACTTTCAATATATTGTTGGGTCAAGAAGTTCTTTAACAAGAGATAAGAGGCTATACAGTTTCACAAGCTGTTTTTAAATCATATCAAGTGGATACACTCAGAATTCTAAATTCCATAGAGGTCCCAGGAGGCATCAGCTGTTGTCAGAATTGACATTTATTTTTGGTAGGTCTATAAAGTTTGCAAAAACAAACCAGCAGGCTGACTATTCGGCTAGCCATTGTGATAAACAACCATAGCATGTGAGCGTAGATCCACTATTAAGTTTTGATATGCAATATCAAAACTTTCATAAGCAAAGGTACGCATATGGGCAAACTACAAACAAACAAATTCAAGCTGAGTAATTTTTATGGCCACACGTGAGTCTGTGGTATACAAGAGGGTGGACGGGCCAATGGGATGAGGACACAGTATGCACCCAGGGTTCATGGGAGTTGTAGTATCATGCATGCATGTAAGACATCAAACAGCAGGTTTGATCTCACTTACGCATTCCTCATCCACATCGCTGCACGCTGATTGGTTTGAAGGGCCAAACAACAAGCTCCAAATTCTTTTTTTAAATTATGAATTGGGTCCCAAATGGGTCCCGCCGCATTCTGCAAGGGCCAATTACAGCCGAGGACACCCATACACCAGACAGACTGCACCCCGACACTTGGCTGATGACATCGATGGCCAGTGGTCAGCCTGGTGTATTCCCGGCTTTAGATAGACGTTAGCTAAGTTAAGAAATTAGAGAATCGCAAAACTACACCTCTGAGCCCTTTCAAGATATTAAAACATGCACCTAAATTTGGACAAAAGTACAAATTTAGATAATTTTTGTAGTTCAGTCAATTTAAATTTGAAACTAAAGAAAAATAAATAAGTAAAAATGTCGGCAGGTTGGCAAAAAGGTTGGCATATCAAAAAATGATTGATAGCGGATTGATTTGTTTGCAAATCCTGCGCTGTTTGAATGACTTCTGACTGGTTGACTGACATTATAATTAGCACGCAATTATACCCTCATAACTGATGTACAAACAAAGATATTGGGAGGAGCTATCATTATAACCTCTCTAAATGCAAAACGAAAGGCTACGTGCATATTATGGATTTCTTCTTCAGAACATGTCAAAATGTGTGGGAATAACTGCGCTGAACATAGAAGAGGAGTGCCTGCTTTTATGCTCAGGATCACACTGTTAAAGTTGTGCAATCACACGATGATCACCCAGAGCACAAATCAACAGACACTCCACATTTCTAATTGGCCTCATTAGCTCAAAACAAGCAGCCTCATTTATTGTCATGAACCCAACCGCGATCCAGAGGAAAGGTTGGAGTTCTTTTTCGTCTGAATCAAGGACCTATCCACAGGTACGCAATCGAAAGAGGTCTAATTCACGATTGGATATTTTACATACGGGTGAGCTATACATAATCGAGCCTGTCACGGTTTAAGCACAGAGGTGGCAAGCGTAGACACCACAACGTATTTAAATGGGTCAGAGGCCTAAAAACACTACAGATTAGTCAGCGGAAACATGCCTCGGCACTAATCCTTCCTGAATTAATGTTAAACAATGATTTCCCCGACCCACGCATACGGCATCACGTCCGGAACGGCAGAGATTGTGTTGACTTTTTAAATGCACAGACATTTCAGAGCACGTCTTACGGTTTGTTTCCAAGGGGAGCGAGGGGAAAAAAACAATGAGCGTCTGTTTAGTATGCACAGCCAGAAAGGCCCGTTCTGTTCTCTCACAGAGAGAGTGAGCGACAGCATTGCAGGGAAATTAAGTACTGCAAAGCAATAAAAGGGCAAAAAAAACAAAAAAACAATAATATGGTTCTGATATGATTGTGCTTTTAAACTGTTGTAAAGTACACAGACCATCGGAGCAGCTAACACACAGCCACTTAAAATAAATACATGTAAAAATAAAAAATAACAATAATATTTATACCTGAATGAAACATTGACGATTTTTATGAGGGTGACAAACCCTTGTTGTCGCCTCTCGCAAATATGATACTCAAGACCCAGCAGGAAATGTAGCCAATCAGGTTACACCTCCGTGGCTGTATTTTTGCCGCAGTTTCTGTCCTGCCCCACGCTAGGCCCCACTCCTGTCACAGTCGATTAGCCCAATTCGATCTTCTGAAAGATCCGAAAACTCCCTGGGTGCTTCCAACAAGCTCTAAACTGGGTTTCCCGCTGAGACACTTTGCCTTGGCTGTAAAACCAACCATTTTTCATCTTTATTATTATTATTTTTCCCCAGGTCCAGATTTCAAATCTGGGGCATCACATTAAAAAATAAAAACCTGAAAAACGTCCTTTCCAACTCAGATGTGACTAATGGACCTTCCCAGCGAAAAAGCTCGACCCAGACGAGCACAAACTAGCCAAGGCTGGCTGAGACACGACATGACATGCCTCCTCTTCCACTGCTTCAGCTGCAGCCAGAGCTAATATTGCAAACAAAGCTAGCTATGCTATGTCAAAATATCTAGCTGAATATAGATATATTAACAAATGGTCATACCTGCCTGCACATGCCGGCAGTCTAAAGATGATTTACAATTAAAAAGCTGAACTCCAAGTTCCTTTAGTCTTTATCGGGTGGTTTGCTGTGCAAGCTCCTTTCTGCTTCCGTGTTAATTTACTCTGTTATTAGTGAAGATGCCAATGAAAGGAAATGTGCTAACAATGCTTGTTGAACCCACCCACAGCCAGCTTGTAGGTAGGCCAGGACAATTACTGTCAATGGGCTGAGCTGGCGCTGGTCAGAATGACAGAAAAAGATCAGTCAGCTCCACTCACAGCTTGATCTAAGCAGGCCAAAGTGGTTCATGCCTCACAGTGGAAAATGGACATTATTGTGCAATGAAATCCAATTTCCACAGCCAGTCGAGTCTGCACGGTCCGTTCCCTCATAGACTTACCCCAACAATCAGCACTGCATGCAAAACTGTTCAGAGACGTGAGGAGAAAAAAGAGGTATTAGCAAACCAGCTGTTACCTGCATGCTGGTAACCCACAACTCCAAGCAGGAGCAGAGGTTCAGTGAAGGACAGTGTCAGTTTTTAACCAGATAAAGATTTTTGAGATTTCTGCACTCTGCCTGCATAACAGAGTGCAAAGCTGTAGTAGTTGTGCTGTAGTAGTTGTGACATTGTGAATAGGTGTTTGGACCAACACGGTCTTCCAAACACAGGCATTTTGTGCAGTTATTTGTCGTTTTCTCCATAATTATTGGTCCAATTCACATCAACCGATGTCTGGGATAGCTAATAAGCAACCATAATCATAAACCACAGTCCTCAGGAGAAAAAGTAATATTGAACTTCTGGTGGAAGTGGAACTCCCTGAGTTCTGTTTGGAAGAGAGTCTTACGTTACATTGGAAGGGGTGGCTTACAGACCTGGAGTCAACTGCCCTGGTGCTAGTGAGCAAGATTTCTCAACCAGACCAGGAAGTGAACTTCCAAAAGGAAGCCAGTTTTTTGGCAACTTGGAGTAGATCTGAGGAGAAGGCAAACTCTGCCAAAACACAAAAGTGACAACGATTGTCACACCAAACACATAAAACAACAATGGCTCAGTAAAGGAGCATTAACGGATGGACATCTGGGATTTAAAAGTTGGTTTAGATTATTAAAAAAAATAATAAGATGGCTTGGCACAGTGTTCAGTTTAACCGGTGGCAAACGATGTGTGAGCTCACTACAGGTGTAGTTGCTTCCATAGTGCCAAAACATTTGGCATTCAAATAGCAGCCTGTAGCGTAGTGGTTAAGGTGCATGACTAGGATGGTGGTTCAATCCCTGGTGTAGCCACAGCGGTTGAGCCCTTGAGCCAGGCCCTTAACCTCTAGGGGGGTTTGTCTCCTGCTTAGTCTAATCAATTGCAAGTTGCTTTGGATAAAAGTGTCAGCCAAAGAAAAAAAGAAAAAAAAGATGCATCTGAAATGCAGAGCTTCAAAGCTGGCAGCGCTGAATTAATGTACGATTATATTCACAATATGCTCAGTGGCTAGTGACTTATAAAAGCCATTGACCTTCTCCATTGACCTTTATCTTTTATATATGAGAGCGAGGCTGAGGCCAAGGTGCTAAGAGTGGTAAGGAGGACAATGACCCGTAGATGCCATGGGCTTCTGTACTGTTATGCCAGCAGCGTACAGTAGTAGGAGATTGCATACGCAAAAAAAAAATGTATTATATATTTCGAGAGATGGTCACAGAACACAACATGTTTGGTCACCAAGGATGGATTTTCTGCCTGCTAACTTCAATGTTCCAGAACCAGGAGGACGTGGTGGGTAGCCGTCACGTTCCCTCTGCATGGCTAAGAGGGAATTCACCGTGCCTTGTGAAGGTTATGTTGACAGTCATCAGTTCCAACGCTGGACCAGCAGTGCTCTCATATCCAAACGCTTTCTTTAGCCATTGTTTCCTCAGATGGGGCCACTGTGACCCAGGGGTTGAGTAAGCACTTCAGAGGAACTTGAGTGGGAATTAGATTAAAGAAAAAAGAAAACGAATGATAGGGGAGTGCTAAGACACAGATGGGAATGTTAAACCCTTTCTCCATCTCTCTCTGATTTAAACCATGGTTTGGTTTAAACCAGCAGGACAACAGCAGGGTAGCTACACCCCTCACAAGCCGGTTTTGTCATGGAGGCTGCCTTAATTTTTCTGTGCTTTACAACTTGATTCAGTTACTTCTGAGGCTTTAATTTATGGCCCCCAGGCAACTAGTCTCATTTCATCAAATGAGTACGCTTTTTTTCAGCAAACAATGAAGTACGCAATGTTCACAGAGGTAGAGCAGCTAGATGGGTGTCAGCTGACTCCCCTGTCATTTGCCTCACAATGCTCCCCCCCGCGTGCATTCAAACAAGGCCTTCCCACAGGCCCTGTTACCCACCACTAAGACACTCAACAAGTCAGGCTGCACCATGCTATTGGGTCTACAGGGGTTGTGTGTGTGCGTGTGTGTGTGTGTGTGTGTGTGCGGGTATGTGTGTGCATGAGTTTGGGTAGGGGGTGTGGGGACGAGAGTGCACATGATTGGTAGCTTGTCTTGTCGCCGTGCAGATCGACAGGCTTCAGACCTGTCACCGGGCAAACAGGCTCCAAGGCGAGGACAGCCAAATCCTGTTCTGCCCGTGGGTGTATTCTCACACCTTTTTCTGGCAGAGCTTCCCCTGTCCTCCAACTCGTATATTCCAGGCTTATTGAAGTGGTGCAGGCGGTCCAAGTCCCATCTCCCTCCCTTTGTTGAAGCAGCTAGTGCCACCATTGATTTTCCCAGCAGCAGTGATCACAGCCGATGTAATTACAGGCGTGGAAGTGTGGAGAATACTGACAGATCAGGATTTGCTCTTTTGGTCGGGGACTCTGTTAAGTACAATTCTCCTCTTGCAGTTACTTCAGACATGTGGTTGACAGTTCAAAGTGTAAGTTCTGCTAATCGACCCATAATCGAAGGCAGAATTATATCAAGCATGCCAGAATGTTGAGTATCTGAGTCACATTATTGTGACAGAATATTGTTCAGTTCGAATGCTGGCAGGATTTTGTCTGTTTGTAGCCATAAGCAATGAATTTGTTGCAGTTTATTTGATGTTTGTAGCCAACATTTCTTGCATTTGAATTCAAAAACAAGTATGAGAGGGCCAATTTTGCTTATCTACTATCCACTGCAGGGCCTTTGCCATTTTTTCTGACTTCGTTTTACAAATGTTTTTACACACGTGCACACGTATGCACATGCACACTCACACACACTACGAATAATATTGACGAGCAATAGCACCAGTACCAGACTGTCTTGCCAAATAGCCATTTCCTCATATACTGTATTTACCCCTGCCAATGTGCTGCAAGACTGTTGATCTGACCATTGCTGTAGACAGAGTGTTCAGTCTCAATGTGGAATATAGTATTAAATCACTGTTTTTTTATCTGGCCCCCAGAGCCTCCCACCCCACCATCCCATTTCCTATTAGCCAATTCACATCTAGCATGTGACATATTGGACTAGCCAGGCAGCATTATAAGGAGGGTTAGCGGCCTGTACCCTTGAGCAAGGCACTTAAGCTGAACTGCTTCAACATATTAAGCAGCTGGTATACATGGATAAGGTATAAGCTATGTAAATCATCCTCGCTAAGTAAATAAATAATGCAGTAATGTAAGAGGGAAACAGGCTCATCGCATGTTCAGCAGCTCAGTGACTGAGGCGGAGAATGGCCTGAGGCACAGTGAGCGATCTTCGTCTGTCCCTACTTACTCCAATGCTCAAGCACAATGGCCCATGAGTTCTGTCGACGCTGATCCTTCTAGACTGATCAAGACATACTGGCTCTCCTTCCACTACAGCAGAAGACGTATGTGTATCAGAGGTAGTAAACAGAAAGATGAATTTTAATGAATTTTAATGAATTTTAATGAATTTTAATGAATTTTAAACAGGCTCAACGCACATGGCTATACCGTGGCTAAAATGAAGCGTGCCCTAACAACAGCAACAAAGAGGCTTGGTTTAATGGAGGTCCAGGCACTGATTATACATTTATTCCTCTCTCTCTTACCTAACTGCTTGGGTACAGGTGTATCTCCGTACTGCAGTCCTGTGATGAGGAATCCGAAGGCAGTCCAGTGAAATGACCTCAACAGAAGCTGTGAAGTAATTCTAAAGGGCACACTGATGTCAAAATTAATACAGTCACCTCAGACAAAGGCCAAAGGTGTCACATCGTCGCCTCCCCAATTTAAAAGCAGGGTGTCTCTCAACATTACCGGGCGGATACACTGCTACAGCCAGTGGCTGAATAGCCTGCTGGCCCCTGCAGGCATTACATTAACATCAGAGCGAAGCACAATGAGACGTCAGTGCCAGCCAAACGTTAAATTAACGGCAGGGCAACGTTCCCCACGTCTCTCTTCACGCGTGCTCAAGCGAGTCCTGAACGATGGAGGCCTGTGCAATGAGAACTAGGCCAGGTGCCCGACACCTTTAGGCCAGACGCCAGGCACAGACGTATGGCAGGAGCCCCGTGGACTGTGCGAAGGCTTCTGAAGCTGAAGGTGACATCAGCGGTACAGCTCCTGCAGCGAGACTCTCGTGGTCCACCTGACTGCTAAGGAGGTCAGTAGGCCTGGGCGTTGGCAGGTGTCTCATGACACTATGAATGTCCCAATATGGGGATGTCTAATAAAAGTAAATAAATAAAACAGATCCTGCAAGATTCTCAGATGGTACCAAATGCAGATAAGAGGAAAATGTAATTGAGGAAAACATTTTTGAGAACGATTAAGTAAAACTTCATCTTTAAGAGCATTGTAAGGAAGTTGAGTGAACTCCTCCTTCCTCACAGGTTTTACTGGGTTTTTTTTGTCCATTTAGCAGGGGTATTTCATTGTGTTTATGTGTATGGGATACACGGTAATTGCCAAGGGGAAACATGCGGATTTATGGGTAGGTTTGTATGGCTGTATCTAACTCTCTGCCAGGCTAGTTTTAGTGCAGCAAAGGCATTACTTGGAAAAGAAGTGTGGAGTTTAGCCAGTAAATCCATTGTTTTGTAGGTAAGCCATCGTGTAATATGGACTGGGACAAACCATTCATCGACAGAAGTTCTTAAATTGTGGTGGGAAAATGGAGATACAGAGAGAAGAGGGAGTGTTTGGTACAGTGTAGGAAGCGCGGCCGGCATGCGTGTGCATGTTTATTCCAAGAAAGCGCACGCATTGAAACTACGGTAGAGCCATTTTGCTCTTGTTTTAATCAGTTAACTGCGTAGGGTAGTTTATTCCTGAAACAATGCAAATGGTAAAATAGAGGAAACAAGTGGAATGAATATGCTGAAACAAATTTTGTATGTGTTTGTTTGGTGATTCCTCGTTTAGGAGGGGCGGTTTAGTCCATCTGGGGGATAGCAGTATTTCAGTTGGGAATAACGAGCGAGGGGCAGGGGGGCTTCACTTTATTATTATTGACTGTTTTATTATTTTCTCCTTTTTCACAGGGGACTTTTTTTCAACTGTATTTGTTTTTCATTCGTTTTGTTGTTTGATTGACAAAAGCTTTTTTGGGATTTTGACTCCAGTGACTATCTGGCTTCCCTTTTTTACCACATCTCCACACTACCAAGAGATAGGCATACTTACTATACAGGATTTCTCCCTTGAAAATACTATAAAATAACATGACAATCTCAGTCTCAGCACATTTGCCAAATGTGTGCCCCTTTACCTGTATTTGTTATTCTAAAATATGTTTGGGACCTTTCTGTGTGGGGAGGGGTGGGTATGGCTACAGAGTCCGCGATTCGGAATCAGATTTGCTGCAACGGCAAAGGAGACGCCCAGATACAGCGCAGCAAATAGACAAGCCGCACAGGCCCGTTCAAGCAGTAGAGTCAACCATGGAATCTCCTCAGTGGAGACAACTGAAGTTCCACGAGGTGATCAACTGAAATGTTGAAGCGTTGAAATGTCTAGCTAGCATCTGTTTCAAAACATAGGTTGAGCAGTTTTTTTCAGCAGGGATGTTACTTCTAGCTATCCAGCTTGCAATGTTGCTCTCTCCATATGAGAGTGTTTCTACAATATGGGGAGGACTGTTACTGTTTATAGTTGTTGCTCTGTAATTCTTAGCCCTGCATCTGTCTCAGTCAGAGGAACACATTTCCACAGGGGAACTGAATTCGATACAGCATGCATGCTGGCTACATGCACATGTCATGGCACGGTGGCGCAGTGGGTAGCACTGTTGCCTCACAACAAGAAGGTCCTGGGTTTGAGCCCCACCCGGGCCTTTCTGTGTGGAGTTTCAATGTTCTCCCCGTGTCTGCATGGGTTCCTCCCATAGCCCAAAGACACAAAGACATGCAGATGAAAATGAGCTAACTAAAATAGCTAACTCTTTCACATTGATGTGGACACTGAAAATGTTGATTAATGTGCACTAGTACAAAAAAAAAATGTTACCAACTTGGCTAACAAAGTTGCTAACATGATACGCTCTGTACAATAGAAATAAAAGTTCAGAATAGCTAAATACCAAATGTTTAAAAACAACAGCTGCAACTGCACTAGGGAGTAGCTATCATTACAATAATAATTTCCCCACAAGTGCACTTTTTGTTTTAAGATTATTATACCACTGCCCTATTGCTACAAATGTCTATTCAATATATCTCTGACCACCTCACCCATTCTCTTGACATTTTGCTAGCAGTGCTCAATTTTTTTGTGTTTCTTGTCCTCAACTGAGAAGTGAGTAAGGTTCTAGATGGGAGGAGCAGACTTCTTTGATTGTAAACACAGGGCCACAACAAGGCCAACAATCCTGCCTGCATTTTACTGTCAACGTAAGAAAGCATGCTGTACAATGCTAGGCAAGAATGACACGCAATACTAAAAAGCCTTTGAGGTTTGGGGATTCTCACACAATGCATTACAAAAGATAAAACTGTTATGAATACTTAATTTTAGAAAACTGTGGGAATAAGGACGGCCCTACAGTTCGACTGCTTTAATAACCTTATCAGTTCTGTTACCATGGGATGGTTCCCTAATCTAATGCCTTTAACTATTCCCGTCCATGTTAAAACATCTACCCAATCAAAACCATGCAAAAAAAGCATTTGAGCTAATCAAAAGATTATCATAACCTTCAGCTATACCTGCACTGATCACTGTGAAAACAACTATGTGAAAATCTACAAAAGTACTTTGATATCCAAATTTGTTGAACAAAATATTTGCTCTCTATATTCCAGAAGAATTCAACTGGCATTTATTATTATTACTATACTCATTTTCTATTAAATATTTATTCTGTTTTGCACACACTGTACTGGCTTCTAATTTAAGCACACAATAACTCACTACAGAATGGCAGTGGTAGTGTGCCGAGTGTTAGTATGACTTATTCTCTTCTGTTCCACTGGGAGGTTTAACAAAACGGTTCTGAATGAACATCTGTCAGTTCATCACAAGGTGAGCCCTATCACTGCCAATTCAAGGCGCAGAAAAGGTGGCACCATCTGCTTTACCTTATTCTGCGAAGATTTATATTTTAACCTTTAGAGCACGACTAGCGAGGCATGGATGCATTTGTTTGAGGTTATCTCTGGCTTAAGTCATGCAGAACAAGCCATTAAAATAATAATGCCAAAAAAATAAATAATGAATAAAAATAATACAAAATGGATAGCACTGACATGAATTAATCAACTAAGAGAGAGAGAGAGACAGAGACAGAGAAAGAGAGAGCTTTCTTGTCCTTAGCAGAATACAGTATCAGGCTCTTCCTCCCCACAGATAGGGTGGGCGTTGTGCTCGGAATGGCAGTCCAGTTTGATCTGGGCCTTCGACTGCAACCCAAGCCTGGGACTAGAGTCTCATTATCTCTCTCCATGCCTGCACTGAGCCCCCTTTGATGGGCTGCCCAAGTTGCCTGCTGTCTAAGGGTGGAGGCGTAAAGGCTCACAGAAGACTCACTCAGTCCAGCAGCAAATGACACGGAGGAACAGGCCTTTGCTATTAGTTGTTAAAACAGTATAATGTATTCAGTACAAAACAAATCTGCTCTCTAATTAGTTAGTGACACGTTATTTACTGATTACTATGATATGTAGGGTCGTATTGATTCCTGGGAAGTGTGGCCAATAGAATAAGCCAAGCTTTCTGTTGAGTTTGCCGCTTTACTGCTGATTGCTAATGCGATGCCTTCCTGCAGTTAGACACAGTGCTACTGACATCAGAAACTGCCAGCCGTGCAGCATTCGAGTCAAATGCAGCATTTCTGCTGAAATGTATCTGTCGGCAGCAGTGTAAAGTATGCTGGAGCTGGCTGCATCTTTTCATGGCCAATAACACAGAAAGGTTCTGCGTGACGTTTTATTAGCGCCGACGAAGTCAGCAGTGTGAAAAATTGCAAAAGGCTCCCTCTGTGAAGAACCTCCTTCCATTCACTGTGACATTGCTAATCCAGTTACTACACAAATTCTGCCGCAACAGCTTTTTGCTGGGAGGGGTAAAGCAGAGGGGTAAAGGGGGGTAAAGAAGGGATACAGCAGAGGGGTAAATAAAAGGTAAAGCAGAGGGGGGAATAAAAGGGGTAAAGAAGAGAAGTAAAGAAGGGGGTAAAGAAGGGGGTAAAGGAGGTGTAAAGGAAGGGTACAGCTGACGGGTAAAGAAGGCGCAAAACTTCTCCAGGGACTGTATTATCTATTCTCTATATATTATAATTAATAACCTGCCTGGTGGACATGTGGAAGTTATGACCTCCAATTAAGAAGCTATAATATCCCTAGTGGACATGTGTTATGTATAAAAACCCAACGGAGTATATGGAAGCCGAAACATTAAAGAGTATGTGGAGGTTATATGCTAGCAAAGGGAGCATGCTGATGCCGAGGGAGCAAGGATATGCGTATCCCCTTTCTGCAGGCACAGGTTTTCAAGCAGTGTGGCGCTTACTGTATGTAGCCTCCTGTTAAAATGAGGTGAAAGTAAGCAGCAGGGGTGGGGAGTGGGCTGTGCGGGGCTGGGCGTTTGTGTGGGGTAGTAAGGGTAGGAGGAAGAGGGGTGAATGAATATGACTCCCTTACTCGCACCGCTATTAGTACACAAGCGGCATGATCCATCATGAAGGAGTGTTTTAGTTAAGTGGTCCATTCAGAGCGACTTAAAAAAAAATGCAATTTATTAGCCGTCCGTCTTGCTAACATTAAATTCCAGCAAGCCATTTGGCCGGGGCCCAGGCGCCCAGCGATGGGACGGCTCTGAACATCGTTCCGCGTGCGTCCACAGCCACATTAACGGCCCAAGGGCAGGAAGTACAGCAATCAAAAAAATCTAATCAAAGTGCCCATCAGACGGACGGACTAATGGGGAAAATGAAGAGACTGCAACAGGAAGACATCATAATGTCGTTGAGTGAACCAATGGGGACCTCCGGTTATATACTTTATCCTCCATCGCCACAGGACTGTATCCTGTTACAAAGAGTAGCAACGTTTAACAGCGCTAACGTGACAGCGCAGTGCTAGCTGCCGGCTGAATTGTAATCTGTTCCACTATGCACTTGAATCTCGCTCCCTTGAACTGGACCACTTGAAATTTACACATCACCCAACTGTGTCTCAGTGCTGTGTCCTGGTCTACAAAAACAGCAGGGGTCGCATCCTACACTGCAACCCTGACCCTTTTCCACCATTCCGTTGCCCTGACAGCAACACTCTCACCTGCCAAAAGGAGTTATGTGCTTCATTTACAAACTGTGAAGGTGACTGTACCCTGGTAAGATTAATCACAGTTTAAGCAGAGCATCTATAAATAGGCATAATGGAACAAAGTCATTAAAGCCCACCTATTATCCATGAATAGCTGTCAGCATTTTACTTACAATTACTCTTTAATGTGGAGCTTCAAATCCATGTTGACATTTCAAGAAAAAATGTAAGTCAGTCTTTTCAAATGGACCCCTGTGGAAAAATAGACAGAGGTCCAAGAAGAAGTTCATTATCATATAAACAAGCCCTCTGCCCACAGGCCTCTGCCCTCCAAAACATAAACACCTGAGAGTAACTCTCACTACTAAGCTGGATTGGACTGACACAAATCAAATTAATTTATGTGGCACATTTGTCACAATATTCCAGTTGACCCTGGTCTATACCCCCCATACGAGCAAGCCTAGGGCGATCATGCCAAGAAGAAACTCTGTGGGTGGGACAGATAGGAAGAAACCTTGAGGGGAACCAGTCTCGAGAGCAGAAGCCCACAATCCTCCAGTGGATGACTAAAGGTGTGGGTTTGAATGACCACACTCAGTCAGTTGATGTTCATGTCAGCTAGATGGCAGTCCTGAGGTGGCAGCTGGCACGACTGGCGAGGCCAGGCAGCGACGGCACGGGGGCGGGGGTGGCAGGCAGTGACAGACCGGGGGTGGGCGGTGGGGGAGACATCGGTGGTGGTGCCTAAAGTAAGCCTCCAGACATGAGGGGAGAGCTTGAGAAGATACTGGCTCTGACAGAGCCTCAGTCGTCTAACACTGCGCTCTAGTGAGTCGCTGCGGTGCGTTCGACGGGCTGACGAATAAAGGCTGTCGTCGCAATAACCCCAGAACGTAAACACGCGAGACTGCCGTCACTCTGTTTGCCCTCCCGTCTCCTCTTGTCAATGGCTGACAAGCACCGGGGTCCCTATTAAAGCTGATTGGGTGGCTTAATTGGTACCGCTGCTGGTAATTCGGGTAATTTTTCACGATTACGTTTCTTTTCTGTTTGGAATTAAAGGAAAACTCCAGATGTAGAGCGGCAGCGTGAGCCATCATTTATATCCATTATCCTCATTTTCAGCGGGTTTATTGAAGGCAGCGGTGCAGAATGTCGGAGGGGTCCCTTTGAAAAGAGTTATCGAGTACGTGCACGCTCCCTCCCTTTCTGTCTCTCTCACTTCTACACACTTTCCCGATCACACATCTGTTGTGATCTCGATTACTAAGCTGATTACGTAAGTGGACACAAAGGCACAATCAAAAATGTATGAATAAAGTTAATGACTAATGACTAAGTGGATTAGATGGGACAGGGGCTTCTTTCTTAGATACCGTGACTGCTGTTATATGACTGAGAATTAGCAGTCATGATGGTATTCCTTTGGTGACGGTGACGGGTTGATAAAAATGGGAAGGTCATTGGGTTCTACATGGCACTACGGAGACATTTTAAAGGCACCTTTTACAGCACATTTTACAGCATTATTCTGAACATGTAAAATTTGCACCAACACAAAATAGCTGATTATGATATTGAATTCACTCCATGGGAACATTTGATAATAAATTCAGGTTATAAGACCATATTGAGCATGCCCAAAAAAGCTTTTTGCCCAATAACCTTGTGAACTTTTGAACCTTACACAGTCAATGAAGGTCATTGCATCCAGGCATTCCTCGCGTCGTTCTTCTGTGAATACTGATAAGGGCTCATGATATGACCATGATGCGCTGTGCATGCATTAATGACATGACTGCACAGGGGAGACAACATGCTGAAAAATATGAGCGTAGACAGATTGATCGAGCGTACAGTACACCTCACCACTTTCAGGAAATTAATGCGCTGCTCTGTGGGCTGGGGTGAGGAAGCCCATTCAACTGTGTGCTACAGGACTAGCACGTAATTGCAGCATTCATCCTGATCTACACAGTTTGGAAAGGTCACATAAGGTCCAACCGTGAGCCCTTTGCATACATTTCTCTACTCTTAAAACCTCCCCCCACACACACACACACACACATTCATTTGCATACACACATGCACACACATACACTCACACACACACACACACACCCACACGGAAACACACACACACATACTGGATCCCAACACCACTTTCCCGACATGATTAAGGTTTCCAATTTTCACTTAGCTGGTGGAACAAAGGAGCGCTCAATATCTCACCTTTCCCAATTACGTTGTATCAATAACAATTCACACCCGGCCCCAAATCAAGCGGGCAGCTTGACACTCAATTGGCTTCTCATTGCTCTGCTGCTTCAATTAGCGATTATATTTACCTTCCGCATGAGCTGGAGGTGGCAATTACCTCTGCTGGGGGGAGTCTCTGCGGCTAGGCATCACATATCCACAGCCACGGGGAGTGGTTCTTTCCACATCCTTTCTAGAGGATATGCACATTGACAACATGCTAAATTTCTTCCCAAATGCCATAATGCAAACCGGCATCAGGAACCATGCCAATTTTTTGCCACTGCTTCTCCCCAGACTTTCAAGTCAATTCACAGGATTTCAATGCACGTGGACAAATAATAGGGCCAGCTGAACTGAAGGTCACTTGACAACTCCATTTAACTTTTTTCTCTTTCAATTTGCACACAGGTTCTCTAAAAATGGCCGCCTAGACCCTCACCAGGCTGGTTTCAGGGCTGACCACTCACCCCTCCTTGCAGTGAGCAGCTCCACTCTGCAAAGATGGCTTCTCTTTTCTCCATTTTAGTCACATTACAACATTTGACACAGTTGCCCACCTCCCCTTGCAGTCTTCCCTAACTACCTTGGGGATCTGTGGCACAGCTCAATTTGTTTGCTTCCTAAGTTGATAGTTGCTCTTTTTAGGTTGCATGGGAGGTGCAGTTTTGTGCCGATAACCTCTGTACAGGTGCCTTTGAGGATTTAGGCCTTGGTTCTATCATCTGCTCCCTGCTCTTTTCATTGCTCTGCAGATGACACACGGTGTACTGTATCTGTAAGATATGACAATGCGCTGGCCTCAATGTGCATCTCAGATGGCCTACAAGACATTTAGAGCTGGAGGGCAAACCATTACCTGAAACTGAGCTTAGCTAAAACTGAGATGCTGTACCTACCTACACTTTACCTTTCACTCACCCTGGATAGCCTATAGCACATAGACTGTCTTTACCTGCTAGGAGTCTCAAACTGCGTCTCAGTGAACATCACAGGAGTATATTGGGCATGCAGATTCTTCCTGTTTAACACCCAGGGAATCCACCCCTTTCTCACCTCATCACCTACTCAACCCAGCTCTTAGTTCAGGCACAGACTAATTCCTCTCTGGACCTGGCTTGACCCTCCTTGGCGATCTTCTGTCTTTCTTGAAGCGCCTGTAATTTAATGTAAGGTTCTCCCTGAACAAAGGGAGATTAAATTCCTATCAAGGAACCCTCTGACCTCAAGCCCCCTTCATCTCTGGACTATTTTGCCCAGCCATTATAATTTCTTAAAAAATCATCTTAAACAAAAAAGGAGGTCATCGCCTTTTAATAATGTTCATGGCTAAAAAGATATTTTGTATTCAGCGGCAAACAAATGAATGAGACAGACAACTATGAATTGATTCCGCCATCTGCCAGAAAATAAGGAAATATGTCTGCTCTCGGATGCACAGATATGAAGCGAAGCCTTCACCTCTCCTCCGTAAGCAAGGAGAGCGTCCTTAATGATGCTGCGCAAAGCCTTCCATGCAGTGTACTGCAGAGCATTACACATACTGCTGGCCACACACCAATTCATTTTCATAAATGGGTCTGATTAGCATCGCAACGCCATTAACAAAGTTGGGGAGGCAGGCACTGCTTTCCCCAGTGTGAGGGGACAGCGTTGGCATTCAAATGAGCCAGTTCTGCGGGGGATAGGATGGGAGAGGGGGAGAAACCCTTCCTGAATTTAAACAGGTCTCATCGCGCGGATGACGCACAAGGTGCGATGTCAGGGAGACGGAATACCCTGTCATTAGAGGGCAATGCCAATCCATAAGTACCCTAATTGAAACAATTTGGCAATTTTTGCAAATTATAGTCAGCCTCTGATGCTATTTTATGCCGGTCATAAATTGCACATATGAAAGGACTGCTGGCAAGACCTTACAGGACACAATGTCTCATTTATAGGCAACACGTACATTAATCAGTGTCGTAAAACACAACAACAGAACCACCGTGCTTTACTGCATTTTTTCTCAGTCTGTCCACTTATAACATCCATTCAACTGCTTGATACAGCAGTGATTAAAAGTGATTTTCTATGATTGCATTAACGTGACTGAATATTTAAGGCAATGACAATGCGGGTGATAAATGCAGTATTCTCAATTACATATCATTAGTCTCTTCTATTATTCAAATTGTCTCTCATGGATAGTCATCTACACTACTGCTCTGACCTCTGCTCCAGACTGCTGTTCTGACCACTGCTCCACCCTGCTGTTCTGACCACTGCTCCACACTGCTGCTCTGACCACTGCCCCACACTGCTGTTCTGACCACTGCTCCACACTGCTGCTCTGACCACTGCTCCACACTGCTGCTCTGACCACTGCTTCACACTGCTGTTCTGACCACTGCTCCACACAGCTGTTCTGACCACTGATCCACACTGCGGCTCTGATCCACACAGCTGCCCTGACCACTGCTCCACACTGCTGTTCTGACCACTGCAGTAACAATTCATCGGTGTGATATCACTCCATCTTTTTGGGCACACAGGTGAGTTGGAGCCATGGGCAGGTGTAGAGTTGGTGTACCAGCCTTACCTTCGAATGCGGCTCTGAAGCCCTGCCCGCTGACAGCGTAATCAGACAGGAGCCACAGCGTGAGCATGGGGCCTGAGCTGATGATGGGGGCCGGGAGCTGGAACCCCGTCAACCTACGGAAAGAACGGAGGGACAAATAGCACTTAGCCACAGGCTGCCTGCTTGTCTTGCAGAGGTACAAAAGGAGGAAACATGGATGAACCTTAATCAATACACAGAGATAAGGAAAAGCAGAAGCTTATCAAACATTCCAGTCATTTAAATCAATTTAACAATAGAAAATTGGTCACATCTTAAAATTGCTTTAAATTTTTATTGATGGTCCATCCCTCTTTCTGGCTAATTCAGTTTTAAAATATGGCGGCAAAGCCCAATAAAACTTCCCCAGCCTTCGGACCCACGTCCTGTCTCTCAGTGACCTTGTTTGCTGAGACAGTAATCGATGCACTTGTTCGCACTGTGGGCAGAGACAAACACACAGGCCTGACCGGCAGCCTTGGGGCAAACAGTTTATCCATGTCAGCTGAGGCATGTCTCTCTGAGACCGTAGCACACATATCACAGTGTGTAACGCACCAGCCAGAGAGCATTTACAGGGCTATTACACTGCAATCAATGTGGCTATTAGGAACGATCATGGAAAGATCAAAGTTCACAGCTGGTTAAAGTGGGAATACTGTATCCGTCAGTGCTAATGATTACGCTAATCATGCCAATAACCATAATATCCAGTGCCCTGCTGCTAGTATTATTTATTCATTTGACAGATTCAGCATTCAGCATTCAGATTTTCTTTTCAGAAAAAGCTTTTCGTACCACCTACAAAGCTGCAGCAGCAGTATAATGCGATGCCTCTTAGCCTGAATGCTACAAGCATTCCTCAACACGAGTGTAAAAAAATGCATAGAACAGGGTTGTCCCACTTGTCACAGTGTTGGAAATATGACAGAAGGTTGAGGTCGAATTGGACCTCATATTTGCATGACTACAATGCCATGGAGAATTATTGTGCCCACCTGGGATTACCTAAGTAAGCGGTGCCTACGGAAAATGTCCAACAGCATATCAAGGAAGTAATGAGGCTCACAATGGGCCTGTTTTACATGGTGTAACACTCATTAGGTTTTGTGTCAATTAGGGTTTCTAAGAAGAAACCATAGTCTTTCAGGTGAATACTCATTTTTATAACAGTTAAGTGTACTAGTGCTGGCCCTGCTGAGGATTAAATCATGTTAAACAGGCATGGTATTGACCATTTCCACTAATTTTGACACCTGAAGCTATATGAGAGAAGGAACAATAATTATGTGTCTCTCAGTTCCCAACTAGTGTACTTTCTTTCAGTTCAATATCAATGTCTGCACATTTTGAATGATGGCAAAGGATAAGTCATATTTTCATATATGAGTCATGAGTCATATTTTCACATTATTCCAAATTTCACAGAAAGGCTGTTCTATTGACTTCTCCCTTTATATACTGATTACCAGGCATTGCATACAATAAATGGGCCATTAAATTTCTCCTTTCCCAATCTGGCGGCCATTTTGTGATTTTTGACATCACAACATGTATCAGTTCAGCTCACCAAATGGCTGCTATTGCAACCATTAGCTGGATGCATAATATAATTTTTTTTAGCACATTTTTATAACATTATTTTCAGAAGCATTTCCCTTCAATTCTATTTTCAAAATGGGATGTGTAAGGGCAGGATGTGTTTAAACAGAATACATAAGCTGGTCTGTCAGAAATATAAATGAGGGCATTAATATTTAGATGTGTGAATTTATGCAGACAGCCAAACGATGGCCAAGCTGCATGAAAATTTGATTTTACTTCTAAAATATGTCTATTGTGTTAAAAAGCACTTTGCTTCCGATATTCAGTGAATAATACCACAGTTGGAGCATAAATACTATCCCACCAATACATCTGTGGCAACTTCTTTGAAGAGTGGGTCTGCTGGAAGCTCAATTAAAATAAGCCAGTAAGCAAAGCAACACTTGATGAAGTCAACCAATGAAAACCTCTTTGGTATAGTAGAGCATAGTATACGTAAACATGGTGGATTGTCCTCAATCTGTAGGGACACTCCTCTGATGTCCTGCCTATACCCTAACCCCCCCCACGCAGGAGAGACAGGGGTGAAGTGCACAGAGGAAGGGGAGGCAGAGCAGGCTGGTTTGCGGGTGGGGTGGGGTTGCGGTACAGTTGGTAGAGAAACTCTCCTGATTAAAGCGGTCCGTAAACAGATCTGGTCCCACGGGCCAGTCTGATTTACTGGACTAGTGAGCGGCTTCATAATAAAATGTGATTAAATGGAGTGTCAGCGCATGAATAATGACCCCCACACTCTGACCATGCTCGTGCGTGTGGGGGCCGGGCCCCACAATCCCAGGGCAAGCCAGCCACGTCTCACGGGAGTCTCTCTCTCTTTAAACTCTGACAGGGAATTATGGGGAAAAACAGTCTGGGGGAAACAAAGTCTTGGAAATGGCATGCCCCTCAGGGACTACCTATTGCCAAAGAACAGAGACTGGGATAGCAATAGATGATATATGCACATATTTAATTGATAACACATACAAATAATAATGAAAGAGGAAAAAGTAATGACATTTTTTCACCTTAAAATGTGATGTCTGTTTCCTACCAGAAGCATTTAGTATAAAGTTTTATATAAAGCGAAGGAACACCTTGTTAGTTGCTCAATTTCATATTTTCAGCTTGCTTTTCTCACATCACAGTTCATGCACCTGCGGGGATAGTTTATATACTGCCACCTTAAACTTGCTGCTGAGGCAGACACAAATTGATCTGAATTAGCAACAGACGAATGGTTGCCTCCCCAGTAAACAATCCAAGACTAAATCACGCCGTCATTCCCGTCTCTTTTGCCAGTTATCCGTAAGTTTTGCTGAAGCAGCTATATTCCTCGGGGGGGCCAAAAGGAAGCAGCAGCAAGATTCTGACATGCGAGCAAAAGGAGAGACATTACGAGATAAATGATGGAGAGGAGGACAGAATGCAGTGGGGTGGCGCGGGGTTATTTATTGGCAAACACAGCTTCCTCATTACTCTTACTTCTATTTTGGCTGAAGGAAGCAAGCTTTTTTGGGGTTCCCTTAGGGGAATGTTGCGCGTTCGTTTCCGGCCCGTCGACGGTTGTGCCGCACCCTCCCCTCCCCGGGGCGGAGGCGCGCAGCCCTACCCCACCTGTGGCTGGGGGTAGAGGGGCGTCCCGCTCTTCCTCCCGCCGCCGAGGTTGGCCAGATTTATTGACCTGTCGGGGCGGAATGCTGCGTCGGACACAATCGAGCCGTAACTCTCCCTCCCTCAAGGCCCGAAGCCCCGACCCTGACAGCGAGCGGCTCGTCTCCGCTCGGCCAGAGCCGGTGGTGAGCGGAGCTGAATTATATTCACGCCGCACCGCGGCCTGGCACCCAGCGCCGGGTCAAAAACGGGATGAAGCGGAACAGCCTCACCCGTCACGTCAAACGCGCTGCGGTGTCTTCTCCTCCACTGCGAGAGGGAAAGCCAGGCTGGGAGACAATGCCGGACACTGCACTTACTGTCTAGCCATGTTTTCAGGCCTAATGACTACGGTTCTCTGAGATAATGCATGGAATGAATCGACAGCAGCAGTCATTATATGCAGCATAGCCAGAGGTAGGGAGAAACACTCGTCCCTATGGTCTGTGTATACTCTGTGCATACAGTTGCTTCACCAAACACAATGTTTGATAGACAGTATACTGACCTCCAGATTAACTGGTCATTGGATTATGGCAATGTGATATTCAAGTAGAACAATAAGCGAGACTAGTTTCGACTGCAGTAGTTTCTACTTGCTCCAAAGGGAAGGCTGCCCTCTACTGGTCCACAAACCTTTTTCCGGAAAATTCGGAAGTGCTCTGCATGTGTTCATAAATAAAAAGGAGCAAGGACAGGGATGTGTGGCAGAATTCTTTTTTCTGACAGCAGAGCATCACACGATGAAAATCACTCCCTTCCCACGGAAAGCCGTGGGAATGATTGAGATGGTCCTCCAGACCGCTCAAGGCCATTCAGTTGGCAACCCACGCTCTAAATGTCACGCCACTGAGAGATTTGTGGTGAAAATGGGTTTCTGGAGGTGCGACCCATGGAGTCCACAAGGGCAATGAGATGTGTTTGTCTCCTCTGCAGATCCTTGTTAGCGTGTTGCTATAGCTTCGCCCCCTTGCCAGCACCAACTGTTCGGACCCGTTCCAAAAAAGACAGGAGACCGTCGGCTGCCCACGAGCCCTTCTGTTGCAATTTGGGCCGCTCCGTTGGAATCGGGGTACTGCTTAATTAACGGGAGGTGAAAAGCTCATTTAAAAAAGCATGGATAAATGGAGGGACGCATTCACATAGAAAGCCTTTAATCTTTCTCGCCACATAGACTTTCACTCTACAGCGATGCTGCTTCATACGAATAATTAGGCAATGATATCCATTTAGCTCTTCTGCTCTTTATGCATTGAGTCATTGCACTCCGGGGGCTAATTTCAAGGAGGCTTGCCACCTTCAGAACTAGCTGCATTGTAGACAGGGGTAGCTTATAGAACCATCGGTAAGGTCACCTGTTATGACCTTAAATACGCACAGGCACACTGTACGCAGGTGGATCTCATGGCAAAGATTTAAAAGGCACGTGGAACAAATCGTAAATTATATGAGTTTCCATACTGTGGTGGAGGAAGGGGGGCGGTTCCCTTCCAGGCATTTCCACCACCAACTACTACCAAGTCAGCCCCATGGCCAGCACCAACGCCACTGGACCTGCTGCAGGATCCTGGATCGCGATGCTATAAAGAGGACTCCCAGCTGCTCGCAATGGAGGAATCAAGGCAGCACAGACTTTTTTGTGTTTAGTTCCTTTTTTCCTCATTGGGGAATTACATTGTGTTGATTTTGTGTTGATATTGTGTTGTCCAGGGGACAATGTCATTAAGTTTGTGTAAATAATAAAATCGCCACTGGGCAAGTTTGACCATGATCTAAATGGCAAATGGTTGGCATTTATTTAGCGCCTTTATCCAAAGCGCTGTACAATTGATGCTTCTCATTCACCCATTCATACACACACTCACACACTAACGGCAATTGGCTGCCATGCAAGGCACCGACCAACTCGTCAGGAGCATTTAGGGGTAAGGTGTCTCGCTCAGGGACACTTCGACACAGCCCGGGCGGGGGATCGAACCGGCAACCCTCCACCTGCCAGACGACTGCTCGTACTGCCTGAGCGAAGTCACCCCCTCAGTGTCCCCGTGCCCCCCACCAGTGCTGAACCACCCATATAGATATTATATAGCATCACAATAAATATAGATATTTGCATACAAGAAAAATACATTCAATGTGTTTCTTTTTAGTATATTACAGTTGCTATTTGTGTACAATTTGAAGAAGACCATTACACTATACAGTTGGGTAGGGTATGAAACTGAGAGTCCTTGCAGCCTAATTCCTACCACAACCATTTTGAGTGACAAAATGGATTCCAAAGGTTTTAATTTATACGTATATAGTTATATATTATATAGTATAATATAAAGACCTTAATGCAAATATTGCAACTGTCGACTGTAACGAGTCAGGCTAAGTATCTAGGCTGGATTATGAAATACTTAATCATTCCATGATTAGTGCAGAAAAAAAAGGAGAATGAGGAACAGCCAAGGACAAAGATAAATAATTCAAGAGAAGGAAGCTCTGATATAATGCAGAAATCTGTGCACTTTGACTTTGTGCCATTCCAAGTAATGGCAAGTGAAAAAAGTCATCAAGGTAAATGATTAGTCGTCACTAACAGGGCATGCTGGCAAATCACGTCACACTGAAATAAATGTTCATGAATAATCACGACTGCTGACATTCATGTCAATATGTGTGTGTGCTGTTGTGCCCTTACATGGAACATTCTAGTCTCCCCCTACTCTCATTTGGTTATGATATTAGGAACATCAGACCTTGGTTTGCAACACCACCCACACAACAAATATCACTCAAAATTGTTTTATTTTCACAAATTCTCATCAGCAGGTATTTTTGATTCCATTTTAAAGCAAAGAACTGAATTGTTCAATGGGCTGTGCTGTCTTGGAATGGTTCTAATCCAACAGGGTAAAGTAACTATAGCAAATGTCTTTTTAATGTCCCTCGTGTGTTTGATTCATGCAAATTAAAAGACAGGGAGCAGTGGATTCCAGTACATTTATCGAGCTGACCCACAGAGGATAGCAATTGTCTGAATTGAGTAATTAATGGAACATTTAATTATCTTATCTCCAAGAGCATGCTTACAGCCATTAGTTACATGTAACCACTCACCAAAGGCTACCAGTTGTGCAATAACAGCATGCACACTGGCCAAATATCTCCCTAAAGCCTGACACCTACTGCTGTGCAAATTGGATGGAGTCTGCTTCCTTACCCAGAAAGCTCTGTGTTCCGTTTGTTTTGGTGCCATCCATGGGGTTGGGGTTTAGAAATTAGTCAATTACAATGAATAAATTAATCAACTCTGACAAATAAAACAAGCTGCTGTCACTGTGTTTTTAGTCCTGCTTAAATCACTTTACAATAAACCGCAGGCTAAAAACAATTAAGAATAAATAAAACTACTTCGGTATTGTTGAATTCTTCCCCTTGGCAAAGTGACTGGTCTAACTACAATCTATACAATACCCTTTCCCTATAATATGATGAAGTGCTTGTGATGAGAAAGGAAATTACATTCCTGTTTGCCTGATTAAAAATGCTGTGTCGTGCAAGCAACTGCATGTCTAGGGGATTTTGCTTTATTCTAACTAACTCTACACACAAAACAAGAGCTAATATGTGCATATAAATCTGCATCGCCAGAAAGCAGACGGTTATTGATTTGTAATTAGCCACGGGCACCCAGATGGTGGGCGGTGGGGCATCTTCCATGCTTCCAGACCTTCAGACCCCAATATTAATTATTCAACTGTTGCCTTGACTCTTCACAGTAAAAGTTTGTGAGCAATGCAAGAGAGCTCTGAGTTAGTTTCTGGTAGGCTCCTTCAAAAGATACTCAGCCTCCAAGGCAAAAGTCGGCAGTTCATTATCTGTATATATTTATATTCTTCTTTTTTTTATCTCCCTGAATTCAAATAAACCCCCAAAAACAAGGTTTACGGGCAGATGAGATTAGATGGGCAGACGGGCCAAGTTGACCAATGGAGTACATGTTTTTATTTGTTTGTTCTTCCTGTCTCATCTCTCCTCCTCTAGCCCTCTCATATTTTCACACTCACTCTGCTTGCTCTCTCTCTCTAAGTGATGCAAGCTCACAGTGTGTGTGAATGAGAGAGTGTATGTGCATGTGTGTGTGTATGTGTATGTGTGCGTATGTGTGCGCGTATGTGTGCATGTGTGTGTGCATGTTTTTTAGTCAGTGAAGCACTCCACAAGCAGTGCTGCATGTTTTGATGTTGCAGTGTCGAGGTGCAAACAGAAAAGTGCTAAATATTTTACCTGATGCAGTGTGAAATGTTTACGACTTGCAGTTAACTGAAAATCTGACATGAATTACAGCCTTTTCAGTACATCGGTGCACTATGTACAAACAAACACATATTAGTGTGCTTTCTTGGCTGTCTTCGAGTACATAAACTACCAGAGATCATTTATCACGTGAAACACAGGTTCTATAGCATTTTCAGTCTCTGTAGGCAAGCGTGCCAAGCACTATACCCTCCTTGCATAACATGCATTATTTAGCTTGTACGCATATCTTCAAACAATTTATTGGACTGCTTTCTCATGAACTACCACTGGACACTTGTCATTGGCTGTTTGTTTGCTCTACTCCAAAATTAACAGTCATTTTCTGCACTTAACCCTAAGTGACTGAAATTACTATGACTGCACAGCTGTAAAGTTGACGTGAAGAAGTGGAATTTAGCTCCTTAAATGAAATAGATTGGAAGAGAATGATTTGCTTTTCCCCCTTCTGCTCAAAACACAAGTATATAAAGTGGGTTCTTTGTCATCCGTATTGATCTGACAATGTCAGTCATGTCTCATAGCTACAATATGATAAGGAGCTCAGTGAAGATCCATCCTTTTGACCCTAAATGTGGTGCATGCAAAACACAATGCATGCATTTCTCTTACTGCAGACAATTCCATTTTTATTTTCTTCTGTTTTAAATTTCTTTAGACACATAACACGTATCTCTATGTAGTGCTACAAGTCTGTAAAACTAATGCAACAAAATTATATTGAACACTAAAAACAGTACTGCACAAAAACATCCTTACTGATGTCACTGGCACTAAAAGTACAGATTCCCTACTCTTGACTTCTAATTGTAAAAACATTGTTGTTGCAACTGTTTAATGCTGGGCCTAATGAATAAATAAATCAGGCAGAAAGTACAGCTTAATTGAAATACCGTGCTCTTATAGTTGCTCAGTAGTGAACATTAGTGAAGTAGAACCATATAAATAATAGATAATTTGCTGATCATACATTTTCCTTCAATAAAGTGAGTGAATGCAGGTGTTCATTTTGTAATATAAGTAAAACATGTTTTCATAAAAACAAGTGTATTGTATTGTGAAGCAACATGCTATCAGTATCTGACAGGGATCTTGGGCACCAGAATTATTGGCACCCTTAATACAAATGGAGAACAAAGGCTGCATATAAAAAACATGGATTATAATATATATTTTATGTTCAAACATATGGGGAAACTGTATAGTTTTATTTCAATACAATTACTCTCATGTCTCATTGTTTTATATTTAGTAATCTGGTTTTTTCTAAATACCAAAATTATTTGCACCCCTCACAATTATTATTGATCCCCATTGCAAACAGCTGGGAGTCTAGTTCTGAAGGTGGCAAGCCTCCTTAAAAAGTGAAATTGTGAAATTGCCAATGACATTGTACTTGAAACAACTATATTGTATCTTTCCATCACTTCCTGTTTCATATTTTTTTAAATGTGTATAAAAATGAGGTAACAAGCATGTAAACTCCCCTTGTCAAACATCAGCATGGGAAAAGCCAAAGAAATGTCGATTTATAAGACACAGATGGTAATCGACCATCACAAATCGTATAATAGGTACAAAAATATACATAAATGGTTAAACATATCGCTTAGCACTGTAAAGGCTGTAAAAAACAGATTGGTTGTGTCTTGGGGTCACCAAGTCTAGAAAAACATAAAATGGCACCTCCATACCAACACACTCTTTGGAGGGATGGCACAAAGCCCTTTCTGAACACAATAAACAAAACCAAGCGTCTTCAGTTTGCATTTTCTTCAGGAAATACAGCCCTTTAATTTATTTAAATATTTGATACGGTGAGCCATCATGTACTCACACCCACACACATGCACACACACTACACTATCTGTAGTACAATTTCAAAAATAATTTGTATGCATATTATGCATGCACAATAAACAACACTATAGACGTTTTGCCTTAATGAAAATGGCAGTGAAGTGGCCAGGTCTAACTGCCTCCCGATCCCATTCTATCAGCTCTTTGTTTTGTTGTAACCTTTTTAGGTACTGCTTGGCAGCCAGTTAATTAAGATGCTTTAACATCCCATAAATCCCATGGCCCTGTGATCCATGCATGCAAATAAATAATCTAAAGACATAACAAACAATATATCTTTAGATCATTTATTTGTTTCATTGATTAATTTCAGCATTGTGTTGGGCAGTGGTTTTTAGTTATGGAGCAAACATGTGATCGCCTGAACCATTTATGCAATTCCACGCAGTGGCGGCAGCTATTTAGGATGGGCCCCAGTGCAAGATTTTTTTATGGGCCTCTGACAAAAAAAAACAACCAAGATGCAGATACACGCGCACAAACGCATATAACCTAAGCATGCACGCACACACACGCACACAGCACCATTAGACAGACAAGTTCTGATAAGTCAGAACTTCCAGGTCACTTCCCCTTTATTAAGGGATACAATTTATACTTTCTATATCATAAGGTTTTTTAAAACAGCCCCCTGACTGATTGGTGGAATGCTAGGTTTACAGCAGAAAATCAGTCCAACAATTGAACAAACAAATTCACGGTAACTACTGGGAGAATTAACAGCTTCCTTGGCTAATTTGAATTTAAATGCAATACGAGTGAAGTACATTTACGGACTTATGACTAATGTTAATTTATTATTACAAGATTGAGCAATGTAAGAATGAAGTTAGTTTTTTTCTGTAAAATAGACATACGGTGTACATTTAGCATTATCACATAGTGTACAAAGAAATAATCTTGTAATTGTAATGACCATAACCGAGATGAGTTCGCATATTTAAGGATATATAAACAAACACTACTGTTGAAATGTAAGTGTCTCCATCTCCATGACCCGAACCAGTCTGGCTTCAAGAGTGGCCGCTCCACTGAGACAGCCCTGCTCGCGGTCACTGAGGCACTCAACTCTGCTAAAGCCAAATCCCTCTCCTCTGTCCTCATCTTCCTCGACCTGTCGGCTGCCTTCGAAAACAGTCAACCATGAGATTCTGCTCTCATCGCTGTCTGGGTCACAGGGTCTGCACTTGCTTGGTTTTCCTCCTACCTCTCTGGTCGCTCCTACCAGGTCACTTGGAGGGGCTCAGTCTCCGACCCTCACCCCCTACAAACTGGAGTCCCACAGGGCTCAGTTCTTGGGCCTCTCCTCTTCTCGCTATACACCATGTCTCTTGGTTCTGTTATCTCTTCCCATGGCTTTTCTTATCATTCTTACGCTGATGACACCCAATTCTTTATTTCCTTCCCCCCTGACACCCAAGTCACCACACAGATCTCTGCCTGCTTGGCTGATATCTCTGCGTGGATGACTTCCCATCACCTGAAGCTCAACCTTGCCAAAACTGAGCTTCTCTACATCCCTGCTAAGTCCTCTCCGTCAATCGACCTCTCATTGACTGTTGAGGACTTTGTAGCTTCCTCCTCCCATACGGCAAAGAATCTTGGGGTGACTCTTGATAACTGCCTCACCATGGCTCCACAAGTGTCCTCCACTGCCAGAACCTGCAGGTTCTTTCTGAATAATATACACTGTATCAGTCATCTCCTGACGGAGAAAGCCACCCAGCTCCTAGTCCAGGCGCTCGTCATTTCCCGCCTGGATTACTCCAACTCCCTCCTAGCCGGTCTCCCAGCGTGTGCCATCAAGCCCCTCCAGCTGGTCCAGAATGCTGCAGCCCGCCTGATCACCAGTCAGCCCAGGTCGGCTCATGTCACCTCGCTTCTCATTGGCCTCCACTGGCTTCCTAAATGTGTGCCCTTTAATGAACTGAAAACCTAATATTTTTGGCTGGATGGCCAATGGGATCAACAACAACAAGGGATGTAGTCTACCACGTAGTTGGCACATGACGTGTGTACACAAAATGTCATGACTGTAGGTCAAACGGGGCAAGAGATACTGCTGTTAAAAGTTTGCCATTTCAATCGGTTGCTATAGTGCCCCCTTTGGCAAATCAATGCATAATTCATGACATTGCCTTTTGGCATTACCCTCTACCAAGTTTCATAAAAAGCCACCAGTTGTTTAAAGGACTCCTATTGCGAAATAATAAAAAAGTATAATAATAAAACCAACAATAACAATAGGATGCCTTCACCCCATTGGTATAATACCATATGAGATCAAAAACATTCAATTATACAGGGGAGAAATGCACAACACAATACCATATCACGCTGCTTCAACCATATGGTACATAAGTCCATAGCTTATTAGTTAAGTCAAGTTTATTTGTATAGCACATTTTCATACACAAGGCAACTCAAAGTGCTCAGACATAGGAAGACATTACATAAAATGTTATTAAAGTAAATTGTTTTTAATTCTAATCTTAATAAGGATAATAATAATTATAATAATGCTATAGTATCTAGTATCTGCAGTTTAATCTTCTTTCCTTTTTATTTTTTGGGGGCTGGGGTGTGGGGAGTGACTACAGTAGGGAAGCTGGGCGCTCATAAATGCATTGAGCCAGTTGGGATGTTGAGTCTTGTGAGCTGTTGCCCAGTCCGCAGTCCTGTCTCATCCGTCCAAGAACAGCGACATCTGGCGAACTGCTCCAACGTCCTTGTCAATTAGCTGTGTTCCCTGGGCGCTGGATGGTTCCCATGGCATCTGTCTCTGAAGCCCAGAACATTTGGAGAGAATGATAAGTACTATCATCTCCAGGCATGCATGTGTGAGTACACAGGGAAGGTTTGGAAGAGGCCATTGAAGCAGGTGGTGAGTGTGTGTGCATGTATGTGCGTGTGTGTGTGTGCTATTGAAAGTATTTAAAATGTATGAAATATTAGGAAAGAGAAAGAGAAAGGGAGAAGAGGCAAAGAGAAATGCAGAGATACAGAGAGAGATAATCTGATGAACTAACATCATTCCCTGCACATTACTACATACACTAAAAAAATGATTGCTGAAAACTGTGCACACAGTATTATTAAGTATATGCAACTTCACCTTCAACTTGACTAATTGTGCTGAGTACCTCATCAATTGAAGTCACATATACTTAATAATATTTAATGCAACCACTGTCCATAATTGTTTTAAGTACATCCAATGACTCACTCTGTGCTCGCACACTAGTCGACTGACAACACAATGATCCTGTATGCATTTGTATGCCTGTGTTTATCATTCAAACCAAACATCAATTTGCTTTAGTCATAATCAGGAGTTTATATCATCAAACCACCAAATCAGATTTCACATTTAATAACAAGAACAGCACTGATACAAGAGAGCGCCTGCGTAGCATCTCACGCCGCTTGGTTATTCATTTAGTTATTGACATCTTTAAAGGCCTCTGGGTTTCAAACCTCACCGAATACACACAGCTTAACTTTTAGGGCCTTTACCTCTTTTGATGAGCTCCCTCGTCCTATCGCAATGATCTGCTGCTTTGTACCCTGCCAAGTAAGTGATTTCTTTTAGGAACGGAGGAAAGAAAAAGCCAATTGAAATTGGTCAATTGAAGCAAATTTCAACCATGGTTATACATCTGCCCGTCTAAGGAAATGGCTGGACTGATCCACCAAACAGAGAGGATTTTAGGGGCCTCAGATGACATATGGCTGACCTCCGCTTAACCCCTCCTTCTATGGATTTCCTCTCTCAGCTTCCCCCCTTTCTGTATTCCATAAACCCCTGACTGGCAATTATCTTAAGTAACGGAGAAGAAAGATTCATGGGTGCACAGGAATGTCGAGCAGAAGCTTCACTACCTAGTGGGAGAATGGAGGAGGTGGGGGCGGCTATGGCGAGGGGGGTGTGGGGGTGGTTGGTGCTGGGGCACGTACAGCTGGTTTTTCCCAGAACTCCCCGCTGCGACATTCCTCTAGATTATCCCCCAGGAAAGAGCAGCCCGTCGATGATCAATAACGTCGAGGGGGAAGATTAGTTGCTGAGATGCAGGCCTCTGTGCTTTGTTAGGCCTGCTTCCCTCTGTCAGAATGTAGAGACGAAGCATTTCCCCCGCCTCTGCATCAATTCACCCGCCACCCAAACCCAACGCCCCCCCCCCCCCCCCCCCCGTCACCCTGCCCGAACACCCCTCCCCGCGCGCTGCCTCGGTGCAGTGTGGCCCGCAGAGGATTCTGGGCCACCGGGACTCTGCAGACGAGGGACGCGCAGATCCCAGGCTCACGGCCACGTTCCTCAACAGCTGCCCTCATGCATATTAATGGCCGCTCGTTATGTGACAAGAAAGGGTGACAGAACGGAGGGGCCCCCCTCTGAGGCAATATGCACACGCCCGCCCCCGCAACTCACTCTCTTTCTCTCTGCCTGTCTGTCTGTCTGTCTCTCTCTCTCTCTGCCTGTCTGTCTGTCTGTCTCTCTCTGTCTATCTCACTTGTTCTCTCTCTGCCTGTCTGTCTCGCTCTCTCTGTCTGTCTCACTTGTTCTCTCTCTGCCTGTCTGCCTGTCTCTCTCGCTCTCTGCCTGTCTGTCTGTCTCACTCATTCTCTCTGCCTGTCTGTCTGTCTGCCTCTCTCTCTCTGCCTGTCTGTCTGTCTATCTTTCTCACTCTCTCTGTCTCTCTCTCTCTCGCATGCAAAAACACGCAAATGCACACACACACGCACACACACACACACACACACACACACACACATACACCTGTGCATGGGCGTGCCTCTGAGTAATGAGCTGATGTGTGAAAATGGAATGGTCTCTTAGGGGCACGGTGCCACTGATATCACACACCGCCTGAAGCACAGAACATAAGGACAGAGCCCCTCTGTACATGCCACATCACACATGCTGTCTCCAGTGGCTGTTATGCCATTTCCAGTTGTAAGGGTGAGAATATTATTTCATGTTTAGGCTTCTTTTATATTTGTATGAGGGTATACATCTAGTCATTTGTAGATTGTATGTATAAAATATGTGGGTTTTCTCTTTGCCAATTTAACACTGATACTTCAGTCTCATTAAGTGACTGATGCCAGACTTATATGCCCAATGCGGAGGTAGTAAATGTCCTTCCACGGAGGGCAGTCAAACTGCATAATGACCAGCTCATTATCAGTCATTATCCTGCTTACACAGTAAGCGTTCCAGAAAATATCCAAAACCCTGTGCAGCTTAGCAATTAACTTTTTCTAGTCCCTGTCTCAACTGGGTTACATAGCACGCTAGCTTTATGCTAGATTTGCCATCACGTTACCTAAAATTAAAATTCAGTTTAGGTTTTTGTCAAAATCGTTTCAAATGTTTGTTATCATGGATAGCTAGCTTGTTAACTACGGAATTATGTACTGTGGCACCCCTGCTCCTGCATGTTGTGCCACATGGGTGGAGAACCCTGGAGGGACCCGCGCAGAGCAACCGCGCGGACGTCACGCATTAGGAGAGGTCTGGGAAGGAGTATATCTTCCTAGAGAGGTGATGGGAAGATCAGCACCTTGGAGAGAGATCCCTCTACCTGCAGTCCAGGACCCCGGACAGCGCACATGAGTGAGCAGAATGGAAAGGTACTGACTCAGCTGCAGCCTGTTTCCTAACGAGCAGGGAATGGTATTTAAGGCGCGGTCGAGGCTGCAAACAGGTTCAGTCGGCACCCTTCCTGAGCGTGTGAGAGGGAGAAAGGCAGAGAGAGGAAGGACCGTCTATGCCCTGCTGTACTGACCCTGAAGGAGACCCCACCTTTACGAACGGCAACCCCAAAGACCCGGAACGGACGCCGGACACGTGAGCCAAACAAAAACCCGTCCTACTTACCCTATATCTTTGTGTTTCCCCCACCCAGCCCGGACGTGGCTGAAGAGGGAAGGAGGGAGGAGGCCCTGGAGCATACCCCAGTCTGGGAAGAACCTTAGTTTATTTTTGCCTGAACGGCCCCTTTTATTTCTCCAGTTTTCCCCTACCCTTGCCCTGAGGGGGGGCGCTATCCCCAATACCCCAAAAAAAAAACACAGAAAAAATAAAAAGAATAATTTTTTCTGATATCTGCTATCTCCTGTGTCTGGTTTCCAGCTGCGCCCGCCCACTGCACCTCAGGATCCACCCCGAGGCACCACATATGGTGGAGAATGCGGGCACACTGATGCCACGCTGTGGAAGTTGGTCTGGGCAGAAGAACCGACACGAGTGAATGGAAGCCACACCCCCTGGGGAACAGCGAAGAAAGAGACGACTGGCTGCCCCTACACTAGCCGAGATGCAAGGTGTAGAAGCAGAGGAGGGGTCCAGAGGGATGATGATGGAAGCGGTCATCAACGAGCTGGCCAGGTCCCAGCGAGCCCTGCAGGAAGCGGTGGTCGAACTCTGTCGCCTATCTCCTCGTGACAGATCAAGACGAACCCCCCGAGATGTGTTGATGAAAATGACGGGCGACGATGATGTTGAAGCATATCTCCATGTGTTTGAGCGCGCAGCTCAACGCGAAGAATGGCCACAGGCAGACTGGGCGGCCATACTAGCCCCCTTCCTGACGGGGGAGGCCCAACAGGCCTACCGGGATATGGCCATGGCTGATGCCATCGACTACCTCAAGTTGAGGAAAGCCATCCTGGCCCGATATGGGTTCAGCCTACCCGCACGAGCCCAACGATACCACGACTGGTCATATGACGCCTCCCAGCCTGCCCGGTCCCAAATCGCCGCCCTGACCCGCCTGACTAAGAGCTGGCTGGCTGAGGAAGATGGGCCACCCCTGTTGGAGAGGGTGGTTTTGGACCGATGCACCCGCGCCCTACCGAAGGAAGCCAAACGGTATGTGGCACAGATGGGCCCCACCTCTGTAGAACTACTAGTAGGCCTCCTCGAAAACCATCAGGTAACCCAGAAGATGCTCCAATCAGACCGTACTGAAACCCAGAGCCGCACAACCAGGGGCCCACAGCCTGTGAAGCACCCACCGGCCCGCCCTGACCCAAATCGCCGGGGCAGACCCGACGCAGGGAGACCATGGCCCGTGTGGAGATGCTACCACTGCGGAGAGGAGGGGCATCTGGCCAGGAGCTGCCCTAGGAAGGAGGTGTCCATGCCCACCGCCAGTGGGGGGAGCAGCCCACCGCACCCCTGCCTGTACCTGACCACCTGCTGGGCGCACCAGAGTACGGAGGCCCCAAGATTCCCGATACGAGTGGGGGGCCAGGACACTGAAGCAGTGCTCGACTCGGGCAGCGCCATCACCCTGCTGCGACCAGACTTTGCTGGAGAAAAGAGGGGTGAAGAGGTGGCGGTGGAGTGTATCCATGGGGACACCAGGAAATACCCTACGGTGTGGGTGGACCTAATCACCCCACGGGGGACGCACTCGGTAAGAGCAGGGGTAGTACCGAATTTACCTGTACCTGTGTTGATGGGAAGAGACTGTCCGTTGTTCCAGATCTATTGGGAGGAGGGGCCCCGGTCTCTGAACAAGACGAGGCCACGGCAACCCCGACGGGCTGCCCACCGTACCCCCCAACCAGTCTGGGCAGTGACGTCCGGGGACAGTGAAGGAGAGGCCCCGCCACCAGAGAGGGAACGCCAACCAAGCGCCCCGGCCACCAGTGGAACCGTCACTGCGTCCGAAAAGGAGCTTGGGGAGGCCCCGCCCCTGGACAGAGAAGTCCGTCTGGCCTTCTCGGAGGGCCCCCGAGACATGAGTGAGGAGACCGAAGCACCCACTCGCTTTGGCACTGCCCAACTAAACGAACCAAAGTTTGCTCAAGCCTGGAGAGAGGCACGAGACATTAACAGGGCACCACAAGGGGCGGTGAGTACGCCAGCTTATCCCTTCTTCAGGGTAAAACATGACCTGCTCTATCGAGTCTGTAACCCACAGGGGGAGGAAGTCGAACAGCTGCTCATCCCACAACCGTTTGTGCCCCGAGTCCTCTACTTAGGCCACACTCACCTGCTGGGAGCCCATCTGGGGATGGAGAAGACCTACGAGAGGATCCTGGCGAGGTTCTATTGGCCCGGGGTGAAAAAGGCTGTAGAGGACTACTGCCGACACTGCGCCGTGTGCCAACTCCACAGCCCTAAGGTAACCCTTCGAAACCCACTAATCCCCCTGCCGGTCATTGACGTACCCTTCAGGAGGATTGCGATGGACATCCTGGGGCCCTTGCCGAAGTCCAGCCGGGGACATCGATACATCCTTGTGATCCTGGATTACGCAACCCGCTACCCGGAAGCTGTCCCGCTCCGGACCGCGACAGGAAAAGCGGTCGCCAGGGAGTTGTTCCTGCTTTTTAGCAGGGTCGGGATAGCGGAGGAACTCCTGACAGACCAAGGATCGTGCTTCATGTCAGGGGTCCTAAAAGAGATGTGCCGGCTGCTACAGGTGACCCAGCTACGAACCTCCGTCTACCACCCCCAAACCGACGGGCTAGTGGAGAGATTCAATCAAACCCTCAAATCCATGCTGAGGAAGATGATTGAAACTGACGGTAAGGACTGGGACCAGCTCTTACCCTATCTCCTCTTTTCAGTCCGAGAGGTGCCCCAGAGCACGACCGGCTTCGCCCCTTTTGAACTGCTATATGGAAGACGACCCCGGGGGTTACTAGACCTGGCGAAGGAGGCCTGGGAACAGCAACCGTCCCGAACCCGCAGCCTGATCGAGCATGTGGAGCAGATGGACCGGCGGATGGCCCAGATCTGGCCCATGATGAGGGCCCACATGGAACGGGTACAACGGGAGCAAGCCAGGCTGTATAACCGGGGAGCACAGGTGAGAGAATTCGCCCCAGGAGACAAGGTGATGATACTAGTCCCCACCAGTGAATGTAAATTTCTGGCCCGATGGCATGGACCGTACGAGGTCGTGGAGCGCACGGGACCTGTGAACTACCGGGTGAGACAGCCGGGACGACGACACCGCCTCCAGATCTACCACATCAACCTGATGAAGAGGTGGCATAAGCCACCCCCGGCTCCGACCCCAGTCCTCTCCGCCCAGTGTGGGGCCCCAACAACCCCTGACGTGAGTATTGGAGAGCAGCTGAGCTCCCGCCAGAAGCAAGCACTACGTAAGCTGGTGGACCGGAACCGGGACATCTTCTCGACTATGCCCGGCCGCACCCACCTAATCGCCCACGACATCAGCACTGAACCCGGGAAGACGGTGAGGCTACAACCCTACCGAATCCCAGAAGCTCGCCGACACGCCATACAGGAGGAGGTGAAGAACATGCTCGACCTCGGGGTCATTGAGGAAAGCCGCAGTGCCTGGTCCAGTCCCGTGGTGCTGGTCCCCAAGCCGGATGGGAGCTGGCGGTTCTGTAATGACTTCCGCCGGCTGAACGATGTCTCCCTGTGTGATGCGTACCCCATGCCGAGAGTGGACGAGCTCATTGAGCGGCTGGGATCGGCCCGATTCATCAGCACCTTGGACCTGACGCGAGGGTATTGGCAAGTTCCCCTAACACCCCGTGCCAGGGAGAAGACTGCCTTTGCGACCCCCACAGGCCTCTACCAGTACACAGTACTCCCCTTTGGCGTGCATGGAGCCCCAGCCACGTTCCAGAGGTTGATGGACCAGGTGTTGCGGCCCCACCAGAAGTATGCAGCAGCCTACCTGGATGACATCGTCATCCACAGCACCGACTGGGACAGCCATGTCGACAAAGTCGAAGCTGTGCTGATGTCCCTGAGGGAGGCCGGGCTGACGGCTAACCCTACGAAGTGCCGGCTTGGATTGGAGGAAGCAGCCTATCTTGGCCACACTGTCGGGAGGGGGCGGGTGAAGCCTCAGTCGAACAAGGTCGACAGCATTGGCACCTGGCCCCAACCGGCCACAAAGAAACAGGTGAGAATGTTCCTGGGGCCGGTGGGTTACTATCGGCAGTTCATTCCAGAGTTTGCAGCCCGAGCAGCCCCGCTACATGACCTCACCAAAAAGGAGC
The DNA here is from genome assembly GCF_963514075.1 of Conger conger. NCBI lineage: Eukaryota > Metazoa > Chordata > Actinopteri > Anguilliformes > Congridae > Conger > Conger conger. The sequence continues at coordinate 22,089,682 of NC_083768.1, forward strand.
AGCCCAACCGGGTCCAGTGGAACCCCCTCGCCACTGCAGCCTTCCAGGACTTACGGGCCGCCCTGGGTGAGGAACCTGTACTAATCTCTCCCGACTTTCAGAAACCCTTCGTGCTGCAGACCGACGCATCGGAAGTGGGCCTGGGAGCAGTCCTGTCACAGATCCAGGATGGGGTGGAGCATCCAGTGACATACATCAGCAGAAAACTCCTCAGCCATGAAAGGAATTACGCCACGGTCGAGAAGGAATGCCTCGCCATCAGATGGGCGGTAGGTAAATTAAGATATTACCTACTCGACCGTGAGTTCTTGTTGGTGACCGATCATGCTCCCCTAAAATGGATGTACCTTAACCGGGACAGCAACGCCCGAGTGACCCGCTGGTTTTTAAGAGTTGCAGCCTTACCGGTTCAAGGTGGAACATCGCGCTGGGAAGCTGCACCAGAATGCTGATGCGCTATCCAGGAGAGAGGATGGCCTAGGGGCAGACGCTCCCGCCTGGGGCGTGGAGCAGAGGGGGGGAATATGTGGCACCCCTGCTCCTGCATGTTGTGCCACGTGGGAGGAGAACCCTGGAGGGACCCGCGCAGAGCAACCGCGCAGACGTCACGCATTAGGAGAGGTCTGGGAAGGAGTATATCTTCCTAGAGAGGTGATGGGAAGATAGAGGTGATAGAGAGATCCCTCTACCTGCAGTCCAGGACCCCGGACAGCGCACATGAGTGAGCAGAATGGAAAGGTACTGACTCAGCTGCAGCCTGTTTCCTAACGAGCAGGGAATGGTATTTAAGGCGCGGTCGAGGCTGCAAACAGGTTCAGTCGGCACCCTTCCTGAGCGTGTGAGAGGGAGAAAGGCAGAGAGAGGAAGGACCGTCTATGCCCTGCTGTACTGACCCTGAAGGAGACCCCACCTTTACGAACGGCAACCCCAAAGACCCGGAACGGACGCCGGACACGTGAGCCAAACAAAAACCCGTCCTACTTACCCTATATCTTTGTGTTTCCCCCACCCAGCCCGGACGTGGCTGAAGAGGGAAGGAGGGAGGAGGCCCTGGAGCATACCCCAGTCTGGGAAGAACCTTAGTTTATTTTTGCCTGAACGGCCCCTTTTATTTCTCCAGTTTTCCCCTACCCTTGCCCTGAGGGGGGGCCCTATCCCCAATACCCCCAAAAAAAAAACACAGAAAAAATAAAAAGAATCATTTTTTCTGATATCTGCTATCTCCTGTGTCTGGTTTCCAGCTGCGCCCGCCCACTGCACCTCAGGATCCACCCCGAGGCACCACAGTACATACAGTCATATGAAAAAACTTGGGCACCCCTGGTCAAAAAGCCATTTAAGTAATTTTTTTTTTACAAAAGATTACTTTTTATTTAAATTGTTTACAGTTAAAAAAAAAAAAAAAAAAGGATAAAGGCCCTGTGCAATAGTCTGGGAGCCCTGTCAGTTAGTACCTCTGGCAACTATAACAGCTTGCAAATGCTTCCTGTAGCTAAGAGTCTTTAGCACCTCTAGCTCAGATTTTCAATAATATTCAAGTCTGGGGACTGTGGTGGCCATTCCTAAACCTTCATCTGTACTTCATGGTTGGATGCTTGGGATCATTGTCTTTAAGGCTTTTTGACCAGGGGTGCCCAAATTTATGCAAACGACTGTATATTTCAAATGTAGTCAAGCTGTAAATTCACAAGCTACTCTAGTCATTCATGGACATCAAGCTGACTATGGTAAATGGTAAATGGCAGGCATTTATATAGCGCCTTTATCCAAAGCGCTGTACAATTGATGCTTCTCCATTCACCCATTCATACACACACTCACACACCGACGGCGATTGGCTGCCATGCAAGGCCCCGACCAGCTCGTCAGGAGCATTTTGGGGTTAGGTGTCTTGCTCAGGGACACTTCGACACAGCCCGGGCGGGGGATCAAACCGGCAACCCTCCGACTGCCAGACGACTGCTCTTACTGCCTGAGCCATGCTGCCAACTATGCTGTAGTTGGCAGCAACCAGACACATCCCTCATGTGAGATGTGATTTGAAGATCATTAACACTGTTGCAAGTATGATATTACAAATGTTGTCTTGCTTGCAAGCTAAAAAGTTAGGCCAGGTGTTTGTCCTTTTTTACCCTTCTGCTACTCAGTAAAGCATCTTTGTGTCAGTCTTCCGTGAAAAGCACAATACAAATAAAATTGACTTGACTTGACTCCCAGCCAATGATAATTGAGTCCTCAGCCAAGCTATTGTGTACAGTAGAAATAACATGTCATTGAATGGAAATAACTGAAAGAGAAAAATAGCTGGCAGAAAGCTGAGAATATTGTTAAATAGAATAAAAGTTGTTGTTGAGCCTATTACTACAGCTATATGCTTGAAAAAAAAGTACAACAACAAGTTTTAGCATCACAAGCCAATTATCACACTGCCTACATGTGCCACCTCCTATTTCTCCCCAAACTGGCATTAGCCTCTATCTTAGCCCTACCAAGTGAATAGACTGTTGCTGAGAACAAAGTCGGTGGCGCAGTGGTTGCGACACACGCCCGTGACTCTGTGTGCTCAGTGAGATATGACACAGAAAAGTTATCATACTGTACACAGCACTCGGTTTAAACAGGGCACCCGCCTAACGTGTTTGTTTTTCATTGTCACGCCACAAGATGCAGAATGAGAGCATAGCTCAGCCTGAACGCAGCGAGCTGAAGATGAAGTGAGGCAGGCTTTTAAAAGCGATGAGCCAGCCAGCCTTTCACACCGCCAACATCGTTCGGCTTAAAAAGAAGAGGAAAGCACTGCGGAGCAGAACCGCGCTGGGAGAGGGAGGCCAAGCTCATATTGGCAGGCAGAGATATGGAGACGAAAATGGCAAAGCATCCGGCCTATAACATGCGGGGGCAAACATTTGCATTTCAGGCATTTGGCAAAATCCGGAGCGACTTTCACAGTTTCACATACAATCCATTTATACAGCTGTATTTAGGAAACCTATTCACGTTAAACACCTGGCTAAATGGTATAGCAGCAATGCCCCAACCAGTGACTCAAACTGGCAACTTGGGAGCTACAAGCCCAGCTTCCTAACCATTATGCTGCTCTGCCTCTTCACATTAGCAAAGGCCCGCTGTGTACTGCCCGGAGGGTAAGGGTGGCCGCTCCAACATTCCCCTGCCCATTCGACAGTGGAGTCCCCCTGGTCCGCTGCCCCTCCGACTCCTGCCAGATCTTAAACCTGGACCAGGCCCACATGGAGCTGTGAGGATGACAGCGGCAGATTTAATGGAATTGGATAGTCTTTGTCCGAGACAGGCCGGTGCAGTCAGGACAATAAAAACCCAATCCTGCCCCAGCTTCAGTGGCGAAGAGGAGTCGTATATCTCCTCTGGGGGATGTAGGGGAGGGGGGAGTGGTTTCTGATCCAGGTTAAACAAATAAATAAGAGCAATTAAACAGAGTGCCCGCTGTCCCCTGTGTGGCACTCCATCTCCCACAAACCCGATGGGCATGGCACAGGGAGGCCGAGAAAAACAGCATTCTGGGTAATACAGCGATAGCCCTCCCCAGGCTCCGGCGCCTGCCTGCCTCCCACTGTGAGACTAAGGAAAGGATTTCTTGGGAGATCACAAGATACTGGGGCCTTAGATGTGATGCAATATCTTAGTGTGCTCTTTAACTTTAATTCAGAGTTTTAACTCAGTGTGTCTCTATTTAACCCTTGTAAGACACCTATGTGGCTTTTTGTATGCCGAAGGAAAAAGTGACGTTGGCGAAAATCTGCTTTGACATTATATTTACTACATTCAAAACTTTTACTTTTACTTTTATCTCTTTAAACATGGACATTCAGTACAACATATTTCAGTTAGTTAAAGAAAACTGTGGAGAATGATCACTGCAAGAAATTCTGAGAGCATCAAAGGGGAAACACTGCTAACTTTGAGAAAACACTACTGTTTTGTAATGAAATTGCATGGTGCTTTGACTACCCCCTTTGCTACAGCTAATCTAAATCTCATACTGGGTCTGGCAGTAATCCTTCAACTACGTGACTCCTACATCCCTAAGCGCATGTCTTTTCACACAAAACACCACTCGAGGCAAAGAGTGCCTTTGGTGCTTATCAAAAAGAGCCTATTGGCCTGTTCCCCCTTGAGCTCTTAGAGTGAAAGTTTACATCAGCCTACACAATTTCAATCAAGAAACCGTCTGAACCAGGCAAATGAAGACCACTAGAAAAATAAATTAATACAATAACATTTACGAGACCAAAAACACTCAACTCCAGGTCCTGCGGGCTGTAGTGTCTGTCGCTATCTGCTCCAACCATGGACTATGCCACCTGATTTCACTAATGAGCTTACTTACAGAACGTAGGAGGTAAAATAATGAATGAAACCAAGTGGTATTGAGCATGGTTGGAGCATATAATATCAAAAAAGGTTTACATAGCTTGCTCTTTCCAGGATCCGCTTGACTCTTTGGTCATGTTCCTCTTTATTTTTTGCGAATATGAGTCAAGTCATCACTGTTGGTCACTACTCACTCAAAAACAGTTACGCCACTCTCCTGTGTAGCCCCTCCTGTGCATTCCTAATAGTAGACTGTACATGCTGTATTTGTACCTTCCGAATGATGATGGTGAGGCTTGACAATTTCTCTGTGAGGGACATTTTCAAGTAGCCATCCAACATACTGGACCATGATGCCACAGCCAACTAGCCCATGACATGACATCAATGGTTAGAATTTGAAAATGTGGATACTACATGACTCAGCCAGCCAACCTATGCCTTTGAATACATCATGGTACTCCGTCACTTTAATGTTCTTCTCCCCCTCTGTCTTGCCCACACTCCTAATCAGTCTGACTACATTAAGATTTGCATATTCTTTTAGACCCATGGTATGGTAAATTTGCATGTGTGTATTTCCTTTGAGTGCATCGTAGGATACATTTGCCAGTCACAGGCAGATTGTTCTCGCAATACCCAGATAAACAACTCCATTTGTCTGAAATTGGCCTTGCTTATTCTCTTTGTTTGCGGATGAAATGTTGCTCATTAGCTCTGAACCGCATATTTTTCCTCTTACGGGTGTTCTTGCTACCACCTCAATGGCGTGTGCGAGGGGTTAACAATGCATTCCTGCCTAACCCATCCCAGTCAATCTCTCATCAGGCGGGTCCTCGACAATGTAGCCGCTGTGTCTATTTCACTACATTACCCTGATTGTCTAGTCCTGTGCCTCATGCCCTGTGCTGTCTGTGACTGCATCAATATAAAGGCTTCCGTCACTGTTTTCCTGTAGCTCGCGCACGGTTTGCTTTTACATACGTTTGAAAATTGTTTGGCTTTTTATATTTTATAGCTATGTAATTTCCCATGGCCTGGCATCTTCTTCGGGATGTGTTTGTCCACAGTAATGAAAGTCCACCGTAATGAGAGTCCACCAAGTTTTCTCACTCAGTGTTACTCTCATTGTGGCTCTCTCTGTGTTGGCACTGTCTGTCTCTCTGCATTGTGTACTGTATCTTTCCCTACCTATGTGCACATTCGCGTCATGCAGATTTTGAGTGACAGCATTCACAATTATGTTAGCTCTTCTCCAGAGCTGCAAGTACCGTTTAAACTGAGCATTTATTGTTGCGTATGCTGCACGACATACTGTATGTCAATACATTTTAACTAAGTTTTCTCTTCTCTCAATAATCTCCTGCGGGTCTCATTGTCCCTGATGCCTTCATTGATCCTATCTCTGATAATTCCATGTAATACATGTACAGGCTCACAGTTGTTGGACAGAATTTTCTCGTCCGGTCTTTGTGGCCGATTATTGTTTTTCTTCAGAGTACATTGATCCCCAGATTTCTTGCTAAGTGGTGCAATTTTATTGAGTTCACCTGCCAACAATGTGAATATGTCGTACAGTGCTTGAGCTTGCTCACCCATGTAGTGGAGCAGGAGTGCATCTTACATTACATTACATTAATGGCATTTGGCATACGCTCTTACCCAGAGTGGCATACAGTTGATTAGACTAAGACAATCCTCCCCTGGAGCAATGCAGAATTAAGGGCCTTGCTTAAGGGCCCAATGGCTACACGGATCTTATGGTGGCTATACCGGGGATCGAACCACCGACCTTGCGGGTCCCTGTCATGTGCCTTAACCACTAAGCTACAGGCTGACTCTTTTTCGTTCTTTTCACTAGCACACAAGTAAATCTTCTGACTCTATTTAACAATGCTATCTTAGCTAGTTGTGCAATGAACAGACATATTCATTTCGCCATCTTTATTTGGAGCCTGAATCCCCACCCCACCAGGTGGCAGTAGGCAGCCTAATAAAGTTTGTGGCAGCAAGTTATCACTACAACACACCAGCAATGCTGACTGGCTATTCTATGACTTGTCACCTCAGTAGTCCCATAGCATTGTAACACCAGATGTTATCACATCATACAATTCCCTAGTGCACTTAAAACAACCTGCCGGGAGCAAAATGAAAGAAATAAGATCAACATGTCCCTAATGCACAGTCCCTCTGGCCTATTCAATCATTGTTTTACATAAAATTCTTTTTTCATATTCATGTGAGTTTATGACAGTCAATCGTGACTGGGATACTGTAAAGTTAGTACATTTTCAACTTGTTTTGCCTTTTTGTCCCCTTTTTCCTTCTAAAACATGATTAATAAAGGTAACTGCCCAGAATACAGCTGATGAGCACCAGAAGTGTGGGCATTTCTCTCTTTTAGGCCCACTCGTATTTCTTCTGGCAGCAGTAGCAGCAGCAGCAGCAGTAGTAGTAGTAGTAGCAGTAGTAGTAGCAGTAGTAGTAGTAGTGATAGCAGTCGTAGTAGTACTAGCAGTCGTAGTAGTAGTAGTAGTAGTAGTAGTAGTATTTACTAATGATTACTGGGTGCTGAATGAGGAAGGTAAATGGAAAGGTAAAACAATCTGTGAAATCTAGGGCATTATCAATTCTAACATTATATTACTGACAATAGATGAATGTTTGAAGTATATTGTGTACACGAAGTAATAACACAATGTGACAAAAATGTTAGGATGCAGTGAAACAAACTTTCTCACACTGTCTCTCTGTCTCTCTCTCTCTCTATCTATCTCTCTCTTTCACTCTCTCTCTCTCACACACACATTCTAATGCACACCAACAAATTAGTCTGGCAGGTTCTCTTATTAAACACGCTATCCGACTCCTGCTGTTGCAAAGCAGTCTGTTGTTAACAGCTCCAGTTATTAATGTGTGAATCTGCCAGACACACGAGGGAACGTGAGCATGTTGACTCTGCCCATGGAAACACTCAGGACAATATCTCAACTCCCAGCTTTGCTCTTCACCTATGAAACAACATTTGGATTATGGCCCTTCCACTAACATCAGCCAAAAGCAACAATCAAACAGCAGTTTAAAAATGGCCTTCACAGGCTCTATCAAACCGGAATAATCACAGGGGCTTACACGCTCTGATAAAAGGATAATTAAAAAAGACTTGGCCAAAAGCTCTTTTCCAGCCTCCATTTCAAGGCAGACATAATAAACTCCATCTGATTCTTGTATCTCCAGTGAGGGCAATCCATGGAAACGGCCTCCATCACATTTAACCGGAAGATTAGTGGATGGTAGGCGATCATCCTGTCACTGAAACAAATTTGCCATCTACATTCTGTGCCATTCACAATTGCCTATTACAGGAAAAAAAAAAGAACAGTGTTGCCTTCACGCCTGGGTTAAGCTGGTATGGTGTCAGATAGGTGGCAGGAGTACGTATTGGTTTACAGCAAAGGCAGCCTCACTACATGTGGTTCAGATCCCTCGAGAAACACTCTCCGGATCACCTCCCGTGGGCCCTGTGAACTAACAGGAGTAACTGACAGCAGTCAGTCTGCTGCTGGAGCCAACTCACACATTAACTGACGGTTCAACCTCACTTCATCAGAGATGTCAGAGAAGGACAAGAGAGCACAGTGTAGCACCAGAACAGGTGAGACAAAAGCCACTCACAGACATGCTTCTTCAGGGAGCAATGTTTTAAGCAAGCACTTGTTTTCATAGCCTCACTGAGCATTATTTGCCTAAATTAATTTGTGGTTGGGGATTGTGTTGATACATTAACAAGCTAATGAGTTATTAAAAGAAGGTAATGTGGCCTCATAGTGTTTTAGGCCAGTCCCTACCCAGCAGGTCAGTCCAGGTAAATGCATTTTGATTCTTATCAACCTCGGGTATCAACGAAAACCTGATGCGGTCTAACAGACGTGTACATCTCTGAAGAAAAAATAAACATGCTGTAAATGGATGTAAAAAAATAAATCAAATGAATATTGGCATACAGATATATATATATATAATCATATTCGGCATATTTCTGCAGTGACCTGCTGTTGAAACCAAGCAGAACAACAGCCTTTGTCTCCCAGTAATTACAGCAATTTTGTACTGCAACAAATGGCAAAAAGACATACAAACTATAATTAACGATCCACGCTCATGACCCGATAACGTTATTTTTATCCTAGACCCGGCATATCTGAAGATAAAATCTTGGTGGATCAGATACAGCGAAGCTTCAAATGCTTTTGAACATAAAGATGGTTGTGCACACAGAATGTACCAAGAAGTAGACACTGTCAGAATTTGGCATGCAGTGATAAACATGAGAGGTTGCTGACAAAAAGCCTCCCTTAGTGAAAGAACAGAGCCAGCTCGGCCTGGGTAAAGATCTGTGTTATGCTATATTGGTGTGCTATAATTTGACAGTGCTCTTTTGGCACGTTACTTTTTTATAAGGGAATTTTCAAAGCCACTTTTCAAGGGAGCAATTTTCCAACAAAGGCAGAACACAGCAAAAGCTAGGGTACAGGCGAGGTACATTTTAGAATGTTGCTAAATCATTGTGCACAGTTCAGGGGCGCAAAATCACAAACCACCCCCAATGAGAACAGTCAAAAAAACAGCCATGCATGTGACATAATTCCACATAAGACAGCAACCTCCTCATCTGCAATGCACTACACTGTCAAATTCGTCATGATTCCGCAGCCAGAACATTTTATAGTTCCTGCAAAATTTCAGCGCTCAAACAATTTGTGAAAATGAAAAATAACAATAATAATAATCGTTGGCTGAAAATTGTCAATGGCAAATATTATAGTGGTTAAATTAAACTTAGCTGTAGTCTAGAGAACATGCACATAATGTTTAATTCTAATATGACTGTCTGTATTTGCATCACAACTTGTCTTTCATTTACAGCCTGCTTGTGCTTGGAAACCCCAGTTACGTACTGTAAACGATATAGCTGATTGAGTTTAAATGGCGAAATTGAGAAATGTATTTTGGAGCCAAAAGAGATAAAACTAGATTGACTAGACAATGATGTCTGAAACAAATTGAAAAGTATATTGAAAATAAAAAGTTTATGTTTTTTCAGCAGTAAAACAGCCGAGACACTGTGCTAAGTAAACAGGGTAGCAGACTCTCAACCCATATACAAATCCCCTGTGTGGTTAGAGCCACGAGTCTCTACCATAACGCTTTCTGCACTGTGATCCTATCTCAGTAAAACTCTCTGTATTCCAATATCTGAAAAATATCAAGAAATAAACAAATGCAAATAGCTATACAACGTAACAGGCACTGTAGCTGTGGTTCTGAAGCTGAAAGTGAAATGGGGTTACCGTGTTCGTAGGTTACTGGGGCTGAGATGTCCATCGTAGACCGAGAGGATGTCGAAGTCTTCCTCTAGAGCGAACCCTTGAAACACCAGCTGTATTCGGTTGTGGTCCTGAGTGACGATCACCCACGTGCAGTTGGCGTAGTTAGGATATCCGTATGGGTATCCTGGGCTCTCAATCGTCCCATTTGGACTGTGTAACGTGTAGCTGCAGTTCTGAGCTGGAACAGAAGAATAATGAGGGTCAGGAATGTGTGTAGGATCCACTGCCAGTTAGTCACCATTACTGTAACTACTGTTACCGCAAATACCATCATCCACAGTTTGCATAGTCTGGAAGTGTGTTTATTTATGTATTTGTGCATATGCGCATTTAAATAGTACTTTCCAAAGTAGTCTTCAGTGCAACAACAAGGCTTCCAATGGGAATCAAATTAGTTATTTTTCACCAGCAACTACTTTTTTTATAGGTCGTGGAAAGTTGTGAATATGTTCTATGCTTGTGTTCTTGTTCAGTCATAAACACATCCTTAAAATATACTTTGTTTTCTGTTGGGAAAAGTATAATTCTGATCTTGGCCTACATAGCGTGAAAGTTGCGGTTTGTGGGTGGTAAAAATGTAAATGTTGTAAAATGTTATAAAATATTTGTGCTGACTTGGTCCTGAGTTATTGTATCTCCACCAATACAGAGAAAAAAAAGCTGGAGATACACATTCTGTTCAATAATGGTGGGTGGCAGATTTTATGCCGTCGTTTGGGACGCATACAACCTTAGAAGGCCAAATCAATAACAATCATTATTTAACGGAATCATCCTCATGCCACGATGCATTTCTTTCCTGTAGAGAGGAGTTTCTTTCAAGACTTAAATGGCTCCATCCTCAGAGCACGAGAAGTGGCTGTAATGACTGACATTATCCATATAACACGGCCTTCTCAGTCACCAGATGCAAGCCCGGCAGAGCATTTACTGGATCCATAGACTTCTGCTAAAAGAAAGCATTTTATGCTTCCACTTGCAATAGTGAGTTGCTTGACATTCTCATGGAAGGTAGGGTATTCTGCCAGCACAATTTAAGATGTCGACTTTATGTCTTGGTACACATTATGGTCCAAAACCATAATAAGTGTGTACATTTTTATTTCCATGTTTTGTTTAATACCTGTACACTTAGACATTGTCAAAGATACATTGAAGATATACAAACATTATTTAAAATAAAACCAGCTACACGTATATCGTCGCCACTATAGTAGACATTAATTTGTTTTGGTAATTTGGTGGTAGCAACTGTCATTGCAGTATGGGGAAATAATATCAATTAGCATCATGTCAGGATACATAGACCTTTTCCTTGTACACCGTGAAAACAGTGGCAAACTAGTGAAGCTGCTTAACACTCTACCCGTAGCCCATGCTACAACAACATTGTATTAACGTTTCTGTGATGCTGAATCAACATCATCCAGCCACTTCAAAGTGGATGCTGCCTGTAGCCAGAAGCTGAGCCCACTCCTCACAGAAAAACACAGGAGATGGCTCACTCAATTATTAATGGCTGTAATTTTAATAACCCCCCAGCTCCGGGCGCTGACAGTACTTCACAACATTAATTGTGCTTCTCTTTTGCATACTTGTCAGCGGCCACTCATAAAATATTGTATTCAATCTGAAATTTTAATAACTGCGTGTGGCGTAATCCATCAGTGGCGAGCTAAATTACTTATTTGGCAGGATTTCCAGGGGGACTTTTAATTAATTGTCCATTTCACCCATAATATATCTTTGAAGCAGTGTATTTACTTCATATTATTTTTCTTTCTTTTTTTCTCTTTTGATTGAGAATTGTGTTTGTCACCATAGTGGAGCATAGGGACCTGAAAGCTAGGATTAGCTGGTTGCCTCTATTTAGCCTATGCTCCCTCTGGCTAGAGTGGCTAGAGTGGCTTCCAGTCACCAATTCACCCTGCCCTAGCTCTCTGAAACATTACCGAAGCATGCAATGTTGGCCCATGACAGCATTAACAATGTTCCTGTATGTTGGAAGGTGCTTGCATGACAATAAAATATGTGTATGTGTGTGTGTATGGGGGAGGGGGTAGCTTCTTAGGGGTGAAGCTGTATAAAAGTCGGGTGTAGACAACATCAGCCTCACATACAGTAAAGTTTTCCAGCACAGACTCATGGAATGTAAGAATCTCTGATCACTTTATGGCAGAACGCAGATTACATTTTGCTGCCTCTAGGCAAAATGTCCACTCGGGGTGGTAATTTAAGGAATGTAACATGACAAGCATTTTTAATCCTCCGGAACGTGTCATTTGTACACATCAGGTAACCTAGCATCATGTGGTGGCTGTGCAAATTTAACAACAGAATGCAAGATTAATTTAATGAAATAGAAATTAAGATTGCCTTTCCACAAACCCACTGGACCCTCCTGCTTGATTAGTTTCGATTTTATATAGTTTGTTGTATTTACACCATGCAGGCCGATATATTATTATGTAAATGTGGTTTTCAATCGTTCAATCGTTTAAACAATACGATTAAACCAGTACTCTAAAACAATGGAGTTGTTCCCCCCCTCCTCCAGTAGTTTAAGGTCTAAGCTTCCCTTTAGCACTCCCAGTGGACATCTGATTTTGAAACTGCAGCTAGGCATACCTACGTAATTTTAATTCGGCAAAAAAGTGCTCAGAGGTACATATTTGCCATTGACACTGGGTGTAGTGGAAGTATATTGTACCCAATTTGTTTCCCTTTTGTATTTTGTTCGTTACAGTATTTTGGAGTTACAATGCTGTAACTTTGCATTATGACTTATTTACAATTCCATTTCAAATCTAAAGAACCTTATATCAAAGCCAAATTGTCACTCAATTGATTTGTAAAACATAACTTTAATAACTCTCAAGCCAAGCACTGCTTTAATTGCTTAAAAACTAATCCGTTTGCACACTTTTCCAGTTAGACACTTTGTGTCTCGATGTTGTTTAATTGAAAACAAACAGTTGCCCAATGTGAATCAATCAATCATCTCCTTATCTCTTTAACATCTGGACATTGATACACATCTCCATGGATCAATGGCAGCTAATACACACCAAGGTTAATGTCAAAGTTAATTTGCAAACTGCAAAGTCAATTCCAAGATGTGTCCGTGCATACAGCCCTTCCCCAAATCACAAAGAAGCACTACTATTTAGTCAATCTTGGATGTGTTCATCCAACACTTGAAGGTATTGTTGAGCAGTGAATTCATGGGCCTCATGTCACTGACTCACAGTTCTGCTTTGTGGTACAAACGATAAGAGTAGCATTGTTCAAAAAAGGATAACAGAACAATGAGATTTAGTCAATTCATTCAGGAGGGCTCAGCATCCAGCTCACTGTATTTCACGGTCAAGTTCCTAAACACAAGGGACTTATTTCCATTCAACGCTCTGCATGAGAAAATGGAAAGTCAGATCTAAAAATACTCTGTCACGCTTGTCTACTGAGCCATTCTGCATTTGCACACAATATTAAAATAAATGTGTTTTCCACAGTGAGACAACTAAAAAATTCTGAGAACTGAATGTTCTTAAACATAATAGAAGTCTTACGCAATAACCCATTCATATCATTCCAATTCAAGTCAATGAAATATGTGGAAAAAAATCACATATAATCACATCACAAAAGTAAAGCATCTGGACATCGGGTGGCCTGTAGCGTAGTGGTTAAGGTACATGACTGGGACCCGCATGGTCGGTGGTTCGATCCCCGGTGTAGCCACAATAAGATCCGCACAGCCGTCGGGCCCTTGAGCAAGGTCCGTAAGCCTCCAGGGGGGATTGTCTCCTGCTTAGTCTGATCAACTGTATGTTGCTCTGGATAAGAGCGTCTGCCAAATGCCATTAATGTAATGGGCATCACCTGGGATATACCATTTTTAAATTATTCTTTATTAAAACAGGACAGGTGCAGTGGGTAGCACTGCCGCCTCACAGCAAGGAGGTCCTGGGTTCGAATCCCCGTCGGCCGGGGCCTCTCTGTGCGGAGTTTGCATGTTCTCCCCGTGTCTGCGTGGGTTTCCTCCGGGTACTCCGGTTTCCTCCCACAGTCCAAAGACATGCAGGTTAGGCTGATTGGAGAGTCTAAATTGCCCATAGGTATGAGTGTGTGAGTGAATGGTATGTGTGCCCTGCGATGGACTGGCGACCTGTCCAGGGTGTATTCCTGCCTTTCGCCCAATGTATGCTGGGATAGGCTCCAGCCCCCCTGCGACCCTGTTCAGGATAAGCGGGTTAAGATAATGAATGGATGCATGGATAAAACAGGACATTTTCAAGAGTGCTCTATGAACCCTGAAGTGAAGAGCACTATGAACCTTAGACCCTGAAGTGAACAGCACTATGAACATAAGACCCTGACGTGAACAGCACTATGAACCTTGACCCTGAAGTGAACAGCACTATGAACCCTAGACCTTGAAGTGAACAGCACTATGAACCCTAGACCCTGAAGTGAAGAGCACTATAAACCTTGACCCTGAAGTGAACAGCACTATGAACCTAAGACTCTGAAATGAAGAGCACTATAGCCATCATATCCCTCTACAGCAAGCCCATGAGGTCAGGTCGGACTGGCCAGCTTATTGGTAAAGAAATTCAGATTTTGCTGCGACTGGCATTACAGGCCTCCCTGACCTAGTTGTAACCATCACTAGCTTATGTCTGCAAGTCAGATACACAGAGTGAATAAGAGCCCTCAAGAGTGTTTTACGATGGCTAACTACAGAATATGTCTGGTCTAAAAATGGCACCACATTGAGTCCAGAACAATGCAGAGGACACAGTAGGGAATATGCCAGAATGTTCCACTAATCCGCTCCTTTTGTTTCTTTCTGCTGCGTTCCTGAATATCAATTCTGTATTATTCAAACATAATTATGAATACATAATTGGAGGACATCTGTTATCAGCATAGCCTATATTTTGTTTAAAAAAAGAAGCTGCATTTTCATCCCTGTGTTATGAATAAACATTCCCTCAAAACATACTGTATTTGAATGAATGCCAAGATGTTGTGTGGTGAATTATCTAGTGAATAATTTTAAACACACAGCAGCAAAAAAAAAATAGAAGCATAGAAGCATAAAGATGAACAAGGACACACATATGCTACCCATATTCACACAATGGGCCTCATGCAAGAACATTTTCATATTTTTATCATCAATTTCTCTTACTTTTTTGCATATGAAGGGCTCGGATAAATGTGTCACCTCAGATTCAACAAAATCTTTTAACTATAGAAAACCATCAGTATATACAGTATATATGGTACTGTTGGAGGGTTCTGTTGGATAGCTGGCCACTGAGAGAACAACTTGCATGAGGCCCATTGTTTCCATATCCCTACACAAAATAAATAAATACATAATAATAATAATTGTCATCATCATAATCTAAATAATCCGACTTAAACATTGTGCTTTTTCTCTGCCACAAGTCATTTACAGAGATAATTCTAATAGGGAACAACATAGTCACAGAAAAAAATCAATTTTGAAAAATAAAAAGTGGTTTAAAATGAAAGGAAAGCGAATAAGTGCAATAAAAACAGGAAGCGGAGGGCATGATTGAAGGCGCCTCCCTGAGGGCAGGTTTAAAGGGATGATTTTAGCCCGGTTTAAAAATGGCCACACTTTCACATTCGGTAATGGCTGTGGAAAGTGCACTCCAGAGGCACTGGACTGAGCGGCAGAGAACTGGCAGGCCAGGCAGCTGAGATAGGCTGGAGCAGGCTACAGGATGCTGGACGCAGGAGAGCACAGAGTGTGAGTGGGGGTGTTATCTCCCCACACGTCCCACAGGTAACTCAGTTCACTACCATTAAAAACTTAGCGGAGAGTGAAGAGGAGGAACTTGCAGTATATATGAAGCCACTGCCACAGAAAATAATGCACATTAACCTTAAAATGCATATATACAGTATATATCAGATATATACTGTGTATATGCATTTTAAGGTTAGTGTGTTTGTGTACTATTTATCACTTCTTATTATTACAAATAGACCAGTAATAGCACAATAACTTAAAGCAAAGAAACATGGAGAAAGTGAAATCTGATAAATGACCATTAAAGACAAACAAACCCTTGCAGAGGAAAGTGTAGCCTTGTCGGTCATAAATAAAAGTGCATGGGCCTTTTCCTTTTCATCTGTTAGATTCTTTAATCAGTTTTAAGTGAAGGAAGTATATTTACATATCAAAAGAATGTATTCCTTGTGGATGCATATGTACAGTCAGATCCAAAATTATTTGCACCCTTGATAAAAATGAAGAAATAAGGTTGCATATAATAATAACAGCACAGTTGATTATATATATATATATATATATATATATATATATATATATATATATATATATATATATATATATTGTTCAAACAGTTGGGAAGACCATATACTTTTATTTCAATACATTTATTATCATTTTTATTAAGTAATCTCTCTTTTCTGAAAATCACAGGCGGCGCAATTATTGGCACTCCTAACATTTATCGTAAATAAAATCAAACAAAGTTAAAGGCATAGTATGCACATAGTATTTTCACCATGAAAATGTATAAAACAAACAATGCTCAGTCATTACTATGATACACTGGCAACCTGTTTCTGTCTTCAGTTCTGTACAATACCTTGCTTGTGTACTTCTATTTGTTATTCTAAAAACTGCTCAGGCCTCTTCTTGGAATGGGCCTTTTTTATTTCTGAAAAGCATGTGTCCAATAAACTCATACGCTCTATGATCCAATAGAAGGAGATGGCAGGATGCAAGAGGAGACAACTGACTACGACAGTGGTGAGCTTGGTTTGCGAGAGATTAACCATTAATCAAGTGACTGGCCAGCTTTCAATAACATGAATTAGCTGCAGCGTTAAAAGCTAACTAAATTCAGTGGCCTGGGATTTGTGCTGCTGTCAGCTTATTCTACATGGCCTAAACATGAACCAGCCATCAAAAGGATAAATAAATAAATGCATAATTTAACTGCCTCACCCAATATAGGATCCATTCAAAAGCATCTGGGAACACAATGTAGTAAAGTGGCCTTCTATGGACACTAAAGTGTAATCCTACCATACACACTCACATACACACAAAGACACTCTTTACCCCTTGCTAGTTTTTGCTGTCTACCAAAGCGCTTACTTATTTTAAATTAGAATTGCTGAATGGTCTCATGGCGGCATGGAATTAATTAATCAGCGATGAATCAAAGAGGAAAAACCCAGGGCATGTTTCAATCAGAATATGTACTGTGTATGTGTGTGTGTGTGTGTGTGTGTGTGTGCGTGCGCATGTGTGTGTGCGTGTGTCCGTGTGTGTGTGTCAAACAAGAAATTGAGAGTAATTCAAAAACTACTATAACTCAATTCCCAGGTGCCTTTGAAAATAATAAGGAAATAGGCTCTTCATTGTTAACACAATGCTAGTCTTTTGAATGCTAGTGCATGGCAATAAACCACTCTTGACACAGAACAAACAAAATGTGCTATTGTGCAGTGTAATGCTGCAAACAGGCGGTTAATGAAAGCGTGCAAACAGCATTTCCTGTGGCGAGGTGCCTATTGCCAGAGGCCATCTGTCATGCCATTGAATCGCTCCTGCAATATCAACTCGTGCCAGCACTGACAGAGCATGACCACTGCACATGTAGGTGGACTGCGGAGCCAGGGCACTAAACAAGGTGTCAGGCCACGATCGCTCCAAGCGAGCCCGAACCTCCTGTCGCCCGTTCCAAACTTCCCTCACGGCGAGAACCCGATCCCGTGTCCGATCGATGTCAACGCGAAGGTGCAGTTTAATGTACGTTGGCGGGCTAAGTAGAAAACTATACCTTGGTCGATATCTATTCATTGCTCCTACATACTCTGACCCAATGACAAAATCAATTATTTCCGTGCTTTTGATATGGAAAGGCTTGATCGGGTTTATGACATACAATGTGCAGCTTTAATAAGTACAGCGTGTTTTACATGCACCCATGCCAATAATTCAAATCATTACATCAAATCATATTTATTTATGTTTTTAAAGCATTTAAAGTTTGATTGCATTCATGAAGTCCATGGAGGCAAATGGAGACTGTGTGGTGTCATGAACAGTAAGCTTGGTGGGCACCAAGGCTAATTATTAATGTAATACATTCAAGTATGTACTCTGTTTAGCTTTACTGTCTCTGGAACACACAATAAACCGATATTCTACATGTGACACATAGTGAATTCCAAGCCTCACAATTTCTGAATAGTCTCTCTATTAGTCACAGTCCAAAAAGTAAAGTGAGACTAAATCAGCTTCATGATTTCACAAAACTATATTCCGAGAAGTAGACTTCACTTTACATTTAAGGGAATATCTTATACTATTTTCCTCCTTGACATAAATGCCACAGTATAATGTTCAGTTTTTTTAAAGCCAGGTAGGCCCCTCGAAGCGACCACATCAAACGTGTGGGCCGGGGCAGTGCGGTCACACAGGTCAGTGCTATGCAGAGTCTTTGCACGCATGGGGGAGGGTGCTGATATAAAAGTGCTGCATTTCTCTATTCAAAAATAAAACACATTATTTTACCCGATATTTTATTTAACTCAATGAGTGCCAGGGTCCCCCTAAAGGCGCCCTAAGTGAGAACATTCTAGATTGTGTTCTAGCATTGCCTGGCACTGAGGGAGTTAAGCAGTACGGCATAAGAGGCCGTGCTGTGTGGTGAATACAGTCACGGTTAAAGGGGTGTTGTTAGGCACGACACGTCGCTGGGTGTGGGTAACCCCCTTTAACCGTGACTGTATTCACGCCACAGAGTCGCCTCCAGTGCCCTACTGCTTTCATAAAATGGTCACAACATGCAAAATAATTGATGACACAATATTATTTATTTTGTAATATTATTTGTAATTAAAGGATTGTGCCCAGAGTGATTGCTACTGTTTACAAACAGGCTGTTTGAATAACTGCTACTGTATTGGATCACCGTAGAACACCGTAGAACACCGTCTCAGCCAATCACCGTCCAGGATGGAAGCAACCTAGTTTATAATAGTTTGCACATTGATAGGACCCATATAAAATGTAGAATGTTTGCAGCCATATTGGATTGGCACTGCAGGGACTCTAGTGTCTGGCACTGAATGGGCTCATTCTGGACACCTCCATAGTGTTGATCCAGGATCAGTCTTTAAAAACAGGTAGGTTATAGTCATATCCACATGTAATATTTTAATCACACTATTAGAGCTAAGTCAAACATTATCAATGGTAATATAAATTATTTATTTTCAGGGTTTTTCAGTTTGGTTAACTGAACTGCTGATGTATAGCCAAATACTGAAAACAGTTTTCCATTAAAATCAGTTCTTGCTTGAGAACCTATACAGCGAAACAGTTTTACAGTAGATGATCAGTAACAGTTTTGAGACAAAATTAGGTTTCAGAAGTATCTTTGAAGCTAAAAAGTAGCCCGTTTTCATTCCTTACATGAAGAGGTAGTCAACAATTTAAAAAGCAGGCTATTGAAAAATGACTACCATCTCAACTGCAGTTAATTTTTACCAAACTGCAAAGAACTATCAAGAAAATCAGTAAGCTAAAGATGCAGTTAACACTCATAATAACACAATAACTATACACTTGAACACTGCATCAACTATAATAAAACAGTAAACCTATTTAAAATCATTCAATCTCAACAAGTTACACGTAAACTGAACATATATTTAAGCTAGATGTGTGTTCGGGTTCCTTACTACATTTCTAGTTTAGGGTTACAGGCACTTCAAATAATAACACCCTTCAAATCATAGGTTTGCAACATCGCATGGCTGTTCTGTTTAAAAGTAAAGAA
The DNA here is from genome assembly GCF_963514075.1 of Conger conger. Taxonomy (NCBI): domain Eukaryota; kingdom Metazoa; phylum Chordata; class Actinopteri; order Anguilliformes; family Congridae; genus Conger; species Conger conger. The sequence continues at coordinate 22,109,291 of NC_083768.1, forward strand.
AGGAGACGTGACTACTTGGAATGAACAAATTGGCCTTGGAAGTCTGATGTAACCCAGAGCAAAACCGTTGCCCATACTGTCTATGGATTTCCAGATCAAAGCACAATTTCTTTTGGGAAAAAGGAACAGGCTTTTCACATAACCGTCTTTGTCACAGTCTGTGATATAAGATGGCGTTTAATATTTGGATGATTTTATCCGGACTCATTTCGCTCTTCAGCGGCACAGGGTCCACTGAATTTCGATGCTGCTTTATTACATAAACAAATAATAGCCATGATGTTGTTATTGTGCGATGAGTTGCAAACAACATGGCTGTAGCAATTGCCTTTTTAAATTTACACTAATTTTTTTAAACTGTAAAAACTGGATGAAAGCATAATTTTTTCATATACAAACAAAATCCAAGTGTCATAATTTATTAGAAAAAACTCTAATGAACTATAAATATTTCCAATGGGAATGACCACATGACGTCTGAGGCCTATAGCCTCTAGGGAGGGCGCTATATCCTACAGAATGATATATGCTTTGGTTCAGCTGCAATTTTTGGAGAAAATAACTTGTCTGGGCAGTGAATGAAATGTAATTGTCCGATACAATTTTATTTTTAATGTAATGACACCCTCGCAATATTGGTGCAGCCATTGCAAAAAAAAAAATCCCTCTTGCCTAAGCCAGGCGGCACGTGAGTTTGGCTGGGCAGGCAATATAATAGTAGGGGGAACACTGATGTTTCAATTCCATGAGACAGACAAAAAACTACTCTTTTACTTTTATTTATCTCTCGGATTTTCCAGGCACATTCTGTTCCGAACCCTCACTTCCCACTTCCCACTCGGCAATTGAATGCCTTTCAAAATGGAGAGTGCTGCTTCCAAATGCATTACAAATTTATCTCCCATAGCCTGTTTATTTATTTATTTATTTCATATTTTTTTACGGTTCACTGCTTTAAAAGGAAAATACCTCAAATCCATTCTGCTAATAGCCCGAAGGAGAGCCGTTGCATAATCAACGTCATCTATGAAAGGGATTCAAAATTCTCGCCAAGTCAGCCACACAAGGGGGCAGAGCAACAGGTGGGAGGAGCCCCTCGCGTGTCATGCGTGGCACTCTGTAGTGCGGTGTGCTAATCTCACCGACGCGGCGGGACCAGCTAGTAGCTCCCTTACCTGATGAAATATTCATGACCGCCTGGCACGGTATGTAAATGACAGGAGTAATGATCACCTCTCTCTCTCTCTCTCTCTCTGCGCTGGTTCGCCCTGCTCTGCACCTCCCCTATAGGCAAAGGCGGGGAAACCCACCCCACGCCCTGAACATACACACCATAGCTCAGAAGTATAACCTCACAGGCCACCAGCGTAGCCCGCCCCCAGTGGAACGGCAATCTGTGTTTGACTCCTGAGTCTAATCCTAAAGGGTTTCCTATCCAGGAGAGAGAGAGAGAGAGAGAGAGAGAGGGAGAGAGAGAGAGAGAGTAGATCTTGCTTTATATCGGGACCTTGGGTCTCTCTGCTGGAGACCACAGCCACCAGGTTCCATGCATGAACGTCCACAGTGCAAATACAGCACCACTCACCAAACCAGTTGAACAATCACATCTACAGTTGTTAACGAGTGATCAGATAATGAATATAATCTCATTAGAAATGTTTTTAAAAATCCGATTAAGATAAAGCTAATCAAAAAAGGATGCTAATAACTCACTTTGCATATATAAAAATACGACTTGCATAAAGCCTCAATGGGAGATCAGTGCAAGTTGACGAGTGTACAGTCTAGCAACAAACTGGGCATTTTCCTGTTGGGAGCGGTGCGTCTATTAAATTTGTCTGTAACAGGTTTCACCAACTTTCACTTGATGCAGACAACTTTTCTTGACACCCAGAAAGAGGCCTCTTGTTTTGTTGTTTTGTTAGTATTGTCAGCCTATTACGTCCCCTTGCTTGCATGTGGCTGGATCCTTCAGATGCAGCCAGTTAATTGATTAATCGTTCGGTAATTATGTTCAGCTGCACAAAAGAATAAAAGTTGTGTCTTTTATGTCTTTGATTCTTTTGTAATGTGCTTGTTTTTTTTGTATTTTGATTTGGTTCCAGAGCAATTTGTTTTAGGTTGCGGTCCAACTGTGCCCCCTATACTCCTTGGGAAAAGTTGGGTTGTAAAACAGCCTTAGGACCAGCGAGATGAGGGGTCTCTACTGGGCTCAGATCATAGCATTGCAAAGTCATGTGATTACCACATTGGGATACAGGAGTTAACTGCTTTCTTTTTATTGTTTTTTTTTGTTTTTTTTATGTTCCCAAACTTTAATTGCCCTCTTTTGGATCTTGATTAATAATGTATGTTTGCTTAATTCTTGCCTCTCAGCAAAATGTTAATTTCATCCCTATTGGACTCAATTCTGTTAGAGTTTAATTAAATTTTAGAATTGATTTAAAACATAATATTATGTAGTGATGTACAGGAATGTAATATTTTGGATTTCGCTTTGTACTTGTAAGATAATTCTAGAAACTTGTAAGCTCTGTAAGCTTTCAATTAGGTCTCTCTCTCTAGCTCTCTCTCTCTTTCTCTGTCTCTCTCTCATAATTCTATATCACTATGACCCCCACCCGGCAAACAGACGCAAAAGACATGGTCAGTGCATTCTCCTAACACATTGTTCCTTCTTGTAGTCTTTCCGGCATGTCAGCTCCATTATAAGATGGGAGAGAAGGGATCTGCTGGTCGGTCATTCAGTCAGCCTGCCTGTGCTGCCCTCAATCTTTCATGAAGTGAGAAAAGCGAATCATGTGCAGCAATGTTCTCGCAGATATCGAACACGCCCCATCCAATCGCATGTCGCACAGTGATCAGTGAAAGCACTTCTGGTGGTGAGCAAACAAGGGTATACAGCAGTATCTCTGACATGGTGCATCTGCCTTCACCGGTGAATGGTATGAATCCTGGCATGAATTCACACTGCCACCAATTCAAGTGGTGTGCCATTAAGAGATGAATGTCTTTTCCCCATTAAATTAGCAGGCCCATGCACTAATTATGAACTGCAAAAATATAGGCATTTCATGATCATGTGTATGTTTGAGTTTGTCCTCTATCGTCTATATAGTTGCAGGCATTCAAATGTAGTAGTTTGTGCCTTCCACTTGACTGGATATACTGGTTTGAAGACATACTCACCCTGACATCAACTAAGAAACAAGTCCTACCTAAAGTGATGGGGACAAGATGTAGGACTCAAATTGACTGAAAGAATTGCACCATTGTTCAATATAAAACAAGATCCATCTTTTGAATTGTGTATTGTTATCCTTATTCTTATTATTATGCTATGATAAGGTGCTACTATGTACTGTGTGTGTGTGTGTGTGTGTGTGTGTGTGTGTGTGTGTGTGTGGAAGAGAAACATCTCTGAGAGGACCAGAGAGAAATGAGCCAATAAATTGGCTCGTGGCCAATGAACGTAAGAACTGGAGAAATCCAGGCATAAGAAGACACTGCTAATCTTTCTGATCTCTACATCACAGAAATAGCTCTAAAGTGACCCACAATTCCCTTAGGCTTTTTATATGCCTTATGCTTGTTTATGAGCAGGGACATTTTCAGTCTCGGCTTGTGGCTGGCATCTTTACTGGTCAGAGGGTAAAGGAGTAGTAATGCTTTTTGCAGTGCCCACAGTATTAGGCATTTACCAGGTATAAAGACAGTAGGAATAGCATATACCGTAAGTACCACTGGTAAATATGAATAACTGATTAGGTGTTTCTATGAAAAGTATCATCTAATTACACTCAGGCTATGTATAGGCTGTAGGGGTCCTCGCACGGGACTCCAAATTATGTAGGGTCCTCGCACGGGCCGCCAAATAACGCAGGGATTTTACTCTCTACGAAACCGGGGCGCCAGTTAAACGTTGTGTAGCAGTATAACTGCAAAAAGTAATCAGTCTCATAAAATTACTATTATCAGAAATATCTAACCACAAATTTAGTATTTTAATTAATAATTAAAATAACCAATATTAATGATTAAACATACCGATAACCTGAAGGTTGGAAGTTCTTCGAAAGACTGCTTTAACTCGGCTCTCATGTCTATGCGATTCCAAAACGGACACCGGGGTTTAATAAAATATATTTATTAAACAAACATACAAACACATGACAGATAAACGAACGGGAATTAGTAGGGAAATTTAGTTGGGTATGTGTGTGTGCGTGTTTGTGTGGCGCGCGAACAAAGGAAAGGTGGGAGTAGCTAGCTTGAGTAAGCTAGAGTTCTGGGTGTGGAAATGAGTTGGGGTTAGCTGTGAGAAGGGACTACTTGCGTAGTTTTACTCTATATATGCGCAAAAGACGGCGAATCAATTCACGTACATATATATGTAGCTAACCAAACACATTACAATGGTTGGATGGTAAATATTGAAACAGATTCACAAAAACAGTTAAGACTAAACTAAACACTGGCTATGCCTGAATGTTTGTTTTCTTACTGAGTCCATACGCATTGCTGGATCCAAAAGACATGCTGTCCTTGTAGAAGCGGCGATGGTGCTGTGAATGGTGTCCGGGAGAGATGCGCAGGCTGGGGTGTTCCCGTCTTAGCAGCGCGTTGTCGTCTGATGCGCTGGTCCTTTTCCAGGTGTAAAAGTTCGTTGCTGTTTCGTTGTTGAGCTTTATTGGGGTAAACTGATGTAGCGTTCCGCGTACAACAATTTCCACTCACTATAGGCCACGTAGTTACCGCGAGGTAACTGGGTGTGTCCGTAGGCCTGGTAGTGCGCTGTGCAGCATTCAGCCTCTGTCCGAGTCTCGGAGCAGATGAGCTGAAGCGACTGGCCAAAAAGGGTGCGTCGAAGAGAACAAGCAGAAGAGGCAGAAAAAGCAGAAGAGAGATCCCAAGAACGTGTCTTGCTCTTATACGGGACCGTTTATTGCTCCCGCCATTATGGGATTGGCCAAGTTAGACGTCATTCGTGGTGGACGTCGCAGAATTTTCCTGTGGGAATGTGGAAGTTGTAGTCCCTACAAGGCTAAGTTGCTACTAGGAAGTCACTTGAAGTGATACGTAATAGAGTTTGTGTACTCCAGCTTCCATGGTCCAAAGACATGCAGGTTAGGCTAATAGGTACGAGTGTGTGTGCGGGTGAATGGTGTGTGTGTGCCCTGTGATTGATTAGTAACCTGTCCAGTGTGTATTCCTGCCTCTCCCCTAATGCATGCTGGGATTGACTCCAGCCCCCCCGTGACCCATTTTTACTCTGAAAGCTCTAACTCCTGAGGCCCTGAATATGGAATTCATCCTTCATGTGATTCTGTAATCAATTGTGTAGCACATTTCCTCTGTTGCAACATTTACATTTAATTATCACAAACACATTCAATGTATCCCAACTGTTTTTGGATTTTTTATCCACTTGTTACTGTCAATTGTTGAAAATAAGTTTAAAACTCTTATGACTAATTCACTCTTGTCATGTGACGCTGTATGATTTTGTAATTGTGCTGCTGAAAGATTTGTCATTTGAGTCTGCATTCAAGTCTTCAGACATCCAATGCAATGTATATACTGTGTATAGTACTGTAAATAGTGGGTCCACTTTACATTTACAAACTAACATAATCAGCTATGATAACAACTAATGGAAAAAACAAACAGGCTATTCCACAACACCACAGCCAAGCCCTGGTTATTGTGTGAAAAATAAATAATCCAAAATCTGACTGCTAAATCTAATCATCTGTTATTATTCATCATCGGTTAAAACCATGCATTTATTTAATGAGCAGTTATAACCATTAACATACATCCCTCAATGCCCCCTCTCATCTATTCAACAGACCTCTTCCTGCAAGGCACAATAATTCACATCACATCTATTGCATGTGCCAGTGGGCATTTTGCATAATTACACTTCACCTGAATTAACCTTAGTGAAACAATGTAAGAAAGAGGTAGCCTCAGCATTCCTGGGCAAATCCGTACTCAAAACTAATATTCATGCACACAATTACAGATGAGCCATTATATATTAATACCACAACAAATTCAGGGGAAACAAAGAGATTAGCCTCTCTTCACTTAGAAGAAATGCCTTTTCTTTCCACTGGATTTAGCAGGTAATAGAGCAATACCAAAAGGAAAAAAATGTACAACCAGGTTGAAGAGGTGTTTCATGCATAACCAGTTGAATAAGGCAGTTCATGGGGTCAGTACATCCTCCCAAAGCGACATTGGCTCAGTAGGTAAGAGCAGTCAGATGGTTGCCGGTTCGATCCCGCCCTAGGTGTGTCGAAGTGTCCCTTCACATAACAAGACACCTAACCCCTAATTGCTCCTGATGAGCTGGTTGGTGGCTTGCATGGCAGTCAATCGAGTGTGTGAAGGGGTGAATAAGAAGCATCAATTGCACAGCACTTTTGATAAGGGCGCTATATAAATGCAGACATTTACAATTTTTTACGAACTAATGCATTGTGGGATGTCTTGCCACATCAGGAGAGTGGTAATTCAATAATGGCCGGTTCTTTCAATAGCGTAAACAAATGCCGGGATGGGACTATGGCTGCACCATGAACCATCACCATGACAGATTGCTGGAAAGATCTGGGATTGACCTTGGACATTGGTATTCCCCAACATAATCAGTCTCTCTCTCTCTCTCTCTCTCTCTCTCTCTCTCTCTCTCTTTCTCTCTCTCTCTCTCTCTCTCTCTCTCTCTCTCTCTCTCTCTCAATGAAGGCATCCAACACATATAGCAATGAATATATATCCATAAATATTGCTATCTGTATTGTCATGTAATATATATCACTTCAAATTCCATTTTATATTTCAATATAGTACAATGTAGAAAATGGCCATATAAGTACTTTCAGTGCAATAGTGTGTTATCAAGGAGTCAGGCAGTAGTTGTTCTACTGAATACTGGATGTATAGGATGAGCCCAAGTTGTGTATGACTCATGCATGCAGTATCAATGCCATATAAATGAGTGAGATTTCCACTGTGAAATTGAATGGAAAGTGTAACGTACGCCACAGTGTAATGAGCAGGGAGCCCAAGCTTAAAAACATCAGAGCTATTTACATCCAGAATACAGCACACCAAAAGCATCACCCTCCATCTTTGGTATATCTATAAAGGATGACATTTTGCAATATGTTTATCGTTCAGTACTTTTTCTTAATTATAACAGTGTGGGACTTACTGCAGTCTTCAAAGAGCCAACTCAAAACATTTCATGGCCCAGATTTGGCCCCCAGCCAGAACATCCTTTGGGTATTCATGGCTGTGAGAGAGATACTACGCACGAAGGGATTCACACCCGTTCAACCGCATTAGGTATCAACAATAGGCCCAATGTTCGGACACACAGATTTAAGCCTGAATCCGGATGAAACTAGCTGGAAATAACATAATAGCTGCCATCCAATTCACATTCGAATAACTCTTGTAAAAGCAATCCAGTTAAAAACCTCTCCGCAAAAACTGCTCCAGACCATTTTGATCAAATAGGAACTGTACATGTTGTTTTGTCTTATTTTTTTAGCCCAAACTTTTTGACTGCTTTTTTGGGTCTGGTTATCTCTAAATAATCCTGCTTTTCCAAGCTGCCACTTGGATGAAGGACAAGGAGAGGAACACTGGAAGGATACCAGCACGGCCCTGTTTGTTTATTGTTAGACTTTCACACCCGGGAGTCTCATGCCGTTCCCATGACAACAAGGGCAGACATGGAGGAGCGAGCGAAGATGCAGGCATTTAAAGATCCCCCACTCTCTCTCTCTTTCTTGCACTTGCTCTCTCGCTCTTGAGTTTTCCCAGCCCAGAAGATGAAATAGCCAGTGTCCGCCCACCTCTCCATCTTCCTCATCTCAAGTATTATGGAATTCAGTACTATGAGATCCTCTAAGAACATCCTTGAACCAAATTGGTTGCAATAGAATCTACAGATGTACCTATTTATACGGACAAAGCACATACAGTACAGTGATGTATGATACGATAGAAACACAAATAGAAACAGGTCATTATTCACCACTGGGAGACTCATTCAGGAAGACTGAATGAAGCATTAGACCTTACAAAATGTAACAGTGAATATATGGCGTCTTAAATAAAATTACTGTTCAGTGTTGTTGGAAGGCATAATATTGCCACTGTACATTTACCTACTTTTTTCAGGATGGTAAAAATAATAATAGTAGGCACTTTTGGGTTCTGCAGTATTCTGCCTGACAAGAGAATTGATTCTGTTTCAGTTATAGAATAATTTAACTGCTAAGCATCTGACATTATCATCCACAGCGAATTATTGATGACACACCCGGCTGTCATGAAATAGTCTTGCATTACTTTATTTTCTGCAGTTTTTTTTTTAATCTCATCTCTCTCATCTATGATAACTGAAGAAGAGTGTGGTAGCTTAAAACTTCACATTCTGTAAAAAAAAGAGACATAAGTGGAGATTATTTTCTTATTTATTGGAATCCTTGTGCAATCTTTTGTCTGATAGTACTCAGAGGGCGGGGGGTTTAAGTCTTCAGTGACGAATCAGCATTGGGCCGGCCATTCAAATGTCTCAGGATGCCCTCCAGGCAACCGCACTGGACCCAGCGGCTGCAACACCTCCACCTCAAAGTCCGGTACAGCAGACATTTTATGAAGCCTTTGGCTTCTCGTGGCTCCTTGAGGGAGGACTGGGGGCAGGTAGAGATCAGGCAGCACCCTCCCCGCTAGGTGGAGCATGTGGACATGTCCCTCCACTGTGCCGTGTCGCAGTGCTGGGTTTGTCCTCTCCGCAGTGTCCCAGCCTCCCATCCTGCGGCCCCCGCCCCATTAGCATCCGCCCCTCCGTGGGCCTCCCCTCCAGGCTGACAGACCCCGCTGTTCTGACAGCTGCTTGGCACTGAGAGGGATTACAAGGGATAACAGTCCTGGGAGCCCACTCCTTCTCTGACTGCTGCCCTCCTCCCTTCCTGTCTCACAGGTTGCCTCTCTCTCTGTCTCTCACACACACACACACCTGATTATATATATCTCCTAAACCTACTCTTCTATGCATCTCACTCCCTCACCCCCACCTCCTCTCTCCGCTCTCTTCCTGCTCATTTTCCCTTTCTCCTACTCTGCTCTGGCACTCATTTTTATTCCCTCCTGACTGAGGAAGGTGCACCGGAAGGACACGCGGCATTCGCGACGTCTTTGCCTCTTAACAACACCACGCAGCGTCTGCAATACCGCAGTGTGCGGCCATTCCATCAACCGTAAGCACACTAAGCAGTCCAATGCTTACCGCGAGCACAAATATGGAGATTCATGAAAGGCAGTGACATACCCCTCAGCCTTTCTGGCTCAGTAATTACTGCTGCAGCTTTCTGGAGGCGGAAGAACACGGGTTGAAAACATATAACTACAAGAGGAATTCCCCGTTGAAAAATAGAACAACAAGCAACATTTCATCAAGCCCTGTCAAACACAGGGATGGGTGAAGAAATGAACAGAAAGTCAATCAGAGGTAGAATGAGAGAGGGGTAGAGGGGGGGGGGGGCGCATCAGAGCTGGGAGAGACATAAATGGATTAGCTCCATAATCTAATCATGGGGGATCAAAGATAAGAGAACACAAAATCAAAGTCTTAAAGCAGACAGAGAACTGACAGGTTGCAAGGAAGAGGAATCTTTCCTGGCAATCGCAAAGAGATAGTACCCCTGAAAGGCTGTCCTGGAGGATTTGGAGCCCCTCACTGAAAGCACACATTCCAATCTCTCTGGTGAAATGTACTCCACCACCGGTCGCCTCATCACCAGAAAAGACCACGAATGTGAAGGGAAACACAAACCCACCTCGGCCGTTGACTACCTGCATCCTAGGTGATTTTTCCATCCAAATTTGTCTTATAAATAAGTAACCGCATAAGGGCTTAATACATTAACTCCACAGCTTCAAAGCTGAAACAATCGAACTCTTGCAGCGGATCACAGAATCTGTTTATCATTTGAATGTCTTCGGGGCTTGTGTAAGCATCATTTCAAGAGACGGACCAGCCAAGCAGACAGCACGACGGAAGAGTATAATGAGCCGTCTCAGAGAAGGCTATCAGATAGCCGACCCTCACGCATTTTACATTCCCAATCCATGAGCCGGCATGAAGAGCCTTCAGCCATGAAGATAAAGCAGCCGCCATCTCCGTTTGAACCGAGCACTTAACCCAGGTCAAGCGGAGCCCATTCCGCACACACCGACCGGCACTCGGGCACGTTTCATCCTCCAGGAAGGCGAGGAGGCGACGAAAGGTCGCTGGGAATATGGCGGGGGAAAAGCGGCGTAGCTGATCGGAGAGTTCACTGCCACCGTGACCCCTCTCCGGCGGCTGCGGGTGCGTGCGCGTCCGGGCGGAAACGCCGCAGATGAGGCTGCCTGGTGACTCACTACCGGAGCCCTGCGGAGCGGGAATTAATCAGCCCGCCTCCCTCCCGCCAGCATCGAAAACCCGGGCCTCCGTCCTGAAGCGGCTAAAAACTCAGCGCCACCAAAGAGCCGCTTTCCCTTCCGGCTGCCAGCCGACTCACGGGTCAGGAGCGGGAGAATGCAAATCCGTCGCCGCGGCGTCCGCCCCCGCCGTCCCTGTTTCTGACGTGGGGATTTGGGACTGTTATGTCCTGGGGTCTGACCTTAATGGCGGAGGTTGCATCACAGCGTCGGCCGTGCCGCGGCCTGCGGGCCGTTAACTGCTCACCTGTTCACCCGGTGAGAGCTTCACACACGCGCCTCCACCGGGCACCGTGGCCCCCGCAGCGGGCCTTTCAGGGCTGACCGCGGAAGACATTTTGTGTGTCTCGCTTGTGTGTCTCGCTTCCTTTGCACATCACCCTGTAATGGGTTTCTTGCCCCCTTTATCCCTGGGGGGGGGAAATCCCACATGCTGCGCACGCGTTGAAATGCTGATTTCTCACTCACTCTAATGCCGTGTTCCGAGTTAATGTGAATAAAACAAGGGTGAACGTCCCACTTATTGCTGCTCACGGATCAGGTGCAGAATGTTCTGGTTACATCACATCGTAAATAAGCCCAGGTCGCAGTATTATTGTTTTTCCACAGGAATGCATTTTAAATGGTGCATTTACCAACTGCCAAAAAGAACACAGTGTATCCATAACTTTCCAAAATATATGTATTATGTATTTTTTTTTTACTGCAAAAGTGGAAAGTTGTGAGTTAGTTGCAGAGCATTATGATAAGGCTGTTATTTTCATAACCTTACACAACCTTACTGAATTTTTGTGAAGTTGCAATAATGCTTTACGCTTGCTTGGTAGCCCTGGAGACATGAACAGAGCAAGCCACAGCAGTTCTCAAGACCAAGGCCAACCTGCAAGTGTGCTCTCAGGCAGCTGTTCTCCACATCTACACAGGGAGCCTGGAACAGTACAAACAGAGCTGAGACAACACAGATCATCCTAAACAGATCCTTCCTAATCAGGATTCCTCACATGCCACTGTGAATGAACAAACACACTACATGTTTTCACTTTTTATTTTATTCTCCAATGACTATCGTCTTCGTGGGAATAAGCAAAGTCCTTCATCGCTTTGAACCACCCGAAGAGAGAGAGACACAAAAATACAGCAAGAATACCACAACCTGTGTGGAGCTGTGTTTAGCCCTCGTCCACCCACACTTGTCTGCGGAGTATGGCGATCTCGTCCACCCACACATGTAATGCAGTGAATTGGGGGTGGAGACGGCGCTGGGGAAAGCCTGATTTCAACAGGCGGCGTTTTTCTAACAGCACAATGAAGCTGCGAGTGGGTGGATAGTTGAAGTTGTATTGTTGGAGGTGTGGTTTTGGCTGCAGCTGCATGGAGAGAGCTCAAGCAGACGCTGTGACCCATGCTCATTGTGGCTGTAGGTAGCATTGTTGCACTACTTTGACCCATGCTCATTGTGGCTGTAGGTTACAGAGAAATAGCGGTCCTTGACAGCCGATTTCACTTCTGTCACTCCAGGAAATAGCTGTCCATGGTCCTGAATCACTGGACTTTTTATTTTGTCGCTTTTGTATCTTGTGTGTGTGTGTGTGTGTGTGTGTCTGTGCTCTGTGTGTTTTTTGAAGATACCGGGCCAATATTTAATGTATTTTATATATATATATATATCCATCCATCCATCCATCTATCCATTATCTGAACCCGCTTATCCTGATCAGGGTCGCAGGGGGGCTGGAGCCTATCCCAGCATACATTGGGCGAAAGGCAGGAATACACCCTGGACAGGTCGCCAGTCCATCGCAGGGCACACACACCATTCACTCACACACTCATACCTACGGGCAATTTAGACTCTCCAATCAGCCTAACGTGCATGTCTTTGGACTGTGGGAGGAAACCGGAGTACCCGGAGGAAACCCACGCAGACACGGGGAGAACATGCAAACTCTGCACAGAGAGGCCCCGGCCGACGGGGATTCGAACCCAGGACCTCCTTGCTGTGAGGCGGCAGTGCTACCCACTGCACCATCCGTGCCGCCTATATATATTACATATATATGTATAAAATAGAGCAACTGGTTCAGACAATAAACAGTGTGGCCTTTTTGTATTTGATCTAAGACTATGAAGAAGTATACTGATATAGTGTATCTAATAGTTTTGCCTATAAGATACTGGTAACCGTGAAACAAACAAGATTACAATTAGTCTGAAAAGAGAATTGGTTTTCTATAATCTTTATTTTGTGATTAAAGTGTTAAAATCAAACTATTAGTTTTATTACATAACATTATATGTGTTGTTGATTCATTAACTTCATGCATGCACTGGGACTTTTGTATTTAATCATTTGTATTATTATTAAGAACACGTGGGCTCTATATAAAACAAAGGTGATTTCTCTTCTTACTTCAGCTTCAATTCCTTTGTGGCTCTAATTTAATCAAGGCAAAGGATGGTCATTGCGTGCTGGGGAAATTAATGTAGGTTTTGGTCCATGGGGGGTACGAAAGCAGATACCACTAAATATAGCCTTCCAGGGTTTTCAGGAAAGTAAATGGTGAAATTAAGCCAAAACGATACAGATCTACAATATGACCCGTTCAATAGTTAAACAACCTTTGAATAGACTTACCACTTTGTGTTAACATAGACGATAGGCTATAGCTGCCCTCTTCTGAATACATTCATGTGCACCATTCACGTGTAGCCTATCCCTTACCGCCGTAGATGCATAGGCACTTGTTGCCAATCGATTCATAATAATGTGATATTGTAATTCTCCATTATAAGTTTTAAAAGGACCAAACAAATCTCACCATAAATATTAATATGTTAGAAATTCAGCAGAAGAAGTAAGAACACGCCGCTTTGGTGAGCGAAATGCAATTTGAATGCATCCGCAGATGCTTGGATTTTTATTAAGCAGTTCTCTGCTTGCCAACCAGTTCGCTAGTGCTTAATGATGTTGCACCCAAGTTGCATCATAAATATACACTGACGCTGCAACTTTTGTTTCGTAACATTAAGTAAGGAATTGCATTTAATGCAAAGAAGGGGAACCAAGTAAATACAGAACACCTGACCAATAGGCTACATTAATCCACTGCGCTGGAGCTCGTATTGCCAGGTGTTCGATCACATGTTAGTTGCGGAATCACAACCAGAATCGCAAGTAGCCTGCATATTTCAGTAGGCCATATTTATAATGGAATATTACTGGATCCCTTCTACTACAAGCACGTAGGTAATGTGTAGCCTATCAATAGTTCAGATAGGCTTCAACCGCTGGCAAGAAGGGTTCGGCCGCAGCTTACTTACAAATATCCAAGCGAAAACTGTGTAAACACTTCATAACCTACACCTTTCTATTATGGAACTAAATCGTGGATGGTGTGAAATTAGAAACAGCAGGCTACAGTGGTGTTGCAATTTTGAAAAGATTCCTTTGGCACAGGTAACACTAGGGAGCCGGAGCCCTGTCGGAAGTGTATCTATCGATGTGTGCAGGTGAGCTGGAGAGCAGATGGCTTCGCAAACGTTCAGACAATGAGATAATTAAGCGACTTCCTTAATGTAACTTAGTCGAAGTACTCCATGTCCCCACTGCGTCAGAAGACCAGGCCATTCGAACTGTATGTATAGTCGTTTACTGTAACTGATATAATTTCACGAGCGATCCAAACGCTTGTTATTGAAACTCTTACCGTTATATGTTTCAAGCTACAGAGGACATGCACTTGACGTGTTCGTGGTCTAAAACCAAGCTGACAATACCTGCACATAGAGTTCATATCGCCTAGCTGATGTGCAACTGTGAAGCTTTGGTGCCGCTCAATGGGAAAATAGGGCAACTGCTTTGGAATGGATAACCCAATACAACACAAACGGCTTCAGCCGACAACCGCATCCTTGCACTATGTGTTAGCAGTGGCATTTCCACGGGTTCAAGCCACATCTGACACATAGCCTATTATATTGATCACTAACATATCTATCAATACGGGACATTGGTAGCACTTCAGGAGGCGGCAAGCTCGTTAACACTCAAATAGACCGGCGTTGTTAACACTTCTGAGCGATTGTCCTTCAAAAGCCTTTTTTTCCCTGTGGCCATTCTCATCAGGTGAGATCTAGCCTATGTGTTTTAGTAAGGAGGCGAAATGACCCAATAATCTGTCCCCAAGCTGCCCCTGGTTGTGTCTTTTCCCCTATGCAAATGGATAATTCTCAGTGCAAGAAAAGAATAAACTCTTATAAAGCTTTCTTTGAATGAAACATCCAGCATTTCGTTTTATTTTGAGGTCCAGCCCATGGCAGTAGAATGAAACTAGAGAAGAAGACGAGGCGGAAAGGGAGTAACAAGGGACGTTTATTGCACTGATTGATTCCGTCCTCGTAGTAGAAGTCACTGATCCCCACAAAAGAAAGGGGAAACATTGCACAGGCTAGTTACGAATGACAATTAAATATATTTATCACATGCGATAAATATACAATTAAAACGAAATTGGAACTATCTAAGTTTTCTTAATATGCGCCTTGTGTTGCATAACACGTAGCCTACATGGGATTTTTGCCGATAATTTCAAGTTCAGTTCCTGTTCCTTCGTTTAGTAAGATCCCAGTGCTACTTTGACAAGTATGTTTTAAAAAACTGCTGCCATTCCGGAGCACAGCATCATTAAGACCTGAATCCATTCAATGAAAACATACACATTTGCTATTGCCACCTGTAAATGAAGCAACTCGGTACTCGCGCGCCCGCGCGCGCGCACACACGCATACAAACACACACAAACGTGAAAGGAACACCAAGGTAGGCTGCGGTCCCTCTTTTAATAGCATTGATTTCGGCAATTCATTTAGAAATAACATATTATCCAAATGATGGTATACAGCCTGTAGTAGCTACACATTAAAAGTAACAGAGACACATTTATTGAAAAGCTAAAAGCAGATACTTTTCCTTATGAGCTAGGGAAGATTCTCAGATATAGACTACAGTGTAACCCATTTCATAGTCAGTCTTTATAGATAGCAAACAGAGGCTATCGCTGAGGCAATATGAAATTTAAGTCTATGTTGTTACCTTACATTTCTGATTCGTTTCACTAACAGTTTTCAGGAAAAATCCAATGTAAAACTCAATACAAGATAATTGACAGATTTGAGATTTGGGAAATTGCAGTAGAATCCGTTCGCCACTGCATAAGCGCATTATGTGGACAGCGAGCTAAAATATGGTGCTGACACCAATCTCAGCATAATGTTTTAAACAGAGGAAGGAGGAGGGGGCGAAACGATGCACAATTGGGCATTTACGGCAAACAGCACGCACAATTACATGTAGCCTACAACGAATGTCCAGTCCGTGTGACCATTACAATATCCATATAACCCAAATGGCTACCTTACCGTGCGCTGTCCTGTAACGCAACACGGATAACAGAACATTTATCATTTATGTAATCGTCATTTGAACGTGGTTTCTCAACGTTTCCCTTAAACCCATTTCATAAAAACACATTTGATCATGAAAATTAAGTCCAGTGTTGGGGACACAAGGAGGATTGCCGCAAGTATTTCGGCAATCATTTCAGTATGACACCAATAAATCTCAGAGGAACTTTGGGGGAGACAAGACGGCGAAATGTAATTTGTGGATAAACAAACACTGTGTTGTCTTCAAACAAGAGCCTATTATCGCTCGGCTCCCCCTTCTGCGCCGTGCACAGGCGGCATAATACAGAACGGGTAACTTACCCTTTACCGATGCAGCCAGCAACCCCATATACAAGAAGAGAACCCGGCTCCAGTAGTGCGCTTGTACTCCCACCTTCATTAGCGCAAAAATCCCTAGTCCGTCCAGTTTCCTCGCCCCGCTATATGTGCATCTGCATGCTGTCCTTACTAGTCCCGTTCCGTCAGAATTCAAAGCGGCGCTCATGGCAGGATTTTTGGCAGGCACGTTATCAGATGGTTTTAAAAGGAAGATTCACTTTGTGTCGGCGCTGAGAAAAATCCCAATGCATTGAGACTCCGCTTCTGCAGCTGGACTGAACCATCTCATGCGGACGGCGGGGTTAGAGAATTTTAGTGGAAAGATTTCAGCGTCAAACAGATCCACAAGAATTAAAACAAATACTTCTAAAAAATATATGTTTCTATCAACAAGCGGTCATATATCTCCCCTGAAAATGTTCTGTGAGATTTCAGACGAGAGAGAGGCGAACCCTCCTTCTGCTCTCGCAAGAAGCTTCTGCTTGCAGGCTACTCTAATTTTGTTTGAATTAATAGCCTTATCTTCACTGTGGATACTTCATATTTCACCCTGTCTTAGAATAAATAACGGCATACCGGAAAAAACAAAGATAAAAACAGACCGAAATCGCCAAGAGTCCGTTCTCCCCATCACAAAGTTTACAGCCCTCTTGACATCTTGGATCTTTAAACAAATCAATGGAAATCAATAAGTAATCGATCATTTATTTCCAGTATCTTGAGCCTTTTTCAGCGTATAGTATTTCCAGTCTTAACGACGCGAAGAGACTGCAAAGCGCACTCCGTCGACGTCTCTCTCTCTCTTGCTCTCTCTCCCCCTCTCTCTCACAAACACGCTCTCTCACTCTCTCTCTCTCCCAGCAACCCCCCCCCCCCTCCCTCCCTCCCTTAAAGTTTAAAGCGCTTTTTTGGTAATAACCTGAACCCCTTCCGTCTAAAGTCATTAGGCGTGTTGACCTGCATCGCTGCCCATTAATACTATGCAGCCAAATTAAAAATACAAATTACACCGTATAATAACGTACGATATGATTTAGACCTAATGCAAAAAATGTTGTTGCCAGTAGGCTACACACAACAGCGTCAATAATAACCACAATGAGAAACTATCCATATATCGAACTCTTTGAATGAATCAGATGTCGCAAGAGACTGTTGCATTATGCCGCCAAGGTGGTCCGTCTTTTAGGCTACAGGTAGTAGCCTATAGGGTATAGGCCAGTATAATAATACAATTCTGTTAGCAAGTTGGGAATGTGGAGAGATTGGGTAGGTTATGATTGAATACTTAGAATAGAATATTAATAAACACAATAGGCAGGACAGTTACGGACCGGGTCAATGTGCATATTGGTAAGAGTAGCTTACCGGTGAGCATTATTTCTATTGCCCACACATATAAGCGTGAATTTATTAATTGATTTATTTGTTCGTTTCCTTGGTTATGATAGCCAAGCTTATATAAAATCCGAGTAGCCTAATGAACGTGTCTGTCCTTAATAAATAAATAAATGCACGCACATTAAATTGAATCTATCCATGCGATGGTTTACTCCGTTGGCATGATTAACTTGAATTTACCCCAAAAGCGGCTACTGGATTTTGCGCACCATGTTGTATTCTGTGTCCTAGCGTAAATATGTGACGCACATTAGTTCCCATGGTTTTGGCAGTTGGCCTGCGCACACTCTAAATTGGAATCCAAAACATATTCAAACAAAGCATTCCAACGTTTATCATTTATCACATTGACCAGAATAATTGACCATGCAATCGAAGATAGGTTACTCCAAAAGGATGTTCGCGTCTAACCTTGGCACAGGCCATCGAAAACATCCATGGGATGCGTGTGGACCATTTCCCCGATCGGTGTGGATCCACCCGAACACGCCGAAAGACGACTTGGATATAATATGTTTTAAAATTTGGACGAGGATTCAATCCCCAGGACAAGACCTTGGGTCAGGTTCACCGCAGAATACAAATAAGCCCGCCGGTATAATTGTGAATTCTGAAACTGCACCACTCAACAAAATAACCTGCGACAGCGAAAACAGCATTAAAGGCACTCCCGATGTTACCAAAATCACGATCCCTGGGCGACAGTGAGTTGCATAACTTTCAATCACGACTGTTTGTTAGCTCTATGAAATGTTCTTGAGAATTATTATTATTATTATTATTATTATTATTATTATTATTAGTAGTAGTAGTAGTAGTAGTAGTAGTAGTAGTAGTAGTAGTAGTATCATTAGTATTAATATGGTGCAGCGGGTGGGATTATTGCCTAACCACAAGAAGGTCCTATGTCCCGGTGTTCGGTCTGGGCCTTTCTGTGGAGTTTGCTTGTTCTCCCCGTGTTCGTGTGGGTTTCCTCTTGGTACTCCGCTTTCCTCCCACAGTTCAAACACATGCAGGTTAGATTGATTGGAGAGGTTAGGTGTTAGTGAATGGTGTATGTGCCCTGGGGTGTCTTTGTGGCGTGTCCAGTGTATTCCTCTCTCTCTCACTCAATGCATGCTGGGATACTGATGGGAAATGAGAATCTGACCAGGAATAAGTGGGT
Organism: Conger conger; assembly: GCF_963514075.1. NCBI lineage: Eukaryota > Metazoa > Chordata > Actinopteri > Anguilliformes > Congridae > Conger > Conger conger. Next base: position 22,128,147 of record NC_083768.1, read on the forward strand.
TACATAATGGATGGACGGATGGATTATTATCAGCAGCAGTAGCCCTAGTCGTGGTAATATTCCCTTGTCAGGAATAGGCCTATCACCAATGCAATTAATATGTTTTATTAATTAGAACTGTCAAAGAAGGAGATTTCCCAAAGAAACAATAGCAACAACAACACAATTTAGAATATAGGATAGCCAAACTAAAACTATTATTTTTCACAGATTACCGGCCAGTTGGGTCGGGAAGAAATTCTGACATTTTAATATTGTAATATTGTGGGGCCATAATGTTTAACAAAGTGGAATAAATTGTGTAGTAAACTATAGGAAGTGTTCTTTCAAGCACCACCACCTGGACTCAAAATTGATTTGTAAAGGAGATTACAAAAAAGCATTTCACTCGCTGTTCAACTCTTGACTAATTTTATTTTAAAATGCAACAATTAAAAGTCACAAATGTATGCGTTTAACAAACTATAGGTTTGGCTGAAGACATAAATACAGTTTCACAGAAATTCAACTCAGGGCACTATAGCAAATACATACTACTCTTTTAAGAAAAGACTAGGCAAAGGGTTGTAGTCATGTAACACAAGTACTGTTACAACAAATTGTATGGGTACGTGTGTGCCAGTCAAATACATTGTATTTACTTACTTACTTAATTTGCTATAACTGTCTATACAATACAGCATGGGAATTTAACCCGTGATGAATTGTCTTGCCTTTGCTATGGCAAGGTCAGCACCTACAGCACAGTGTTATTCAGATCACCAGTTCACTAAGGATTACCAGTTCAACCAAGGAAAACATGTCATAGCAAAGTGATTCACACCAGTGCAGCGAGAGGCTTAATTTGCAACAGTGTGTGGCAGCAATTTAGTTAATAAATCAAAAAGAGAATGCTAGTTATTGATTTATTTATATATTTCCACACTGACGCAAAGAATCTGCCAACAAAATGTGTTCTCAACATAATATTCTAGTTAAGAAAACCCTCAAGAACTGCACATCCAATCCAATCAGTCAATCTGACCACAACTGAAACCTTCAGTGGGTCCCAAGATCGAAATACCTTTTTATGGGAAAGTATTATCATATCAAAAATGCATCCCTTTGGGAAATCTCTCATGGTTATTTGTGGTGAAACAGCTAGGGCTTATTATTTTCGCCATGCAATAACCTGCTCTGTTGCGTGGATGCTACCTCATGGGTGCTGCTGTAATGCATCTATAATATGCAAATATGCTGTATGTAGAAATAGTGCGACCTTTTGACTTGGCAGCTGTTAATTACACACATGAATGCATGGACTGGGATATGGTAAAATATGTGTCTGTTGCAAATTAGTCATTACAGTGTAAGTGAGGGGTGTGAATGTGAATGTATATAATAGACTACTATAACTAACATCCAAAACTGTTTTCCGGAATTGAACTGAAACAAAGTTGCCATTATCACTTTGACATAAATATATTAAATTACCTCAGTAATTAAAAAGCATTCATTACTTTTATTTTGGTAAAAAAAAACCCAGCAAGGATGTGTTCCATTCAAGTTAATACGATGGTTATTTCACCTAAATACCGAAACATGCAGTGCAATATGTAAGTATTTGGACAGTGACACAGTTTCTGTTGTTTTTGCTCCATACTCACATTGGATTTGAAATGGAATGTAATGAATGTTTAATGCTGACGTGTAGTTTGTCAGCTTTGATTAGAGTGTATTCACATCCGTATGAGGTGATTGGTGTTGGAATTACAGCCTTTTTTATACATTTCAGGGTGCCATACTATTTCGGACAAATGGCTTTACAGGAGCGTTCATTCACTTCCCTAGTGCAGCTATTATATAGCTTTCAGCATCTAGTCTTGATGCTAGACTGTTGATTGCCTTTGGAGTCTGTTATTGGCATTTGTCAACATGAGGACCAGAGTTGTGCCAATAAAAGTCAAGGAAGCCATTATGAGGCTGAGATGTAAGAGACATAGACATAGACAGAGAAATAGGTGAAACAGGCCTACAAAATTATATATAACTAAGTATGCATTGTTAAATCACAACCAGATTGGCTGGTCCTTGTTCTGTCAAAGTCTTAATTACTGTAGCCCAGCATAGAGGTCAATGCTTTAGGAACAATAGTAAAAACAATACGTTAAAAAAAAAAATGGCTTGTGGCATTTGAGAAGCAATATTAAATCACATAAGTTTATCTTTTAAACCTTAAGCAGACTGCTAATCTAAGTGATAGACTACATTTGACATTATAATGTCTTGATGAAAAACATTATAATTTAAAAACTGGAATATATGAATGAAAACTGGAGAAACTGCTATCAGAAAAAAAAGTGCCGGTGATATGAAGCAAATAGTTAAAGTATTGATAACTGAGCCATATTCTAAAGTGTGGCCCCATATTTTTGGAATACTTTGAAGATGCTTTTGTCTTTGCTTCCTGATCACGCTATAGTAAGTTAAAGTGAATCACAATTTCACTATTTCACTGTTAGCTTGAATGTGCCTCATACTCATTCCTCCATTGACTGGTCCCTTGCATTAGTGTAAAGCACACGATTCCTGAGGGATTTTTTAAGAGTGAAAAGGTAGTTTTCTACACAATGGGAGCTGCGGCTTGTTCCTGCAGTCCTTGCGAGCAGGACTGCCATCTGTCCTCGCCAGTCTGAGGGAATGCAGGTGCAGCATGTGACTGGCCAGGCGTACTGTCTGTTCCACAGTGGAGTGCCGATGACTAACAAGAACCTTGTTAAATATTCATATTAGGAGCCAGCCTCTGCAGTTTTTGCGCAGAAATAATATGAATGGGTGAAGGCCAACCTTACTCGACTTACTCGTATTTAACTGTGCAACAATCTGTAAGCCTGTTATAGTTTTGATGATGACGATGGTAATGGTGATGATGATAATGATGACGATGATGTTTGTCATCACTGTCATCATCACCATCATAAGTTGACTAAATGTTTCTGGCTGCTTTTCTGACGCCATTCTGTTACATTGCAGATATACAGGGACTTTCTGATGTAATACACTCACTGAGCACTTCATTAGGTAGACCTGTATACCAGCTTGTTAATGCAGATATTTATTCAGCCAAGCATGTGGCAGCAACTAAATGCATAAAAGCATGCTTACATGGTCATGAGGTTCAGCTTTTTTTCAGACCAATGGGTAAGAAATGTAATCTAAGTGACTTTGACCATGGAATGTTTGTTGGTGCCAGACTGGGTTATTTGAATATCTCAGAAACTGCTTATCTCCTGGGATTTCACACACAACAGTCTCTAGAGTTTGCAGAGAATTATGCTAAAAACAAACATCCAGTGAGCAGCAGTTCTGCAGGCACAAATTCCTTGGTAATGAGAGACGTCAGAGGAGAATGGCCAGACTGGTCAAAGCTGACAGGAAGGTGACAGTGATGCAAATAACTACACATTACAACAGTGGTATGCAGAAGAGCATCTCTGAATATAAAACACGTCAAACCTCTTACGTGGATAGGCTGCAGCAGCAGAAGTCGAAATAATACCTAATAAAATGCTCACTGAGTGTACATTGCCAGCACTGCTACAATTACAATTTACTTTTCTTTCCTTTCTTTTTGCATCTCACAGCGAAGTTCAGCTGCGTTCTGAGATCAAGCAGATGGTCCAGCAAGAGTTCCAGAGCTTGTCGAAGGAACACAACATTCAGCCCAGGGGTCCGGAGGTCCGCAAAGATTTCTCTCGTCATGAGGAAGACCCACACGACTCCAAGCAGGACGGACCCTCCACAGAGGAGAGGCAGCAGAGAAGTGCAGAGAAGCTCCTGAAGAGCGTCCAGGCTCCGAAGGGCAAGACAGTCCCCTGGCTGCCCGCAATAGAGGAGTTCCCGGCACTCCCACACCCCGCCCAACCCTGGAGCGGAAGGGTGAGTCAGAGCCCAGCAGCTCCCTGGCCCTCGCTTCCAACCTCCAGCAGCACTCAGAGCGTAGCAGAGATCCAGGACTTCCTCAAAAAAGTCCTGCTCACACCCAGCCAGGAGCAGGTTCCTCAAAACCAGGAGGGCTTCCCCCAGAACCAGCCGGTCTCCAAAGGAACTGCACAGACAGAGATGCCTCAGCTGCTTCTCATGTTGAACGAGAAGAGTGACGTTCCTGAAACTGACACAAGGCGCTGCCAGACACACACAGGTGCTGCTATACCATGTTACCGCATCACGTGCTTGCAATGTCTACACCTGAAAATTACTTCCATTCAAAGCTCTGTCCTTGTATTGTTGGAGCAAATGTTCCATCACCTTGCATACAGAACAATTGTGTTTTATTGTCTTTCTCCTATATATTTAATGGCTGGCCCCACTCTGGATGAATACAGTACAAAACAAAATATCTTCAAAATATCTTACTGTTCTTGATGTAACTACAAGATGCACAACATGTATTATTCAGGGCTATTGTGTGTGCGCATTTGCACACAGTAAATAGTGATATTTGGGTGTTATGTATAAACACTATTCCAATTTTGAATACGAATGCTTGCACATCAATGAAGATAACCTTACTTGTTGTCTGGTAATGGGATAGAGAGAGGGAAGCTATTTAAATTAAATATAGTAATTAGTGTTAGTAGTAATATTTAACCGTCCAGCTGGCTAATGGCAATCTTGCGAAAGTTTGGATCGTTGCGGAGAAACCACTACAGATGCATTGTGGGTGAAGTGACTCACTGACATCCCAGTTTTGTCTCACAACCATTGCGTTCATTATCAATATTAATGGCGTCGTCACACTCGGATAATGAAAAGCATGCGCTTCCCTACACTGGGCAGCGATGAGATTCAGGGCGGAGTCACAGAGTCACTCATCTCCCTGATTAATCTCCCGGCTTCCGCGAAAGCCCACCCACGGCTCTGTGCAGATAAATGAAAACAGTTTTCCCTTCCATCATGCAATAACTTTTACAGCGCTTACGTTGTGGTGCAGCAGGAGGGTGTCAGGATGACGGGAGCGTTTTGGGCTATAGCGCTGACCTTCAGAAATCTCGTGATTATGTGGTGCAGGATGCATGCATCTCAACCGACTGAATATTTGGAGATTCCGGTGTGAAAAAGAGCCAGTGAAAAAGGCTGCGTATCCCAAATATTTAAGAGGTACCAAGGGTGGAATTATAATACGTCTGCTGCGAGTTTTACTGGAGGGAGAGAGAGTCTTTTCACAGCTGCGCTGAATCAAATCGCCACCTGGCCACTCTGCCTTATCGACAGCAAAGTTGAAAACTCTTTCTAATGGGGAGAGGCGGGATAGAATTTCTCATAAGGACATGCACAGATAAGGGCTCCTGAGTGGAGCTGGTTAAGGCGTGTGTGTGTGTAATGCAGCGATGCTTCCTAAGCCCCAAAACCAATCAGGACTAGGCTGACCATGGCTGGCAGCCCCATAATATGATAATTGACTATAGCATTGCTCACCAGTGACCTTAGAATGTGACTTCACCATGGTTTGTAGAGTGAAAGAGAAACTGCTTCTTCATACATATTAGTTCAAATTGGAGAATATTTGGAAAATATGGATATTTTCTAATATATGCACATTTTATAGTTAATGTTTCTATGGGGGGTCTATTGGTTACATGTTTTTTTACAGTCCCCATGGCGTTATTAAACATGGACTACTACTGATTATTTTATGAGGTATGAAGTATGAAGGTTTTTTTTCTTCTTTGCGTGTGGCATTAATTCATGGACAGATTCTCTGATCTCTCTTAGGCTTCCTTGAATTGTACATGCTTTTGACAGATGCTGTTTTTTCAGTGGCATAGTCTATTAAGAGCGTTAATTACTGAGTTTGTCTCTGCTATGGATCATCTTTTTACTTACAAATATTGCACGAAGCAACACAGTTTTTTTTTTACCTGTCGAGGCAGTTTTCCAAAAAGGACATTTGGAGACTCCAAAAGCTCCAAAAGGAAACTAAATGATATCATGAAGTGTAAAATACTGCATTTTGCTTACTAAACTATAGAACATGTTTCACCTGTTTGCACTTCCCCCCACCTGTCATCCACCCCCTACCTTTCTGTCTCAACCCCACTCTTCTTGCGCTCTCCTCAGACAGCAACAGGTTGAGAAGATCATAAAAAATAAGTCTTATTTATAAGCTTACTGAATAATAATAAAATATTTTGACAACAATGATAGTTCCTCCAGATAAATTTTTAGTAAACAATGGACATTCTATCGTCTTTTCTCCGAGTTAGCACATTTTTAGAATTAGAATTTGGTTTGCTGCTCCTGGGAAAAGGACTCTGACATTACTGTGTATTATGTGGATTTCCAAAATGCAGAGAAGGCGAGGTCCCCCCCCAGGCTTGTTTTTCCACCCACATGTTACAAAATAAGGTACTGTTGTCGCTAAAGCAATGGCATCTTAAAATAGGTTACATAGATGGAACCGTGAGTTTTAACTCTTTAAAACAGTATATCCTGTTACCATAGTGATTGAAAATTGCACCATGAAAAAAGGAATGAATCCCCCCCCAAAAAAACATGGGGGTGGTATGAAAGCTATGTATATTTGCACTATGGGTGTAGTGCAAATATACAGTATGTACAGGAGAAGACACCTAGATCAATATGGTTTGCTTTTTTCCTACAAATGTGTATTTCTTCTGTGGACTAAGCACAGGGTCAGTGAGCATCTGTGTATTTCAGCTCCTTATACTTATATTCAAGGACTGACAGTAGGTTTCTGAAGCTCCTTGCAAGGCTAGTTCATTGAGCTGGACATGTGGAAACAGACACCATTACTGAACTAGTCATAGATAGATTGCGAGAGTCTCTCTCTTCCTCTCTCTCTCAATCTCCAAAAAACCTCTCTTAGCATGCATAAACACTGCAAATGTGGTCATTTTCACTGTACTGATGTTAAATAACATGATGATCACTTCAGAGAAGTCATATTTTTGCTGACTGGGAATTTCATCTCCTTTTTGTCTCAAGCCACCATGTACTGCCAGTTTTACTTTGTATAGATTCCGGTGTATCTTCATGCAGAGAGTTGTTCCCGTCTTGTCACCCCTAGAGATGGCTCACTCTGAATACCATGTATAGATGTTGCTTATTTTATCCTCTTTTTTATTTATTTCTTTTTTTCCAAGCGGGCACCAACCATGACCTGAATGCAGATGGCCTGCGTGTGGACTTCCACTCGTTTGGCACGGCTGAAGACAGAGCGAAAAGGCCAGCTGGCCCTTGCGACGAAGTCAAGTGCCACCCTTGCCTGGAGAGAGCCACCAGGCCAGAAACCGTGATGCCAGGTGCAGCTAGCCGTGGTAGCAATTGGCCAGTCTTTGCTCTTTGACGTTCCACTAAGCAGACTTAAGCAGACAAATGGAATTTTCAATTTGGGAGCAACTTTACGGATCAGTGTAATATCTCTAAGTTTCCCTTGTAAAGGTTATGGATAGTTTGGTAGCATGCCATGCATTTATGGCATCTCTTCTATGCCAGTTGAAAATGATGTCGTTAAAACAGAATAGCAGCATTAGATTCTCTTTAGATTAGATTCTCCCTTTGTATTCTTGGGTGGCCTTTTCCTTCTGCCACTTTGTGTCTTTACAACCGTTGACGGAGTCGTAATGACTATTTTCTACATGTCTGCCCATCTGCCCTCCTCAGACCTCCATCCCAAACCTAATGCAGGAGCCTTAAAAAACATCCCCCCTCAAGGGTCTGCGGAATTGGGAAGCCACATCAGGTCTGCCAGGAATACAGCGTTACCTGTCCCTCATACCGTCAGAGTGCCCACTGCTGAACACTGCCAAACACACCCTGTCCGCCCTCCCCCTGGATTCCAACCCCTTCAGGTAAAATGGCCGACGGAGCCCACTAAACTGTGTCGCATTCCACACTGCTGCTGGCAGACCTCTCCATTGTAGAGTTTACCTTTTCCTCTATTCTCTAATGGGGGATAAATTACATTTTCTGTTGTTTGTTTTGTTTGGGGTTTTTTTCTGGAGAGAAATTGCTTTCTTGTCATTGTGCTCCCCGGCTACATCCCTGGGTAACATGGTGACTCATTGCGGCATTCCTGCTTGCAGATGATGAGATCGTCCTCCTAATGTGTTGCCGCTCCGGGTTTCACAGCATCCCACAGACACTGATCCTGCACCCACCATCAGCCTCAGAGGGGCACATGTCAGATCAAAACACTGGATCAGAATGCAGAGTCAGTGTTGAAGTCATAAAAAAACACCCGTGTAGTGCATTCTGCCATCTTCCGCTTTCTTATTTTAGTGATATGAAAATATTTCTGTCTGTAATCAACTATAATTTGGATGCTATTTAACATGAAGTACACTCACTGAGCCCTTTATTAGGAACACCTGTGCACGTACTTATTCATGCGATTATCTAATCAGTCAACTAAACTGCAGATCTCCAGGGATTTTCACACACATCAGTCTGCAGAGTTTGCAGAGAATGGTTCAAAAAACTAAAAATATCCAGTGAGCAGCAGTTCTGTGGACAAAAAACGCGTTGTTAATGAGAGGGATCAGAGTAGAAGGGACTGGTCAAAGCTTACAGGAAGGTGACAGTAACGCAAATAACCACACATTACAACAGTGTGGTATGCAGAGGAACATCTCTGAACTCGTCAAACCTCTAAGTGGATCGGCGACAGCAGCAGAAGACCAATTAGTCTAAAAAATACCTAATAAAGTGATCACTGAGTATATAATTCAATATGACAGGTGTACACACTCAGGGAGCAATTTATTAGGTATTTATTTGACTTTTTTAGACTACAGACTCTGCTGCTGTAGTCAACCTAATAAATTGCCCACTGAGTGTATAGTATCTCTTATACCATGGCTACAACTAAAATGCATGGGAAAAATGAACTAAAACAGTATTTTAAAAACTAAACTAAACTAAAACCATTATGTACACATCCTTAGCTAAATATTTTTTAACAATGAGCAAGGTTTGTGTGTTCAGAGATGCTCTTCTGCATACCACTGTTGTAACTTGTGGTTTTTTGAGTTAGTGTTGCCTTCATGTCAGCTTGAAATAGTCTTCTTGTCATGGTTGCCTTGTTTCATTGGGCATTAACTCTTGGGATTAAGAAAGGGCGTGCCTGGCACATGCATGCTTTCCTCGTGCAGCCAGCATTGCCCACGGAGTTGGTAATCGAAAACAGGTGTTAGTGATCTACATAAACCAAGTCTTTTCTAAGCCTGGTGCCTCTGTGTTATGTATTTCACATCCTTTCAGTGACAAAGCCGGTAAATAGAGCAGGTGACTTTATGAGATTTTGTCTGTGTTCTTCGCACTATAGTTTTCACTTTAGCTAACCAACTATATTGTGAGCAAGCAAGTTATTTGGCTTCTTAACTAGCTGGCTATATAACTAAGATATGATAGTCTACCACAAACTGCAACTTACAGTTTGAGAGAAATAAAGTTTTACTGATGATTGAACACGTAAAGAGACAAAAGGAACATGTAGCTGCCCCAATTGCACTTCAGACAAGCGATCACTGATCGCAACTCTGTATACAATCTAGTTAGAAAACGATACCAGTTCGCTATAACAAGCAAATTAGAGATTACCAGTTAGCTTCCCGAATGTACAAATATCCACCTCAAGCTCAACGTGTGTGCAATCACATGTTCTATTGCCTATATTTTATCGTAAGTATTTGCTAACTACAGCTAATTTGCTTGTTCCACAGTCTGTAGTGCTGTTTGCCATATGGTTAGCGATGTAGGAACGGCCCGTAGCTTTGCACTTGGATAGGGGGTTGTACCTATTCCCTTCTTACCTCGTTTTGGTAGCTCTCTCACTGCTAGTAGGGCTAGAGGTGGAGTTCGCTGGGTGTACAGCTTTCATCATCACCTGCCATGTCACCAAGTTAGGTAGACGTTAGCCGGAGGTCTGGTTTACGCTCCAGGAGGGGCTGCCCTTGAATAGGCAGTCGCATTATCTATCTGTTACTCGCCTCGGATGTGCGCCCCTGGGGAGGTGGGGCAGAGGGTAATTTGGTTGATCTTGGTCGTGTGTGGGAAGTTTTATTTCTGTTTCTTATTCTCGCTCCCTTGTTTCAGGGTAGCTTCATGTTGGTACTTCTCCTCTCACCACTTTAACTGGGCATTTTTGGCCACCGAACTGCCGCTTACTGGATGTTTGTGTTTTTTCATTTACTTGTAGCTACTGGTATTGTGAACAACCAGTTGTCCTTGCCATTTACTCTTATCCACATATGTAAGCTATGTGAATATTTCCAAAATGTCTCTCAACCAATCAGAATTGAGTATTTATCCAAGCCTTAAATAAATGTACTATATGTATTTGTAGAGCTGAGCAGATGCTGGTCCCCCATTGGTCCCACTTGTTGACACAATCAAACTATGTTCATGATGTACTGTACATTGAAATTCATGTTGAACAGGAATAGCTACAATCATACCTCAATTTTAGACATTTTCATTGAGTGGAAGAGCTTTGAGGAACGCATTGGCAAAAACAGTCTCCCTGCTTAAACCTGAGAATGTGGGGATTGAGAATAGAGACAAATATTCCAGCAGACATGTAAGGGTTTAAATTTAGACTTTGTTAGGCTATTGGTTAGTCTGAATAAGATATACCGGCTGATCAAATATGCAGTCTAAATAATTTAATAAACAGTTCTGTGGGATAATTGCAAAATGACATTTTTGACCATAAGTGCCTATATCTGTATTATCGCACAATATACACAATCATTTCACATACCAAAATAGATTCTGCAGTCTCCACATTATACAGCTGGTTACAGTTCTTCCCTTTGAAGTAATAATCCCATATGAATGCCTTGGGAGCATATTGCCTGTCAAAATTTTCTGATTGATCTGCATCCATTTTTGATCGCAGGGGACTCTAATTGGACGGGGAAAGTTTTGAATGTCTTCCTCCTAAATTCAGCACCTCTTCTGTGTTCATCCCATTATGGTTCTCCTTGAGAGCCATTTTTAGGGAGAAGTTGACGATGAGAGTAAAGTTGGAAAGGAATGGAAAAGGGTGACTGTATGCCATACTTCTCAGAGAGGATGTTGGAGCGATATTGATTCACTGTCATTTTCAAGATGTCCCTTGTAAGACCCCCATGAATCAGCTCTGGCTATAGCGTCTGCAGACATTGTGTCTTGATGGGGCTAAGGAAAAATGTCTGAAATTCTTCCTCACTTTTGCCTCTTCCGACAGTGATGAGGGCAGAGGATGTGGTTGCTTCCTGTTTTTTGTGTCCCTGCCGACTCATGGGTCTCCATGGGAGGGCCTGAACAAGAACAATGAACAAGAAATTGTCTGTTTTGTTGCTGCATCTGAATCGTGTCTTACTTTCAAAGTTCATTGATTCACCCCTTTTTGCGTACATTTCTAGCAGTTTTCCATTGTTCTATTTGAGGCTTCACAACTCCAGAGCTGAGCATCACAGACACCTCCATTATTAAAATAAAGTGCTGCAAATGGAAAACAATGTAGTCGAAAATGCGAAAATTAAGTGATTTATTTTGCAATGCTAAAATTACATTTACCTTATTGGTCTTCTGCTGTTGTAGCCTATCCACTTAGAGGTTGTTCAGAGATGCTGTTCTGCATATCCACTGTTGTAATGTGTGGATATTTTTGTTACTGTCACCTTCCTGTCAGCTTTGACCAGTCTGGCCATTCTCCTCTGACCTCTGTCATTAACAAGTCCCACGGAACTTCTGCTCACTGGATGTTTTTTTGTTTTTTTTCGCACCTTTCTCTGCAAACTCTAGAGACTCTTGTGAAAAACCAGGGCGATCAGTAGTTTGAGATACTCAAGCCAATCTCTCTGGCACCAACAATCATTCCACAGTCAAAGTGACTTCAATCAAATCCCCATTCTGATGGTTGATGTGAACATTAACTGAAGTTCCTGACTCATATCTGTGTGATTTTATGCATTGCCCTGCTGCCTCACAATTGGCAGCAGGGCAATGCATAAACTCTGGAAAGATTATCCTGACCTCTACTGGATAACATAGTTCTCAATCAAAGCACAGCAAATTGAAATTGCTTTTAAAACAAGTGGCAAGTTATTACACGTGGCTGATATACATAAATTCCTACCCCCTCTTCCTTTTTGCTGGTTTTTGTCAAGCGGATTATTCAAGACAATGTAATTAATGACCACTGAATCTTGAAAGGGGCATGGTAAAAATGTATATTTCTATTAATATTAATATTAGTAGCAGATATTGACAGTAGAATGACATGGTATGATTACACTAGAACACATTGTTTACTTGTTTATTTTGCTATTCAGTGAGCACCATTTTCACCGCGGTATTAGAATGTACAGTGGGCTCCATCATTACTGGCAATGTGCAAAAAATACTTGAAATAGACAATATGATTACCGAGAAACTCAAAATGCTGAACCTGGGAAGAATACTGGACAACCAAACCAAACCTTCATGTTAAAAATAGATTTAACCAAAATAAAGGTTCTGTAATTATCACCCCTGGTTTAGTACTTGGTACATCCTCCTCTGGCAAGGATAACAGCATTGAATATTTTCCTGTGGAGAGAAAAGACTCCATAGGAATCTCTTTTGATCCTTGCAAGATCTTTTAGAGTCTTCGGTTTGCACTTATGAACGACCCTCTTCAATTCAGCCCACATCGATTAGATTGAAGTGCAGTGCATGAGTTGGCCACTCCAGAACTTTTGTTGTCAAGGAACAATTTCTGTGTGACTTTGAGGTATGCTTTGGGTCATTGATTTGCTGGACATACAGCCTAGTCTTGGCCTTGTGGTAGAGGCAACCAGATTGTCAGCCTGATACAAGTCTGATACTTGGTGGAATCCATTATACCATTGATTTTAACCAGTACCCCCGGACCTGGAATTAAAACAGCCCCAGAACATCACTGACACACCAAATTTCACTGAGGGTATTGTCACAAGCCTTGGGGAGGGTAATAAAGATGAAAGGAGGAGACGCGCAAGATAAAATAAAGATTTATTTTAATGAAATAAATATAAACATGACATGAAGGTGATAGTGTGAATGGGATAGGTGTGTGAAGGTGTGAATGCATGTGGGGTGCGAATAAATGTATGAATAAACTGAAGCCATTAAATGAGTACAAACCCTAAATCACTTATCGTTTGTTGTAAGCCTGAGTGTCATGCCTTTGTTTTATAGATAGCATTAATCCTACAGTTTTTTTTGTTTGTGTTTTTAAATCGAATTAAGCCATGGCACTCCATTTTGTGTAAGAAATATCAACCTTTGGCTGAATAGTTCTGTTTGAACCACGCCCCAATTGGTGATATGGCACCAGGGTGAAAATCTGCATAAACATAAGCAAATTAACTCCCAAACTCCGCCTCTCATTGATTGATGGGTAGCACAATAGATCCAGTCAGCAAGAGCGGACACGCTCACAAACGTCATAATCTCAGGTTCATGCACCGAGGGGGAAAGTCTAGTGGTGTTTCCACAGGAAATAAACCAGGGGGTCATTTACAAGTCTTTAAATGCATAAAATATATAAGTATATAAAAATCATAGCGATTTTTGAAACAACACCGGTAAGGTGCTGTGTGGCTTACACAGAAAACGGGTTTGAAACCCAGCCACTGCGAGTCCACCCCCGCGGACTAGCAGACCCCACCCAGACTGCAGGTTGCATTCCTGTTGCCTCCCTAATGTAGCACCAAGGCTACAGTAAAAGTATCTGCTTTTACGCATCTCTGTTTCAATGGCAAATACAACGATGCTGTATCGGACCATGGCGGCACGGATGGTGCAGTGGGTAGCACTGCCGCCTCACAGCAAGCAGGTCCTGGGTTCGAGTCCCTGTTGGCCGAGTTTGCATGTTCTCCCCGTGTGCACGTGGGTTTCCTCCGGGTACTCCGGTTTCCTCCCACAGTCCAAAGATATGCAGGATAGGCTGATTGGAGAGTCTAAATTGCCCATAGGTATGAGTGTATGAGTGTATGAGTGTGTGAGTGAATGGTGTGTGTGCCCTCCGATGGACTGGTGATCTGTATTCCTGCCTTTCGCCCAATGTATGCTGGGATAGGCTCCAGCCCCCCTGCGACCCTGTTCAAGATAAGCGGGTTAGGATAGTGAATGAATTAATGAATGAATCTGACCAAGATGTGATATCTGGTCTCATCTGATCACAGCACCTTTTTTCAATCATGCTTTAAATGACCAAATGAGGCCAATTGAGATCAGCCTTGAATGTTGGGGCACGGGAGGCTGCGATTGTGGACCTCTGGGCCACTCCTGACAGATGGGGCCCTCAGCGATCGGCCCTGTCGTCCATGCCTCGGAGCGGCTGAGCGTGTTCTCAGTGGCGATGTGGCCGGTCTCTGCTGCTTTACACTCTGCGGATCACAGTGTGTGTGCTGCAGGCCTGCCAGTCCCGCACAGCTGGCAGTGCCAGACCGGAGGCGTGCGATAAACCGGAGGAGACGCTGCACCTCCCAGCGGTGAGCCCCCTTCCCTGGGCCACGCTGCAGCCAGCCGCTCAGCACCTGCGTGGTCGGGGTCCTGAGACACTTAAGCGGTGTGTGTGTGCGTGTGTGTGTGTGCATAGTATGTGTGCCTGTGTGTTATTTTATTATTTTCTCTGTTTGGCACTGTGATGGTGTTGCTGCTGTTTAGGCTTATGCATTATGTCCGTTGCAATAGATTGCCTCTGCTACAGTATAGTACTCTGATCCTGCTTGAGCCACTTTTCCCTTACAGTTAATAATTGCTTGTATTTCCACAGAACTGGTCGTTGGCTTACGGTTGCTTCATACACTGTGGTGATATAAGTAGTGGTATTACAGTGTTGTGCTAGTTTACTCTAATATTCAACCTGCCCATGATTTCAGTTGTTCTGCAAATCAAAAATAGTTGGTTTGGAAGACTGTAGTAACATACACATTTTGCATTTTGTAAGACATGATAGGACCAGCAAAATGTAGTAGGGAAAGGGCAGTGAATATACTGATCAAACTTCTATACATTTTTATGAACGGGCAGCCTTTATAAACCGGGCTGTGTGTTGTTGCTAGGCAACACAGGTCTTTGTTGCAAAGCAATTAGCTTTTTCATTAGCAGCTATCAGGAAAAATGTTACTTCATCATACAGGTTAAAATTTGAAAGAGCAATCACAATTGGATTCTTCTCTCCATTTATTTATTTGAAAAGAAAAGGTCCGAGAGGATCCCATTTCTTCTGAAATGGGAATTAGGATGGAGTCCTAGTGCCAGCTTTCTTCCCTGCATTTATATCAAAGTCGGCTGCATCTGTTGGCGAGCAGCCGTGTTTGATATAAATTGATATTGGTAATTAAATTAAGCATCTCAGCTTCATCATTAAAAGCTTGCTCAAATGCTTTCCACGATAAATTTAAGGGCTGCTCTATGTAGTTTGTTAGACTTGCAAGGTTTATTGTTGAAATGTGTTTCTCCTGTCTTCAGCAGTAGGCCGAGCTGATAATTAAATGCTCGGGGTGACAGATTTCCTGCCTTGCATTTTTTTTGGAAGGTGAAACATGTTGAAAACCAGGAGTAATGGGGTAAAATTAAAGTGTGAGGCCAAGTCTGAAATTCTGTAACCAAGCAACAAAAGGGCTGCCTCCTTTGCTCAGTACTTCAAAGCCTCAGAGGATTCTGGGAAATCATAGACACTTCAGCTAACATCATGAAGCCAAAATAAAAGTATCTTAAGCCTTGGATGAGCAGCCCTTACCTCAGTTTGTTCATGGCAGCGTGACAACACTTCGAATTAACTGACAATTTGTCCTTCATAAACAAGCCCTGTTCACTTTTATAAATTTTGAATCCAAGTATATCAGAATAGGGCTTTTATATACTTACTACAAGAAAGCATAAAGTACTTGGCATTTACACATCCAGTACCAAGATAAGTGACCCTGTTCAGGGAATAAAATGTAGGTGTAAATCCTCCATCTTGTAGAGACAAGGTAGAGATTGTACTGTATGGCCTGTTCTCTATGGTAATGCAAATTAAAATCAGGAATCACTGGTCTGAAATATGTGCCAATAAGAAACAGCAATGAGGCAATTTAGTTGGCTATAGATTTCTTGTAGAGTGAACACTGAGCTCATAAGTGCAGGCAACATAGTCATTTCGGTACCACAACAATCTGTTGGTGATTTAAACATTAGTGCTCACCAAGAGCGTAACTTCTTTTATGAACATCTGAGTTAAAAAAGACAGGGGTCTGGGCATGCTCCCCCTAGAATATATGGAGATAATTTCTGTAATGTCTGCAGAGTAAAATAACCTTCAGATTATTATGTCAGTGCTTCTGAACTCCATATCCTGTGGGCTGCAGTGTATGCGGGTATTTGCTCTAAATACACAACACCACCTGACTTCAATAATTACTGTTACATTTATATGGGCTGCTGAATGGGTTGTCCAGTAAAGGCACTGTTATAGTGTACTTGGTCGGACCCCGCAGGCTGGTACTGAATCTGCACCGCGCCAGTGCCAACTAGGCCGGCAGCCCTGCAGGGTGACAAACAATTAGCTCCAGCATTGCCCAGGGATGGGAGAGTTTCAGTCAGCCAGGATAACATCATCTCATTGTGCATCTGGGACTCCCCCAGTTAATCAGATGCCTGCAAGTAAAGTAAAAAATGTAAATCTGTAGATACAGAGCGAGAGAGAGAAGCAACAACAATTGCACACACATACACAGCTTACCATTATTTTACTCATTTTGGCTGATTCATTTGACTGCTATGTTTATTTATTCTTTCACTATACTGTATATCAACAAAATTTGCTCCTACTGTAAACCTCGCCTGTGAATCTGTCCTTGTTCCTGTTCCCCCCTGAGCTTTTCTACTAGTTATGGAATCCCACAGTAAAACAGATCACACAAAGGAAGTGATCAAACCAAATTCATTTAAGGTTAATATGAGGTTTACAGTTAACATTGTCGTATAATATATCATAAGTGGGTGATTAACCACAGTATTGATTTTATTAAAAAAACCAACTCAATTTACCATGCAATAGTCCATATCCCATTAACATTCAGCTGAAGCATATATGTCCTTTCGAAAGCAGGATAACTGAAAATTCACTGGATTCATTTATACGTTATAAAATGAAGTACTGTAGATGGAAAATCTCATCTCACAAATTGTAGCTGGGCCGTTGCCTACACTCATCATTACTTCCAATGCCTCTGTTGTTTCACCTTGTTGTTGTCCCTGTCCCTGAATGACCCGATTCATAGTAATATAACATTATAAACAAACGAGAGAACAGTTGAACTCGTTGGCTAATGATCAAACTTGCTAATAACAAACTTATAGGCACGGAGCTAGCAACTTGCCAGCCACCTGATAAACTGTGAATGTGATAGCGCCTTAAAATTTGTAACATAATGTAATTCACAGATAAAAATGTTCAATATGCATGCCTTTTTAGAAGTGAACACTTTGGATTTGCCTGAGAATATAAATATTGCATGGAGTACCTTAAGTCCTCCCTCCTCCCTTAGCCAATTATAATGAACTATGTTGCCAGAATGGAATACACTCAAGTTAAATGCGGCATGTCATTCAACAAATCATTGGAATATTTGAGATGACATACAGTTACTTTTCGTAACCTTGGGTATTTACTAATATCTACAATACATACTATATTGTATATCAATTTATGAAAGAGCGTCCCTTACATAAGACCTAACTGCATGTTCCATCAATGGTATGTCAAAATCCACCCAGGTCCTTTTTGGTCTGATATAAGTTTTACAAAATGCTGAAGCATACTGATGGTTTATATTTATCACAATATATACATCCTTTCCTGCCATACACAGAGAATCAGATTTCATATTTGACTGTCAGTGGTATTAGTTATCTTAAATCTATTAGGATTTTGGCTTCATATGACTGGTAGGTGGATTGTGAAGGTAGACACATAATCTCAGTAACATACGCTTCGCAGAAACTGTTTGCATTGTATTTGTGCATATGAGGCTGCATTACTCACAACCTGGCCTATTTTCAGTTGGTCCAATGGTTGTAAAATGCAATTACAGTCAGAAATACAAATGTCTGGCTTAGTATTACAACCAAGTTTATTTAAGCCCAGCTGTCGCAACTGGCCCCAGGGCAATGATAATTATAGTAATAACTAAAATGTCAACCTTAATGACGTATTGTTTAAAGGAGACATTTTAATATTGCAAAGTAAATTGTGATGAGAACACCTAGCCCTGTTTTCCCATGAATTTTAAGTTTCAAAAAGAATAATTATTATAGAGAAAATAAAAAATATATATGAAGTGATATTGGCTGAAAGCGTGTCTTTGAATTATGAATGAGCAGTGACATGTGGGCCGGTAGCACTCAGATGGGCCAGTTCTGGTTCTTGAGTTCAGCAAAGCCTGCAGCTCTGTTTCTCTGAGACTAAACGTGGGCTCATGCGATTCTAACAGTGAGGAATGCCACCACAAAACAGAATTTGTTTGCACAATAAATAAGTACACAAAGAACACAGTAACTATATAAAAATGCTGATGCACTTGCAGAAGAACAATATTCAACATCATTTTTGTTTTCCATCTATCAGAATTGTGAGCACTTTATTAGGTATTTATTATACTTATTTTTTAGACTTATTGGTCTTTTGCTGCTGTAGCCTATCCACTTTGATGCGTTGTGTATTCCAAAATCCTTTTCTGCATACCACTGTTCTAATGCATGGTTATTTGCATTACTGTCACCTTCCTATCAGCTTTGACCAGTCTTGCCCTTCTTCTCTGACCTCTCATTAACAACGTATTTTTGCCTGCAGAACTGATGCTCACTGGATGTTTTTCACACCATTCTCTGCAAACTCGCTGTTGTGCATGAGGAGATCAGCAGTTTCTGAGATACTCAAACCACCCCATCGTTCCACGGTCAAAGTCACTTAGATCATATTACTTCCCCATTCTGACATTTGGTTTAACACTGGTACCTCTTGACTATGTCTACATGCTTTTATGCATTTAGTTGGTGCCAAATTATTGGATGATTAAATATTTGCATTACGAAGCTGGTGTACAGGTCTACCTGATAAAGTCATCACTGAGTGAACCACATCATAACTGTGCAAAACATGCACCTTCCCCCACACACACTCAGACTCACACACACGGAGACATATTGTCAGCAGATAGGCATATTTATGCATTTGCATTTTGATTTGTTGCCTCCACTATTCATTGTGTTTGACAGGACCAAAGTTTAATTAATTAACCATACTTCTCTCACTTGTATTATTTACTTAGGTTAGTGAGGAAAAGCAGTTCTTGCAAAGACATGTCTTCACGTTGACTTTCTAAGCAAGGTGTCTGCCTCTGAATATCTCACTGTACCATTTTATTGGCATTTTCTTGGCTTCACTTGTTAAAGGATTGATTTTTCCCCCTTTTTGAAATTCTCATTTATCCCTGTATTTATTTTCTACCTTGTCATGAAATTGTCTTTTCTTTTCTTTTGTCTTTCAGCACCTCTTCCCACAGCTGTTTCCCCCTCAGCAGATGACCCTACTGCCTGGGATCAACCCACTTCAAATTCCTGCTGTGCCAGTAAGTACCAGTGTTACTCACACCTCTTAGGGGAGGAGTGAGCAACAGTGTGCCCGGGACAGCAGTATGGACAAAAGGCCAGGGCAGCAGTGAAGAACTGTGATTAGGGCAACAGTGAAGAACTGTGATTAGGGCAACAGTGAAGAACTGTGATTAGGGCAACAGTGAAGAACTGTGATTAGGGCAACAGTGAAGAACTGTGATTAGGGCAACAGTGAAGAACTGTGATTAGGGCAACAGTGAAGAACTGTGATTAGGGCAACAGTGAAGAACTGTGATTAGGGCAACAGTGAAGAACTGTGATTAGGGCAACAGTGAAGAACTGTGATTAGGGCAACAGTGAAGAACTGTGATTAGGGCAGAAGTGAAGAACTGTGATTAAGGCAACAGTGGAAAACTGTGATTAGGGCAACAGTGGAAACAGTGGTAATTAGGGCAACAGCGGAGAACTGTGATTAGGGCAAGAGTGAAGAACTGTGATTACGGCAACGATGAAGAACTTTGATTAGGGCAACAGTGAAGAATTGTGATTAGGGCAACAGTGGAAAACTGTGATTAGGGCAAGAGTGAAGAACTGTGATTAGGGCAACAGTGAAGAACTGTGATTAGGGCAAGAGTGAAGAACTGTGATTAGGGCAAGAGTGAAGAACTGTGATTAGGGAAAGAGTGGAACACAGTGATTAGGGCAACACTGAAAAATTGTGATTAGGGCAACAGTGAAGAACTTTGAGTAGGGCAACAATGAAGAATTATGATTAGAGAAACAGTGGAAAACTGTGATAAGGGCAACAGTGGAGAACTGTGATTATGGCAACAATGAAGAACTGTGATTAGGGCAACAGTGAAGAACTGTGATTAGGGCAGAAGTGAAGAACTGTGATTAGGGCAACAGTGGAAAACTGTGATTAGGGCAACAGTGGAAACAGTGGTAATTAGGGCAACAGCGGAGAACTGTGATTAGGGCAAGAGTGAAGAACTGTGATTACAGCAACGATGAAGAACTTTGATTAGGGCAACAGTGAAGAATTGTGATTAGGGCAACAGTGGAAAACTGTGATTAGGGCAAGAGTGAAGAACTGTGATTAGGGCAACAGTGAAGAACTGTGATTAGGGCAAGAGTGAAGAACTGTGATTAGGGAAAGAGTGGAACACAGTGATTAGGGCAACACTGAAAAATTGTGATTAGGGCAACAGTGAAGAACTTTGAGTAGGGCAACAATGAAGAATTATGATTAGAGCAACAGTGGAAAACTGTGATAAGGGCAACAGTGGAGAACTGTGATTATGGCAACAATGAAGAACTGTGATTAGGGCAACTGTGGAGAACTGTGATTAGGCCAACAATGAAGAACTGTGATTAGGGCAACAATGAAGAACTGTGATTAGGGCAACTATGGAGAACTGTGATTAGGGCAACAATGAAGAACTGTGATTAGGGCAAGAGTGAAGAACTGTGATTAGGGAAGCAGCGGAGAACAGGGATCAGGATAAAAATATGGAGCGGTGATCAGGGCAGCACTGTAGACCATTAGTCAGAGCAGCAGTGTGGAGCAGCAGGTGGCAGTCTGGAGTTGTGTCACGGCAGCAGTGTGGAGCAGGGCTTGGAGCAGCAGTGTGAAGTAGTGGTCAGGGCAGCAGTGTAGTGCAGTGTACTTTGAACACAGGTTTACTGAAAGCCAAGAACACCAGTACACACAGCCTTGCTCAGTGCCACCCTTTATTACAGACTATGATTTCACTTCACCTTCAGATGGGTTTGTCAATAACTCAGGGGTCCAGGTAGCTTGTATAAGAGTTACTGTATGTCATCTCATAATAGGTTGTCATTTTTCACCAATTTTATGTCAATGTAAATTGTGATGTCACACAAGAATGCTAAACATAGCGGATAGCATATGTTTATCTTCCACAAGGAAAACTAGCAACAGTGAAATCTTAAGAAAAGGAAACAAAAGGGTCCGTGTGCTATAATCATGGCGAACAAGGTGCGGCTGATTGCAAAAAAAGAACGATGATATAGAGCACTGTTCTGCAAAAAGAGCAATACATAATAAAGGGTAAAAAGACTGTAATTTTGATATTCAAACTTTTGCAAAAAAAAAAAAAAAAAAAATCCAAGATATAATATAGGTAAAAGGATTTTGTTATTCAGCTCTCTAATGCAAAAGGAGGAGAGATGCAGTGACTCTGTGATTGAGAAGCGATCCTCTCAGATGAGTTAAGGTTATCAAAGGTGTGAAAGGAAATGCTGATGGAAGGTCATGTGCAGTACAGTACACCCTGCCCCTCTCTGAAACTAAGCTGTAACCAGTTGATTATATGCACTCCCTCTGACTGGCCTACATCAGGGGTATAAACTGTTGTCCATCCTGGAAGGCCACATCATCTGTATTTGTGGTTTCATTTCAATCAGCAACCAATTCAGGCCTTGAGAGCAAGGTTTGTAGACTCTATAGCCAATCAATGGCTCAAATGAACCAGCGGAGCTGAAACACACTAAAAACCATCAGAGACTGCGACCCTCCAGGGCTGGATTCTGGCTCAGATGGAAAAGGCTCCACTGTGTCTCCATGGTGGAACCCTATCCAGTTCAGGAATACACAATCAATGAGAGACTTTGCAAAGCATGTCCACCCTCAAGTCCTTGTGTTATCACTTCTGCAGAATTCTGTTTGATTCTACCTGACAGGTGGCAATCATTATGCACGCAAACAATTTATTTACTTATTTGTTTATTTATTTATTTCTAAAAAGACATCATAAGAGGAGTTAATTTGCAATCTTCACATTTTCAAGAGAACAGCCTTGCACTTAATATCAGTATCTCTCAAAGTACAATTCAAGTGTGCAGAAATATTTGCATACTGTGTAAACAAAAGATGTCAAAAGACAAAGTCTTCTCTCATCCTTTCCTCAGTCTTCTCCAGTTCAGTTATCTTTTGCCCTCAAAAAGAAAAACAGACACAGATGAATTAGATGAACATTTTTTACCTGAAGGACACACGCACGCATGCACACACACACACACACACACACACACACACAGCCGTGATGCATGTCCCCGCATCTTGCAGCCAGACTAATTGAATATGTGAGAGATGGCTTATATGAGTATTTCTCTTGATGGATGGCCTTCATAAGAGCACCATAGTTTTGGATCATTTTTCATTTATCTTCCTTCCTCCTCCCTCGCTCCTAAGGTCCAGTGCTGTATTCAAAAAAAGATCCCTCTCTCCTCAGTTTTTTTCTCCCTGTGATCTTGTGAAGGTGTCCAGAATGACAAAGTGTCACCGTGCGCTCCTTAGCTTTCTGCTCTCGTGCCGTTGCTGACATAGGAGGAAAAACGCACAGCTGTCTTTGCCCGTGTACAAACAGAGTGCGAGGATGTGTCAGCCATTTTGCAGCTTCTTGTTGGAGTGCCACACCATTGGGTGATGTTCACCTGGTCTCATTTTTTTTATTTTTATGTTTTTTTAAAGAAGTACATTACATTTCATTTTAGGCAGCGTTGTTTTCCACACTAAGCCAGCTGCTGCCACATAACTAATTTCCTGTTTGCCAGCTTGGGTGGATTTCTGTTGCAGTGCTTGGCAATTTTAACCCATCATTACACTGCTTTGAGTGAACCAGTAGTGCTAACATGTGGGCCCAAAAATTATTTGGCTTATGTGAAATATGGAAATCCTGCTTTGAAAAATGAAAAAAAGGCTGCTATAATAAGCCAAAGCAGGCAGGCGAACTCAACAGTATCCATGCCACCCACACCTTGCCCGCCCCTTTACTACTGAAATAAAAATAGGCCAAGTAAATTAACCCGGACTGCCTCTCATGTCATTACACACATCCTGACTGCTGAGGCCCTGCACAGGTGCAGCACCGCTTCACATCACAATTGGCCTAATGGATAAAAAAAGAAGTGTGTGTGTGCGCAAGTGTGGGTCCATGTGTGTGTGTGTGTGTGTGTGCATGTGCATGTGTGGGTCCGTGTTTGTGTGGTCTGTGTGAATGCGTGTGTGTGTGTGTGGTCTGTGAATGCGTGTGCATGTGTGTGGAGTGTGTGTGTATGTATGCGTGTGTGTGTGTGTGTGTATGTGAGTGTGTGTGTGGATGTGTGTGTGTGTGAGCAAGTGTGGGTCCGTGTGTGTGTGTGTGCGTGTGCATGTGTGGGTCCGTGTGTGTGTGGTCTGTGTGAATGCGTGTGCCTGTGTGTGCGTGCGTGTGTGTGTGTGTGTGTGTGTGTATGTGAGTGTGTGTGTGTGGTCTCTGTGAATGCGTGTGTGTGGTGTGTGTCCATGTATTTTTGTATGTGTATGTGTTGGTGCATGCGTTTGTGTGTGTGTGTGTGTGTGTGTGTGGGTGCATGTTTTGTGTGAGTGTGTGTGTGTGTGTATGTGTGTGGGTGGTGTGAATGCGTGCGTGCAGACATGCGTGTGTGTGTGTGCGTCTGTGTGTGTGTGTGTGTGTGGGTGTGTGGGTGCATAATATGCTCTAAGATGATGAATCACCATGGAAACCTCTTCAACTCCTGACCTAGGCGGGGTGGTGATCCGGTAGGATTGGTCGGATTTTTCAACAATCTTTTCCTCACCCCTGTGGTGGTACAGAAGTGTCACAGCATGTACAAAAAGAGGGAAAACTAGCATTGAGTGTACTGCACACTGGAAAAATGTTTCATTGAATAAACCTAAAATCTTGACTTCAATTTGTTACACCTATATTTAGTTTTTTCAACTGGAATGTTTTTTTCAGGATGCACTTCTCTATTGTTTTGATTTATCTGAACAAATCAAAACAATAGAGATGCTGTGGCAGGACCTGAAACAAGCAGTTCCTGCTCAAAAAAACAATTTGTCTGAATTAAAGCAGTTCTAAAAAGAAGAGCAGACTAAAATTCCTCCACAGCGATGTGAAGGAATGATACCAAATTACAGGAAAGCTTTTATTACAATTAGCGTGGTTATTAAGGGGCAGTTATTAAAGGGCAATTACTTTTTCACAGCACTGTACATGATTGGCCATTCCAAATATGGAATACTCCATTGAGTAAATCAGAAATTACACCACAGGGAATATGCATTTGGTTGATGAATATACTCTTGCTCATAAGAAAGACAGCCCAAAGTTGCACACAAGGAATGTGGTTTAGTCATCTAATGAGGAAAATAGATCAGAAAAATTGTGCTCATTCACACAAAAGGACATGGGGAGTAACTGATGTAATCTCTATATCTGAAACTCTGATGCGCTGTTTGAGCTGACAGAGAGAACTTTATCACCTTTAACAAAAGGGAACCAGGCACGCTAGGTGCAGAACAGATGCAATCCCACTGAGTACAATACAAAAAAAAAAACAACAACAATGATTTCAAGAGGACATGGGTTCAAAAATAGCACACTACACAGGGTGACAACGAGGATCTGGCTTTCTTGCCAAGAAAGTGAGATCTTAAATGCTCAGTGCATATATTTCCCCCTGCATACTAAGGTAAATAGAGTTTCTGTTACCTGAGAAGAACTCAGGTACAGAATGTCTGGCTAAATCAAAGACCTTGAAGTAGGTTCAATCAAATATAGCCTTCGTTTTGACTCACAGTTGAATTCGAGGCTTTGTTTTCGCTTCACAAACACTGTTTGACAAGTTTGCAGATTGATAGAATGAACTTTCCAAGCAGTGTCCTAAAGTCAGTTGATTTAGTATAATTCTTCCATAATACTTTGTAAGTCACTTCGCACAAGAGCATCTGCTAAATGAATGTGATGTAAGGTAATTCCCTCTTCCTATCTATAGTTAAGATACGATTATAAAGTTAAGAACCCTTGTCCTGTAATTGCAAAGCTCCCAATTTGGATCCCGACCAGAGATAAGATAAGTCAGGTAGTAGTACTACATAAGTAGGATTCTACTTCCAGGATGTTGCTGAAAAACCAGGGGGTCACAGGTGGACCTAATTTCAGCTGTAGCACAAAGAAAGGAGGCCAATAACTTTTTAATGTACAATGATATATCATATCCTGTCAGCATATTTGCAAAGAGAATGTATTTATCAAGCCCAGCTCTGCTTGCCTGCAGCCAGTGGACACAAGAAGGGCATTGTGGCACCAGGTACCTACAGAGGGTAAGCCCTGTATTCCTAAATAGGCAGTCTAACTAGAAGCATGCGGTGACATAATAAAAAATAAAATAAAATAAAATTGCTGAAGTTAAATAATTATATATAAACATTTAAAAGCAAGAAAGTCGCACACTCTGGTATTCTCCTTTGCTCTTTGCTGTGTTTTGGGCAAAATTCTTCTTCACTCTGACGAAGGCACATTTTGGCAAAACGTTGGTCAATAAAACACAGCAAAGGAAAATACCTGAGCATGCGAATTACTTGCTTTTTAATGAAGTTAAATAATTACAATACAAAGTCGTATAGCAAAGTCCAAGAACGCTATTAAGAAATGTTCAACTGTTATTTAATATAACCTTTTAAAAATGTATATTTATTTTTGACATTCAGTGTTAAAGTGGAGATTTCTCAAATTAATTAAATAAATTAAAGCAGCCCAAATCTAGTCATAATGGTTATGACAAAATCAGCAGTAAGAAAGAAATACCAGGAGGGTCGTACGCAGGGGCGTGCAGTCATTCACGCAATCTCTTGCCCTCCCACATGCAATCTCCCGCCCTCCCACATGCAATCTCTTTTTTGTGAGGACTGTGACCCCCCCATTTTCTGATTGGAAATGATTTAACTTGCCCTCTGGTGGTGAACAATAATTGTCGTCGTTACAGTTTTTTAACCACATTTATATATGATTCCATAAAGGAATTCAAATGACAATTGTTTTAAAAAAATTTTTTAAATGATTATTCCATCATTAGTATTTATGGGCATTATTATTATTATTATTATTATTATTATTATTATTATTATACATAAATAAATAAATAAATAACCACACAATCACTTTACTGGATCAGATGCACTGACCATACTATAATGTCATGGAATCTTAAAATAAAAAAAATAGTGTGTGTGTGTGCATGCGTGCGTGCATGTGTGTGTGCATGCTTGTGCACGTGCATGCGTGAGGGTAAGTGTGATCTATTTTTCCGAGATTCACCTTTTTCCTCTCTTCTGTTGACAGCCTGTGAACCAAATGAACGTCGTACAGGATGGCATGCCTCCCCCCTTCATTCTCTTCCTGCCCCCTGGACAGCTCGCCCCTCCCTTCCTGCTGCCCGCCAACATGATGGACCCCTCCTGCTTACCTGGGGCTGGCCCCCTGTGGCCCTTCACCCCTGTCTGCAGGTACGGCGAAGGAGAGGTCACAAAGGTCACCATGACACTTAACAACAACTGACAGAATATGAGAACTGACACTTAAATGGTAAAATATAAGCAAGACACGTTAACCACAAACCACTAAAACCTTCAAAACTGGTTTTTAAATGATTATAGGTCCAACCAGAAGCTTCATGTGGATGTTTGTGGCTTATCAAGCCTTCCAGATGTGTCTTAGAGTCTTTAGCTCACTGGTAGTGAGTTCCAGACTCAGATCCAAACATCTCTTCCCCTGAATTTGGTCCAGTAACACACGCAAGAGCCGTGAAGAACATAAACAAACATATAAAAGCTGGGATGTGGACTAAGTGAATGTACCTCTGACACAGAGATGATAATGCATAAGGTGTGCTGCAGCAAGGACATAATGTTTCTGCAGTGTCACTGTAGTATCGGTGCCCACCGTCTGTAATGTGGCAGCAATTTTGCCAAGAACATTTTGTGTGGCTGAGTTTGAATGGCATCTTGTGGCAAATGGAAATGTCTGAGGGTTGAGCACTGGGTTGTATAACGAACAGTATTCTTTTCTTCATCTAAACAGAAAAAAGGCAGATCATGACTTTGGGGGTTTATTGGGAGATTGCAGTGGTGGGGTGTTTTGCTTTTAAGTACTTGAACAAATAATATGTACTCAAGAAATGGGAGGAAATTGATTCAGACCCGATAGGCTTTCTAAATAATTTAAATAATATTCTACTACCATCATTGTGCAGATATCCAAAGAAATCTGTAGAGCTATTAAATCAATAGTTCTTAAATTACATGAGATGAAAGTACTCATATTTTCATCTTGAGTTTTAATCGAATTGTCTGTGTATTCCAATGCTTGCATGTATTATACAGGCTACTACTCAGAGCTGTGCTGCTACAGCTACAACTCTTGAAGTCTCTCTGTGGTGGGAACAAAAATATATATTTTTTGGTAGCATATGATGTGCTTGTATGGGGCTCGCCGATGAGTCACAACCTTGATTGGTACATGGAGGAGCTGAGCCTTCAGCTTCCGGAAAGGGTAATCTGCACTGAGCATTGCGCAGATTATGAAAATTAAAGAAATGACAATCACACGGAGCATCTGCTGCTTTGAGACATCTGCTTTGTAGTTCCACATCACTCGCCCTCCAAATCAAATGGAAAAAAAAGAGTGTTCTCAGTTGATGTTAGAATTAGTTTTGCATGAGATTGCTCTGATACTTTCTCCACCTTTGTCACACCTTCCCCACTTTCTGGCTGTGATGCACCTCGCCAGAGACAATTTTCAAGACAGCGTGAGTCCCAACGACGTTGTTCGGGGTTTCGCGAAAACGCCACTGGTAAGGTTGTTTATGTCTCTTCTGTGATTGAAAAGGCTGAGAGAAGTGTGTTACTGTCAATGCCTGCAATAAAGAGAGCTGCTGTAGTTTTATTCTATTTTTTTTTACAAGGAAACAAATCCTACGAGGAAGTAAGTACACCCACAGTGCTGTAGTGCTCTGTCTGTTTTTTGTCCCCTGCCCTTGACTTCAGTTGAAGGCGTTACTTTTTTCACAAAAACAGTTTGCGAAGTTGATGTCAGTTGTCAGTGAACTTACAAGGCTCTGTGAAGAAAAGTTACACTTAATAGAAATCATTATTGAATTCAGGCCAAAGACATGTGTCTCAGATTTTGAAATAAATAAAATTAATAAATAGACAGCATTTGAGGTTATCACCATGATTTGTCAAATCCTAATACTGAAGAAAACCGAAGCATTTTTATGCGACTTATGTCATGACAATATGCTTCCATGAACAGTTTTGTCACAGGGTCTGCACTCACTTGGTTTTCCTCCTACCTCTCTGGTCGCTCCTACCAGGTGACTTGGAGGGGCTCAGTCTCTGACCCTCACTCCCTACAAACTGGAGTCCCACAGGGCTCAGTTCTTGGGCCCCTCCTCTTCTCGCTATACACCATGTCTCTTGGTTCTGTTATCTCTTCCCATGGCTTTTCTTATCACTCTTACGCTGATGACACCCATCTCTTTATTTCCTTCCCCCCCGACACCCAAGTCACCACACAGATCTCTGCCTGCTTGGCTGATATCTCTGCGTGGATGACTTCCCACCACCTGAAGCTCAACCTCTCTACATCCCTGCTAAGTCCTCTCTGTCAATCGACCTCTCACTGACTGTTGAGGACTTTGTAGTTTCCTCCTCCCGTACGGCAAAGAATCTTGGGGTGACTCTTGATAACTGCCTCACCCTGGCTCTACAAGTATCCTCCACTGCCAGAACCTGCAGGTTCTTTCTGTATAATATATGCCGTATCCGTCATCTCCTGACGGAGAAAGCCACCCAGCTCCTAGTCCAGGCGCTCGTCATTTCCCGCCTGGATTACTGCAACTCCCTCTTAGCCGGTCTCCTAGCGTGTGCCATCAAGCCCCTCCAGCTGGTCCAGAATGCTGCAGCCCGCCTGATCACCAGTCAGCCCAGGTCGGCTCATGTCACCCCGCTTCTCATTGGCCTCCACTGGCTTCCTATTGCCGCACGCATCCGATTCAAGGCCCTAGTGTTGGCATTTCAGGCTGCTAAGGGGACTGCCCCACCTTACATACAATCCTTGATCACTCCCTACTCCCCAGCTAGACCACTCCGGTCTGCCGGCTCTGGTCGCCTTATGGTTCCCTCTCTACGTGCACCTGGCGGTCCAGCTGCACGTTCACGCCTGTTTTCCGTTCTGGTTCCTCAGTGGTGGAATGACTTGCCTACCACTGTCAGGACAGCAGAATCCCTCCCCCTATTTCGACGCAGACTCAAGACACACTTTTTCAAACTCTACCTTAGTCCTCCCTCCTGATTTCCCCCGGCCCCCTTACTGATATCCCTATCCTCCTTGCCTAACCCAAAAAATAAAAACTGCACTGATGATGACGACTATATGTTTAGAACAGCATTCCATGTGTATTTTCCTAGTTATGGATGTGATGCTGTGACTTGTGGTAGAACCTGTGCATTTGTAAGTCGCTTCGGATTAAAAGCGTCTGCCAAATGACAAAAATGTAAATGTAAATGAACATCGATACATGGCTGTATTTCAGACATAATGTGATCAAGTCAATCGTTCATTTTTGCTGCAACAACATTTGTGAAGCAACATTGACATTGACTGACTGTGACATTTGAAAAGGAATATCTTCAAAAGTGTGTAGGATAACACAGTTTAATCTAAAGTCCCATTAACTGTAAAGGGATGAGTTGTGAAATGTATTCTCTGAGTGATCTAAACCTATACAAATGTACTCAGTCACTTGCAAAGCTGGTTTGACATCTTTGTTTAAGGTTTCTATTGATTGATTTGGCTATTTATTATAAAGCAAGTTTTATAATAGTAACAATTCTTTATTTTGGGTTCAAATGTAATGCTTGCCTATGTATTAATCATACTTGGATACATTTCAGCAGTCCACCATGAATATTCATGAGAACCATCTGTGTGTTCTAATCCATTTTTTTTTCATTTTGTTTTTACACCCTCGCCCAACAATATAAACAGAAATTACATAACATAAATGTAAAATAATTCAAATATATACACTACACATATTAGACTTATTTTTTATACTTCAACTGCTGTAGCCTATCCACTTAGAGTTATGATGCATTCTGTGTTCAAAGATGCTCTTCTGCATACCACCGTTGTATTGTGTGCTTATTTGCCTTGCTGTCACCTTCCTGACCAGTCTGACCATTCTCCTCTGACGTCTCTCACTGGATTTTTTTGTTTGTTTTTTGCACCATTCTTTGCAAACTCTAGAGACTAGTGTGCATGAAAATCAACAGCTTCTAAGATACTCAAACCACCCTGTGTGCCACAACCAATCATTCCACGGTCAAAGTCACTTAGATCTCATTTTTTCCACATTCCGATGGTTGATGTGAACATTAAGTGAAGCTCCTGACACATACCTACATGATTGTATGCATTGCACTGCTGCCACTCAATTGGCTGGTTAGCTAATCACATTAATAAGTAGGTGTAACAAAGTAAAAATGTTCCTAATAAAGTGCTTGGTGAGCGTATATATATAAATATATATATATATATATATATGTATATGTGTGTGTGTGTGTGTGTGTTTGTGTGTTTACTTGATAGAAACGCACATCAAGGAAAATGGTCAAATTAGCCATTCATTATTATTATTATTATTATTATTATTATTATTATTATTATTATTATTTTATTTGCTTGGTTATTTTAGACTAACCACCATTCAAATGGGTATAGAAACACAATACAACCCCTGTCAATGCCTGCCCTTAAAAGTAAACTTCATACATATCTGAGGAAAACGACAGTTGGAATTATGACAGTTGAGGCTCAGCTGAGGATACGTCTTGGTGAGGAAGCCACAGCCCATGGCACAGCAGGAAACAGCAGAAAGCTCTGACTATTCCCAGAAAAAAAGCCCTGACTATTCCTCAGATTAACAGAGTGTCCACAGTGTTTATATAGTAAGAATGGTTACACAAAGTGCACACTTACACCTCACACAAATTGAAAATTTGAGTTACTATTTTAGTTAGTAAACTAATTATAATTAAAAATATAGCATTGACACATTGAGGACGTACATACTCTGTGGCACACGTGTACAAATTTCGGCATACTCACAAATGTCAACTCTCAGCTGCGCAGTTGTTTTCAAGCATGGTATATGTTCAAGCATGGGTTGTGCCGCAGAAGTAGACTGCTTTGGAAATAGGTTTGTTTTGGAAGATCTTTGGCATTTGTGTTGTGTCAGTGTAAAACAGTAAGCAGCTGGACATGGAGCGGTTGGATACCTCAGCAGGTAGTCTTCCTAAAGTTCCCTTCAAAGAGACTCTAACATCTTGGAAATATTATCATGTAAGCTATTTTTGGGGGCACTGCAAAAAAGAGACACTTGTGCAAACAAAAGAGCACCACATAGACACACACACATTCACACACGCACGCATGCGCAAACACACACACGCACACACCCTAGAAAGAGACACACAAAACAAATAAAACAGGCTTGTTTTATTATACAATTTGAATTTGAATTCAGCCAAAAACAGCAGGCCATCGTGGTACAGCAGTGAGTCACCATGACTCCATTTTAGTTGAGATCATCCACTCTCTGAAATATTTAGACCAAATGAATATATAAATATTTCACTGGCAAGTCTCTGTTTTATGACAGAGTGCATCTGAATGCTACAGAAGCACAGAATGACTGTAGAAGCCTGGCAAAATACCAAAGACATGATGTCACCTTAGCGAGCGAGCACTCTCATCTAAGGGTTTCAGGATGCATGCATCACAGCATCTGGGGTAAAACCGAGTGGGCTGGATAAAAGAGTTCTGAATCTATCCAATGAGTCCCCTTTTGGAAATGCAGAGTTGGTGAATTTTTAAAAGCTTATTTGAATGAAAAAAGAAAAACGTGGGCCTACTACTGTTTTTTTCCCCCCTAATACTATCATTCTTCTTACCGTAAAGTGCTTTTTTATTTGGTATCTTCAATGGCTTTTCAAACTTGGTAGTTCAGAAATTTATTTATTTATCCAGTGATTTTGAAATAAAAGAAAGAAATAGGCCACTGTTGCCAGTATTGCACTTATTCTGTGTGTGTTTGGTCTGGAAAGCTAAAGAGTTCCCTTGACGAAGCATCTCTGATGGCTTCACTTGTGTCTTATCTGCAGATCTACATGAGATCCCAAGGCTGGATGCAGCCTCCATGAGGCACATCTGAACTCCCAAGGCGACTGGAAGATGTTCATGTCATAGGCCTACAAGACCCAATCACAACAAAGCCATCACAACAAAAGGATATTTAACTCCTTTTGGGACATGAAGCATCAAACCTGCAAACTTTGCAATAATAAATCTTTCTGAGAAGCGGCTGGTGGTAATTGAGATGGTATTTTTGTTTGTCTGTTCTGTTTGTTCGTTCTGAAGGTCAGTTTTTATTGCCTCAAAGGCTCATTGCGGGTTGCGCCGCAGAGGGCAGAAACAGATTAATCTGAATTAGACTTGGAGAGTTGGAGAGTGAGGAAGGGGATGCGTGTGGCAGTGTGCTGATGTCTTGGGTTCAGGCACCAGATAGCAACTGCTGTTTTACACTTTATGGTGCATCATGAATGAAGAATGAATGAATGGGTCCATAAAATATGTCATAATTAATACATTTTAAGACATATAAGATATCCTAAACAGCTAATATGATTTAATAAACATTACCATATTCATAAGTGAGAAGAACATTTATACATTATTGCCATGGATTTTCATTGAAAAGACGATTAGAGAAAAATATGTATTCCTACTAAGCACATGTCATGGTTTGCCTTGCTTAGTTGGGCATTATATCTTGGAGCTGTGAGGGCACTCCCGTCACATTTATGTCTCCCTCGTGTAGTCAGTTATCGATGATTGCACGAGGAGTGGTTAATCGCAAACTGGTGTTTTTAATGTATATCTGGTCTTTACGAGACCCAGCGCTTTTGTGTTACACTTCGGTTCTGTCATTCGGTAAAGAGAGAGTCGGGAGACTGGAATGTTTTTAGAATTTTACAAGGATTCCAAGAACTTCCTTAGGGCTGGCGAAGGTTTGGGGGAACCTATTGACACTCTGGTTGGGTTCCTAGTTTAGAGTCCGGCTGTGTGACATTTCTACAGTTTGATATCTCTCTCTGAAATCTCCTCTCGCCTGTTTATCAGCTCATCCACTAAAACTGTAGGGAGAGTCGGCTTTTGAATGTCGTTCGTCTCACACTTTAGTTACGCAATATACAAGGTATACGGTGTAGGGACTACAACTTCCACATTCCCACAGGAGAATTCTGCGACGTCCACCACGAATGACGTCTAACTTGGTTCAGCCAATCCCGTAATGGCGGGAGCAATAAACGGTCCCGTATAAGAGCAAGACACGTTCTTGGGATCTCTCTTCTGCTTCTTTTCTTCTTCTGCTTCTTCTCTTCGACGCACCCTTTTTGGCCAGTCGCTTCAGCTCATCTGCTCCGAGACTCGGACAGAGGCTGAATGCTGCACAGCGCACTACCAGGCCTACGGACACACCCAGTTACCTCGCGGTAACTACGTGGCCTATAGTGAGTGGAAATTGTTGTACGCGGAACGCTACATCAGTTTACCCCAATAAAGCCCAACAACGAAACAGCAACGAACTTTTACACCTGGAAAAGGACCAGCGGATCAGACGACAACGCGCTGCTAAGACGGGAACACCCCAGCCTGCGCATCTCTCCCGGACACCATTCACAGCACCATCGCCGCTTCTACAAGGACAGCATGTCTTTTGGATCCAGCAATGCGTATGGACTCAGTAAGAAAACAAACATTCAGGCATAGCCAGTGTTTAGTTTAGTCTTAACTGTTTTTGTGAATCTGTGTTTCAATATTTACCATCCAACCATTGTAATGTGTTTGGTTAGCTACATATATATGTACGTGAATTGATTCGCCGTCTTTTGCGCATATATAGAGTAAAACTACGCAAGTAGTCCCTTCTCACAGCTAACTCTAACTCATTACCACACCCAGAACTCTAGCGACACGCGCGCTTGCGCGCGCCACACACACACGCACACACACATACCCAACTAAATTTCCCTACTAATTCCCGTTCGTTTATCTGTTCTGTGTTTTACGTTTGTTTAATAAATATATTTTATTAAACCCCGGTGTCCGTTTTGGAATCGCATAGACATGAGAGCCGAGTTAAAGCAGTCTTTCGAAGAACTTCCACCCTTCAGGTTATCGGTATGTTTAATCATTAATATTGGTTATTTTAATTATTAATTAAAATACTAAATTTGTGGTTAGATATTTCTGATAATAGTAATTTTATGAGACTGATTACTTTTTGCAGTTATACTGCTACACAACGTTTAACTGGCGCCCCGGTTTCGTAGAGAGTAAAATCCCTGCGTTATTTGGCGGCCCGTGCGAGGACCCTACATAATTTGGAGTCCCGTGCGAGGACCCCTACATATTTTGGCGCCCCATGTGAGGAAGACTAGCTTTGGCTCAAATTTCATGTCTTGTGACTTCATAACGAATTCCCCTTCCTAATTTGGAGCTCTGCGTGAGAAAGACGAGCTTTGGCTCATGTCACGTGACTCCAGAACGAATTCTCGGCATTCTTTCTCAGCTAAATTGCCACCAGTGCAATTTTTTGAAAATACCGCTAGATGTCACCCTTGTACCATTTTTGAAAGCCTGCATGAGCCGCTTTCTCAATATACTGCCCCCTCGTGTAATATTGTGGCATTACATTCGTAATCTTACACGGTAGTTTGTTGATTGGCATTTACCTTCCGGTATAATACGTATTATCAATAATAGTATTATTAGCCGCACTGTATTATTAATTATAATTACTTTGTCAAAGTAATTTTAATAATTAATTGAATTTTACATTTAAATCCAAATTTAATTGTAATTTCAACCAATCACATTCTGGTATTTAGGATTAATGTGATCAGCATCACAGTTCCTATTTTACGGTCTGAATATCCGCCATATGTTCGGTCATTTTGCTGTTGTTGCATTGCAGCACCGCTAGTGCAACTCGAGTCCCTGTGTGATGCTATAGCTACCTTGTACTATAGTTAGAGAATATTCAAAGAGCGTTTTAAATTCTTTATCCTTCATCACAACTTGTATGTTGGATTGTGATTTTGGTGAACAATTCATTGCCAACTTTTAGGAGCTCAAGGCCCTTGTGAAATAGTTAACTTCAAGAGTACCCTCTTAAGTTACTGATTTTAGCTTTTAGCTTTATTTGGCTTGAGATATGGAACCCATATCTATTGATGAGTACCTTTCCTTTTTAGCCCAAGGTTTAGCACCTGGCTACATAGCTTTCCTGAATCAGATGAACCTCACTGATTGTAGGAAAGAAATGTTCTCATTAATCAACGAGAAAGGTCACTCCCCCAACCATTCAAAAGACCCAATTCTAAGTTGTCTGGTCTTGAATTTTGCCAGACAGATTAGTCTTGCTCTTCAGAGCAACAAAAACTTAGACTCAGAGATGGCATACCTCAAAGGACAACACACCAGTGTTTTACTTGAGCTTCAAACTGTTGGCAAGAAAGCAGTACAATACTTGCGTGATCTGCATTCAGCCGAATCAGATCTTTGTTCCTACAGAGAGGAATTATTTCAGTTGAAGAGTGGATGCCACAAGCTACCACATTTACTCTCTTCTGTAAGCCTGCTTTCTCAGGCTTGCCCAACTCCAGCTTCTCCTGCTTCCTCCTTACACCACAAGGCGGGGGAAGGGGGGTCACAAATTGATTCGGGTTTGTCAGATCCCGGTTCCACAGCTTGCTCTGATGGAGACTCGTCAGTCTCCTCAGATTGCAGTGCTGTTGACCACCCATGCAATGGTTTGCCCACCTCTTCCCTGGAGAGGGAAAGGGGGGACTCCATCCCAACGGTGGTCCATCTCCGCAAGGGAGAAACAGTCAGGCAAGTACAGGACTGTACCTTCCATGCCCACCCCTCTCGTGAGGAGGTCAGGGAACCCTCCCGTGGACACGGTAGAGGAGATCTAACGTTATTAATTGGGCACACAAAAAGCAACGCTAATCCCGCTAGCTTTCCCTTTATAACTGAGAGGATAGGTGACAGCTCTGTACAGTACACTGACAGCGACAATTCATCTTCTGCCAACCATTGTGAGAATGACAGTTTTGTAGCTCCACCCTCTAAACCAAACCGAGGACGTCGAGCTCCGCATGAAACGCATTCACATTCAAATGTGATTTCAGGCTCTCCTTCTCCAAACAGGCAGACTAGTGCAACTTCACATGGTCTTCGCTTTGAGGAGCTAGAGGCCATGGCGAAGTATGTCCACACGTTTGACCCCAAGGACTCTGAATTTAACATTCAGAGTTACTTGAGAGAAGTTGACTACTGTCTCTCGGATCTGCCCAGGGCAACCGATCGAGAAAAGTTTCGACTTGTATGGAAAACCTCTACCAGAGAGATCCATACATTTATGGAACAACTTCCACCACAGGTTCGTTCCAGCTATCCCAAGGTTTGTGAAGCGTTGGTAGCTGAGTACCTGCCACGGTTTGATCAGGCCACAGCCATGATCAAATCTGTGGAGGTTAAACATAGCCGTACCGAACGACCAAAAGACTTTTACCAACGACTTAAACATGCTTTTTTCCAGGGCAGAAACGGACCAGGCTTAGATGAAGATCAAGCCTTCAAATCCCTTTTTGTGCACAACCTGCACCCCTGTGTCCGAACTCATGTTTCACTGTTTTCAAGGGGCCAACACTCAGCCCTTGAATTAAGAAATGAAGCCCAAATGGTCTGGGACACTTTAAGGATTGTGCCCAGGAATGAGGTATTGGAAACAGCTAAGCACGTTGTTCCAACCAAGCCCGCCGGCACTTCCCAAGTTGCCCCATTAAAGTCTAATGGCTCAAAACAACGGCATGTGAGTAAGTTCCCGGTTAAGAGCCACCGTGGTCGCTTCTCACACTCTGATTCCAGCCGGAATTGGAGAGAAGACCGACCCGGTAGGCCCAAGCCTGAGAGTCACCAGCATGACTCTGATAGGGAAGATACCTTGTCTGAAGAGAGCTTCTTCAGTTCCTCTGAGGACAACTAAAGCCTCTAACCTTTGTTCAGTAGTGTGTATGCCTCGAGTAACCACTCAAGAGCTATCTGGTCTTGTTCAACCTCCATCAAAAGACTGAATAAGACTGATCTATAGCCGTGGTCTCCTCACAGGCAGACTCCCAGCTGAAGCTTTGACCACTTTCTTTTGCACACCTTTCCTACCAAAGGGGGGTGGCAAAATAAACCGGTAGTTTATAGCAGCCACTTAGATTTGCATGTAGCAGCAGCAAACGCAGATCGTAAGTAGGTACTGTAGAGTTAAATCCGACACCTGTTATAACTCATAAACGTTCATTGCTTCTTTCTACACCTACTGAACCATCGTAAAGTATTGCATGTAGAAATTACAGTGTAATCTTTACAAGTATATTGCCACACCCCAGTGTGCCTTACTCCACCTCTTCCCCAAGCAAGACAAGACCACTTGTGAGCTTACCACATCATTTAGAAATGAGACCACCTCTCCATTTCCTTCCTGATGACACAGCCATAAGTTTAAGCTTGAATACAGAAAGCTGCCCTAATTTGAAAATGCCCCCACATATTTCAAATGACAACCCTCGTCAGCAACCTGACTGTAGGGACTAGAACAATTGGTCAGTCTGAACAAGACTTCCAAAAAGGCTACAGCCTCTCCATCCTAGACCCCTACATCATCTGAACATTTTCATGGCTGGGTCATTCCTGTTGGTGCTCCACCTTCTGGACATCATCCAATAACTAACAAAACACCTGAACTAACAAAACGACTAACCCTTTCACCAAGGTTTCTTATGTTTTGTGACAATGTATTCACTGTTCGACCTTAGTGTTTCACATTGTTTGTATCATGTGTTTTAGACCAGTTTAGTTAATTGTGGATAAATGCCTGGATGTTTGTCAATCAATTGTGAACTGTGTTACCGACCCAATGTACTTGACCTGTGGACTGTGAACTGACTTTTGTGCTCTCGAGGAACACTGGCTTCAGCCGCATCCTGAGACCACAGGGGGGATGTAGGGACTACAACTTCCACATTCCCACAGGAGAATTCTGCGACGTCCACCACGAATGACGTCTAACTTGGTTCAGCCAATCCCGTAATGGCGGGAGCAATAAACGGTCCCGTATAAGAGCAAGACACGTTCTTGGGATCTCTCTTCTGCTTCTTTTCTTCTTCTGCTTCTTCTCTTCGACGCACCCTTTTTGGCCAGTCGCTTCAGCTCATCTGCTCCGAGACTCGGACAGAGGCTGAATGCTGCACAGCGCACTACCAGGCCTACGGACACACCCAGTTACCTCGCGGTAACTACGTGGCCTATAGTGAGTGGAAATTGTTGTACGCGGAACGCTACATCAGTTTACCCCAATAAAGCCCAACAACGAAACAGCAACGAACTTTTACACCTGGAAAAGGACCAGCGGATCAGACGACAACGCGCTGCTAAGACGGGAACACCCCAGCCTGCGCATCTCTCCCGGACACCATTCACAGCACCATCGCCGCTTCTACAAGGACAGCATGTCTTTTGGATCCAGCAATGCGTATGGACTCAGTAAGAAAACAAACATTCAGGCATAGCCAGTGTTTAGTTTAGTCTTAACTGTTTTTGTGAATTTGTGTTTCAATATTTACCATCCAACCATTGTAATGTGTTTGGTTAGCTACATATATATGTACGTGAATTGATTCGCCGTCTTTTGCGCATATATAGAGTAAAACTACGCAAGTAGTCCCTTCTCACAG
Organism: Conger conger; assembly: GCF_963514075.1. NCBI lineage: Eukaryota > Metazoa > Chordata > Actinopteri > Anguilliformes > Congridae > Conger > Conger conger. Next base: position 22,167,493 of record NC_083768.1, read on the forward strand.
CTAACTCTAACTCATTACCACACCCAGAACTCTAGCGACACGCGCGCTTGCGCGCGCCACACACACACGCACACACACATACCCAACTAAATTTCCCTACTAATTCCCGTTCGTTTATCTGTTCTGTGTTTTACGTTTGTTTAATAAATATATTTTATTAAACCCCGGTGTCCGTTTTGGAATCGCATAGACATGAGAGCCGAGTTAAAGCAGTCTTTCGAAGAACTTCCACCCTTCAGGTTATCGGTATGTTTAATCATTAATATTGGTTATTTTAATTATTAATTAAAATACTAAATTTGTGGTTAGATATTTCTGATAATAGTAATTTTATGAGACTGATTACTTTTTGGCGGCACGGATGGTGCAGTGGGTAGCACTGCCGCCTCACAGCAAGGAGGTCCTGGGTTCGAATCCCCGTCGGCCGGGGCCTCTCTGTGTGGAGTTTGCATGTTCTCCCCGTGTCTGCGTGGGTTTCCTCCGGGTACTCCGGTTTCCTCCCACAGTCCAAAGACATGCATGTTAGGCTGATTGGAGAGTCTAAATTGCCCGTAGGTATGAGTGTGTGAGTGAATGGTGTGTGTGCCCTGGGATGGACTGGCGACCCGTCCAGGGTGTATTCCTGCCTTTCGCCCAATGTATGCTGGGATAGGCTCCAGCCCCCCTGCGACCCTGTTCAGGATAAGCGGGTTCAGATAATGGATGGATGGATGGATGGATGATTACTTTTTGCAGTTATACTGCTACACAACGTTTAACTGGCGCCCCGGTTTCGTAGAGAGTAAAATCCCTGCGTTATTTGGCGGCCCGTGCGAGGACCCTACATAATTTGGAGTCCCGTGCGAGGACCCCTACAACGGTCATTGAAAGATGGGAATCTTTAAAAGTAAGACTAATCCCGGATCTTCCTGTAGCTTGGGAACCAAATTATGGAGTGGCGTTCTATGCCACATTTGGTGTTACTAGCCTGGAGACTCGCCACCTCACGTTTCAGCCGTTTCCCTTCTAGGTGAGCTGGAGGCAGAGTCTGACATGCGCATTTACTTTAGTGTTCCCGTATTATCTTCACATTTAGTCATTTAATTTACCCATACAAGGTACAAGTCCGCCAAGGAACTATTTTACTCTTATTCAAATACAGACGCAGAATGACCCTTTAATTACTATACACAATACTGTGCGTAGCACTGTGCTGTGTGTAGGGCTACATGTCAGTTAGAACATCCTACTTACTCAGTGATGTGCGTAGGATTGTCATACGGCTAGCGATGTAGGAATGGCCCATAGCTTTGGACTTGGATAGGGGGTTGTAGGGCTAGAGGTGGAGGTCTGGTTTACGCTTCAGGAGGGGCTGCCGTTGAATAGGCAGTTGCGTTATCTACCTGTTACTCGCCTCGGATGTGTGCCCCTGGGATTACTAGAGGAGCATGAGGCAGGGGGTTATTTGGTTAATCTTGTTCGTGTGTTGGAAGTCACAGATTTTATTTCTGTTTCTTATTCTCACTCACTTGTTTCAGGGTAGCTTTATGTTGGCAGTTTATTGGACTGTACTATTAGTGCTTTCCTCACGGCCTGTGAGTAACTTAAGGATCCCCTTCATGGTTGCACTTGGTCCTCCGAACCTACACACTTACAGCACAAGTCAGAAGAAGGCAATGCAGACCATAAGATGACCCCTACTTGACAAAGGTTTCTCAGTGCATACCTATTACTAAGGTAAAATGTCTTGTGATTAATAATAATTCAGTATGCTTAAATATATTTATCCTTGCTTAAGCCATTAGCCTCAGTGACAGTCATTATTTCTGAGTGGTTGAATTGGTTTCTGTGAATTATGAATTTTTGAAGCCAAGGGGTTGAAAGAGTTCTGAAGGATGACCTGAACGTCAGAAGGTTTTCCAAGAAGACAATATAATATCATCAACCGCTGATTACATTTATTTATTCAATGATGTTATTCACTCAATAAATAAATATTCAAACATGAAATAAATCCGTAAATGGCTTACCATACTTGCGACAAACAGCTCCAGGCTGCTGCTAGCATTAGAATCACAATCGAACACCCACATGCAAAAATACATCACCCGAAAGAGAACACGGCCATCCAATTTAACCCCCAGGACAGGATTTATGGGTACATAATTTTATGTCAAGTAAATCAACGATTTAGCAGACAGAAAATCCAATGCTTCATATTACAAATTTTTTCGTTAAAATATTTTCATTCAAATATTTGTATTCTTTTTTCCTCACTTACATATTTGGTTTTCCCACTTACGGATCAGTGGTACATAGGGATATAGCCAATGGCGGCTGGGCTCAGGGTGCGGGAAGGAAGCAGGGCAGTCCGAGGACGCCTACTGGTTATTGCACTTCTGTTGAGAGAGAGAGAGCGAGACAGACATCTTGAATTCTGTCGCCCTCATTCCAGTACTGTTACAGAAACAGTGAGAAAGAAAAGCAGAAACAAAGAAATGCCCTGCAAGGCTTTATTACCATTTTTTACCCACGCTTACTCTTCCATGGTCATAAAAGAATATTAGACAGGGAGAGTAAAAATACGCAGTGTAGTGAAAGAACCCTATTCACCGCCCATCAATGGCTGCTTTCACAAACAAGAACAAGAGAGAACGAGAGGAATGACAGCACAGAAAGGAAGCCAGAGAGAAAAGGATGCAGATGGAAAACAAAAACACATGAAAACAGGAGGACTGGGGAAGCGGCACAAGTGATTTGGGACAACAGAGAGCATTCAATTAGGATCAGGATTGCAGGGTTCATTAACTGTGGGAAGGCAATGGAAATGACCATCCATCAAGAGTAACTGCTGTAGGTCAGATAGGCTATCTTTATTTATTTATTTATTTATATGTCAGAAAGATACATTAAAGGGGTGTGTCCATGCAGGAAGTGCGTTAAATGTAGTCAGAATTGTAGGTATAATTGCACTGTCCATTTGGCAAGCAGAATTTTGTCAGTACAGACACTTACAATAGAACACTCATAACAGTACTGCCCTGAAACCTTTGACACATATTCATCTGGCCATAGTGGTTATGTGAAATCACTGGATCTGTGATTAATACAAATATTATAAATTGTTTAAAATGATGATTATGGTTGGTGAAACATGGTATTGGTCAACAATATGCATCGCCATTCTCATGTTAGAAACAATATTGGATTTAATGAAAAAATTGTTAAACAATGCAAGGTACATGAGCTATACCTTATATTACTTTTGTGACATGTTCTGGTCATCACACTAGATATTTGTCATTGATGTTGGCAGGCAAGCTGTGCTTGGCTGGTCATTGTTGCTTGCGGCCATCATTTGTGTGTCAGACCCTGACTTTGGTTGTTTGAGTGCATTCTTCACATATTCAACAATAGCTCTGAAATCGTAGCTTTAGGGCCCAGAAAACAGCACCAGTCGAGACACAGAATGCCCATGTTCACAGAAAGCTAGTTAGAGCAGTCAGTGAGTGGGTATTGAAGCAGAGGTAGCAAAAGTGCATGTAACACGTATCTATGCTTTAAATAAGGGGTCTCAAACTCCAGTCCTGGAGGGCCACAGGGTTTTAATCAGCAGTCAGTTTAGGCCTGGGAAACACACGGAACAAAACGGCAGACACAGCGGCCCTTCAGAATTTGAGTTGGAGATCCCTGTTCTACATCATTTTGCATATCTTCATTTGACAACTGTCCTGTCGAACTAGTGTTATAGAACGTGGATCATGCATGACACACAGCTGTCCGGTCTCTTACAAGCTCAAGAAGAGTGCGAGCACTTTCATACATAATAACCCATATGTCACAGAACTGTGTCAACTCTCATGCGAATTTACGATTTCTTACACACTTATACACAGGCTCTCAAACTGAAGGTACATAGGTTGTTTTTGTTTGTTGACATGCAAAATACCTTCCTTCCATTATTGAACTTGAACTTTTCTCACATTAGCCAGGTCAATGCACTTCTGTTCATCATACAATGCATGTCACTGGATAAGAGGCTATGCTAAATGAATGCAGTTGAAGCCTTGTGTTCACTAGGCTTGGGACATTTTCTTTTTACAATATTATGCCTATAACTCGGTGGAGCGGGCTTGTGTGTTCAATCCATTAAATATGATGCAAATATGATTGAGCAAAAGACAAAAATAATATATGTGTGCATAGGGCTATGCATGCATGTACATGCAAAGTACATTTGTTGGTGTGGGGGGGGAGGGTGTAACATTGGAAGATTAGTTGTTTTAATTGTTCAGAGAAAATAAAACAAGGCCATGGAGTCTCATGTTTTTTTTCCATAAAAAATTGAAATGGGTCATTTTGACCCAAACACCACATGAAGGTTAATGTGATGTAATTGTTTGTGAGCAAATTCTTTAACACCTGAACTGGAGGAAAATAATTATTATTGATTACTCACACTTTTTTTCGAGAGATTTCACGTGACTCTTATTGAGATATTATCATCTCTTCGTTAGTAAATGTTCAAGGGTTGGCATTTATATAGTGCCTTTATCCAAAGCACTGTAAAACTGATGCTTCATATTCACCATGCAAGGCACCAATCAGCTTGTTAGGAGCATTTGGGGGTTAGGCGTTTTCTTCAGAGAAACTTCGACACACCCAGGGTGGGATCGAACCGGCAACCCTCCAACTGCCAGACAACTTAACTCCTAAGCCAATGTCGCCCTTGTTAGTGGGCTAAAAGAGCAAGTCTACTGATGCATCAGAAAGAAGTCCCCTCAGATAGATCAATTTCAATGCCTATCCTTGCCTTATTGGCAATAAAGTAATGAAGAGCCACAAGGAGGGAATCAGAAGTGATGTGACAGGGTTATTGCTGTTCTGTCATGGAGCATTTCAGATGACGGCTTATGGAAGAGGTTGGGGAATGGTGGTGTTATTGTGACTTAAAGCCTCCATATACTGTGGGTTAAGCGCTATCTGCTATGAACACCAGTGCTTTGATTGCTCTAAAAATAATTATAATTATGAGCACACTCGTCTTGGTAAAATTGTATCTGTATCTAACCTTCAATATAATTTATGGTCTTAACACCCAGACCTAGAATGGCCTTGAATAATAACGGCTGTGGTTATTGGTCCACTGAAGTTTAATATACAGTGTTTTGATTTCTTTAATATCTTTAACAGAGTACACAATTATTTATTGATTAGCTGTAGCATTCCAATTGTTATTCCTTTGATTTTGATTTTTAATTGTATGGATATCAACTATGTGCAATTTATTGTTTAATTTTGGGACCAAGTTACACAGTAAGAATCTTTTTACATAATATGCATTCACAGAAACACCAAGGTGTTGCAGTGGGGCACTTCAGATATAATTAACTTGAATGCCAAAGTTCCATTAAATTAATGTGAAACAACTCTTGTACCTTCCAGATTTATTATTATTATTTTTGCTGGAGATCTCAAGATATATCCATCCATCCATCCATCCATTATCTTAACCCGCTTATCCTGAACAGGGTCGCAGGGGGGCTGGAGCATATCCCAGCATACATTGGGCGAAAGGCAGGAATACACCCTGGACAGGTCGCCAGTCCATCACAGGGCGCACATACCATTCACTCACATACTCATACCTATGGGCAATTTAGACTGTCCAATCAGCCTAACCTGCATGTCTTTGGGCTGTGGGAGGAAACCGGAGAACCCGGAGGAAACCCACGCAGACACGGGGAGAACATGCAAACTCCGCACAGAGAGGCCCCGGCCGACGGGGATTCGAACCCAGGACCTCCTTGCTGTGAGGCAGCAGTGCTACCCACTGCACCACCCGTGCCGCCCTCAAGAAATATACTTATTGCAAAATGGTATGTTTATGGACAGACAGACATTTGTAAATGAACCTATAGCTGATAATATAATCTTCTGAATGTCCTTCTAAGTACATGTGTAAACATAACTGTAAACCTTTGTAATCTTGCCGAAAACAATGAGACCATAGAATGAAACTTTATTGTTAGAAACAATTACGTACAAAACCTTGTGTATACACCTAATGGATTAGTTTTAAGTAATCACATCTGTGGTTATATTTTTCCTCTATAGGCATTTATTCTACAGGTATTTCCTCTGCAGTAAGCTATTAAAAATATCACTACTGTTAATATATTGTGTAATATCAGTTGATAGTGGTATGAAAGAATGAACATTATAGCTAGCAATATCTGGACAGCTCATGAGCAAGGTTAGTAAAAATAATGAATGTATCTGTAACCTATACTGATTAATCAATATTCTGTTTAGCTGTTGCTCCAATAAAGCACATTCTTGTCAGATCTTTCCTGGTGAATTCAATGTTTATGGGTCATAAAAATATGATGGTTTACATGAAAACGAGAAAAAGATGACCATGGCATGTGCAAGGACCAGTGTCTGCAAAAAACACACAAACAATTACATACACAAAAACACTTATCTTACTCAACATGTTAGAAAGGGACAGTCCCCTTTAACAACAGGATGACATTTAAGTAAGTCTGTATATCTGTATTCTGGATAATATTATGTACTGTATCAAACGTACTATAACCCGATTCAACTGCACTTCAATTATTCGTATGGTAGTTTGATATATTCTCTTCATTCTATCCTGTCCCTCTTGGTTTTTTATATTGTTTAATATGTTTTCACTCATAAGCATAGAGGCTTGATGAGATTCAACTGACGAGATTAAGAACTGAAGGGACTGTTGAATCAGCCTGCATTTGCAATGCTGAATCCACATCTCTCCTAAGATGCCATTATTAAAAGCAAAAGGTATGAGAAGGAAAAAGAAATGGTGAATGGTGAAGAATGGTGGTTAGAATTTTAAATGTTTTAAAAACAGCATTGCATGGTCTGTAGTGCTGTATGTCATACAGTTAGCGATGTGGAAACGGCCTGTAGCTTTGGACTTGGATACTCGTTTTGGTAGCTGCTAGTAGGGCTAGAGGTGGAGTTTGGGTGTACTGCTTTCATCATGACCTGCCATGTCACCAAGTTAGGTAGATGTTAGCCGGAGGTCTGGTTCACGCTCCAGGAGGGACTGCCCTTGAATAGGCAGTTTTGTTATCGACCTGTTGTTACTTCGGATGTGTGACCCTGGGGTTAGTTGAGGAGCATGGGGCAGAGGGTTATTTGGATGATCTTGGTTGTGTGTCGGAAGTACCCTGCTTTATTTCTGTTCCTTATTCTCGCTTCCTTGTTTCAGGGTAGCTTTATGTTAGCAGTTTGCCAGGGAACCTTTTCCTTATTTTATTCTTATTTTATTTTTTGCACTTTATTACTAGTGGTTATCTCACGGTCTGTGAGTAACTTAAGGATCCCCTCCATGGTCGCAACTCGGTCCTTGGACAGCAATCTTTCACGTTTCACAAAAGCTCCCCTTCATGGTCGTGCTTGGTTCTCCAAATCCACACCATTACATTCAGTCCTGAAAGGCACATAAAGCAGAAAATGTAAATTACTGTAAATACCGTGTGCAGTCGATTATATGTAAATCCGAGGTGAATAATCAATGTATTGCTGAACTGAATGATTATGTTTCTTTGGTTGTGTAATATTTTAATGTCATGGTTTGCAGTCTGTTGTTTTTGTTTCATGTGGTGAATTGTCCCTATGGTGTATAAAAATAGCATGCTAACAATTAATTCATGTTAATTCCAATTCATATTGGAATGGAAAAAAAATACCTTGAATGCAGTAGTAAACAAATTCAGTACATAATTAATTAATTTCATGCTTAATCAATGTATTTATACATCTACTAATTCATGTTAACAACTACATTAGTTAATGCCAATTCATGTACCATTAATGTAAAGTGTGACCAAGCAATATTTGCTGATTAGATTTTTCTGATTAGACATCAATGCATCAACTGTTAGAAAAACCTTCACATTGCAGTTATGTATTTGAACAGAGCAGTACAATGTAGCTCACAAAACTATACATATTTTACTGGACCTATCAGTCTGAACAGCAAAAATGAGTTTATACAACTTCTGTGCCAGCAAGGCTTGTCACCAGAGCTTAGAATTTAATGCAAATTATCTACATTGAGCCAACATAAGAAGTGCATTGTAATCAGCTACTTACAATTTCATAGTTCGAGGAGCATTACACTTTTTACAGTATTTTTACATTTTTTACAGTACAGTATATTTAGTTACCAAAAGCATCATACTAATTACATGCTTTCTGTTTTATGAAAAGGTGTTAAGCCTGCAAAACAGTCTGCTGCAACAAAAAAAAGGGAAGCAATCTGTTCCAATACAGCTGCCCTACTGGTGGGTCATTACAAAGACATACCATTCAGGAAATTAACTCTGAGCTGTCATCTTTCATCAGTGAATAATCCGCATAGCACTGTTTACCTTCTCTTAATGGAACCACAGCCTTACACATAGTTCATTATAAAAAGGTCAATAAAAAAAAGAAAAAAATGACTCCTGAAATGTATTGATCCGGTAATCAATATAATTATTTCCAACTGCTGCGAATAAAGGGAGATCATTGACTACCCCGAAGACCTCTAAATGGTATGGACATAGTTTGATGAGCATTGCAATAATTAACTCTGTGTTGTGGAAGAAATACCTCGTTTACAACCCATTTCCATGTAGGCTGTCTCATCTCATTGGTTTCATTTAGAAGTATGTTTATATGAAAGTGTTGGGTGAAAGTGATCCCTACGTCTTGTTTCCATCCATATCTAATCAAACCTTCTCCTGTGAACTCAAAGTACAATTCACCTTCCTATTAAAGGCACTGATATCTAAGTTCACAGTAAATATAGAATAATGTAGGCTATATTTTCCTGACATGTGCATAAGCACTCACATGTAATTCCAAGCATGTTTCCATTTATTTAAGTAAGTTTAATAAGCTGAACTGGTTCTCTTTTGTAGTAACATCACCCGGCTCTCTCTTTATGGTATCAGAACAGATATATGACAACATGCTACAACATGATTCACGCACAACAGAGTTTGCAGAGAATGGTGCGAAGAAGAAAAAACATCCAGTGAGCAGCAGTTATGCAGGCAAAAAACTTGTTGTCAATGAGAGAGGTCAGAGGAGAAGGGCCAGACCGTCCAAAGCAGACAGGAAGGTGACAGTAACACAAATGCATTACAACAGTGTTATGCAGAAGCGAATCTCTGAACACACAATGTGTTAAAGGTGGATAGGCTACAGCAGAAGACAATAAGCCTAATAAATACCTAATAATCCAATTATTTGCATTGCATTAACATGGCACAATTATACAATTCTACTAGTTTAAATCTGCATAATGTGTATGTGCAGCGATGAAATCACTGATTGCCTGTCCACACGCACAAGACTCTGTCATTGAATCCTCAAACACAGGCACAGGCTTTAGCTCTGATTTGGGACAGACTCTGGGTATAGTTCTGCGTACTGACAGCCCCATTTTTCACTTAAATGAGCAACTTGCCCTCAGAGACTTCACCAATAATTTGAACTATAGTATTCTGATTGGTGAATTTGCATTGCGGGAATATCTCAGTTCAAAAAAAACATTTTTTTCATAAATGTTTCATTTCCTATCTAAATGGGGAAAAAAACATATAGCATTTCATCACAATCAAGAAAAAAAAAGTACATTTTGGAATATCATTGTGAAAATGTTACACATGGAAAACACTGTTTGATAGTACAGTTCTTGCATTTGGTGCATTCATTTTCTGAGGTTGTTTTATAAATTTTATAAATAATTATACAGTGGTGTGAAAAAGTGTTTTCTTATTTTTTTGCATGTTTGTCACACTTAAATGTTTCAGATCATCAAACAAATTTAAATATTATTCAAAGACAACACAAGTAAACACAAAATGCAGTTTTTAAATGAAGGTTTTCATTATTAAGAGAGAAAAAAAATCCAAACCTACATGGCCCTGTGTGAAAAAGTGATTGCCCCCCCTGTTAAAACATAACTTAACTGTGGTTTATCAAACCTGAGTTCAATTTCTCTAGCCACACCCAGGCCTGATTACTGCCATACCTGTTCTCAATCAAGAAATCACTTAAATAGGACCTGCCTGACAAAGTGAAGTAGACAAAATGATCCTCAAAATCTAGACATCATGCCGAGATCTAAAGAAATTCAGGAACAAATGAGAAAGAAAGTAATTGAGATCTATCAGTCTGGAAAAGGTTATAAAGCCATTTCTAAAGCTTTGGGACTCCAGCGAACCACAGTGAGAGCCATTATCCACAAATGGCAAAAACATGGAACAGTGGTCCCAGGAGTGGCCGGCCGACCAAAATTACCCCAAGAGCGCAGCAACGAGTCATCCAAGAGGTCACAAAAGACCCCACAACAACATCCAAAGAACTGCAGGCCTCACTTGCCTCAGTTAAGGTCAGTGTTCATGACTCCACCATAAGAAAGAGACTGGGCAAAAATGGCCTGCATGGCAGAGTTACAAGACGAAAACCACTGCTGAGCAAAAAGAACATTAAGGCTCGTCTCAATTTTGCCAGAAAACATCTTGATGATCCCCAAGACTTTTGGGAAAATACTCTGTGGTCTGACGAGACAAAAGTTGAGACAAAACACCGCATTTCAGAAAAAGAACATCATACAGTAAAATATGGTGGTGGTAGTGTGATGGTCTGGGGCTGTTTTGCTGCTTCAGGACCTGGAAGACTTGCTGTGATAAATGAAACCATGAATTCTGCTGTCTACCAAAAAATCCTGAAGGAGAATGTCCGGCCATCTGTTTGTGACCTCAAGCTGAAATGAACTTGGGTTCTGCAGCAGGACAATGATCCAAAACACACCAGCAAGTCTAATCAGAAGAAAAACAAAATGAAGACTTTGAAGTGGCCTAGTCAAAGTCCTGACCTGAATCCTATTGAGATGCTGTGGCATGACCTTAAAAAGGCGGTTCATGCCCGAAAACCCTCCAATGTGGCTGAATTACAACAATTCTGCAAAGATGAGTGGGCCAAAATTCCTCCACAGCGCTGTAAGAGACTCATTGCAAGTTATCGCAAACGCTTGATTGCAGTTGTTGCTGCTAAGGGTGGCCCAACCAGTTATTAGGTTTAGGGGGAAATCACTTTTTCACACAGGGCCATGTAGGTTTGGATTTTTTTTTCTCCCTTAATAATAAAAACCTTCATTTAAAAACTGCATTTTGTGTTTACTTGTGTTGTCTTTGACTAATATTTAAATTTATTTGATCTGAAACATTTAAGTGTGACAAACATGCAAAAAAATAAGAAATCAGGAAGGGGGCAAACACTTTTTCACACCACTGTACTTGCTGATGTAACCTTGTATGTCGACAAAAGTAAAATGGCTAAATTCTCATGAAAAATGAAGGGAAGCAGGGAAGTAGGCTTGATATTTTTTGTTACCATCATAATTTAGGTTCTTTTAGAATTTTTCATTGCATTTTAAGACACTCTGTTGTTATTTAGAAATATATTGCTGTAAAATGTATGTGACATTAAATGGCACACAATATATTAAAAGGTATTCCATTAACGGGATGCCCAAATACAGTATCATAACCCAACCCATACTGACTCTTGCTTAAACCCAAAATGCATATCATTAAGCAGAAAAAGCATGCAGTAAGCAATTTTATATTAGTTATGTAATACTTACATTTATGTTCACAATATAATTACATGGATAAATATAAAAAAATAGATTTTTAAAAATGTTTATTAAATTACAATTATTGTTTCCTACACATATTCATTTGAATACATCCCAATTTATTTTTCATCTTCAGATAAATTCTGAAGTATATGTGTTGCAGACAGTTTACCCTCGGTGTGTTACCAGAATATAATAATTAATCTTTTATCTCATTTAAATGGGCCATTATAAGAACTTAAATCGCCTTCTTTTCTCCCACCCAGATGGCCATCGGTCAACATCCTCTTTCTAATCCTCGGTGGGAACATTTTCTATACCTGCCTCTACAGCCTCCAGTCTTCCCCCTTGTTGGAATGTACGAATGTTTGATGTATCTCTGGGTCAGGATTCCTGTCACAATGGGAAATTGATGGTCATTGAGTGAAGGGAGCTACTCCCCTTGCTTGATGTTTCAATGTATAGTTTTGTGTATGCATGGGTAATGCATGGGTAATGTATCTATATATATATATATATATATATATATATATATATATATATATATATATATATATATATATATATATATATATATATATATATATATATATATATATATATATGTATATATGTATGTATATATACGTATATTCATTTAAGAGACTCTTTGCCTGTCACCTTGTGAGAACAATGCAGGGAATGTCAATCTTCTCAACACTCTGCTTTTAACAAGGCTATGTGAAAAGCTTCTTTGGAAAGAATGCAACTGTTGTCAGAGTCAGATCTTGCAACTTCCACAAAGATCAGATTTTCTTTACTTTCATTATCATATGAAAGCCACTGCAAAATATACAAGAAGAAACTGCATCTTTTTAACACATACAAAAGCTTTCAAAGTCATAGATAAGCACAAGTCGTGATAATTGGCACCCACTGGTAATACTTTGCAGCACAGAACCAAGCAACCTGTCATTTTCACATTTCATTTTTCTTTTAAATTTTACATTTTAAATGATTAAGTGACAGTCCTTGTCATTTCCTATATGCACACATAAAGATTATTGGGCACCCAGTGTTTGAGACCCAGAAATAATAGAACCACAGACACTTCAGTTGGCATGCTTTTCCTTAATGCAGAAAAAACAGGGTGATGTGACAAGTCATATATTACACACCCAAATTACTATCAGCTATTAGAATATGATACACTGGGGTGCAAAAATTTGGGCGCCCCTGGTTTAAATGTCTGTTACAATGAATGTGTCTGTGATCGAACGCAAACCTGAACTCTAAATGTTACAGAGTTTCTGCAAATTGTAAAGCAAGATTGCTTTTTATTTTCATTTTTTACTGTTTATGAATTATTCAAAAAGGAAAAGGGTCCTGTGCAAAAGTTTGGGAACCCATCCTTCCATCCATCCATTATCCTAACCCACTTATCCTGAACAGGGTCGCAGGGGGCTGGAGCCTATCACAGCATACATAGGGCAAAAGGCAGGAACACACCCTGGACAGGTCGCCAGTCCATCGCAGGGCACACACACCATTCACTCACGCGCTCATACCTACAGGACATTTAGACTCTCCAATCAGCCTATCCTGCATGTCTTTGGACTGTGGGAGAAAACCGGAGTACCTGGAGGAAACCCACGCAGACACGGGGAGAACATGCAAACTCCACGCAGAGAGGCCCCAGCTGACGGGGATTCGATCCCAGGACCTCCTTGCTGTGAGGCGGCAGTGCTACCCACTGCACCATCCGTGCGTTTGGGAACCCTTCTGGATTATTATTTGTTACTTTGAAAAAAGATGATTAAGGCCCAGACCCAGGTGATTTACTCACTTATTACTCAATGAGTCAGGTGAGTATAATTCCAGGGCTCTCATTTTTATTCTGAAGTAACTCCATGCCTTCTAATGTACCAACTGCAGTGGCTGTTCTGTCTGCTTGTAACAACCATAGGTTTATCTAAACAATTGTCCAATGATTTCAGAATGAAGATGGCTCATTTCCACCAAGAAGTAGAAGACTACAAAAACTCTCTTAATGTTTCAAACAACCTATTTCCACTGCTAGAAACATTATTAGAAGTTTGAAGGTGAATGGAACAGTTGAAGTCAAGGCAAGGTCTGGAAGACCAAGAAATTTCAGAGAGAATGGCCTGAGACCTAGTGAGAAATGCTCAGAAGAACCCACAGATCACTGCAAAAGAGCTGCAAAAAAGAGTAGCAAACATAGGTCTAGCTGTTCACAGGACAACAATACAATGTACTTTAAACGACAAAGACCTGCATCGCAGATTTGCCAGAAAGAATGACCTGAAAAACTGAACTTTTTGGCAACCACCAAAGAGGTATGTTTGGAGAAAAACACCTTGCCAACTGTGAAGGATGGGGGCGGATCCATTATGTTTTGAGGTTATGTGGCAGCTGGGGGCACAGGAAATATTGTGGTATATTGTTCGAACCAGAGGCGCGTTTTTCTCCAAGCAGCTGCTGAACATCGCTTCTATTTTTGACACTATACTCTAAAAATAATCATTGGATTACTCTACCATCAACAAGGTGCTCCAAGTTCCCACTGAGTCCTATATCATCCACAAGCACACGGAATAAATACAGGCAGATAAAACGTAAGTCTCTGGTGGACTTGGCGGTCAGTGCTGTCAGTGTATCATTGTTGGTAGTGCTGTGTTAAGCATAACCAGTCATGGTCTAGTGGTGACCGTCTCAAGCCTGCCTTCATGGCTGTGCTGGCCACTGCCTCTGTTCCCCTTAGCTATGCTGCAATAGCCTTATTCTACCGGGGTTCTCCTTATCCCACACAGGCACCTCTCCCTCCTGCTGTGATTGACCAATTACTATCTGGACCCCCTAACAATGTCTTCTCCCCACTCTGGGCACCTGCCCGGAGAGCTAGCCCAACTTTTCCTGCACACCCCCTCCTGGCCCTCCAGCCCAAGACCAGCCGTACAACTCCCTCCTGCCACTGCTGATTCAGCTGATTCTTGCCTGACAGTGCCACCCATTGGTATTCCTGCTATCCCTCAACCTCATCTCTGCTTCAAGTTTAAAATTGGTGTTACGGCGGGGAGGACAGAGGAACCAGAAGCAGACACAGGGGTGTGGAAAATGGCAAGTTTACTCACAGGTGATGGGGCAGACAGAGCGTCACAAAACAAGCCAAGGTCAAAATCCAGGGGGTCAGTCCAAACAGGCAGAGGTACAGAATTCCACAAAACACAAAGAATAGTCCAGGGAAGCAGGCAGGGGTCAAAACAGGAAAACCAGATAAGCAGATAACCAAGGGCAAGGACTCAAGGGCAAGGGCAAGGGCAAGGGCAAGGGCAAGGGCAAGGGCAAGGGCAAGGGCAAGGGCAAGGAAACAAGGAGGCTAGAACTTGGGGAAGGAATTAAGGGCTCGGGAACAGAAACAGGACAAGACGAACTAGCCGCGTGCAACTGAAAAGGACAGGTATAAATACACAGGGGAATGAGACAAACTAGGCGGGGCATGGGAGTGAGGGCGGTCTAACAAATAAACATCAGGTGAGACACATGAAAGGGTAATGGGACAATAACGAGGGGGAAAACAAAAACGCGGACTGGATTCACAAAGACACACATGTAAAACAAACGGCTCTGGACTAGAGAGTAGACAATGCATAGATTGAAGATGTAGTGATAGTTAAGAGACAGGTGCGAACACTTCGCTGAAACAAACGAGTAATAAGGGATAGCCTAGGAAGGCGGAGTTATAGAACAGCGCAGAAATGCTAAGAGATGCATTAGTGAGTTAGTAACGTGAATATTTCTAAACTACCCAATAAAAGTGATTGTTAGTTAGTGGGACAGACAGTAAGTGTATTAATCGGATTAGTACTGTACAAAACCTAGATTAGTAGTAGTTAGTAAGAATCGTGCTTTACAACACTTAACTACCAAGAAAAAGCAGGAAGTAAGAATCGCGAGTATAGAAAAAATGTTGAACCCCGAAAACTACCGTAACCACCCGAATAGTGGGGCACGCAGACAGGGGAGTGACTCGACTGGAAAACATTCAGACGCAGACATAACAGGGGAGGACGAGTGCAAAGACTAATGAAAATAAACAGAACCAGACATGAAATATGAAAAATAATAAATTACAAGAATAAATAACACTAAACAATGATACACTAACACACAGAACACAGGAACATAACAATTGGACATTTATGTACTTTTATTTAATCTTATTTAAAACCATTGTTTCTACAAACCGGTGTCAACCAGCGGCAGATGGGTTCCCCTACTGAGTCAGGTTCTGCTCAAGGTTTCTTCCTGTTTCCAGGGAGTTTTTCCTTGCCACTGTTTCCCTATGCGTACTCTTGAAAAGTTTTCTCTGTAAAGCTGCTTTGCGATAAAGGCCCTTTGTAAAAAGCGCTATACAATTGAATTGAATTGGAAGGAAGAATGGATTCAACCAAATATTAAGAAATTTGAAGGTCAGTCCAGACATGAAGTTGAAGAGAGGTTGAATATTCCAGCAAGACAATGATCCAAAGCATACCTCAAATTCAACCATGAAGTACCTCCAGGAAAGACTGATGAAGGTTTTGGAATGACCACCACAGTACCCAGAGTAATATTATTGAAAATCTGTAGAGAAATTGGAATCATGCTGTAAATGCAAGGAGCTAGAAGTGTAATTTTTCTGAGATAGAAGTGTTCTGCCAGGAACAAAGGGGAAAAATTACAAAAGTGAGAAAAAATGTAAATAAACTATTCTTGCTTTAAAATTTGAAGAAATGTGTCATGTTTAACATTATACCATTTAGAGGTCAGGTTTGCTTCTGTTTACTTTTTGAACTTTGCTTCTGTAAAGGCTTTTTGAACAGGGGTGCCCACATTTTTGCACACTACTGTACAATACAATACAATAGAATACTACTTTATTGCCTGAACATGGCTTTTGACCCATCTAACAGTTTCAAAGATATTGAGAAAGACAGTAGTGTTGTTATTATTAGTGGAAACAGAATATTTTGGGTAAGATATTTAGTTTTTCACAACTATAACCCTGGAATTCAGCAGTGTAATAGCATATGACACACACACCCACACACACACACACACAATCATGCACAAACAGAGCATAACATGCAGAGCAATCAACAGGATGCCAGATGTTTGTGAAAAAATAGATGTGTTATTTTGGCAGTTCCAAATTATTTAATTCACACTCGCAGAAGTTATGCAGTATGTTTATTTTAGCCTGCCCTGCCATGTTGTATGCTAGATATAGACTTGGCTTTTATAAGACTTCCTTTGCGCCACCTACAGTGCAATAAGTCGTCTGACAGTACAGATTAAGGGTGTCATTTTCTGTTCAACATTGGGGTGAAAAAGTAAAAATTTGGGGGGAAGGAGGCATGTCAACAAAATCAACATGCGTACCGCGTAGCCTATGCAAGACGATGAATGATGAATTTTACATACAGCACTGTAGTGACTTCTTCTAAATAAAGCAGGCAATAACTTAATCCTAATGGAAAAGCAACTTACTAGGCCTATACAATGCATCGCATAAGTTATAAATGACAGATTTCCCAACTTCATCACTGGGCTAAAAGTTTGCAAGCATTGCTATGCACAAAGTTTAAACATGCTAGCCTGATAGCTAATCATCATGTTAAGATAATATAAATAAAAAATAACATTCACCTGTTCACGTCTTGAATTGTGCTGTTTTCAAAAAACTCAAAAGCTACAGGGAGCAATGGGCAGTCAATATCCCCCAATCTAAGTTACAATAACAACGTGGTAAAAAAAAACGATGAAAAAGCTCTGTAGGACAATGAGCTTCTCATACAGAGATATTAGAGTGATACATTCTAACATGCATTTGCACCATTGGTTAGACTTGCTTCTGCTGCCTGCAGAAATGTTGCCTGAAAGAGAGGCTGTCCTGGGTATAACTTTACTACCTTACAACTATTTTAAAAACACAATATCAATAAAACAAACTTAAATTTTCAATTGAACATTGGGGGGAACATATCTAGGCCGAACGCAGGACCCTGAGATATGCTGTTTTTGTTTTTTTCTGGGGGTGGTGGGAGACGCAATGTATTATGCCAATACAATGTGTATGTCAGCCTCTTTATTTATTTCCAACCTTCATCACTGGACTAGGGGTTGGCCTGTATTTAAGGTCCATGACTGTGACACAGAAAGTAGCTGCCCAGGTATAGCCACGATAAGATTCACACAGCTGTATTAATAAATACTATTATTACTAGGAGTTTGCTAGCCGGCTAGCTCAGTGGCAAGTATTGTTACAGCCAAAAACTTAATAGCTAGCTTAATTACTAATTTGACTAATTTTACATAAAAATCCACCTGTCATTGCCTTGATTTCAAACGCTCAAAAACTACACAGAACAAGGCACAAAGCCATACCCCAATCTGAAGTTACAAAATGACTACACATAAATCCCAAGATGTAATGTTAACCATATAGCCCACATCTTTTCTGTAGTAAGTCATTTTCCTAGACAAACCCTCACCAATCCTAATTAACCTATAGGTTTTGGTGCTTGATATTTAATATAATAGTACTTGATATTTTAAATTCACATCCACTTTTGTGGTTCATTGATCAATTTCACTGTATCATACTCCTTTGGCCTCTTTCCTTGGTGGTTAATAAGGTAGTTAGGGATTCCGACCGTCTAGACTGCAGAAATTCCAACAAGCAGTCATTCACATTTCACCACCGAAACTAGCTAAGTAAGCCACAGCATTCTGCATCATCATATTATTTAAAAAAAAAAACCTGACATTGGACAACCAAATACACAAGTTCCCAGTTGTCTTTGCATATCAGAAAATAGGCTACTGCTTTCAAAGAAAGTATCACAGATACTGTAATTTATTGAATAGTGTTTGGAACACATCCTCTGCACTATTTGTCATGTTCGGAAGCACTTTTTCACAGGGGAATGATGCCTATGCTTATGGTACTGATCATCTAGGCAAATCTCATCTGAGATCTTCCCTACAGGATAGTCCTGGTTGATGTCATTACTCCAATATATATTGTAAGTAACTGGTTATCTTTAGAAAAGTACAGGTATAAGAAAACTTTCATTATCTACTCTTGATTCTAGGGTTTTGATTGCCTTTAGCATCTGTTGGTGTAAACATGAGGACCAGAGTTGTGCCAATGAAAGACAAGGAAGCCATTATGAGGCTGAGAAATAAGATAAAACAGTTATAGGCATAGGCCAAACAATAGGTTTACTGAAACAAATTGTTTGAAAAATCATTAAGAAGAATGAGAGCACTGGCATATGTGTATGATTATTTCCTTTAATTTATGTGGGATGAAGCACTGTCTAATGAGTTTGGAGGCATGAGTATTATTGAGCTTAGGCAGAAAAGATGCTTCTGTACACTTGCATTGTGCTGCTGCTATCAGCAGTTACATTATCAATGATGGCAAGTGAGCCAGCATGCCCAAACACCCCCATGACCATGTTTCACAGATGAGGAAGGGTGCGTTGGTTCTTCGACAGTTCCTTTTAGTCCCCACACTTTGCTCTTGCCATCACTCTGATACAGGCCAATCGCCATCTCCTCTGTCCTAAAGACCTCTATCCAGAACTCTGCAGGCTCTTTTAGGTGCTACTTAGCAAACTGTAACCTGGCCATCCTGGTTTTGCAGCTAACAAGAGGTTTGCAACTTGCAGTATAGCCAGTGTTGATCTGTTTGCAAAGTCTTCTGCAGAGAGTAGTGACTGATATATTCACTCCTGCCTCATGAAGAGCTTTGCTGATCTGATGGACAGGTATTTGGGGTTTTTTCTTCAGAATGGCGAGACTTCTTGGGTCATCAGCTATAGAGGTCTTCCTAGGCCAACAAACACCATCGCAATAACTGAGCTCACCAGTACTCTTTCTTCTTAATGATGATCCAAAAGTTTATTTTCATAAGCCTATTGTTTGGCCTATGTCTCTGTTTTCTTCTTCTCATGATGTATTCTTAGACTTTGACCTCATTGGCTTCTTTTGTCATTGGCACAACTCTGGTCCCCCTGTTGACAAATTCCAATAACAGGCTCCCAGGGAAATCAAAAGCTGAGACTCAAGACTAGATACTGAAAGCTTTCTTATACCTCCACTAAGGAAGCAATCAAATACACCTAACTAATCTGAAACAGCTGCTGAAAGCCGACAGTCCAATTATTTTTGGTCCCCTAAAATAAGGGAAATATGTATAAAAAGGGGTATTATTCCTATCATCCGATCATCCAGATCACACAATATAGATGTTAATACCCTTTCATATGATCTGGAGTACCGACTCAATAGAACAGGAAATGTACCACTGTCCAAATACTTAGGTACTGCAGTCCTGAGAGACCTGCTCCATATACTTCGGGTATTTAACATGCATGTTACGTTCAGTGAATTGTGTATTCAATAATGCTTTGGCTAATTATTTGTTTGTATATATCAGTATTTTAATTAAGTGAATTGCCTATGCAGTTTCTGCTGAGACAGCACTGCTGCATCTTAAGGTATGTGGGCAGGATTTTACATGAGATCTTGTTGTGACTTTCCTGGTTAAAGAGCTGTTCAATCAAAGAAGCATATGCCATTTTGCAGTTTTTTGTACTTACTTAATTTAATTTAAATTAAATGTTTTATTTTTATGGTCACATTTTTCACCATTAATCCACCAAATATTAAGTACACGGAATCATGCCAAAGAGAACATTTCACAGTACAACTTATAGTGGATATTAAATAAAAGTGAAAGCAATGATTCTTGCCAGTGGACAGGAAGACACCCAGAGTGATAGTACTGGAAGCAATGAGATGTGTTCAAATTAAACCTGACAAAGACAGAGAGCTCCTAATGGAACACCTTGAAGTTACATAAAGTAAAATATCACTGTAGCTCAGCTTTGATGACACTTCATTTCAGTGTAATTATTACTTTGTTTTTTGTTTCTATGTAATGAGCCAGTCAGGTGGAAATTTGAATAATTGCCACAATGTTTTCAAATTTTAGCATGTTATATCACTTACTCTTTTAAACCAAACATTAGACAGAGGTTAAAACTGCAGCTAGTTATAAGTCACACATTGTCCTTCAGTTATGTATATATTGGAGGGGGGGGGTTGTTGTTTTATTTAATTTAAACAATTAAACCTTGGCATTCATTGAAATCCAATGGAAAGACTTTGTGGATCTATACGGAACAATTCCGTATAGAGGTCACTAGGTATATGAGACTGTTGTATGATGGCCCACAAATGCATTTTCCTTAAGGGAAAATTATAGTTTACACTTAAGAATATATTAAAGTGAGGAGTAATTATCTGTTAAGGTAAGTTTTAAGTTCACCTTGAAAGTGCAGTGAAATGATTTTTTGCTTGTCTGGACAAGCAGGCCCTGGTGAGATTAAAAGTAGCTTCAGTTAGTTGGACACTGTCCAGAGAGTGTAGAAACAAGTGAGCTATTGATTGGGGTAGAATTCTTTTCACAAGTTCATTGATGACACAACAACGAATGAATGCAAAGCACCACCACAAGACAAGACTAAATTGTGGTAACACCAAAAGCATTGTAGTTGGAATGTGAACTATTGTTGCACATCTAAAAATGGCACGGTGCATGATCCATCCTTAACCTGCTTATCCTGAACAGGGTCGCAGGGGGGCTGGAGCCTATCCCAGCATACATTGGGCGAAAGGCAGGAATACACCCTGGACAGGTCGCCAGTCCATTGAAGGGCACACACACCATTCACTCACACACTCATACACTCATACCTATGGGCAATTTAGACTCTCCAATCAGCCTAACATGCATGTCTTTGGACTGTGGGAGGAAACCGGAGTACCTGGAGGAAACCCACGCAGACATGCAAACTCCACACAGAGAGGCCCCGGCCGACGGGGATTCGAACTCAGGACCTCCTTGCTGTGAGGCGGCAGTGCTACCCACTGCACCATCCGTGCCGCCCTACGGTGCATGATGGAATTTCAATATGGATTCAGCGCTGAAAAAAGAATCCTAATATTTTAAGCCATTCCGTCATGTTTTGCAAGATGCCACCTGTTTCTGCATGGCAGAATATGGTTCTGACAGCAAAGATACCTTCCTGACACTTCAACAGAATAAAGAGTTGGAATAAAGCTCTCTGAAAATCACATGAAGCTGGTCCTGACCGACCAAATACTTGAGAATGAGAAAAGGCTTCATTAGCCACAGATTCAGCTTCAGAAGCCCATGCTCCACTTTGACATGCATTTGCATGTCTGTATGTGTGGTGTTTTTAAAGTATGGAAACATGCTATAAGTCTCCTGTCCAATATGTCTGTATCACCTGTCAGAGGGCTTCCCTCTCAAAACTCAGGCCTCAAACTGAGACTGCTGAATATGTATGTTTTGGAAATATGTCGGCTCTTTTGAATGCCCAAATGCACAGCCCTTGAGAGGTTTCACGCAGTACCTTTAATCATTGGCCAGGGTGATCCAGCTGTTCCCTAATGGCCCTCTTACCCCCACTCTCTCATTGTCTTTGCTGCTTTCATTGATTTGAATAATAGTAACCATGGCAATATTGATGCATACTTATTTTAAAAATTCAGATCCTGAAAAACCCAGCGAGCATGTGATGTTGACATGGAATCGGAGAATTGCTGGGACTGTTGTTTTTGGAACACTGTGTCTACCCTGAGTAGCTAAAATAATTATTACGGAAATTTTTTTTACAGAAATGCATAAAATTTGGTAAAAGCGCTTTCGGTGCAAGAGTGAGCACCATGGTCTTCTGACCTGTGCCAGTACTGACTATGGCCAGTGGTCCCACAGGGGTGGTGCACAATTGGCTTTGCATTGCCCAAGGGATGGGTCACTTGAGTGGCCCCTGTTGGCCCCTCTCTGTGCGTGTACCCTGTATGTGATTTGAGGCTCTTTCCAATCGCTTATTTTTACCTCCTTGCTTCCTGTGAATGCATAGTTTTAGGTAAGGGTTAACACAAACATCGCTGCCATATAGTGATACAACTACAAAGAAAATAGTTATTTCAGAGAACATTTGATCCTTTTGATAATAATAATAATAATAATAATAATAATAATAATACCAAATAATATACCCAAATATGCAATCATTATTACCCAACTACCGAAACTGAAAATTTAAAATAGTCACCAATCACAGAATTCAAATATTCAGAATTGGATCTGTATAACAGTATAATTCAGTTATTGGATACAAAATACAAAATCATCTGCTCATGTTTTTACAAGTGTTCATATACCAGGTTATATAGAATACAGTACCCTCAAAACTCATTCACACCCTTGATAACGATGAGTAAAGAATTGTATTAATCAATACAATAATACAGATAAGAGATGGCTCATGAATCTTAGCTGCAATTGATGTTATTGAAATAATGCAGTAGTTGAGTAGTAGACTTTAATCACTGTAATCACAGCGATTTGGACAGCTAGTGCATGCTAGGGCATGTTTTGTTCAGTAGATACAATTCTAGAAATTATGGAGTCTGTTGTAATTCCCATGAATTTTGCTGAGACAATTTCTGGTACTGGTCATCGGCAAACTCCACATTATTACTGTGCATACATGAATGCTGCAGCAGACAACTTTGTGTGTGACAGAGCATGTATGAATATTTCATCAGGTGTGTGTCTTTGTGTGTACGCATGTGATTACGTCTGCGTGTGTATATATTTGTATTTGTATGTGATTTTATGGAGTGATTACGACTCCCACCAGAAACATAGTGAGCCGAAGGCCTTTTGAAGGCACATTTATTTTCTTTTATTACATATTTCATTTCCTGTTGTGTCGCGTGGTGTCTCTTGCGGAGGTGAGCAGCTTGTCAGAAGCAGTCCTATCCTGCAGAAGATTGTTTTGTCACAGCCCTGTTTGGAACACTGAGCAGCAACAGATGACAGCGAAAACATGCACAATATTTTCATTTAAATATTTCCATATTATTACAGATATATGCTATGCTGTATACACTCAGTGAGCACTTTATTAGGTATTATTTTTTAGATGTATTAAGCCTTCTGTTGATGTAGCCTACCCACTTAGGAAGGTCACAGTAACGCAAATAAACAAACCTCTATTGGCTTTGAACAGTCTGACCCTTCTCCTCTGACCTCTCTCAGTAATAACACATTTCTGCCTGCAGAACTGCTGCTCACTGGGTGTTTTTTTGCTTTTCACACCATTCTCTGCAAACTGTTGAGACTGAAAATCCCAGGAGGATCAAAGTCACTTTGATCAGGTCTGCCTAATAAAGTGCTCACAGTGTATAATGTACATACAGTTTTGGGCACTCCTGGTCAAAAAGTATTTTACAATGAATATCTAAGTGAACAGAAGTGAAGCTGACCTCTAAATGGTACAACTTAAACATGACACATTTCTTGAAATTACAAATTAAAAGATTACTTTAAATTTTAATTTTTTACAATTAAAAAAACATTAAAAAAAAGGAAAAGGGCCCTTTGCAAAGGTTTGGGAACCCTGTAAGTTAGTGCTTTGTAGCTGGAACATAGCAGTTAATAAATGCTTCCTGCAGCCAGCTAAGAGTCTTTCAATTCTCGCTTTTGGAATTTTTCCAAATTCTTCCTGGCACAACACCTCTATGTCAGAAATATTCTTCAGCCTCCTTGCATGTACGGCATGTTTGAGATCTCTCCACAGATTTTCAATAATATTCAAGTCTGAGGACTGTGGTGGCCATTCCAAAACCTTCATGATTGATTTTGTGGTATGCTCTGGACCATTGTCTTGCTGGAATACCCAACCTCTCTTCAACTTCCATTTTCTGGGCTGACCTTTAGCCTCTAGAATTTCTTGATATTTAGTGGAATCCATTCTTCCTTCCACTCGCACAAGATTTCCTGTGCCCCCATCTGCCACACAACCCCAAAGCATAATGGATCCACCTCCATGCTTCACAATTGGCAGGGTGATCTTCTCTACGAAGGCTTCACCCTTTTTTCTTCAAACATACCTTCTTTGATGGTGGCCAAAAACTTCAGCACTATAATCGACATGCCAGCTCCTTATCATTACCATTAATTATTCAGTTCATCTGCAATGTGTGTCTGTGTTTGTGTGTGGGTGCATAGGTGTCACAGGTGTAATCCTCTCTTTCCCAGTTTTTTTATTATTAACTCTGAATAAGTCGGGTCTTCCCCTGGGGTTGTTGGAAAGCCCAGCCCATTACCCTTAACAACTCCCCCATCGCATGTCTCCCTGAGAAGGTTAATATATTGCACACCAGGGCAATTAGACAGCCTGATACCTCCTTGTGTAACAGACCTCCACAGATATCTAATTTGCAGTACTTCCTCTTAGTCCTTCAACAGCTGTAACTACGGGAGAGTTTGAATGACTGCACTAATGCTAAGGTAATTTTACACAGTCCCAGATACCCCCCCCCCAAAAAAAAAAATGCATTGAGTGAAGAGCCAGGAAACAAAACTAGATGAACAAAGCATCATTGTTCATTCAACCACCCACTCACACGAGGGACAGAAGATATCAAACTGAATTTGGAGAGAGAGAGAAGACAATTTACACAGTCATCGCCAAAGTAAAGTTTATGTATATATTTGTGTTTGTTGTAAAGTCATCATAACCCAAGATTTGTCTCAGGCTATTTTAGTGAGAATTATATCGTCTTAAAGGATTCCAAACCCTGCTGCTTCCGTGGCAATAATTGACAATTAAAATAAAACGCAGTCTCTAGCAGGAAGAGCAGCGCAAAGCATCCGATGGAAAGGCAGCAAATTACTAGGATGCAGAGAGAGACTACCATAAAAGAAAAGAATATCACATTTAAATTTAACCACTTCATTATGATATAATTTGTGACATTGGGTCTCATTCATGAAACGTTAGTAAGTCTATGTGCAGATTTCCACATAAACGTCCACGCTACTAAAAACCTACTCCGGATTCATGAACGCCGCGGGAAACCCAGATCTGATCGTAAACACATGTGTATGATCATGAATGCCAATCCATCGTAAAGTGAAAGCGCGCTCCCGGTAATCAGCAATTAGCATAAATCCCCGCCCATGAATAGACAATGATTGCCATATAAGGAGGTGTAGACGCATCCAGTCGACCTGTCAGTCATCATGGCGCAAACAAGGAAAGAGAGAGAAAGAAAGAAAAAAAAAAAAAGAAAAAAATAATAATAATTTCCGAAATAATCTTGGGTGAAATATATTTTATTGAGTAAAAAATGTTTTATTTTCTTCTATCAGTAGTGGTGTTGTGACAGGGACAGGCAAAGCGAAGGCCTGGAAGGAGATGACAGATGCTGTTAATGTTGCCTCTGTAGACAATAGAACCATATCCAAGGTTAAACGTAAATGGTTTGACATGAAACTGAAGGCAAAGAAACGCATAAGCGCACAAAAAAAACATGCATCAGCCACAGGAGGAGGAGGCTCACAGGCACAAATATCACCTGCTGACGAGCGCATCGCTGGCATTATTGGGGAGACCTCTCTGTTAGGAATTATACCGGACGGAGACACCGACATGCCTCCACTGGAGACAACATCAAACCCAGATGGTAAGGTGATAATTGTTGTATCATAATACATTCTGAATACCATCACTGATAGCTTAGTGGTTAGTGTAGTTTAACCTAGGTCGTACAGTCCCACCAAACAAACAGAACATTTGTGGGGGTTTCTCTTCGGATTGAATGAAGTGGAAACGGGAAACCAGTAATGTTATATTGTGCGATATGGTGCGTAATGGATATCAGTGTGGGAATGTAGAGCTATTTAACATTCATTTCAAGAAAGGATACGGATAGCGTATAGCCCACTGCAGTTTTGTATGCATCGTCTTCAAATTATTTGAATCTTAATAGCCTAAAGCTCTGTTTTATACTATACAGCTCCAAACAACTCTTCAAGGGTTCTGAATTTCTGTATGTTTACACTAGGACTCGGAACTGTACTGTCCTCTCAGGTCCACTTTTGCACGTGTTCTTGTGTTTGATTTGCACTTTGTTGCACGTCGCTCTGGATAAGAGCGTCTGCTAAATGCCACGTAATGTAACGTAATGTAATGTAAAAATAAGTCAGTCTGCAGCCAACGTAAATTAAAGATTTTTCAAATAAGATTCATTTAATGTTTCTTTCAAATGAAAAAAGAGCCACACATAAAACAAAAAAAAACAAACGTTGTGTCATATTTCTAGCTGGCGAGTGCTCCTCCCATGATGTGGCTCCACCACCTGCTGCCGCCGCTGCTGCTCCTGCTGCACCCAGGTACCGAGGCCGAAGAGGTGATCCGGCTGTCCTTACGGATGAGGTCCTGAGGAATCAAGAAAGTCTACTTACAGCAGTCAACCAAATCAACACGTCCCTCCAAGAAATTAACACCAGCTTGAAGGAAATCTGCAAGGCACTTTTGCGTCCTCAACAATAAAGTGTTATGTTGTCAGTATTGTGTGATGTCTGTGTTTATCCTGGGAAAACACTTATTTACTACAAGATAATCAAGCTACTCTCTTTTACTCTGATAATTAAATATAGCCTATTTGTATACATTTTAAAGAGCATGACCTGAAAATGAACTGAGGTAGCCTACTGAAACAGGATGTTGTATATAAATATAAAACAAAATACAAATGAAACTAACTTTTTGCAAAGCTTGTCGGCCTGAAATGTGCACAGCTTATTCAGTCTTAGCAACACTTACCTTAAAATTGCTCTACAAGTCGCTGGCGTGTCTGTATAGCAGCCGCATTTCGAGGCCCAAGAGCTGGTTCCGGAGGCAGTCGTTCGTCTGCATTGGGGACTTCAGGCAGGGGAAGGCCCTGTTTAATGGCCACATTGTGCAGGACACAGCAGGCTAATATTATTTTGCACACCTTCACGGGTGCATAAAGAAGGGTACCACCTTTATTGTCCAGGCAGATCCATCTTGCCTTCAAGACCCCGTTTGTGCGCTCCACAACGGCCTGAGTAGCAGCATGTGCTTCACAGATCAGTTGCACATTAACGGAATGAAAGTTTTTCCGGTTTATGTAAGCAAATGCATCACAAAGAATGTGTAATCTATTGAGTTGATTTTCATAGATAATTCACAATCATGAACCTAATCTGGATCTTAAACCTGCTAATTGCCAACTAATTTAACTAAATGTATTATATTTTTAATTGCCATGTTCATATCACCTGTAAATTTCCAATAGTGACAAGCATTATTTATGTGCATTCTTGAATTTACACAAGCACTACGCGTGGTCAGCAGCAGATGTAGATTTTGTTAGTAGCTACGAAAAGATCGGAGCTACTAAAATATTGATGAATGCCAAAAACCCGTAAATTTCCCTCTACTCGCATTTTACACACAAATTCGTTCAGCTCACGTTTCATGAATGAGACCCATTGTCTTTTGTCTAGGATATTATGTTTCTAGGAGTTTAGATACAGGCACAGGCACAGGCACAATTAATGATGATATTAGTGCTGTATTGTACGTCAGACTGCCTACCATAATGCACATGCCATCAGATGTTTCAATCTGTAAACAAATCCCTACACACACGCGCGCACACACACATATACATACACACACACAGAAATGCACATTACATTCGTTGCCACTCAGTCAGCCATTTTGGATTTTCTGCAACATAGGATTTTGCCTCAAGCATCTCCCTTAAGCCTATTTATCAAGAAATGTGACTTCAAATTGTTCCTGGCACAAATAATGATGTTAGTCCAGTTGTAATTTGATCAGTCTTGGGTTTAAGACCAGGTACAGCTCATATACACAACACGACAGTTTGTATAGAAATGTGGCGTAAAACTAGTTTACTGTACATGTGTACAGAGCAGGTAGCTTTTTATCACACGTTTCTTCTGCTCAGTCAAGCCTCAGATAGTACTCAGGAATTTGCAGATCAACAGGCTTTAATTCAACTTACTAATACAAAATGCACTGCTCGGAAATGAAGGTTACTAAGCATTGAACCTTCAGTCCAGATCAACTGTTACATTACTTTCGGTTTAATCACAGTTCTGAACATACAGTACATGTGAAATTACTTTTTTGAAGGTGCTATTATTTTCTTTACATTTCAGTACTTTTTGTTCCCTTTAATTGCTGCTTACAACTATGATAATTATTGTTATTTAGACTCAGCAACAGCGCTGAAAACCGCAGCATTCTTTGGTCGATTTATAACACTGTGTGTCTAACATCATTAGCGATATTTTCATGGATTTTATTAATGATATGCACTGCAATATAAGTTTATGTCAAGTAGCTGATTTAGGAGTATGAGGGAATGTGTTACCATTCATGGAGAAGTCACTTTAATCTGATACTTATTGACATTATTTCAAAACGGCAACACCTTCACTTACTTTCAGTTTATGGTAATCATTTTTGTCTGCTGAGTATAGGTATGCCAATGCAATAACCTCCTTGATCTCCCTGTGATAGTTTCCACTGGAAAAGTGTTCATGAAATATTTTCATAATATTTTCCAAATGCTTGAAAATCTAACTATTTTTGTAATATCAGAAATAAATACAAATGCATGTCCACTTGTAAACATACACAGATGTATTTACTGAGTGTATTTACTGTATTTATTAATTAAATACTGGGGGGAAAAAAATGAAATGGAAAAAAGGAGGCCAAATTCAAATAAGGACACAAGCTTAATATCGATCCCTCAGACAACCCCCAACCCTCATGCCTGACCCCTCACCCCCCACCCCCCCGCATCTCCAAATGCCCCCTCCAGGGGTGCAATCCATCACTGCCAGTAGCTGGGCATCAAGGAGCTATCTCTCCCACCCATCAGTCCCTTCCAGGACTCTGCATGATGAACCCAATGATTTGCTGTCACCTAGCCCCCAACCCCCCCACTGATCCCCTACTCTCTGTGTTCCTGCAAGGGCAGCTGCGCCCTTCCCTGTGCTGTCACAGAACTCCTGTCTCTGTCCACAACCAACCGCTGCTCTCCTCCTTCCCTCTGTCCCCCCTTTATCCCTGTCACCCTCTGCTCTCATCTCTCTTCCCCTCCACACTCTATCTCTCCAGCCCTCCCTGCAGCCATCGACCTTCTTCTGTGCTCCTTCACTCAACCCATCACTCTCCCGTCCTCTGCCTTCACACGGAGGGACCCATTTTCAACCGGGATGTGATGTGAGATATGTAGATAGTCTCATGAATATACAGTATATGTTGGACATCAAAGCGGTTTTGTGTGTGTATCTGTGTGTGTGTGTGTGTATGTATGTGTGTGTGTGTGTGTGTGTGTGTGTGTTATATCGTATTCTAAGCCGGTGGACCGGTGCCCTCAAAAACACAGTTTAAAACAGAAGCTTGCTTTCACAGGTAGCTCCATGCTTGCTATTCGGGCCACGAAATGCTGCCATTTATTAAAAAGAAAATGAAATAAGCTAAGAGACTAAAAAAAGGTAGAAAGAAATAAGAGTGAAAAATGAGAAAGCAGGAAAGGGAAAATAAGGTTTTATTGGAACTGACGCACACCAAGACCGCTGCAGCTGAAGTGCCACACAACGCTACAGGCTAAAGCTAGTGCTAATGAAAGGAGGAGTGCATCTCTCACTGCCATTCTAAGTGTAGCTGGAAGTAACTTATACAGAGTGCTATTTCAAGCAGCCTTGACTAATAAACCCATTATGTCCCCATACTACTGATCACTGATAGCACTGCTGAGCCAAAGGATTCAGCCTCTTAATGAATACCTTTACTGACTGTGCTGTTCAGAAGAGAACACTGAAATGTATTCATTCAGTCACTCATTCTGAAAACAATTACACTAAATCCGGTACACGTTGATTCTGAGCCGGGCTTCAGACAGGCTACAGAGTCACCCATGTCTCCATTGCAAAAAATGTTGTCTGTGAGTCTGTGGGTCTGTGTTGCTCAAGTTTGTGCAGTTGAGTTTGTTGCTTCTGGAGCGGGGTCAAGACTGGCGCTAACGGACTGTGACTGCACGGTGTTAATAAATCATCTCCTGGTTTGCACTGAGACTCCCTTTCGGTCAAGGCAGCCCAAGGCACCCTGCCGGGACCTCGTCTGGTCTGTGCTCTCATCACCATATGGATAATTAAGGAAAGCAGAGTGTCTCAGAGAGTGCAACCCCAGCTTGTTTGTCGAAATTAAACATTAATTTCGCCTTTGCTCATCACAGCTGCTTAAAAAGGTGCCTTCCATTGTTCAAAGATGAAATAAAATCTTCTGAAAATATTTGGCTGGAGGCATCGAGAGTCCATGAATCAGGTTTGCAGCCTGAGCTGTCGCCTTGGTGTACAACTTGGTTTGCGCAACTATTCACTTATTTTAATGGGACGCATTTCAAAATGTCAAGGGAGAATTCCACACAAAGGAGAGCAAAATAAAATATCCAAACAGAACAAACAAAATCCCATTGTTTTTCCTCTGATAGTCTTGAATTGTTATTCAAATATAACAATATTAAAAAGACAAATTCTTGCATGCAGCATTTTCCAGCAGAAATTATATAAAAGATCATGATACCAGAAGACTGATACATGAATAAGTTTCTCAGATAAAGACACAGCTTGCAATGGTTTTGTGATTCATGAGTCAGCTTCGGGGAACCATTGAAATGATCTATGGAACACAATTTTAGTGCAATTCTTTCACAAGAGAACGAATGCATTGTTTATTCCCTATTTGCACATAAATCATTTATAAGACAAATGCATAAATAAATGTTTAAAATGTTTTATGGCATGTGCCAATGAGGTGGAAGCGAATCAAATTTGCACATTTATCGTTGATTTCTAATTTATGAATGCGCAAATCACGTTTGCGGATTCATAGTTGATTACTAATTCATGAAAGGATTCTGAAGATAAGAAAATGTGTTAAACAACATATACCACAAACAGTCATGTTTCTCTGCATGAAATCCCAGCAGAATCCAAGGGAGCCTACTGATCCTCTTAAATACTTGCTACATGGTGTATCTGGGGTGACATCTGAGGTTGGCAAAGACGGAAAACATTTCTACAATTTTCTATCACCTTGTAGAGGTTCCCTTGGTCCCTCCAGTTTGTGAATGAATACATGTGACCTATGACACTCTTCTATCACTTCGATAAAGGAGCTTGGTAAAAGCAACATAGAGAGATAGAGAGAGATAGAGAGAGAGAGAGAGAGAGAGAGAGAGAGAGATGTGTTTAATGCTTTCCCTTGACTGTATGAACTAAATGACTCCAACTATTCCAGAGAAGTATTTTTAAGCAACATCCCAAATTAACACAAGTGGGGAATTGCTTGTCACATTGCTAGTAGCTGCACCAGTCCCAGACATTTGTCCCAGACAAGATAACTGAAAAAAGTGATGCAGTAAATGCAGTTTCACCCTTGATACCCCAGACAGAGATTAACAGTTAATACAGGCCTAGAAGGGACACTCAGGGATTTGTTCCCAAAACAATCAGGAGGATGTTAAATTGGGACAAAAAAGTAACATTCAATTCATTACCTTTAAACTGTTCCTTACTGTTTCTTCTAGATTTTCTGTAAATATCGTGGGGAGGTGGGTGGGAAGGAGGCCATCTATGACAGATATCTGTTTAAAATATAAATGCAATGAGACATTATCTGACCTGGTTGTATGCCCAATTTCAGTTTCTCTGGATTTCAAACACTTATGAACAAGCATCAGTATTTTCTCAAACTTAACTTAAAAAAATACTATTTTTATCAACAGTAGTTGCATATGACTTGTGAACACAAAACAAGAAACAAAAACAAAAAAGATATCTAGCAGCATCAAACAGCGTGACAGGGTGCATTCATGCTGCAGTTCAGTTACTTTGAATCCTGACATAAGGGATTCTGTACAGACAGAATATTGCTCTCTGCTGCTGTGCATTGTTGCTCTTGTCTGATCGATCGGCTTCAAGTGCCTGATTCATTGCAGGGTTAATAAAGCAAGGTCAAGATAGACTTTGATGTATGCACTTATTGGAGCCAAAAACTGAAACTAAGCTGCTCCGGTCCCTTACATGGCTAAATCACTTCAGGTTTGCCTCCAGTAAGGGGTTTCTGCATCATAATCAGCCTTAATCCTAACCCAAATTTACAGTGGGGGGTGCTGGAACATTTACTTTTAGTTTATCGATATGTGCCTTTATCACGCTCTGTTTAAAAATGGTCTCCTGTAGCCTCGTGGCTAAGGCATATGACTGTGATGGTTGGTGATTCAAGCCCTGGTGTAGCTACGATAACTTCCCCACAGCTGTTGGTCCCTTTCGAAAGGCCCACCACCCCATATTGCAGGGATTGTTCCCTGCTTAGTCTAATCCAAAAGTATCCGCTAAATTACAATTATTGTTATTTTGGTTTAGGTTAGCCTGATCTCATTTTAGAGCCTTTTTTTACTTTTCTTCTTTCCTGTAAAGCAAATAGCAAGCTGATTCATTATTTAGCTAGCTAATCATGAATTTCACAAATGAGCTGAACCTTGTTCATGATTTATTTATTTATTAACCTTTGTTTAACCAGGAATGTCAAATTGAGATTAAAAATCTATTTTTCAAGAGAGACCTGGCCAAGACAGGCAGCAACACAAATAATTACAAAAGAAGTTTCATACAAACCACATACAGCAAATTACACAAAGTTAACTAACTGTGATTTCCGAAATGAACACCTGGTCTGCACTCAAGTGTACATTAAAATAAAAGCGAATTAATTAATGCCAATTACGACTACTGTCTGTTTTCAGGTCGTGATTAGAAGATGAGTTTTGACATAAATCGGCATATTATTTCATAGTATCCCTAATAGGTTAATGCAGGTTAGGGTCATACTGCTTGCACATGCGTTCCACCAAACAGCACATTGGACACACAATACCCTCTCAGGCAGGGCAGTTGCCCATTGAATCACAGCAGAATGGGAAGAGGAGAACGAAGGGCATACGCCCAGCATTCAGACCCCTGTGAGAGAGCCTTCTATTGCCAGGGGCCTGATACGTCTCCTCACAGAGTCACGCTAAATTGTCAAAACGTTTTCACAACGCGTTTCAGGATGGGGCCGCGGACTCCTTTCATCATTCCCGTGTCTAAATTAGCCTTGTCAGCCTTGATAATGTGTGCTGGTGTCGCATCCGGCCTCCAGTGCGCACGTTTGTAGCAGCCCCGGGTTTTTCAGTCGAGCCTGTCTGGCTCAAACGTTGACCAGGACTGGTTGAGGGTGAAATCGGGCGCGACTGGCCGGACCGGTCACTGTAATTACAAGACAAAAATCCCTTCCCTAGGAGTGAGCTGGCTTCATTATGGTGATGTGCTCTTATCCCCGGTGATGGGCTCCCCGACTGCAGGAAAAACCACTTTGTTGTTAGTGCTGTTCTGTTCTACTTTTCAATCTTATTGAAGATAAAATGTACTGTAACACGGGGTGGTTTGCATACCTCACTTATTTGTTCCCTACTCGGCTCATTAAAAATGAAGATGGTGATAATAAAAAGACAGGGCAACTCTCTTGGGTGTTAATAAAATGTTCTTCTTAACACACACACACACATACACACAACATTGAAGCAACAAGGGCACATTTTATGTTCTTCATGCAGAAGTACATTTTGTAATCTCCAGATACAAAATGTGTGAATCAAAAGTGTTCTGCTCAGATACGTATCATCTCTACAAGTAACTAGTGGTCAGAAAAGGGTGAGATTCCAAGAGACTCCCAAGAGCTTCCATAATGGCCTGAATGGTAATTCTTTAAACACTCAAAATGAAAGGAAATATCGAGTCAAAGCAGTCATCCAAATTCTCTACTCTTAACTGGTTAACAGACAGATGATTATTTAATTTTATAAGAGATAAATATTTGCACTTTAGGTTAACTATGAATATGACACGGGTCATACAATGGTATTATCTAAAATCGATAATCCAGAATCTCTAATTGCTGGTTAAATGTGGATAGTGTGTATTGTTCCATAATCTTTAGAAACAATCGCAAATAAAAAGAGCCATACCTCAACAAGTCAGTCAATAAACCAAACAGTTACTGGGCCAAATACATCAACACACTGACATGCTATTACATGCTATTTTTATTTTTACTGCTACACATAAATAGTACCCGTGCTGCCCAACAATCCCTAGCATTTTGTAAAATGTGCCAAAGTCTGAATTGTCTTTTTTAAGAATCACAAATGCCTGTCTGACTCTGATCCTGCCCTTCTTTGCTAGAACTGATCCTTATCTTCCACAGTTCTCTTTGGGAAGAGGTTTAATCCTCTCTGTGTCTCGGT
The DNA here is from genome assembly GCF_963514075.1 of Conger conger. NCBI lineage: Eukaryota > Metazoa > Chordata > Actinopteri > Anguilliformes > Congridae > Conger > Conger conger. Next base: position 22,202,516 of record NC_083768.1, read on the forward strand.
CTGATCGCTTCACTTGCAATGCTTCCAGGGCCAAAGCAGCCTCTTCCCAGGCATACGATTAGAAAGATTACATTTCTCAGTAGCCTGTATTCTTCTCTCCCCTTCTCCATATCTTTCGAACACACTCCATTTCTTATTTACCCTTTCTTCTTGCCCTCTCTCACCAATTATACAGCTTTCTGCTTTCACTCTCTCTCTCTCTCTCTCTCTCTCTCTCTCTCTTTACCACTCCCTCTTTAGCTGTATTTTTTCTCTTTCTCTCAAAAGTTCACCCTGTCCCGACGTCCACTCCTCTTCCTGTATCCTCTCAAAGGTGCACTTCAAGGTGACTGTTGGAGAGATACCGTGCACATGATCGCATATCTCACAGAGCACACTCAGAACAACTGAAATAGGAGGTAGCTTTCAGCAGTCTGCAGACAAGATATGGGGATGGGTTCTTTCACATTTGGTTATTTATTTCTGATATTTTTAGGTGATACTCACAGTATAGTAGCTTATGTGAGAGGGGTTTGTCAGAGTTTGGGAATAGGACAAACACTGTATTGGTCCATGGAGTGTAGATCACACAGACTGCTGCAGACAGTTGGTGCTTGGTAGCATAAAGCATAAGGAACCAATGGAGATAAGCTGAACTTCAGTGGTCAGTTGAATGTCCTTGGATGTGAAAATGTCTTGGGCCTGTACAAGGATTTCTGTAATTCTTTCTAATCCAGAGTACTGCCAATTTGGTTATGCAACTTCCACAGCGATCAAACATTTTTTCTCTAGCATATGTTTTAATGGGGTGTCTCAGTGGTGTAGTGAGTTGCACTGTTGGCTCACAGAGGTAACAAGTTCAAATCCCGGTCAGAGTGTTTCTGTGTGGAGTTTGTATGTTCCCCTCATGTCTGCATGGGTTTCTTCCAGGTACTCCGGTTTCCTCCCGCATTCTGAAAACATGCAGATTACGTTAATTGGAGACTCTAAATAGTCTAAATAGTCCTATCAATTTGTGAGTGGTGAGTGGGCTCTCTGTTAGATTGGTGACCTGTCAAAGGTGTAATTCTGTCTTCCACCCAGTGTATGCTGGGATAGGCTCCAGCCACCCTGCGACTCTGACCAGTAGTAAGCAGTTTACAAAACAGATGGATGGATGGATAGATATTCGTAAGGGCACAGGTTGATGGTTATTGAGGAAAAATAACACCAAAACTCGTTCAAAAATGAAATAATGTGACTGTAAACATGGAAGGTTGTGCCTGTGTTTACAATGGCTTTAGCTTTTACAAACAGAATGTTCAGCATGCAGACTGGTAATAAAAGCAACATAGCAACCGAATGCACTAAAACAAAATGGCAATTCCACACAGCAGATATGACACATACAGATGCCCACGCAAAAACAGACTTGAAACAGTGTTATTAATTTATTGACCAACTGTAAAATAAACTTTTAAACTGTGAGCACAATCACTGATTGATTACACAGCAGACAGAAGAAAATCTGCATTTGTTGGAGACAAAAGGAGAAGAGTTTGATTGATGCCTTAATGAGAACCATTGAAAATCGACTCATTATTTCAGCCATTTTACTGCAAAGTTTGTGTATAACAAACACGGAATTAAGCCTTGTTATTGTTGCACTTAGTACCAGTTTAAGTACCATGTACAATCATAAGCTTCTGAAAGGACATATGTCATTGTATGAGTATAATCCAGTGGGCTCCAGAATTATTGGCACCCTTGCTAAATATACACAGAAAGCACTGTAAAGTAAGACATAATACAGTTATTGACATTTTTATTTTGCAACATGCATAGTGTGCAATAAAAATTTTTTTTAAATAAACTGGATGAAAGCCATGTGTCTTTTCCTATAATTTGTGATTTCATGAATCCACACACAACTTTTCAGACTCATTGATTTGGGATACTCTCCTCTTCAGTTCAGACCACAAGTTTTTCTTGGGATTTAAGTCGGGAGACTGAGATGCCCATTGCACAGCACTTTGGATAAAGGCGCTATATAAATATCAACCATTTACCAAACCAAGAGAGGGCAGTCCCAGAAATTCCTATCTCAGCTAAGGTGAATATCAGGAGTTTGTGGTTGACCAAATGCAGCAGACAAAAGGAGGATCAGAAAAGAAGAAAGGGATGAAGCTCTTGCAGGGGCAGCAGGTGGCTGCACTATGGTTTGTGATGTGTTGAAGTATGTCTGTGACCTCCAGCATTTTGAAGGAGGTCAGTGCAGCAGTGAGTGTGCTTTTGAGAGTGGGCGGCATCTCCGGATGAGTGATGAAGCTGTTCCGGATACTAGCCACTTTCTCCTCAAAGTGGGCCAGGACGTCATCTGCAGAGAGGAGAGAGTGAGAAGGGAGAGGGAGAGGAATGAGGAGGGAAGAGAAGGTGGTTAAGAGTGTGTGTGGGTTAGACACGTATGCGCTGAAAAGTTTATGATAATGTTGTAGCAGATGTAAAGGCTGCCAGGAAAGTGTGATATGAGGCTAGGTCATCAGGGGATCTGGATTTCCTCCACTTCCTCTCAGTCTCCTGCAGTGAGGTTCTGCTTGAGCTGCGAGATTCTGTCAGCCATGGGCAGGGGGTAATAGTCATGCTGGTTTGGAGAGGACAGAATGAGTTAAGAGACTGGGAGCGACATGAGTTAAAGGTAGAGGAAGAAACATCGACAGGCAGTTAGTGAAAGGGGCAGGAGGAGGAAGTGGAGGAGTAATAGTGCAGAGATTCCTACTGAAAGTTACAGTGGGTGAGTTGTTAGATGAGTTGTAATAAGAGACATGGAGTGGAGTCACTATGAGTTGGGTAGTGGAGCAGCTCCTGGTAAACAATTGGTTACCAGCCTTGTCGTTGGCAGGAAATGAGGACGGGGTGATGCAAAGGAATAGAGGAGTGATGTGACACTGGAAAACTGGGGACTCTCAGGTGAGAGGTTGACATTGAAATTTCATGCTCACTGGGTTAAATTTCAGGAAGTTACATTTTTGGAATGATAACTTTCTTCCTTACATCAGTTAATCTTGGTAATCTTGGCTTACAAACAGGTGGTATTGTTTATTTCAGTTTAGGTTGAACCAGTTAAGTTTAGAAAACTGGTATATTGATTAACTTGATAGTGCCAAGTTCTTGAAATATGAATGAACAAGGTTAGCAGATGAGTCAATCTGAGGAATTGACCAGATTCGCACTGCCTCTGTGGGTTGGTTTTGGTTGGGTTGAGAAGACCTAGAATTCTGAATCTAAGATGCAGGAAATAATATATCTTCCCAGTAGCTGACATCAGTCCAAGAATGAGACAAATTTTAATCCCTGCACATACACAGAAAGAAAGAAATAAATAGCATGTAGAGAAATTGGAGGACACCACATTTTGGGCTGATAGTATGAAGGCATGATTCATGATTCAGACAAATCCAGTAGAACTTTTTACAGCATGCCCTGACCATTATATATGCAAATATAATGTTTGACTGCAGCTTCACATTGCTCCATCGGAAATCACTGATAAAATGTCAGAACAATAACATATGTGTGTGAAATTGCATATGAAAGTGGCACATGCACAAATTGAACATACACTAGCTTTCAATTGAGATATGTATTAATTAAGGATTAATGGGTTTTGCTTTGCCTGAAACTAATGTGATCAGGGCGATTTTCCCCTCCAATAGTTTTGCAGACTGTGTACCTCATGACAAATTGCTTACATATTTCCTTTGAATGCCAATGCCTCGAGTCATATACTGTACAAATTGATAAGTGCTTTACACAAAGGACAATTATGCAACACCTTTACGGCACATTTGATTCTAAAGGTGTCTTTAATAAAAAAATAAGACATTTTTAAAAATCTTGAAACAAAATTCCCTAGAGGTAGATGGAGAGAGGTTGCAGTAATACAAGATATTAGTTCACCTTCAATTATTTTCTTATTCGTAATTTGTGTACAAACCAGGATGATGGAATGCAATTGAAACAGAATAAAAATCGGGACTTAGTAAAGGGTGCTGCAGTTTAATCTATTTGAAATGTAATCAATTATGGACTGTGGGAGTTTTGTCACAGCTCATCAACTGAAATGCAAGCAAGTAAAAACATGGTATTGTTGTAAAACATTTCATTTATTCTGTGGATTTGTTTGGATTAAAGGATTTGTGCAGCTTAATTAAAAGTAAATACAGTGCAGTCTTTGTATTTGGACAGTGGTACAATTTCTATTCTTTTTGCTCTGTACCCCTGCACATTGAAATTAAACAATTAATATTAAGTTAAAGTGCAGACTGTCACCTTCAATAGATAATGTGATCTAAACAGGTCACCTGACATGGATGTAAATACCCTCAAATTAAAGGTTTTCATTTTAACCTTCTATTCATTGTTTATTTAAAATCCGTAGAGCACAGAGCCAAAAGAACAGACATTTGTACCACTGTCCAAGTATTTACAGACTGTACTTTTTTATATTTAAAAATGGAATCCATAAATATTGGCAGAATAGTGTGGATCTGGGCATTATGTGATTAAAGGTGGCATCACTATTACCATGGTGTACATGCCAAAAAATATCACATGGCCTTTTTCATAGAAAAATATCTGTAGAAAGTGCTTTGCTACAGAACGCAATTAATTTTTACAGTTATATTGCAGAAGATATACTTGTTATATGTGTTAGTTTTACTGGATTAGTTTTAATCATGCAATAAATGTAGTAAGAACATTTTTTTTCCTGCAAAAGTTATATCTTATGAAACTGACGTTATTTAAGATCATTTTAAAGCAATGTATGCCTTTATACTGGGATTATCAAGCCTGGTCTCACAGTAATATGACGACAGGTGATTGAATGTTCTGACCACTGAAATTGGTGTTCTGAAATCTGAACATCTGCCCCTAGTGGTTCAAGTTAACTGTTCATTCTAATTACCCAACCAAAACTGAGGCACTCCAGCACTTGCATACAAAATGTTTTTTTTATTTTATTGTTAATGTTACATTGTAACCCTAACCTCTGTTGCCATTTGTCCATGGATTATGTGCAAATACATCTATTATTTAATATATCTGCTCATATTTTATATCTATTATATTTCTCCTTGCAATTTCAGAATGTCATCGTACGGTGGCGCTTATCCAGGATTTGGTATATGTGAACCGGTACATGACCATGTCAGCTGATTTGTACCCCACAGCATATGCAGCACAGAGTGTTTGCGTGTATGCGATTTGATGGTAGCAGCATGTGACGTTCATCTTCATCAGTATGAAAGGGCGGAAGATCAACACATCCTCTGCTCCAAGCTGAGACCACAGGCTCAGAGTTGTCATTTCATGCCATTGACATAAATATTTAGAAATCTGTCAGGTAGAAATAAAGTTTGGGAAGAACATAAAAATAACAGATAAACAGATGTTTATGCTTAGCGAGATTATGTAATCCACCTACAGAGCTTGTAGTCAAACTAAACCAAACGACATCTTTGCGGACAAAGCGCGGGGATTTACAAATAAATCAGAATGCCTGCTGTTTGCATGTTCAGTATTATATGTAGTGCTTTACAAAATATTGTGCGATTAATTTCAGAGTGGGCAAAAATCTGGGCAAGCATCTAATTTCACATTATAGACCACACAGTAGTGTGGCAGTGGTTAAGCTCAATTTATGGAATCAGACCCACAGTTGCCATACATTAAACTTCCAACTACATTTTCATCTTTCATTACTATGCTGAGGCCATTCATGCATTACAGGATAACTCAATATCTCAAACTGGATGATTAAAATGCATCTACATCACAACCTTGACCCTGAGATGATCTTCCTCCAAGCCAAGTCCTTATTCATTCAAGATATCTTCTACGCTTGAGAAAACAATAGTGTCTGCATTGGATATTGCAGAGAACTTTTGCTGAACAGGACACAACTAGCTGCTCTTTTGTGATGCCATAATATCTGTGGCTTAGATTGGGGTTTCTCAACCATTTTTAGAGCAAAATCCCCATATTGAAAATCTAGAAAAACTCCTCAGGCCTCTTCTGAGTGTGACCTTTTTAGTTTATGTGCTGTAAAGCATGTGTCCAATACACTGAACTCATACACTCGGGGTTCATCTTTACATATCATTGTTGATTTTGTTTTGATTAAAGTTTGATCAAAATGATGAAAGATTGATTGATTGATTAAATATTTCCACAACATCAAACAGATAATACAGTCAGCTCAAGAATTATTGGCGCCCTTAATAAAAATGATGAAAAAAGACTGCATATAATAACCAACACAGGTAAGAATCTATGTATATGTTGTGTACAAACATGTGGAAACACTATATACTTTTTATTTCAATACTGTACATTCACTCTCAATGGGGGTTTTTTTCAGTGTGAAATTAGGTGTAAAAATTAGCTATACAATTTCAGTGTAACCTCAGTGAAACGAACCTATATTGTATCATTCCATCACTTCCTATTTCACTATGAAAATAACAAACATGCAAAATCCCTTTGTCATCCATCAGCATGGGAAAAGCTAAAGAACTATCAATTCAGAAGACACAGACGGTAATTTACCCTCAGGTCTGGTAAAGATTAAAACAAATACATGAAACATACATTAAAATCAAGCATCTGGAGTTTGCCAAACCTCATTGGAATTATGACTGGGAGAGATGAAACCAAAATGTTTTTTTTGACCGGGGTGTTTGCACAAAGTCGTAAACCAGGGGTGCCAATAATTGTGAAATTGTGTTTTTGGGGGAAATACACTTTTTATTTGATTTTGTTTGATTCCATTAAATTTTTAATAAATCACTCTATTTTACTCATGTTAGACAATAAGTATTATGTCAACAACTGTGTTATTTTTTTAGCTTACAGTATTTTTGCACATATTTATCAAGCATGCCAATAATTCCGGACCTGACTGTATATGTGTATGCAATTTGACAGTAGCAACATGATATTCAGCTTCATCATTATGAAAGGGGGAAAAAAACACTGGCACAGTGTTGCTGTTTCATGTCATTCACATGAATATTTAGAAATAAACCTTGGAAATGGATGGAAATATTGATATTGATTCTGAAAAGTTCTGCATGAAGGGTTGGTCAAAATTCAATCCAAATGTGTTTTCTAACCTTATCACAAATTATAGGAAAAGATCATGGCTGTCATCGTTTGCACAAAGTATTAAACCAGGGGTGCCAATAATTGTGAAGTGTTTTTGCGCAGTATTTTTCTGCATATAGAACAAGGATGCCAATAATTCTGGACCTGATTGTAGATTGTGATTTAAATCAAATTATATAGCCTAATCTCCCTCACTCATCTGTCAGATATATCCCCTCTGCTGCTTCCAGCGGTCAAGTATTATTTTTCACCCAAAGGGCTGGAGCTATGAAACCATGTCTTAAAACATATTGGTGCATGTTGGCGCCTTCTGCCTCCTACCATTATCTAAGGCTTTATTGAACTTCAGCCAGTTCTGATTACTGGTGCACTATTTTATTGATGAAATTGCACTTTTTGATTACCGTGTTTTAATCAGTTCCCTTCACCATGGCACAATGGTGACTATGGGATGGTCTAAGGCAGTGTTTTGAGAGTGTCAGGTCTACAGCCTGCATAGTGTTGTCACTCTGGATGAAGTCATGCTGAATGAAAACATGTTAATGTAATAATGCATTATAATATATCAGTCATATCATACACTTGTGGGTCATGTGTATGAACTTTCAGGCCCAGAATGGATTAGGGCCGGGGCAGTTCACTACGTGCGGTGTCTTTATGAAGCTGGTTAGAGTAGGAATGTGGTCACTATCACAGATTTGGGGCACATAATCACCACTCATTCTTTCTTCCTAAGAACAAGGTTTAGTATTCTCCACACTTGCCCTCAGGGTTAATTATTGGCATGGATGTTACTCTGTTAGTGTTTCTCCTGGGTAGAGGAATCACTTCAAGGCACAAGTGCTCCCTCCCCTGACATATACTGTACTTGCATACACACTCTCTCTCTCTCTCTCTCTCTCTCTCTCTCTCTCTCACTCTCTCTCTCTCTCTCTCTCTCTCTCTCTCTCTCTCTCTCTCTCTCTCTCTCTCTCTCTCTCTCTCTCTCTGTCTCACACACACACACACACACACACACACTTGCCACTACAAAAACCACCAACATATTGTATTAAACACACTCACGCTGAAATATGTAAAACAAGAGCCTTATGGTACTGCTGTTAATTACGTGAAGGTCACTGCTCGTGTATTTAAAGCTTTGAAGTGGTGCAATGTAACATCAAAGGCATTTATATGCTTCTTTTTAATAACTTTCAAGACAAAGGTACTGTAGTATTGAAGCAACAGAGCTTTGTATCAAGGATATAATCAGTGCAAGGTATTGCAAGTATATGCACACTCATTTAAGACCATTTTCAGGTTTAATATGAAATGTAGACAGCACATAAAAGGAGAGAAAATAATGTTTCATTATTATATGAGAGAACCATTATTTAAGTTTGTCGCTGATGGAAGACATCTGACCTAGATTAAACAAAATGTATGTGACATTTTTTCATGTAACAATGCAATTGAGAACAGCTTATAAAACCTTGATGCAGCATCCATGAAATCTATACAGTAAACATCAAGCCTTCCCCCGAAACAAAATCATTCTAAAATAAATCATCTCAAGATTAAAAATATCTTTAGGCAGAGACCCTGATTCTGTGGTGCTTGAAATTAATCAGTGATTCCCCATGACTCTCACCTGATAAAGAATTATAATTTCACTCTTTGATATCAGTTTAATTAACCCTGTCCAATGTTGTGAGAAAACAATAGAGAAAAAACTATGATTTCACTTAATACAAAACATGGGTGTTAAATTATTTTACTTCTGGGAAGATGGATAAGGGATACTTTTCTTCAGGATGTCAGTGCTGGGAAAAGCAAAGCGAGCAAAGTAAAACATCTTGGCAGCTGACACAAGTGTTCACCACAGCTTGCACTTGATGGAACTGTTTATACTTGGTTTGTCCAAGTGTGGGGACAGAACATTTATTTATTTATTGTGAGAACGCCAAAGTATTCGACCTATTGATAAATGCTGATGATACTGATAAATAAAAAAATTGGACAGCTTACTGTACACATAATTATTTGGAAATTTTTATGAACTGTCGCTTACGATGATGGGGTGACATGGCTCAGGCAGTAAGAGCAGTCATCTGGCAGTCGGAGGGTTGCCGGTTCGATCCCCTGCCCGGGCTGTGTCGAAGTGTCCCTGAGCAAGACACCTAACCCCCAGATGCTCCTGACGAGCTGGTCGGCGCCTTGCATGGCAGCCAATCGCCGTCGGTGTGTGAGTGTGTGTATGAATGGGTGGATGGATGAGAAGCATCAATTGTACAGCGCTTTAGATAAAGGCGCTATATAAATTCCAACCATTTACCATTTACAATTAAACATCTTTTCTGAACTCAGAACTGGCTGGTGTGCTCAGAATTGATTTGTGTTCTTATATTTCTGTTAAATTGGTGAACTGCATGCATCAGCAGTTTAATTGGAGTGTAATTATACAATTATGGACTCTGTAACTGTTTTACAACTACTCAGATTAAAACTCTTGTTACAGGTTACATTAGGTTTAGAATATGATTATATTAATACACAAATGTGGGGTTATGGGTGGAAGTGTGGTTTGATATGACAGCCCATACAGGACACTGGAAAAAGATACGCTTTTTAGTAAGTAGTTTGCCCATTACTAAGAGCAAGATTTGTGTCAAAAGTATCAAACAAATCATAGTATTAAGTACCAAACAAGAAAGTTTGCACAGAATATTACAAATATTTTGCTTGATAATTTTGACAGGAGGCTGATACAGCAGTAAGTGACGTAGCATCAACCCCCACGCTACATCAACCCCCACGCTACATATGTTGTGACTACCGCTCACAGATGGACTACGACATTGCGCATGTTGGCCCGATGCAGCTCTGCTGACAGTGACATTTAACTTTGGTATGTATCATTCATTGTGTTTAAAATGGGCTGCCCAATGATGATGCCATTGCCCCATAAGGTCTTGATTCTTTATTTTTAGTATTTAGTCATTTTGCAGTTGCAGTTTTTGCAGTTGTAGCACTACCAAACCAAGGACAACATAATTCTCAATCTGCCTGGGGACACTGTGGCTCTCCAGGACCAAGGTGGATAACCCATTATTATGTACCTTTTAGTATATGTCAGCTTCCCATTCAAAGGACAAGGATCAGTGCAGAAATACAGTCACATTTCACAACACTCTATTTTGCAATAAGCCAAATCGTACTTTACACATACATCTGATACATGCCACAAGGAGGTGAATATACTGGAAAAGGTTTTTTTTTTTCATATATTTGGGGATTTCTGCAGCTCCAAAGTTTGTAAGAGAAGTTGTGGACACACCTGTAACAAAAACAGTATGTTAATGAAACTGTCTTATATTCATATTCGATAGAAATTATACAGCTGACTGATGCAAATATTGATGCATTTTATGACCTCTTTCCCGGGTAAAGTAACTGAGGTTATGTGACACCCATCAGTATTTTAATGACCGTGTGACTGTTGTGTTTAGAGAAGTCCAGGGCTCATGCTAATAGAAGCAGACAGGTTAGGACATGGTTTTCATATTGAGTAGATAAGGGATCCATATATTAGTTTTCTGCACCTAACCTTATTTCCATAGACGCAATATGAACATCAATTTCAAGGAACAAACGAGAATAGAATAACAAACCGGGATGGATCAGGAATTTGCTGGCCTTTGTGTCAAGCTTCATTTCTGCTTTCTCAAATTTTTTGATAATGGCATTTACACTTTCTCCTCTATTATTACAGCTGCTGTTATAACCACCACAGCTATTGCAGCTACTACATGCTGTAGAGCTTGTTGTTGCTTTGCGTTAGCACTTCTATCACGATAACCGGTATCACACATAACTAATACTGCTTTAATGCTATTACTACTATACATACATGCGGCATTGTCATACAGTACTACACTGTAGCACTATACATACACGCTGCATTGTTGTACAGTACTACACTGTAAACAAATGGTAATGTTTCCAGCATAGCGATAATGTTTCCAGCAGTCAAAGTCATCTTCACCTTCAGTTTATCTGTGATTTCCAATGCCATTGAATGAATCCATCTTAGGCCATTTGCATTGCAAATGGACAAGAGAGGTTTTATAGGGTCGGTATGAAGAATACCAACTGAACCTGGACACAGCTGATGAGACAGCTTCAGTCTCAACTCCAAAGCTGCCTTGGAATATAAATTAAGTATCTAAGACAGATTTTCCTGTCAAGAGGTCAAAAAATGGGGAACAGGAAATGTGATGTGTGTGTGTGCATGTGTGCGTGCGTGTGTTTGTGTGTGTGTGTGTAAATGTACGGATGGATAGGATTTAGAACCCAGTGGGCTCACAGTGAAGTGGTTTACTCAGGAATCAGGAATTATTTTATGCTCAGAGTGTACTGCTAAATACTTCTGAAAAGCTTTCATCCAGAGTGACTTCTGCTGTGGCTTATTCCTCCGGAACACATTTGTTGGTCTTCTGCCATTCAGAGTGAAGTGCCACTTTGCTCAAGTGCCCGTCCTCCATCACAATCAGCGATATCCTTTGATGTGACGGTGGAGTGAGCGAAATGGGTGTGTGATGGGGGTCTGGGACTTTCCGCGCGAGGTTCAGGACCGGGGGAAGTTGGGCTGTGCGATGGGGGTCCGGGACTTTCCGCGCGAGGTTCAGGACCGGGGGAAGTTGGGCTGACGGGGGAGCAGATGTGTGCGGGATGGCTGGGGTTCAGCTCCCGGTGGGACTGGCACGGGCCAGGATGCTGGGTCCCCCCGCTCCACCTGCAGGTGACACGTTCCCAAAAGAGCAGATTGTCACAGTTCCTACCCGCCGCTTCGGAGGAGAGCAGCCATAAATCAGCGGCCCCCCTTCCCCCTCCGCAAGGCCTTGCCACCGACTCCACCCACGGCGCCGTGCGGAAAGATGGACGAGCGCCTGTCACGCAACCAAAGGAGGATTACCGTCCTGCAAATGGTCCCCACGCCCTTTCCCCAAACCCCCCTCAGGGCCCTGGCCCTCACCCGTCCTCCTGTTCCCAGCCCTTAGAACCATGTCCGCCCCTCTTCACCTGCTGACACACCTCCGTACTTTCACTCGGCCTACGTCTCCAGTCCCCAAGTTAAATGGTAAATGGCTGGCATTTATATAGCGCATTTATATAGCGCATTTATATAGCGCATTTATATAGCGCATTTATCCAAAGCGATGTACAATTGATGCTTCTCATTCACTTACACACCAACGGCGATTGGCTGCCATGCAAGTCACCAACCAGTCAGAAGCATCGGCAACCCTCCAACTGCCAGACGACTGCTCTTACGGCCTGAACCAATGTCGCCCGCTAACACCGTCCTATCTTCCCTTGCCCTTTTTGTTGTCAGGACATAACCCAGCTACACAAACCCCTGCTGTCCATTGTCACTTTGATACCCTACTGTTCTGTATTCTTTGGAGAATATTATGGTAAGGTGAGAGTTACCTGTAAAGAAATGTAAAAGCTGTAGAAATTAGGAAAAACGTATTTTCTTTGCGCTGTGAATAGCTCGTTTTCATCAACAGTCAAGAATCTTATCAGCTTGTTAGTGCATTCTGTCAAAGGTGCTGAAACTCCATGGTCAGTTTTTACAGCGCCATCCAAAAGTGCTGTTCAGTGTGAATAATTCACTGAGTGACTCAAAAATGAGCTTTTAAATTCTACTCAGTCTATTTCAAACTTTGAGCAAGACATTTGCAACCATGTTGAGTTATTGAGTTGACTGTTCATTGAGGACAAACCAATAAATTCAAAATTAAATGTTATACAAGAGGATGTTGTTGTTTAACTCTAGATATTGCAACCAGATCAGAGATTAGCACACAAATTACATTACATTAATGGCATTTGGCAGACACCCTTATCCAGAGCGACGTACAGTTGTTTAGACTAAGCAGGAGACAATCTTACCCTGGAGCAATGCAGGTTCAAGGGCCTTGCTCAAAGGCCCAACAGCTGTGCGGATTTAGACTGGGGATCAAACCACCGACCTTGCGGGTCCCAGTCATGTACCTTAACCACTGTACAAACACAATATATTCTTTCTATCATTTGCCCTCTCATACAGAGCACTCAAATTCACATGTGTGTACATGTAAGCAATCTAGGCAGGATGGACATTATCATGCTACCATCTTAATCTAGGTTAATCTGGGCTTGGGGTACTAGAAGCACAGAGAAATAAAATGGTCAAAGGTATGTATGCATTATCACATAGCACAAGGTTGCAACCATGTATGATGTCATAATCCTCCAGGTGCTGGACTTGGCACAGCAGGCAATTTGTAATTGTACAGGCTCCCTCTAGTGGAAGGATAACACACTGCACACATATTATTTTGGTTGCGTTTTATCAGCCCATGCAGAGTAACAGTTTAAGAATATTTGAACAGTGCAATGCGTGAGTAATAAATAACTCAATTCAAAGAAAGTTGACATTAAATCTAAAGCACACATATTTCAAAATATGGCTGTGATGTCTTCATTCACCATATAGTTAACAGACAAGCGGGACTGAAAATATGTGTTAAATACAATGTAGCTATTTACTTATCAAGGAACCTCAGCCCTCAGTGAAGGATGACTGTGGGAGTAAAAATCCTAGCTTGCAAGATAATAAAAGTGCAGCGTCTTCACAGTAATGATGAATTGCATCCAAAACAGAACTATCACGAAATACAGACAACTGGAAAACTATTAATGAGGTTCGTCCCAGAAGGAAATGGCGCGGGACACTCAGAACAAAGGGGACCTGAATTGATGAAGTTTTTACCCAGTGCGTATTAGGCCAGCTAACTTTCCTCATCATTAACTGGCTTCCCACAATGCACCCCTTCTTCCCGGGGCACAGGCGTCCTTGCGCAGCGGAGCGCGGGCTGTTCCCGCAGTAGCGAGGCTGTTAGTTTTAATTAGTCCGTGGGCCGCTGGACGCGTAATGGCAACATCAAAGGTCAGATATACATCAAGCGCAGCCGGGAAAATGTCGGCCTGCTCCAGGAGGCTGGGCCCTGGGCTTGGGAAGAGGCGGATGAACTTCAGCGAAAGGCGCGGGACGCGGCTTAACGAGGAAGGTATTTTTGCCTTGTTTATCACATGGGGTGGGGGGTAGGGGTTCGCTGGAACTCAGAAGTCGTTATGCAAATTGGAGAGGAAGATGTGGCTCTCTATCTCTACCTCTCCCCGTCTCTCTCTCTCTCTCTCTCTCTCTCTCTGCATAACTCGGATGTAAGGCTAGACTAGCGCTCCACTGCCACCTTTCCAGAATCGTTTCAAGTTCTTTGAAAAAACACGCCTCAGATCAGACGGCAAGTGCAAGTTCTGCAGGATAAAAAAAAAAAGTTTCAAGTCTGTATTTGCCCTCCGTTATGCAAATAATGAGATCTGTTAACAAGCGGGTGGCCATCCGCCCTGACAGTATAAGTATTAGGCACAGCGGGGGAGGCGTTATTTAGCTCATCTTGATCTCTGAATTAAATTCAATCGAGAGAAAAAGACCATTATTAACGAACAATGTGCCGCTTTAAACTTTTGCATTTACTTTCTTGTAAACTTGGGAGAGGGTTTTACTTTGATGTTGAGACAACTCGGATGGCTAATATCAGGATTAGCACAACATGAAGCCTTTTCCATCTGAAATCTCTGAAGCGTTAACGCCTGTTCTACGCCGTTGCCTAGATCAGGCTTTCTTATCAACACGGCTTCCCCGCCATGTTATGTCTCTAAATCTATCCTTCCACACCCATGCAGAACGATGTCATTAATATTATGGTATGGAAAATGGAATGGAGAGGCGCTCCCGATGAACTGGATGTGTAACAGAATTACGTGTGCTGCTGTAATGTAAAACCACAGTAAACTGAGCGAGCCTCTTCTGGAGGTTTATATGTTCATGCAGCAGGCTGAACACATTTATTTGACTTCATGAAAAAAATATTTATTATTTTGTTTTATTACATTTTTTTCTACCTGAATTTACATTTCCCAGCAATCCAAGTTGGCAAAAAAAGGCAAATACTGGTATCCAGGAATGCTTTTTGGTTTTGCATCTAGAGAGAGTTATCAGGGCACTGAGAGGATCAGAACTGTCTCAACATATTGACTGTTAATGGTGTGATTAAGGTTGGCAAGGGCTGACATTTTGGATAAAAAAGAAAATACATTTGACGGGACTCGGCTGCTCTTGGCTTCCCCCCAGCTGAAAGCATCTTACTCTGACTTTTTCCTCTGCCATCCCCGGTCCTTCTCAGCTCCTCCGTGCTGCAGCGAGATATTAAATCCGCCCAACATTTGATGTGAGGAGCTCTCTCGCTTAGACGCTACACAGGAGGCCGTGACAGGACTAGGATAGTGGGAGGGGTGGCCTCTAAACTTTATTCTTCTTTAAAGTTTGGATTTTTTTAGAGAGAATCAGTCATCGCAGGACCACGACACAAATCCGGTAAAGCGTTCCAACTCTACTACTGTTCGCCTCTTTCCTCCAGAGAGTTCTGCTCCACTGAGCTGCCATACTCACACCGTTTAAAGAGGGGAAGTAGATTGCAGGGGTATGCCCTGTCAATGCGGGTTGTCAATCCTGTACTGTTAACTCATTTAAACAAAAAATACAGATTTGTGATTGACCCAGAACTAAACATGAAGACTTTCATTTTAACTTTTGAAGTTCTGGAGTGGAGGTTTATTTGTTTCTCTCTTGACAAAGGACACAGCGAACAGGGAACACTGTGGAACATCGCAGAATATTCCGGTTAAATTCCCATTTGGAATAACGCTGTGACATCATCATTTGATTTGGTTGTGTAATAAAGCTGTGACATCATCTTGACAGGAGAAGAGTCACTCTTCCATGATGAAATGAAGAAAATCCAGTGTACTGAAACGTGCCCTTTCTTTGAGTATGCACATTTTATGGAAGACCGTTACCATTTACTCAACTTTTCACTTTAAAATCCATAACTGAACTGCTGAATTGGGCAGTCGACAAATACTAGTCAACAGAGCTTAGTCGAAAAATGTAAACTCATAAAAGTTTTGAGTGTCGCTGAAAAAAGGCAGCAAATGGTCTGGCAAACACATTATAGTCTAACCTCTCCTGTACCTTGTAAACCAGATTGCATCCTTAAGTTTGGCAGCAAATCCAACAAATCCAATTTTCCAGCGTGGCTCCCAGAGCAGAGTGGAGCCCTGGGAAAGCGAGTGTGGACGGGAGGGGCGGGGGCTCGGTTACAAGGTGACCTCACTTTCCCTGAAAACGGATGATATCAGCGCTCGGGTTCTCTAATCATCCCGTTAGCCTCCGCGGCTCCAGCGGTGTCGCTCTCAATTCCTGAAAAGGGCTGGGGATCCTCCTCTCCTCTCTTCTCGCGGATGCCGATGGGCTGTGGATTCCTGGGATGGGGACGAGGCGCCGACCTTGTGCCTCCTGGGCGCGTGACCGGTGGCATGGGAGAAGGTCCGGTCGTGACGTCGACAGTGGTGGTGTTTTTGGGGCAGGACGCCGCCTCGTCGCTTGGCACCACCCTTCCTCCCTCTTGCCCTCACTCCCCCTTCACCCTCTGCACTGGCACTGTTCCTCTACACTCACTGAGCACTTTATTAGAAATGAGGTACACCTACTTATTCATGCCATTATCTAGTCAGCCAAACATGTGGCAACAGTGCAATGCCTGAAATCATTCAGATGCTGAGGGCAGAAATGCCTTGTTAATGAGAGAGGTCAGAGGAGAATGGCCAGACTGGTCAAAGCTGACAGGAAGGTGGCAGTAATGCAAATAGCCACATATTACAACAGTGGTATGCAGAAGAGCATCTCTGAACACAGAACGCGTCAGAACTTAGGAAAAACAAAGATCTCCCTCCTAAAAGCATGATAAACAATCACAAGTCAAAATCAGACTCCACCTTAGTGAGCAGGCTGTAAGTGGATAGGCTACAGCAGCAGATGACTTAATAAGTTAAAAAAAAATCTCATAAATGCCGAATAGAGTGCTTACTGAGTCTATATTTGTCCCTCCGACAAACCCAAATAACTGTTATGCATTTTTACCCCGACTACTCCTCGCAACCTGCCCCTGGCCCTCCCAACCAGCTCAGACCGTGGCTTTTGAAATAGGGGTGGCTACAGACACATTAAAATACCACCAACTACTAATTATCTTGATTTTCTTTTTTATGCCCGTTTTGCATTATTGAAATGTGGATGCCTCTCTAAATAAGGATTTCCCATCTGCAGCTGTTCCCATTTTACTTGATTGCATCTACAGTAATGTTGAGGCATTACCTTCAGACTACTTCACAGAAAGTTATTTTAAATTATGACTAAGAGTCTGGGTTATTTCAGGTTAAAGCTGCTGTTTGTTGATCCTTATTTAAGTCTGGCACACTTTTTAATCACAAGAAACCGCAAATTCAAACACACTTTTTAATCATGTCAAAGGTTGGCCTGAGGCAACTGGCAGTTGAATGACAAGGGTTTAAGCCTCTCTTTTTTAAGGCTTATGGCACCTAGTCAGCCCAATGCCAACACTGCCCCCCTCCACCCCCCACAACAAACACATTCACAGACACACACACATACACTCACACACACGCCATCCATAAATGCTTGCACACACGTGCGCACACAAATGCATGCACATAGACACACACAGGCAGGCACATACACACAAATACATTCCCACAGAAACACACATGCGCACACACACACACACACACACACACACGCAGACAGACACACACAGGCAGACACACACACACAAACACATGCAGACAGACAAACACATATATGCACACACATGCAGACAGACACACAAACACATGCAGACAGACACACGCATATATGCACACACATGCAGACAGACACACGCATATATGCACACACATGCATACAGACACACGCAGGCAGACAGACACACACACATGCACACACATGCACACACACAAACACATGCAGACATATATGCACACACATGCATACAGACACACGCAGGCAGACACACACACACATGCACACACACGTACACACACAAACACATGCAGACATATATGCACACACATGCATACAGACACACGCAGGCAGACACACACACACACAAACACATGCAGACAGACACGCTCATATATGCACACACATGCATACAGACACACGCAGGCAGACACACACACACACACATGCACACACATGCACACACACATACACATGCATACACACACATGCACACAGGCACAAACAGGCCGGCACACACTCACTCACACATGCACACATACACACTTGTCCCTTTTCCCCAGCCTTCTCGCATTGCGCCCTCCCCCCGATACTCGAGTGGCCTTATTTGCTTCGCAGGCCCTCACCCCAGCACAGAGCAGATCGAGTCAGTGAGCATCTGAGCCAGTCCAGGCAGTCTGCTATGCCAGATGGAGGACACCTGTGTCATTCAAGGCCCTGAAAATTGCCTCCAGAAATCTGCGGGAGAGAAAAGGTCACAGCTGACTGATCGATGATGTATAAACACAAAAAACCCTCCTGGGGTTTAGGTGAGAAAACTTTGCCAAATCTTTCATCTTTAATCCTGCGAGTGCAATATCCAGGGATCTTATCAGAGATGGGATGCTGGAGACTGGATTGATGTCGATACGACCGGAGCAGGTGGGGGCCAGGGGAGGGGCAGGGGTTGCTGCTCGGGTAAATTTGAGGGGCGCTCACGGTTGAGTGGAAAGACAAATCCACGCTGACAGCATATGGATAAATGCACGTCGGAAGCTCCACTCCAGAACTCGTGCCTTCATCTCCTTTAAAAGGGGACACCTGAGGTACACAGAAGAATAGACCTTGTTGAGATTAGTGGCTGTCCCTGACCCCGACAGGTCTAGAGGGAAATCAGGACATGGGCCTTCGACACACAGGTCAATAGGGAAGCGAGTTCAGGGGAGCCTTGTAATGGTCTGGAGAAACACGAGAAGAAATTGGAGCCTTACACAGGGTCACTTTGCACAGCGAGACCAGCTGAACTCACTTTCTATCTGCACTGGGCTGGGTCTGCTGAGTGATCCATGGCAGGTTCCTGCAATGGTGCGCTTTGTTTATTATAAAAAAAGTTTTACTTTGAGGAGTAACGATTAAGCGGCTGAATTCTTTGCAGTTTCAGAAATCTGAATTATAATCGCCATTTATTCTGTTTGACATGACTAGCAAAATAGGTGTCCAGGGGTTTGTTTTCTTATAAAATCTATGTTTTTTCCCCCCTAAAATGTATTTAATTATACAAGCACATATTTTTGTCAGTTGTCTGTGAGGTAAAATATTTGCAACCCCAGGAGACATTTTAAATGAGGTGGTGGTGGCAGGCAATCATTTCAGCTCCTGTCAAATATATTAGCTGTTAGTTCTCAGCCAGTGAAAAATAAGAGGATGACTCCTGAAAACACGGCTCTTACCAAGGACAAGCCTGAGCAAATGGCAGCAGCTCCCCAGCTTGATCCCATCTCATTACATATTGTAATATCCCATTTCCAGTGCCCTATTTTAGGTCCTGATATCCATAACGAGATGTTTGTGTGGTTTAAAGAACCTCTATGCAGTATCTCTATGCAGTTGTGTTTATTCTGTTTTGATTAGCTGGTTAGTTCCAACAAACTGAACACTGTCTGTGCCGAGCGCTTGGATTTGTTCCGACTACAAGGTGGAATTTCACGGAATTCCAAACGGCTTTTTAAATTCACATTTTCTTCAAACGGATTGAGTGGTTTTATTTGGGGAATGTGCATTTTGATACTTTCACAGTGTTTTTTTCTATAACACATTCAACTCTTTTATGATCCACATAGAAATTTAATTTTCCACAATATAGAACCCTTAAGAAATAGTTTGTCATTTGTATTGGAGTGTCAGGTGGTGTTGATTGAACTTCAGTTTATGAGCCAATCTTATGCTGATTAAATGCTGAAAACTTAAATTGGTCAATTTGGGCCACAAGTAACAAAAATCTTTTGTTTTTTATAGTTTATGAAAGTACAGATCCTGAGCTTTCAAATTGTGTCACTGCAATCACCGCAAACTACAATGAAATTGCAAATATATGAAGAAGATGTGCTTCTTTGAATGTTGGTACATCTTAAGACACTTTCCTGAGAAAACAGCTCTCAAAGATTTGCAAAGATTCACACCTCAGACTCGCAAACTTAATGGGCGTGAACAGAACCTAGTTAACCCCACCCCTAACCACTCCTCCCACGAGAGTGTCTGTCAATATCTTCCACTGGCTGTTAGCTGTATCAAAGGTGCAATATCTGTTCACAGCTGTCAGCTATGTCATTGTTTATACACTTTCCCATATTTATTCCTCAGTATTGATAAACACACTGGCAGGGCAGCCATTTCGGGCGGCCTGTATCGTAGTGCTTAAGGTACATGACTGGGACCCGCAAGGTTGGTGGTTCAATCCCCGGTGTAGCCACAATACGATCTGCACAGCCGTTGGACCCTTGAGCAAGGCCCTTCACCCTGCATTGCTCCGGGGAGGATTGTCTCCAGATTAGTCGAATCAACTGTACATTACTCTAGATAAGAGCAGCTGTCAAATGCCATTAATGTTAAAACTGCTAATTGTAAATTAAAATAAACTTTAACACTTGAAAAGACCATAGACCATTTAGACTTAAACTTGAACAGCTTTTCCTAAATATTTTGTCTTAAAATTATGCATTTTTTTCAGTAACTGTAATTATTAGTAAAAAAACAAGAAAAATACAAGTAAAGCCTATGAAAAAACCGCAGACAATAGGTACCTGCACCCAGAATGTGTCCCTCTCCTCCAGCACGCTATTCAGCTTTGATATAAATCGTTAAATAACACACGATCAAAGCTCATTTCACACTTATAATCACAAATTCATTTATTGCAATTGTTGGATGAAGTTGATAAAGACTTTAGGGTGGGGATTAATAATTGTGGATGTTGTTGTTCAAAATAGGTTTGTAGCTTGTGGAGATAATGCCTCCGATATTTTTTTTAGCTTTTCACTGAAACAGGGACTTTGATTAAACCGAATACACAACATGACAACTGCATGAATTGAAACAGATCGGAGCGAGGTCCCTGTTCACACAAACCACCAAAGCTCTGCTTTCTCTGTGGACTTCATGAGTAAGAAGAGAGAGAGTACACACATTTTCACCATATGAAAGATTTTTTTTGCCCCTATTTTGGATTGTATTGTAAACTGCAGACGTGTGACTTGCGGACCGTTTCACCAGCTTGCATCACAATTTATAATATAAAAATACCACTTTATTATTTCCTGCAAGAGTGAACATTAGGCAAACATGCAATTAAAACAAAACGAGAGGAGAATTCAGCTCAAGCACTTTAATTCATGCCCACCCCATCAGTATGAGGAAGTTCTGATCTGGAGAAAAGAGGAAGAACTGCAACAGTGGATCCTAGTTGGGTTTGCAGAACTAATATCAGAGACTTTGATTCAGTTTGTTTTTTAAGGAACAAATTTCCCAAATGTATCCTGAAAGGTACACTACTGCTCTTTTAGGTAGAAGTTCCTTTTACAAACAAAAAGGTACAAATTCATTATTAATCCAATGGCAAGGGGTATAAGTTTTTGTACCTGTTGGGTACCACCCCAGTACCTTTTTTGGCACTTTTCATGCCTTTTTTTCTGAGTGTACATGTTTGATGAAGTGTGAATGATTTCAGCACTCTTGTGGGAGACAAAAATAGACATGACATTGGGGCAGAGAAGGCGGGACCCATCAGGTTAGGAGTACGTGCTGCAGGAAGGAGTGGGAGAATGTCTCTGCTCCAGAGAGAGAAGCTCTATCTAGAGGAAATTCCTGGATTCCGGGCAAAATGTCTCCAGCGCAGAGAGGACATTCAACTCAGAACACATGCAGAACATGTTCACAAAATTGTGCAATGACAATAAATCTCGTCTTGGCAGTCATCCCATGCATATTTCATAAATGTAATGAATCATACTAGAGGAGGCGCCTGTATCCCATGAGAGTCTCACTCCACTGTAAGACAGCATCAAACTAACCCCCATTAAAGTTAAGACTTGGTTTTCCTGGAATGTCTGCGCCGTCATTCTCAGAGGCTTTCAGAGGAACATGGACTCAAAAAAGAGACACTATGCAAAAGAGAGACTCAAACATTTCAGTCAATGACCTTGCAACCATTGTTTTTCTCTCTCCTCTTATTCTTATCAAAGTTACTCTATTGAATTGAGTGTGTGTGTGTGTGTGTGTGTGTGTGTGTGTGTGTGTGTGTGTGTGTGAATGCACATTTGCATTAGGGGAGGGGGGATATTAGCCTAAAAGTGAGTCTGCTGCCCGTGTGAAGGTAATATTACAGTTCACTGCGACAGGAAAATACACATTCTAGCTAACAAAATTATTTTATTAGGGCATTGCAGTTTTTGTTTGTTTTTGTTTGGTTTAAAAATAAATAAAAAATTAAGTTAGCTAGAACTTTGAAGTGCAGTACTTTTTTTAATCCACAATGAAATAATACACAATCAATAAAGTTATTTAAAAACTCAAAGCATACCTTGTGATCTTTTACTTTATATCAATATTTTATGTCATTGAAAAATAAACGTAACAGTAGTGTGTTAGGGTATGTTTGGTTCTGTGTCTTCTGTTTTGTCTTTAGTGTTTCCGTTTATTTTTACCCTCTGTTCACACCGTAGTCTGTCCGTCAGTTCATTCATTCCCAGTCATTCGTTTCACCTCTCTCCCACTTCCTGATTGTTTCCCACACCTGACTGTCATTTCCTTCTCGTTACCTGTGTATAAAAACCCTTCTGTTTGTGTAGTTTGTTGCCAGATTGTCAGGAGCTTTTGCCATACTCACCAGCGTTTATTTCTGTCTGAGCGCCTGTGCAAAATATTTTGTTTTCGACCTCTGATTTCCTGTTTGTTCTTCCCATTGACATTCGTTTTTCAAGTTTTGATTTTCGATTACGATTCTGTTTGGCATGTCTGTTTGTTTTCGACCCTTCGCCTGTGACCACGACCATTCTTTGGATTACCTCTGCTGTCTCTATTTGCCTAGATACCCGATCATTGCCTGAACTTTTGTTTACGAACTGCCTGATCTGCATTATTACTGTTTGCTTGAAAATAAAACCTTTTTTGTTTTGACATTAACCCTTGCACTTCAGTTCAGTGTTCTGGTCCCTGACAGGGTAGTTGATTTACATATACATATATATTATATTCATTCATTCTCTTAACCCACTTATCCTGAACAGGGTCGCAGGGCGCTGGAGCCTATCCCAGCATACATTGAAAGGCAGGAATACATCCTGGACAGGTCGCCAGTCCATCGCAGGGCACACACACCATTCACTCACATACTCATACCCACAGGCAATTTAGACTCACCAATCAGCCTAACCTGCATCATCCCACTCCCACCCACTGCACCATCTGTGCCGCCCATATATATTACATGCTATTGTATAATTACCTAATGCATATCACACCACAGTAAAAAAATAATAATAATCTGATGAAATGAGTGAACTGTGACAGTGATAACCCATTGTAATGTTGTGAGACTGTATTTTTGGATTTCAAGAGTTTATTCCTGAAACAAGAAATTTCATATTCGGCAGAGATGCCCTGGTGGTTTCAATGTATTTTAAAGAAATCCATCTATCCATCCATTCATTATCTAACCCGCTTATTCCTGGTCAGGATTGCGGGGGGTGCTGGAGCCTATCCCAGCATGCATTGAAGGCAGGAATACACCCTGGATAGATTGCAGGGCACACATTCAGTCATACACTCATACCTAGGGGCAATTTAGCCTTTCCAATTTTTCTAACCTGCATGTTTTTGGGGAGAGGAAACCAGAGCACCACAGAAAGCCCCTGGCTGGGACTCAAACAATGGACCTTTCTGCTGGGAAATAAAGGTGCTACCCACTGTGCCAACATGCCACCCATTTTAAGGAAATAATATATACATATAAATTCATAAAATAAAATTGGGCGACACCCAAGATTTTGTCCCTTATGGTGAGAGCAGATGTTGGTGCCTCCTCTTTTTGTCTTACAAAGCTGCTCCAGATGTGTAGCATGGGCACACCCAGAGTGAGACTGTGTGAGTCTCTTTACAATTCAGCATACGTTTGCTGGAAGGACTTGCAAGCAGATTGCATCTATTAGCACGCTAATTCTTCTGCAGCTAGGCCCCTGATGTAATGAGGTCCACTTGGTGTGTGTGTGTGTGTGAGAGAGAGAGAGAGAGAGAGAGAGAGAGAAGACATTTGCATAATGATAATGATAAAACCTCAGTAAAAAAAGGAAAAGATTTTGTTCTTTACACAGACATTAATTGGGTGAAGATTGTTTTTTTTTGTCAAGGTGATTTTCTGACAATCCCCGCCTTTAATGTAAACAAGGATTAAACAAATGAGATGTTACCTCTCCTCTTTAATAGACCACCTCCCCCCCATACCCCCCGCAGTCCCCAATATGTTCAGATCAGCAGCAGCTCAGATCCTTGCCATTCACAGTCTCAACTCAAACCAGAGGTAAAGTAATTTAACGGGTTCCGCAAAGAGCGTACTATTCAAAGGGAGATGAAGATTACTATACAATTAGCAGGGCATTCTGTGGTATTGATGGTAAATACTGAAGCCTGATTCCAATAGATCTTTTCTATAAAGGCTGCATCAATGTCAAATGCAAAAAAACCAGGGAAAGAGCAAGGGAAAACTAATAAATGACAGAGGTGGAGAGGTTAGTCTCTCATGAAACCTTGGTTACTGAGTGCCACAGTTCGCAAAAAATAAACAATTTTGAAAAACGTTATGGTATTGATATGAGTCATTTATTTGGGCCCTGAGGGAACATCCACATATGTATTAGAAAGGCACAGCCTTGGCCATGAGGAGCACTGATGCAGATCAGACATTATTTTGACGTTGAAGGCAGTAGTATGATATTTTTGCTTCAATCAACATGACTACTGTATACTGACACCATGACTACTGTTTACTGACAGTAGCCAGTACTATCCATCAGTCATATGCACCCGTGGCATTGTACAATTGTTTAAAAGACCCATGCATTTTAGTTTTCCTCTGGCACAATCAAATGCTATTGGGTCCTGATGTATCCATCAATCTGTTTGACAAAGAGGCCCCCAATTGTCATTACTGTAGATGCCATGGCTAATTAACCACATTCCCGTATGTGTGTGTGTCTCTGTGTGTGTATGCATAATGTTTGGGACAAATGGCTTAAAAAAAAACACAAAAACCTGTTCAACAGTTCTGAAGCAGAATGTGTCAGTGACTACTGTCCACAGAAGACTTCACAAACAGAAGTATGCAGGCTATACTGCAGGTTTCCCATTAGCTAGTTGCAAAAAAGGTCTTGTGAGTAGGCGGTGCTGGAGGAGGATTGTCTCCTGCTTAGTCTAATCAACTGTATGTCGCTCTGCCAAATGCCAATAATGTAATGTAATGGAATTAATTTTTGGTTATTTGGGGCCTGTACCGCTTTAAGTTTGAAAGAATACAATGACAAAAGGTGACAATGAGGTTGAAGAGATTGTCAGCTGTAATTTTAGGGTATTTTCATCCATATCAAATGAACCGTCTAGAAAATATTGGGGAGTTTAATATAATGTAGAATAAAGTGTTTTTCTTTTTATATTTGGTCACACATACTTTGCATGCAATGACTGCTTGAAGTCTGTGATGCATGGACATCACCAGGCACTGGGTATCTTCTCTGGTGATGCTCTACCAGGCTTTACTGCAGACATCTTCAGCCCCTGCTAGTTTCGGGGACTTGTAGACTTTTCTCCTCTTCAGCATGTAAAATGCATGTTCTAATGGATTCATATCCAGTTCCCTTTGTTTCTCTAGCAGTATGTTTTTTGGGTTTTTGTTGCATGATGAAGTGCTGTTCAATAAGTTTGGAGACATTTGGTTTTATCCGAGCAGACAGAATATTTCTGTCAAGTTCAGAATTCACTGTACAACTTCAGTCTGCAGTCACGTCATCAATGAAGATAAGTGAGCCGGTTCCACTGGAAGCCATACAAGCTCAAGCCATAACACCCCCTCAAACATGTTTCACAGAGGAGGTGGGATATTTTGGATCATGGGCATTTCCTTTATTTCTCCAGACTTTTCTCTTTCCCTGTGATCAGCTCAACTAGCTTGACAGGTTTACCAAAGGACTTCCAAAACATCCACTAAGGACATGAATGGGTTATTTGTGTTAAGTGTTGGGGAATAGATGGTGGTGACATGCTGTACTATATTTAGAACGCTGACTTATCATGCTAAACAGAGATACTTGCTGACAGAAAAAATGAAAGTGAGGGTGAAATGAGGGGGTGACTGTATGTGAGTGCACACCTTGCAGGGTGTGCCTGCATATGCTTTTGGTGGGGCTCGCATCCTTTCAGTACAGATGAGGACATCCTCGGACACGGCAAACACTGTTTTCGCTCCCAGCACAACAAGTTACGAGCTCCCCTCGTAACTCCAGCGCAATGGAGATACGGTGCGGTCATGCACAGAATATGAGGAAGGAGGAAAAAAAAAAGAAAGACAAACGGCGTTAGCTTATAGTCTACAGTGCATTGGCAGTCATGCAGTTCCTCCTTATCTGAAATAATTCAGCATCTACAGAGAACGCCGCATCTCTCTGGTCCATTATCACAGATCTGGTGCTTCTGGAAGGAGCGTGAAAGAATGCCCACGTTTCTTATCTAAAAAAAGAGGCCCTAACAGGTGGCGAGCCCTTTTAAAATGGATGAGAGCGGGCCCATGTGCTGGAAGAAAGGGATAACGGCCTGGCAGCGGGGAGCCACAAAGCCACACCAGCATTGACTATATGAAAGGCTTCATTAAATATAACAAAAGCATAAAACTTCAAGAAGCCAGGGGGCTTTCTAAAGGGCAGATCAGAACACTTCCCACACCGTAGCCCAGGGATCGTCAAATCACGGTCCTCGAGACCTAAGAACTGCTGCCTTTCCACCCTCCCTTTACTAGGAGCCAGGTGTGTAGACACTCTGGTCAATCAGTAGCACTAATTATTCAGTTAATTACCCGGGTGAAAAGAAAAACCCGAGCTGGATTTGGATTTGTGTGCCAGATTTTATGATCCCTTCCATAGATCTCGCTATCTCACTCTCGCTCAAGGGAGTCCAATGACTTGCGATTGGATGCCTCACATTCGTAAACACCTTTGGAGGATTGTGCTGAACATTTCTCAACAAAGTTGCACGGAAGGAAAAAAAAACAAACAAGTAAGCAAAGACCCATTGCAACAAACATGTTTTTAGATTTTCTAAAAAGTGAAGCATTGTGAAGTCTGTCTTGGAAATAATGAGAGCTGATGCTCTGGTTTCGTAAACATATTGCCAGGCATCTGTCATTATAATTGGATAAGTTTTACTTCTCAAGAGATGCAAGTCATTGTAAGTATTAGAAACGAATAACTCAATGAAATGTGCTTGCAAATGTATTATTACAAACATTAACACCTGCATTAGGAGCAATGGGATAGAAGCTTTTTTGCATCAATATGCAGCCTAATTGTAAAAGACAACATCAACATCAATATGAGCCCTCATTGTAAAAGACAGCATCGACATCAATATGCAGCCAAACTGTAAAGACAACATCAATATGCAACCTAATTGTAAAATAAATCATGTGATACAGTTCTCAGGTATTAATTTATTCCAAGTGGAAACTGTTGAATACAAGTTAAGTGCATTGCCTCATTAGGAAGCAGCATTGTATGGGGTACCAAGCAAAATTTGTAAAAATAAAATAAAAAATAAATAATACATTAAAAAAAAAGCTAAAGCATCTGAACAATAAAGGCAATTACATTTTAAATCAGTGAAAGCTAGGGGTAAAAGACTGATTTGTGACAGCATATTGCTGCTTGTTCTTTTCACTAAGAAGCAAAAAATAATAATAAACAAATAATAGAAATAAAAGAGTAATGAACCGAAAAGGAATTAATACATTTTCAGCAAGTTGACAAAGGTACTGTCCAGGACCAAACACCTTTCAAAACCATGTTACCCAGTACAAAATACAAAGTAAAAAGGACAAGGAAGAAAGGTGTGGCGGAGGGGCGTGGTCACAGTGTCAGTGGTAATCTGAGAGCAGAGGGGCAGTGGTTTAGTCAGCATTTAGCTGCAGCTATAGGGAATTACAGTAAGCAACCGCATTTAACCTTTATCTGTTCAGGGTGCAGTGACACTGGGGCAGAGGAATGTGCCACTGATTCTGGTTCTGCAGCAGGTGTGGGCCTCATCGCTGGCCTGGAAGCAAACTGTGCTCTGCTGTTTGGACTGTGCGCCACCCTGCCATCATTAATAAACTGCTTGGCTTGGAACCTCTGTCATTTTGTTCCTCTCCTGCTCAAAAACACACCCATTTACAAAAGGCTAATTCAGTAAGATACCACTGTTACAACTCTCCAAAAAAGTGCGTACATTTAATAATAATAATAAATATAGCCACAAGCAGCAATTGCCAGGGTCCAAGGAGCAGTCAGCAAACCCACACTGGCAACCAGAGAACATGGCTGGCTAGAATCAAACTTAGGATCACGATGCCCTGAGGCAACTCCTCCGTGCCAGCTGTTTTTTTTTTTTTGTCAATGGTAAAAAAGTGAATAATGAAGCATTCAGAATGTCAGCCAACTTATGAATTAGGTGATCCATAAGGAACAGGATGGGGTCAGAAACCACTTTCTTTTTAAATTTATTTGGTCCTATTATTTCCCCCTGCAATAGTGCCACATGTTGACCCAGTAGAACCAAATTATACTGGCAACCTTGGTTTCAGAAGTTATAAGAATTTACACTCAGTGAGCAATTTATTAGGTAGACCTGTACACCAGCTTGTTAATGCCAATATTTAATCAGCCAATCATGTGGCAGCAACTAAATGCATAAAATCATACAGGTGTGGTCAAGAGGTTCAGCTGTTTTTCAGACCAAATTTCAGAATGGATTGATCCAAGTGACCTTGACCTTGGTGCCAAACAGGGTGGTTTGAGTATCTGAACTCCTGGGAGATCATGCACAACAGTCTCTAAAGTTTGCAGAGAATGGTACAAAAAAACAAAAAACATCCAGTGAGTGGCAGTTCTGTGGGCAAAATGTGTTATTAATGAGTGTGGTCAGAGGAGAAGGGCCAGACTGGTTGAAGGTGACTCAATACAGGAACCTCTGTAACTCAAAGAGATGCTGTAACTCAAATAAGCATACATTACAACAGTGGTATGCAGAAGACCATCTTTGAACACATAATGCGTCAAACCTAGATAGTAGATAGACTAGCAGCAAAAGACCAATAAGTCTACAAAATAAGTATAATACTTACTTAATAAAGTACTCACTAAGTGTATATGTTAAAGCAGGCCGACATCAATTTTCATGGGCTGTTTATTCAGCCATATATTAACATATGAACATTTTTAATAATTGTTTGAAGAAGCTTGGTCGAAGGAGACAATACACCAAACTTTGTTTTGTCACCATGTTTTGCAAGCTAGTACTTACTGACTAGTCATACACATGCACCAAATTTCCAGATGATACCTTCTATCCTTTAAATAGGGGAACAGCCACAGGCACCTGCAAAAAATGCTAATTCCACACAGAAAGGGCCCAGGTGGGATTAAAAACAAGGACCTTCTCTCGCAGAGGCAACTGTGCTATCCACTGGACCACCATAGTCTAGTAGTATACATGGACTAAATTTGAAGAAGATTAAACATTCTGAAATCCATCAAATGCAATAAAGGCAACAGACACAAGCACCAGCAAAATATGCAAACTCACACTCTAAAGGGGGTAACATCATGCAGTTCTCAATTTACATAATACTTAAAAAACTGTGTCAAATTTGTAATCTAGAAATACTCGTCTATCATTCAGCTATAAATCAATTACACAATGCAATGAGAAAATATAGAAAATCTAGCCGAATCCGGTTGCATTTCCTGTTGGTCCTCCATGTTCTACTTTGCAGGTACATCAGCTGTAGCTGTGCTAATGAAGTGGTGGCGAAAATGACATATAGTTGTTAATTGACCATTCCTAAGCCACACCCACTCTAGTGACCAAAACATGGCAGTACCCATACCATTAAACCAGCTACCACAAGAAATAACGCATTGCTGCTGGAGATCGGAGTGCTTTGATAATGACAATATTTCAATCATGAATAAATAAAGTGACTTGGAAGAAATACAATGTGAACCAAGTAACATTACGGTACAACTATAACTAACATTTTGGTGAAAAGTTGATGAAATCCTGTCTTGGTTTTCAGGTGAAAACCCAGCCAGATTTGGTTGAAAAGTAAAGCTTTACTAGATCACTTGGATGTATAATGAGGTTATTACTATTGGGATATAAATTAATCTGAGTATATCAAAATGCCGCTTTTTGCTTAGCTTAGAAACCAGAGAGTTGTTATATTTAAAGCACTGTGAACTATATTTTATGCATGAAATGTGCTATATAAAGGTTCCATATAAATAAAGCTTATACTAATTATTTAAAAAATTCTGCCTTTCAAGTGTTACGCATTCTACCTAAAGCACATGCCTACATTATGCAGCCTGTTGACACCCCCAGACTTAAGTCCTGCCCCCAATCTATCCAAACCCTCCAAAACATTGGCTGATGGGCCAGTCTTTACTTCCAGGTAAGAAACTGTGACAACTGCTCAAAAAACTATGAAGACTGATTTAACAAAACCACTTCTGTCACACATACATATTTTAACAACCTATATCTCCAAAGTGGATTGGCCAATCCCGACAAGTGATTCCTTATTTTTTTATCTCTGATCAGACGTAAGGTTCACGAGTTACGTCTGTTTTTAGAAAAAATGGCCACGGCAACAACAATTAATTGAAATGTTATGGACAAATGGGCGGCACGGATGGCGCAGTGGGTAGCACTGCCGCCTCACAGCAAGGAGGTCCTGGGTTCGAATCCCCGTCGGCCGGGGCCTCTCTGTGCGGAGTTTGCATGTTCTCCCCGTGTCTGCGTGGGTTTCCTCTGGGTACTCCGGTTTCCTCCCACAGTCCAAAGACATGCAGGTTAGGCTGATTGGAGAGTCTAAATTGCCCGTAGGTATGAGTGTGTGAGTGAATGGTGTGTGTGCCCTGCGATGGACTGGCGACCTGTCCAGGGTGTATTCCTGCCTTTCGCCCAATGTATGCTGGGATAGGCTCCAGCCCCCCTGCGACCCTGTTCAGGATAAGCGGGTTCAGATAATGGATGGATGGATGGATGGATGGACAAATGGTTTGCAAAATTTTATTGTGCCAGCATATTTTATGTCAAATTTGGTGAAGATTAAAGATTTGAAGAAGAAGCAAAACATTTTTTTGAAAAAAAAAAGGTTACCGATAGGCGTCATGGCGATAACCTGAGTAATGGTGGAGGAACTCAACCTTGCCAAGATTTGTAGCTCTATGATTTACAGTTTTTGCTGCCCACTCAGTTTTGCAAAGAAAAATAATAATAAAAAAACTATTAAAAACTACAAAAACAATAGGGTTCCAGCACTTCATGCTTGGACCCCTAATAATGAATGTTCAGACACTCATGGAAAACTGTAATCTATGTACAATATATAATGTGCACATGCAGCACTACACAGTACACACTCAAAATACCAAAATATCTGGAGAAAATAGTTTAGGGTGAAAAAAGCATTTAGAAGAAGGGGAGATTATCTGTGGAAATGAATATTTCCATTTGCTACATGTTGCTTTTGAAACCTCTCTTTGAAGTGAGTTTTCTTCCAAGTGGAACTATTACTTTGAAGGGCTTCCAAATAGGTGCCATTTCTCAGCCTCAGATGAACCTGGTCCGTTTGTAACACCATGGCATGCATAGATTGTATATTATTTGCAATGCTCATATTCTAGAGGAGCGTAACTTATTTTTCATGAGGGAGAAATTTTGCAGTTCAGTTGTTCTTCTATACAAAGATACAAGCAACGCAAATTCTTGTTTAAATTGAACTTTCTTGGTGACCAGACAGATGAACTTTTAAAACTGGACTACATCAGATGCAGCTGTGTTTCCAATCCGAAGCAGCTGAAAAATATCCAATATAAATTTGCTTTTCTTTTGATTAAAAATAAATATTTGGCATGCTGTCAGTATTCTGGAGAGTGATGTTTTTAAAGAGGTCTTTTTTTCTGGGTTCACCATTGGTGAAAGGACAGCCTGATTTTTACAATGACTTGAGCAACCTTGAACCTTTGTTGACAAAGCAGCTAATTTTACAGTCTTTTTTGTTATCTTCTCCACAGTTCAACATAAGCTGTAACCTTTGGCAACAACAACACACCCAAGGCAAAGAAATAGCACCATTTATAGAATTTCCATGGATTTCAAACTAAATCTGAGAATATGGCCAGTTCCTAAATCAGAATCTATTCTGGCCTAAAATGGTTTCTTTGAAGATTACATTCTTAGGTTTTTTTTTTTTTTTTTTCAACCAATTTATGCTCAGGCATCAATCATATTTTAATTTCATTCCAGGAATTCTTAAGTCGAAGACTTGACATTTTAATAAAATGTTTGTTTTTTTCACAACAGTTGCGGTTAAAAAATGTTTTCGTAAGAGAGAATGAACGGCAAGGCAAACTAATTAAATTATGCCGTTTTGTTTTGTCCTCTTCTGCACAACAGCATTTTCTTTATCATATCCCGCTGTTAGTTTAATTCTCTCATAATTGGAATGTACAGCCATCTTAATGTGGCTAATACGTCAAGGCAAATGGCGGTGTGAATGCGGGAATGCTGAAAGGTGTGGAGATAAACCGGTGTGACGGCGTTCCCGGCTCTGCCACCCTGCTCCTGCTGTTCCTTGGAAAGGCATTCCTTCCTTTTAATCAGAAGGGCCACACGGAGCCTCTTCCTGCTTATGCCACTCATCCGTCATGATTATGAGAATAAGCACGGCCTGTGCAGGAGATTTAATATTTAGGTTGAGTTAGAGGATGCTTGTGTAAATTTGCCAGGCAACGTGGGTACACGATTCATAAGTAACTGCGGTCAAGCAAGCAGGACCCTGTTTGTTTCATGACAAAGCCCTCCTCTGCAAATTGAAAAGCTGGCTGTGCCGTATGTCATGCTTTGCTTTTACCGTTTCAATTGGTCAAGGAGATAACATGCATTTGTGCGTACCTGAACGGAGGACAAAGCAGTCGGTATTGGAGGTTTGGGATTGACAGAACAGCCAGAATGTAACTTTACAAGGTTAAGCTCACCTTAATAAAAGTGTTAAGAGGCGTCCATGTTTAAACATGGTTTTTACAGCCTCCCTTGCTGTAAACTAAGACATGCATTGCTGTCTAAGGAGTGATTTGTTGGTCAGTGGAAACACACTGCAAGAGTGGATGACGACCCCCAGATTGATGAGCGTTATGAGGCAATATCTTTTAAGTAGGTTGGAAATATCATCACTTCTTTTCTATTTTTTCTACATTTGATTGATTGATATCATGTAAATTAAAGGCTCAACATTGAGGTCAGGAAGAAGGATTCTCTGTCAGATTGTTTTAATAGGGTGAACAAACCTGACAGGTTATTTCTGGTGAGACTGGAGTGGGGGATGGGGGGTGAAGAGGATAGGTTACTGGGGACAAGGCTAGCATTAGCGGTCTTATTTAGCATTTCAAATTCCTTTTTATACATTCTGTCACAGACATTATTTGACTGCTAATTCTTTGTGAGCACAAATTATATTTTCACTTCATATTAATGGCTAGCTGTAGAAAGTATGGCCATTAAAATTGCTGTGAACATGCACTTAAAGTAAGTAAATTAGCCTTAAACAGTAAATTACATTTAAACTTACACACTTGTGCCTGACTAATCAGATTAAACGGGGTAGACCAGAAGTCTGTAACCCTGGTCCTGGAGAGCTGCATGGTGTCCAGGTTTTTATTCTCGCTCAGCGTTTAATTGATCAATTATAACAGTTGATTACACAGTTAACTCACCTCACCTAGCTCCCCAAGAGCTAGGCTAGACTAAAATGGTGTGCCTAATAGAATTTCCATGTAATAATTTGATTATAGATAGTCAGAGATGCCCGGATGGCACACAGAGTAGAGCAAATCTTCATACCTAAATGCATAAAACTCACAGGTGGCACTATAACCGGGAACAGTGTTGTGAGCAGTTTGGAGACATTAAACTGGATTTATAAAAACTAATAATAATAATAAGATTTTAAATAGTTTACATGAAATAGTGTGATCAGTGTGTTGAGAAATAATGAGAGGAGTCTTTATTGGGGTAGGTTTAATAGCCAAGCATTTTTTAAGAGCCTGTGCAAAGGTTCTAAAAATAAGGGAAACATTTTTGGAGATAAAGGACACCCCTACTGTATGTCCCTATCCAGTGGGAACTGAGAACACCTTGACCAGCCTGTCCGAACGCAAGCAGTTAATTTGCTATAAGACGCATAGCCTGCCCTTTTTAAAACTGCCCAATGTAAGCTAATTTCCAACAGCAGTCACAAGTGGCCAGCCTTAAATAACAGCACATAACAGCACTGAGAATAACTGCTTCAGTGCCATCCCTCTAGATACCTCGAGAGAAAGAGAGAGAGAGAGGCTTGTATCTCAGCAGTCTCAACTACCCTGCGGAAGACCTACAAAACATACCCTACTGTGTGAAGGACAAGAGCGCGGATGGTGTTCTGCTCTGTGGTATCGGTGATTAACTCCTGTGAGATGGGTCCAGCGGACAGCCTCAGGGGAGGACTGGCTCTGATCCGAATGGAGCGCGCCTCCGCGCTGGCACACACTCCCCGTCTGACAAGATCCGCTGGAGGGTACCCCAACTCATTAGTTAAACACACTCTGAAACGACAGCGATCGCAAAGATCCTTATCCCTCCTGTATACAGATCCTGCATACTGCCAGGGGTAGGGGGAGGGTGTCGTACACCATTGTAGGGACTTAGGCCTGTACTGTTCACAATACGAGCAGGCTGGCTATCACAGCAAAATGGAACCAGACAGCTTTGTGAGGTAGCGGTTGGCCAGGGGGGGATATTTGCTTCAAATGACTTCCTCATCAGTGCCGGTGCTTACTTAACAATGCTATCGCTCTGCAGCCGTTCTGCTCAAACAGTAGTTTCAGACGCGTCAATAGCCATCTAGGAAATATAAATCAGTTGTGGTTCATATCGGAAATTTCTTTGAGCCCAGTCTCGTTCAAAGTTTGCCGGCTCCCTGCTTATACAGTTTTGTACGGATTTTGAAAAAAAATCGAACCACTGTACAGTAGTATTAAAGGTAAATGTACCTTGAGGAAAGACTAAGACTGTTTTGCTATGGCTGTGCTCACCGCCTGTTTCTTTCAATCCGGCAGTATAATTATAAATAACTCCGCCTTTTGTTTTTCACAGAAGGTAGAAAACAAAACAAACAACTGAATTAAGAGCTCACTGTTGTTTATGGATTTTTTTGGTCATGATTAGCACTAGGGGCCAAATCCTGTTCCACAATCCACAATTGTAGGTTTCATTTGTGTGCATTTGAGAGGACCTTCTTTTTATGGAAAATAAATGTTATATTCCCTCCCAACAGATTTGGCAAAAAAAATACAAATAATAGTAATCGCTAGGCCGAAGGGAATCTTTCACACAGTTCCACCTGATGAGTAGCTAATGGATGGGATTTTCTTTAGCTTTCATCTCCACTCCTAAAGTAAATGGAATAACACCAGGACATTTAATTGTTTGCAATGCCACAATGGTCAGAAGTTAATGTTTTGTTCAAACAACATTTGTCATTAAAAATGACTTACAAATAAGTACATGTTTAATTTCTTTCTCACAATGAGAGGTTGAGGAGGTGCGAAGAGCCAGGTGCGACTAAGGGGTAATCCCTTGTAAGCGGACACACAAACGTGCTTTGACCCCGGGGGGTAGAGGAGACAGCTCTGAAACTCGGAGACAACTCCGCACAAATAAAAGGAAGAGCCCCAAATAACGGCTCTGAAAATAAAACTACCATACAAAACCAGGGCGAAAATCACAAACCAAAAATGAGTGCGTAAAGGCTAGCACTCCTCTCCCGGACCGGGGAAAACCCAAAATAAAAGTACAACCCAGTATAAAAGTACAAAAATAAAGATTCAGGTGTCGCAGCTCCGAAATAACACACAAATCAAAATAAAAAATACCGGGGACAACGTCCCTCACCCGCGGACTCACACGAGCCGAAAATAAAAAGAAACAAAAAACAAAAGAACCAAAAGGAAGGCGGTCGCAGTGTACACACACAGACCCCTTCCTTACCTTTTTTGAACACAATGCGAACCAGCACAATACCTGACTCGTTAGCTGCTGAGTCTACCATGTGCTAAATACCGGCTATAGGTGGCAGAGCGAACAGTGACACCGAAGCGAAGACTTAGGGGAAATGAGGGCTTTAAATACCTTCAGGAGGTAGACATCAAGTATGCACTAATGACCACCAGGTGAAAGTAATAAGCCCCCCTGGTGGCCACAACCAGTACTACCTCGAACCCTGACACACAAACTAACAATCGCTAAGTGATTTATTCCCTCTTAGTCAGTGGTTTGCTATAATCTTAATTTTACCCTTTCCAATGATGTGTCAGCATTTCTTTGCTGTACGATGAACGATATCATTGTATGGTCAGGATACAATTGATCAAGCAGATACTGTACCTACCTAGAACTTACCTAGAACTCATTATAGATGTGATTTTTTTTCTGCAGTATGTACAAGACTAACTATGTACTAAGATTTCTAGGCCAGTGCATGTTTAAATGAACAAATCTACATTAATCAACAACAACAAAAAATTATTAACAGATGGACAAAATATTCTCCAAAGCTTCTATATATGCTGTAATTAAAGGAGGTTTTATTTGTATGAATTGTCCAGCGGCAAGAAATGCAATGAACAAAGACTAATAATACTACAATATTATTTTTAACTGCAAACAACTGATACATTACCAGCAGTTGCACATATGTATATAAGAATCCAGAAATCAAGAAATCATAATGAACTTTTTCTGCACACAGATTGTTTATTAACAGTGGTGAAGTCAATGAAGTTTTCTTCTAATTCGAAAAGTAACTTTTATTTTGGCACCTCCTCAACAAACCCCAGCTGATGTGTTTATAAAGTAAATGGATATTGTGCAACAGACTATCCTGCAGTGAACAAGAGGGAATGGATAACCCTGTATGGTGTTTTGAAAGCAACTCAGCGGGCTTCGTGGAACCACTTCATGCCAGTTGTCTGACAACATTTTGTTGAAGTATTTTTAAATTCATCCATTCTATTTTGTAGCAAGCATGTGCTATGTACCACTCATGGGAAATACTGCCAGTTTAAGGCTGTGTTGAAGAGGCAGAAAAGTGATGACCTCTTCAAAGATTTCTGCAGGGCTAACTTGGACTGCATTGAAAGAATGTTTTCTTGTGCTGTTTCAGTGTATTGTTTACTTCCGTTTTCAATTTCCTTTACCCCCCTTCATCATAGTACTAATGTATCCCAAACACAAAGGCAGGCTGTCACGCACGCCTGCTGATATCAACCCTTGGCAAGCCACGGTCGTCAACGCCCCGCATGGCAACAGGGAGCAGAGTGCTGATACGAGGTGCCCTGCTTGAGAGAGTGTCATTTCACACGTGTGAAATCTCACAGTAAATTACGAGGCTAGCCCATCTGGAGTGACGATCCATCAAACCTTATCTAAGATGGGGAAGGAGCGCTTGGTTGGAGTGGAAAATAAAGAAACTGCACTGTGCATAGGAGCATTCCATGCCATGCCATTACCTCCCACCCCTTGTCCCAACCGCCCCCCCCTCCATTCCTTTCCACTTTCTAAAATGTGGGTTGCTCTCCTCTGGCCAGATTGGCAGATGTTGGAGATGTCTCTGAAACTGCAAATCGAGTCACTGCCTCATTCACACTCCGTGAGTTTCTATTTTAAAAAATCAGACATAAATCTGCCTAAATAAATAAATAAGAGCAACTACCCCTCCCATTTTCAGCTTGGACCAAAAAATTTATATCCAA
The DNA here is from genome assembly GCF_963514075.1 of Conger conger. Classification (NCBI taxonomy): domain Eukaryota; kingdom Metazoa; phylum Chordata; class Actinopteri; order Anguilliformes; family Congridae; genus Conger; species Conger conger. The sequence continues at coordinate 22,240,793 of NC_083768.1, forward strand.
ATTCAGAAGACTAACAACTTTTTTATTTCCCAAAACTCCCTAAAGGACTTCTAAGTAATGATTCTTTGTGTCACTTGAACAAATAATTTCAAGAGTTTTCCCCCCTATGTTTTTAAGGTTAAGGTTAACCTGGAGTTGTTTTTTAGCTCAACTCCACACAACTTATATCGGGGACATTATTCAAGAACTTTACAGGGATCCAGCAAAGCAGTACGTAATTTGTATGGAGAAGCAGATGTTATCTTTTGTGCTACATATCCTGCTTAGCATGCAGCAAGCATGAAAGGAAGTGTAATGTCGCTACACTGCTGCTGGTACCTCTGGTTTATGCACAGACCCTCAGTACCAGATCTATATGGCCAGCAGGGGAGCCATTTTCAACTCTGTGCTGCAACACAGTAATGTACATTACATTGCTTGCTTGTCTTGGGCCTGATTTATTAATTTCTTTTTTAGCTTAGTTTAGCTTAGTCTTGTTGCACTAGAACTGTTGGGGAGACTATTTATTTCCCCAGTTTCCACAACATATCCCACCCTTGCTGTTTTCAATGGGTGTATGCATGTGCATGTGCATATGCTTACCTATGTCACAGAGTATACAGTCAGGTCCATAAATATTGGGACATCGACACAATTCTCATCTTTTTGGCTCTATACACCACCACAATGGATTTGAAATGAAACGAACAAGATGTGCTTTAAATGCAGACTTTCAGCTTTAATTTGAGGGTATTTACATCCAAATCAGGTGAACGGTGTAGGAATTACAACAGTTTGTATATGTGTCACCCACTTTTTAAGGGACCAAAAGTAATGGGACAAACTAACAATCATAAATCAAACTTTCACTTTTTAATACTTGGTTGCAAATCCTTTGCAGTCAATTATAACCTGAAGTCTGGAACGCATAGACATCACCAGACGCTGGGTTTCATCCCTGGTGATGCTCTGCCAGGCCTCTACTGCAACTGTCTTCAGTTCCTGCTTGTTCTTGGGGCATTTTCCCTTCAGTTTTTTCTTCAGCAAGTGAAATGCATGTTCAATCGGATTCAGGTCAGGTGATTGACTTGGCCATTGCATAACATTCCACTTCTTTGCCTTAAAAAACTCTTTGGTTGCTTTTGCAGTATGCTTCGGGTCATTGTCCATCTGCACTGTGAGCAGATATTGCCCAAAACACTTCAGAATTCATCCTGCTGCTTGTCAGCAGTCACATCAATAAATACAAGGGAACCAGTTCCATTGGCAGCCATACATGCCCACGCCATGACACTACCACCACCATGCTTCACTGATGAGGTAGTATGTTTTGGATCATGAGCAGTTCCTTTCCTTCTCCATACTCTTCTCTTCCCATAATTCTGGTACAAGTTGATCTTTGTCTCATCTGTCCATAGGATGTTGTTCCAGAACTGTAAAGGTTTTTTAATCTGGTCTTCCTGTTTTTGAGGCTAACCAATGGTTTACATCTTGTGGTGAACCCTCTGTATTCACTCTAGTGAAGTCTTCTCTTGATTGTTGACTTTGACACACATACACCTACCTCCTGGAGCATGTTCTTGATCTGGCCAACTGTTGTGAAGTGGTTTTTCTTCACCAGGGAAAGAATTCTTCTGTCATCCAACACAGTTGTTTTCCGTGGTCTTCTGGGTCTTTTGATGTTGCTGAGCTCACTGGTGCGTTCTTTCTTTTTAAGAATGTTCCAAACAGTTGATTTGGCCACACCTAATGTTTTTGCCATCTCTCTGATGGGTTTGTTTTGATTTCTCAGCCTAATGATGGCTGATTTGGATGTCAAATTAAATTAAAGCTGAAAGTCTGCAGTTAAAGCATATCTTGTTTGTTTCATTTCAAATCCATTGTGGTGGTGTATAGAGCCAAAAAGAGGAGAGTTGACTTGACTACATACAATCTTTTTGTTTGTACTTCAGCTTGAAGGATAACATGGCAAATGCAAAAATTTTAAGCAGCTACTGAAGTAATGGACTGCCATTAATGTGCCCTTACCAAGACAAATTGATCTGCCGTGTACAGACAAAGAAATTTCTGCTAGTATATTTTGTGTGGTGAAACACTGGGGGAAAAAAAAGAAAAGAAAAAAAAAATCCAACACAATATAGTACAAAAACAGAATAATGTGCTGCTGGAGAAAGCAGTTTCTGAGTCTTATATTTCTTTCTTGGGGCAGCAAGAATCGCATCAGAATTGTTGATGAGTCTTGAGATTGCACAAAGTCATAAGTTAAAGGGCAGTAAAGGAAGACAGCAGAGAGAATAAAGCTGGTGGGTGAGTCAGACGGTTACGGTTCAAATCTCGGATACATTTTAGTACTGAAATGAAACGCAAAGCAACACCTTACTGTAAACCTAAGCTTCTACTATAGTGTAATGGGGGCAATTTCTTATTCATTAAGCAAACATTTTAGGTGAATTATGTCATGCGGTCATATTGATATTCAACTGATGTTAGAATTTAAAATATCCACAATCTCACTCATTTTAGCTTACATTGTCATGTGCTTAATAAGAGGGGATAGGTATGGTTAACACTTTCTTTGTGTATCAATAGGGGACACTAGTTCATCTGAACCAGATAGGAAAAACACAATCTCAGTCAGGAGTTAATTATTCTGTTTATTTAACGGAGGTCCTGAAACATTAAATATCCCGTTGGAGTTATCACTAAGAGCAAAGCATCCTTTGGTGTCCTGGCGCACTCTGAGTCAGCCGTTCTAATCATCAGCTAAGTTCATTGTCTAAATAAACCCTTCCATCTCCACTACAGGTACAATGTTTTCTGATACAAAATCACTGCTACGCATCAATAAGATGGTGGCTGACTGGATCCCAAAAACTATCCATTGTAAAGCACTTTCTTAATCATTGAAAAAAATGTTTGATATCTATTGAAATGTCTTTTCATTAATAGAGGATATGAATGTACAGTAGACTGAGGCAGTTTCGGAGAAGTCATTGGTTACTGGCATCAGTGCACTTTAACCACACATTAACACTGAACCATGTGTGGCATGAGGGTAACCAGGGACGGTGTGCTACCACACCAGTTATAAAAGCACAGAGTAACTAATCAACCGATTACACCCTGGGAATTTCGCCCAGGGAAATAAACCGCAGAAAGTAGGCACACAGGTACGTTAATACTAAGAAGCAGGAGACATGATTTCCTCAACCAAAAGTAATGTTTATTGAGCATCAACAAAGGGAATACTGGAGAAGGAGATTCAGTTAGGTATAATCATGCTCGTCCCCTTTTAGTTTACATAGCAATATGGCAAATGCTTTCTTTATTACAAAATGGTACTCCAAGTACAGCACAATAATTTAATAAGTTAAAGTTTAAGTCAGTTTCACTTCAGACTACAGACTATAGTTGCCACTACATATGATCACAAGGGGAAAAGGGGTTTACAACAGAACGGGAGCAAGGCTGAGGCTTACCTGCAGGAGGCAGACTAGCTGAGGCATGTTTCAGGGTCCAGACAACACACGTGTACACAGCGAGTCATAAGAATAAGGTGCGACCAACCTACATGCTCTACAAGCCAGATGCAGTGCAGCGAACCACCACCCGGTGCCTAGCCTCCTCTGGGGCACACAGTCGTTGCTAAAGGAAAAGGGGGGGAATAATGAGCACGAAAACACAAAAGCAAAAATCAAAACCATGTCAATATATACCAGTTGGTACCATGCACCAAAGGGAAACTTAAACATGCTCAGCAATAAAACCAATTCCAATCAATACCAATTAGCTTGCTACAAGTAAACCATGTACACAGGGGAGAAAAACAAAAAAACAAAAAAAACAAAAGGGGCAATATTAAAGAAGCAATACCAAGAAAGAATCAGAATAAGTAACACACACTTATTTCCCATTGAATAGGCCAACACGGAAAATTAAAAAACCGGAAACAAATCAAAACATAAAACAGCAGAGTTCGCACTTATTGACTGACAAGCAATGGATGCGCACCCTCGAGCTCTCTGCAAGAGAAGATTACAACCCGGAAGTGTACAGCGAAAGAACGTGTCTTGCGTGGCTATATTTACATACCGGCTGTGAGGTAACGCAAATAAAACGATGTGCTGGCTAGGGATGCTACCGGGAGGACGTTGGGCTACACAAGATAAAAACAAAAAATTGCACCACAACAAATTGCAAACAATAATGCAATAACGTACTGGACTACCGAGCTAAAATGAAACCTACCTGAACTACTGCTGTCGAGCAACACAGACAAGAACCGGAGCTGCTCAGGACAAGCTGATACAAACAATTAGGAAAGTTAGCCAATTCAAGAAAACCGATTCTGGCAAAATGCTGCATTACAACCAACAGACCTAGCTCTCGAACAGCGACAGTCAGATGGCAAACAGTGAGGCACTCGCAAGGCATATGTTCAGGTTTACGTGGGACTTTTATAAACAAAATACTAAAACGTGCCAATCACGTATGCTAATTAGGCTTCCGTGACACTGAACTGAGAGATGCAAACAGCAAGAAAGGGGAGGGCCAGAGAGAGAGAGAGAGTACAAGGGAACGGCAGAGAGAATGACAGAGAAAGAGGCAACCTCTGCCCTGCTACACGTGGAATTAGGTTCTCCCGTCAACAGAACCAGCATATATGAGCCCTCCAGAAAGTATTCAGTTCAGGGTGGCAAAATATTAGCCATTTCAATTTCTGTTAATAATTCTGGCATGTAAATGCTGGTGAAGTAAAACCAGACACCTCCTTCTTCCCCGGTAATGTCCCATAGTGCCATTAATATGTCATTTGTAATACATATGATTTGTTCCTCAGTAAATAATAAGCCATGTATCCATACAAGAACAGAAATTGAGTCTGGGCTATGCCATTAGCTGACTATTATTGAAGCTGTCCTGAAGTAGCAGGACATAATTAGATTTGTACCTCCAGGGTAGGGTGGGCTTATTTCGGCCTGTGATCTGATGTCGCAATTGTTTATTCTAGCACCTCCTAGGAACACACTTGTGGCAATCTGTTCGCAAGCCACTACTGCTCTTTTTATTGCTAGTTTTCCTGTAGTACACGGTATACTGTAGTTTTACTGTAGTACACGGTATTATAGAAAGGTGTAAGGGTGAGTTTGATACATTTACTTCAGGACATTTACTGATTCCAAAATGGTAAAAACTGGGAAGAATTTTATGACGTATGCTTACAGTAATTAAACAATGATTTAATCAGATTTGTTTTCTGAAATAAGTGGAGAAGTTCATCTCTTTAAATTAAAAACTAAGGAGACATAATACTGTCAGGTGTCCCAGGGAAATATTGGATGGAAGATGATGGCTCATGTAGATACTGCCAAGGGATTATGGTGACAAAAGATAACATTTTAATAGCTTTTAATTTTCATGGGTTTCAGCTTTAATGGAAAGCTTAGTGAGTTTAAAAAGCCATGACAGGATGTACTGCCTCGCTTTAGTTCTCTTCCTTCTGTTAGCATTTGCACCTTAATCATGGAAAAGCCGTATATTCATTACTTAAATGACAACTCAGTTTTTTCCATCTTAGAGTCGCGCCACATCACGGAAGCATTGCAAAGCGGCACACTGAAACGGGGCCATGCAAACGGGCCTTGAAATCTGAATGTGTTTCCCACAAAAGAAAAGCTTGGTAAGCAAATACAGATTAATTAGACAAATTTTCAATTATCTACCTGGTAGAATTAGGAAATATGGGTTCAAGTTGGAAAAAAAATCCTCGCAAACTATTGGATTGAATGGGCCATCGATTGTAGAGGTGATAGTCCTGTTATAACTGGGAGATGATTTTTGGTGGGGGGGTTATTGATTTACCTCAGTACTCGGGGGGGGGGGGGGGGGATTTCTGAGAGGTCATCACCATGGCGTCAGTCTCTGAGGGTGGAAGGACAGCAGGTACGAGGAGGGCTTCAACATTCGGCAATAAATCCGGCATTATCACCTGAAACGCACCTCCGCACAGCGACTGTAAATAACCAGCCCGTCCGCCCGCATTACAGTACTAAGGGAGGTGATTTAGTGCTATTTGTTTTCGGGTTCTATTTATTTTGCATGATGACGATATTTACGAGCCGTTTGGAGAGGGCTCCAGAGAACGTACTGTCAGACACGACAGTATGACGCAGTGCCCTGCTGAAAGCCAATTTCCAGGTATTAGACTGCTTTCAGTTTTATGACCCCACAACACCGAACCTAATATAATTACCCTGCAAGGGCAGTCTGTCATTCAGGGTGTGTGTGTGTGTTTGTGTGTGTGTGTGTGTGTGTGTGTGTGTGTGCGTGTGTGTGCGTGGGGTGGAGGTGTGTGAGGATGAGACGAACATTATGTCAGATGGGTGTTTTTCGTGTACCCCACTCCCCCTCCCCTTGTTAACTGTCTTTCCTGCAAGCAACAGGTTATGACCTTACCCATGTTGTTATTAATGATCTTATTATTCTAATTTGGTAATAACACGGACACGGAGCAGAGGTGATGGAGATCACTAAGTGGCCATGTAATTAATTTATCCTGAGCTGAAGGTTAGGTTTTGGCATATATGTTACAATGCTACCGTGCACAGATTATTTGGCTCCTGGCAAATGAGTTGTGCCAACATTGCATACACAAAATTGTGTGAGGGCCTCTCTCTGTCTCTCTCTAATGTGTGGTTATTTGCATTACTGTCACCTTCCTGTCAGCGTTGACCAGTCTGGCCATTATCCATTCTGATGGTTGATGTGAACATTAACTGAAGCTCCTGACCCGTATCTACATGATTTTATGCATTGCACTGCTGCCTCACGATTGGCTGATTAGATAATCGCATGAATAAGTAGGTGTTCCTAATAAACTAGGGGGTATTTCGCAAAGCAGCCGTTTTGTGTTGCCAGTGCACTACCTTTTCAAACTGTTAGCTAATGTTAGCTAATGTTTGAGGTGAACAGAATTTTTAACGTTAGCCAATGTCATGAATTCGCAATTTTGTTTTATGTATTGTGTTTCCATTTAATTTAGCACTGAGAATATACAGTGCTTGTGAGTTAATATACCAAAGTGACCAATACACGGGCTGGCCTTCAGGGTTAATAAGTTAAATCACAAGGTAAATGCATGACCAAAACTTGAACGGTGCTACTGCACTAGAAGCGTGCCTCATGTCTGTATATGGAATGATTGCCATGTCTGATCCAATCCTGTGATTATATGTAAATATAATCAGCAGTGATTGGAGCAAGATGCTTCTGATTCAATCATGTGTGTGCATCCTCAACACAAGATAATCTGTCAGAGACAGGCACACACAAATTATTTAGGAAGCAAAGTCACTTTGAGACAAAAGTGACTGATGTTTTATGTTTAGATTATTATGCATCCATTTTTGTTACTCAGCAATGTTGTCCCAAATGTACATTTTTATTAAAGTATTTTTGCTTGATAAATAGTTTATTAAAACATTTTGCACTTAATAAGTGCAGGTGCCTGGCTTGTCCAGCATTACAACATTGATTTCTGCACCCACAGCAGCCTAACTTCATACAGATTATGAAAGAAAATCTTGCTGAACTAATTTTCTTGAAAGAGCCTAAGACAAATGTTGTGTTGTTATACAGGCTGAGGGTAAAAATTGCCAAGGCATACTCTATTATATGGGGTGACATGGCTCAGGCAGTAAGAGCAGTCGTCTGGCAGTCGGAGGGTTGCCGGTTCGATCCCCCACCCATTTCACCACTTTCAACATAGATTCAGTGGAATCAACCAAAGTCTTACATCTTTCAAATAAAAAAAATATTTCCCCAAAAAACGATTCCACAATTATTGGCACCCCTGGTTTAATACTTTGTGCAAATGACAGCCATAAGTCTTTTCCTATAATTTGTGATAAGGTTAGAGACCACATTTGGAAGGATATCCTTGGGATACTCCCCTCTTCAGTTCAGACACAGGTTTTTCATGGGATTTCAGTCTGAAGAGTGACCTGGCCATTGCAGAACATGGTTGTTGTTTTTACTCTACCATTTCTTGTGTGGATTTTGATGTATGCTTGAAGTCACTGTCCTGCTGGACAATCTGCCTATGACCAAGACTCCTAGCAGAGGCAACCTGATTTTCTGACAAGATTTCCTGGTACTTGAATTCATTGTGCCATTAATCTTAAATGGTGCCCCTGGACCACTGGCAGCAAAACATCTGCAAAATATCAATGACCCACTGCTATATTTGACAACAGACATGAGGTGCTTCTCCTTGTATGCATTCCATTTTGGCGCCAAATATATTGATGGTGGTATGTTTAACCGTTTATGTATTTTTGTACCCATTACACATCCTGTGATGATCAATTACCATCTGTGTCTTCTGAATTGACAGTTCTGTAGCTTTTCCCATGCTGATGGTTGACAAAGGAATTATGCATGCTTGTTACTTCATTTTTATACCCTAGTGAAACAGGAAGTGATGGAATTACACAATTTAGACTGAGATGAACTAAATTAAAGTAAAATTGTTTTGCCAGTTTCACTTTGATTTTATTTACAATAATTGTTAGAGCTGCCAATAATTTTGGCACCATGGTTTTCAGAAGAATAAAAAAGAGATTACTAAATAAAAACATTGAAACATGACAGTAACTGTATTGAAATAAAAGGATATAGTGTTTCCATACATTTCAACATAAAATATAAATCATGTCCATGTTGTTTATTAGATGCAGCCTATTTGTAGGGTTGTCAGTCGTTCGGTTTTTGACCGGAATGTTATTTGTTAATGTAACCTTTATTTAACCTGATTAATGTCACAGAGAACAGGCCAAGAAAGCAGGAATAGATTTCAGATACTACAAAATGACAAGATTTAGCATAAAAGCAGACAAACAACAATAACCCCTTCTACATGGATCCTTTTATTCCATGCTTAATCGGATTAACAGGCCCACCAGTATACAAATGCCTCATGTAACCACTCAATTGGAACAAATGATCCTATTCCAATTGAAATTTTATTCAGTTCAAAAGGGGTTGTCTTAACCTTTTGACAATCTTTCTAACAGGAGAATATGCAATATGAATGTTTAAACCGACTACTTTTTTTGGATGAAATACATACTTTCTGCTCATTTTCATTCACAGAGTAAGTGACGCCACCGAGTTTAGGCCCAGCCTGGGGAAATCAAAAAACATGTCAGAGGTCTGTGGGTGAAAGCAACTTTTTTCTTTTGCAAACAACATTAAACATTCAAAGAACTAATAATCGTGGAACACTTCAATGGTCGAAATAAGTTCTTCAAACAATAACCAAGAAAATAAATGGAATGGAAATGTAACACTTTAACACTGTATATCCTGTTACTATTGTGATTGACAATTGCGCTCTGAAAAAAGGAATGAATGCAGGAATGAATACCCTCACTGGCCCATGGTTAACATATAATGTTACAAGGACATTCTTTAAAAAAAATGTTCTCCGAATTAAAGCGTTGCACTGCAACTTTGTTAGAACTTCTAGGGAGTGCAGTAAATGTTATGGGAATGTTGCCTGTCAGCTGCAGTGGTCCTGACTGCCCGGGATCACCAATCACCAATTTTATATTGGGAGACACCAATAGTAATAAAATAAATGTATTTGTACATACATATTTTGCGCATGCCTTTTAAGAGTTTATTCCTAGACTGGAACAACTTGACTATCTCAGGTTAAATTGCTGTGCACTTGCACACGACATACCATACATAAGGCACTTGAACCCATGGACCTCTGTTAACAAATCCACCGTTCCACTTTCACAGTGGCTCCCTATCTAAGTCGTAAGTTGTATCCTTTGTTGTTAATGTCTTTTTTCCCTCTACCTGAGATCTGAGAAAAGGTTGACATTAAGAATTTATACAAAACAAACCTGACGTGGTCAGAGGGGGTGAGGGGGGCGGACTGTAAATAGTTAATGCAGGGCAACATCCTTCTTTAAAGGTTAATGACTCTCTAATCTGTGTACAAGAGGAGCAGCAAAATGTAGAATATTAATAAGGCATGACAAGCTGAGCCCAGATGTTTTTTTCTGAAACATTAACATTGAGTTTGTCCATCATTTAAGATACAAGGTAGAATGAGGTACTGATATAGCCGTTGGTCTGCTAAAATGTAATGTAATGGATGGATGGAAAATACTGTCAAATTAATGCTGACACTATTTAAACTCATATTCATTGTTTCATTTCAAATCCAATGTGCTGGAGTACAAAGCCAAAACAACAACAACAACAACAAAAGAAACTTGAATTTGCATTAGACATACATCAGCATTAGAAATACCAGTATTCTCACACTTAATATTGGCATTTGTATAATACAATTACAGATGGAAAATTAAATCCCTGCAACCCTCAACTAGAATTAATGGGTTACAGAATGTATGGAAAAAGCTATTTGAACACCATCCATTGAACAATTTCTGCTGGTTAATGCAAACAATGAATGTGCAGCTATTTCAGTATCTGAGAAACTAATCAGTCAGTTTCTCATCATCATCATCATCATCATCATCATCACTGACTCCACCATAGTGTCCTTTCTCTTTTCACCCTACGGCAAACAGGGGAAATTGTGCCGACATGCAGACTTGAGACCGTGAAATGCCACTGAAACGCATAGCTTCTGGGGCATCACACTGTACAGCTGCGGTTCTTTGGAGTAGCCTGCATTGCTTAAGTAATATGCATTGGAAGAGGATGCATTCATTTTGCATGATGCTTGGTGGCATTTCAGATGTACTGTAAACATACGGAGTAATCAAAATGGCATTTTGCAATGGTGTCCAATTACTGCACATAATGATTATTTTTGCATGATTAGATAATAAAAATATGCACAAACCAGGATATTACAGCATGTGGAATAAAGGCTGGGATTTTATTACTATTATTTAGTATTAGTAGCAGTATTTGTAATCGCAGTAGTAGTAGTAATCAGCAATAGCTTGGGTCAATTGTATGCCGAAAAGGCATAAATGCATCAAAATGTGTGATTCTAGGACAGTTTGATGCATTTCATTTTAAATGGCATGAGGCCAAAAGTGCAGGATAAGCCTTTGGATGAAATAGATGGAATGAATGGGTGACAGGGGGAGAGGAAGAGTGACGGGGCAGATTCTCTTCCTCTTCTTCCCTTTTCAAAGGTTAGACGCGCCAAAGCAGACAGTGTAAAATTCAATGATCCTGGTATGACATTTCATCGGATGTGTGCAATCTGCCTCTTTTGTGGTTATTGCCTTTTACTGTCAGGGTGCTTCAGTCTCGTGTCATCATCCTCTCACACGTCCTGCACCGCCCTGACAACCCTAACAGTTATCTCCACCGAAACTCTCCATCGATCAATCAAAGCCCTTTTATTTCATTTCTATTATGAGAGAAGTCACGCGTACCTCCAATACATTTTTTTCTCTCCTAGAAGACAAAATAGATGTTGTTCCCTTACACAGTGTTGTTCCCTTTTCCCGGATCCATCAATTATTGAAATTAAAAGTTAAAACTGCAGCACAGGACTGCATAGAGGCCCAAGAGCCCTGGGCACATCAATTTCCATGACACCTTTTCTCACCATCATCATCACCATCATCATTCCTGAATGTCCTCCCATTCGTTCTCTCTCTCTCTCTCTCTCTCTCTCCACCTCTCTCAGTCTGTCTCTCTTTCTGTCTCAAGAATGCTCATGGACGGGCAATTTAGTTCTTGAGGACTCTAGCCATATCTGTCTTCCAGCCCAGCTCTGTTCGTGACAGAGGTTATTATTTTGAGTTTCAGAAGTTAACCTTGCACTATATCATCGCTTTGTCTCTGCCACTCTCTCCACACCGCTACTGTTCCCTGTCCTTCAAGGAGAAGAGCTGCACATGGCTATTGTTAGACTCTAACAAAACCCCGGCACACACAATGTATGGGCTTTAACAGTGAGTTAGAAATTGCAGGAGGATAAGCAAAGCCAAAACGGCACAGCCTCAAATAGATTGTTTCTACTCACTGTAAAGAAAAAAAACTGTAAAACGGATGCTTTAGTTAATTAAGGCCGGGCGCATCGATCAAAATAAATTAGCCTGCCCAAAAATGAGGAGCTATTATAGAAAGTGATATCCAGGGAACAATCAAGGAACTCCCACAGATGAAGAGAAGAAAGGGCAGGAGGACAAAGACCCTGGTGATATCTGAAAAAAGCAATAATATAATGTTTATGCTATATTGTGTCTGTGAGGCCAGCTTGATGTGATATTTCAAGATTGATAAAATTTTATAAGCATTGTCAATGCTCATTAAAGTAGCACCAAGTTAGTCTGATTCAAATGCATAATAAAAATGATAGCCCATTTTAAAACGCAATGCCTGTCCTGAAACCAATGTCTAAGTAAATAAAATGCTTGAAAATATCCAGTGGTGTCTCAGTTAGCAAAAGCATATAGAAGAGCAGGAAGATGACACAAATTCACATATGAAAATGAATTATGCATTTCTCTATTGTTTGTATTTATAAATGACATCTTTCAGATATCATACACATTATCAATGCTAACACCTGCTTTTATATACTTCACCCACTGTATTGGTTAATATACAGTATGAGAAATAATACTTGCATACAATGCTTATTGTATGCATCAGCACTGTGTGAATTTCAATTTGAAATGCAGCTTCCACGCCACATTACAGCATGTGTTCTGACAACTGTTAACTAGCCATTTCATCTAGAAATGCGATCAATTCAACTGCTTCATTTATTCCACGGATAATATTTGATCCTTGGCCTATGATCATTGCCTATGATCCCAAGTCACATCCTATTTAAAAAAGAACACATGACTGGATAACTTGAAGACTGCCATGGACTATACACTCACCGAGCACGATTATCTAATCAGCCAATAGTGTGGCAGCAGTGCAATGCATACAATCATGTAGATGCAGGTCCGGAGCTTCAGTTAATGTTCACATCAACCATCAGAATGGGGAACAAATGTGACTTTGACTGTGGAATGATTGTTGGTGGCAGACAGGGTGGTTTGAGTATCTCAGAAACTGCTGATCTCCTGGGATTTTCACACACACTAGTCTCGAGAGTTTTCAAAGAAGACAGACAGAAACGCCTACTAATGAGAGACATCAGAGGTGAATGGCCAGACTGGTCAAAGCTGACAGGAAGGTGACAGTAATGCACACATTACAACAGTAGTATGCAGAAGAGCATCTCTGAACACACATTACATCATACCACTAAGTGGATAGGCTGCATCAGTAGAAGTCTAAAGAATAAGTCTAATAACTACCTAATAAAGTGCTCACTGAGTGTATATTTGCTATGGTCTGCTGTTCCTCTAATTTGCATAATTTCTTCTGATGCATTTCTTCAAGTTACTCATTAACATCATTAATCCAGCTGATTTATTAAATACATGAATGGCATAAATGCTGGTGGTGTAGTTTTATTGCTGGTTTTAAATCAGAAGCTGTTTTACATTTGGATTTACAGGTGATTTCACCATCCATCCAAAAAGGAATACAGCAGTGATGATTGAAGAAATGGGAGGGGTTGAGAGTTATTTTGGCCTTCATGGTTCAGAGTTGCCCACTCTTCCTTTTTATTGATAGGCTGCAAGTTATTTCCATCAAGACTTTATGTTGGTGAGAGTGCTGACGACGGGCTGAGAGGATCGTTAACCTGCAGCAAACCAGCCTCAATGGAATATCTGCAGAAGCGTATCTGTTAGGATTACACACAGTTGCACATTTTTAAGGACACATTCTTCGAAACTATTACAAGCAGGAACAGGCCCTCGACAAAATTTGTTTTTTTTGCTTGTTTTTTGGCTTCTCACATTAACCCCAGTTTGAACCAATTAGGCTATTGCATACAAGCAGGTTGTAATACTGCACACACTTCAAATGGCGAAACATAAAACAATAACCTGAGTCGAGGAAGATTTCATTTGAAATGAATATGTGATAAAAATAATCGGAAAACCTAAAACGAAGTACATTTTTATTTAACTATGAGAAACAAATAACCGTTAACCCCATCCACACTGCCCCCTTGTTGTTGAAGTGCTGACATCTCAAATTATTGTTGCGTTCATATTTATATCATACGACACTATGACACCATAAAACCGCAAAATGCTGATGCCAGATTGTTAAAAAGACTTTCCACTTGCGCGAACAGCAGTTTAGATTCTTATCAGCCTCTTATTTGCAAAGCTGGGCAATAAAACAGCAGGCTTCCCCACGCTTAGGGTTTCCAACCCTGACCTCACCACAGACTCAGACAATAAAAAGCATATTCTAACAATCCTTGATACCATTTCTCTTTGTCAAAAAATCATGTTCCAATATTAGACATAAGATGTTGATGTGAACATTAACTGAAGCTCCTGGCCTGTATCTACATGATTTTATGCATTGCACTGCTGCCACACAATTGGCTGATTAGATAATCGCATGAATAAGTAGGTGTACAGGTATAAGTAGGTGGACTAATACAGTGCTCAGTAATCAGTGTAATACCATATGTGGATTGGATTTGGTCAACTTCTGACTTACAACCACTGAATAGTTTTTATTTTATTTGCAGAAGCAGATTGAGTTTGTGATTTCTGATGAACAGGAATTCCAATTAACTGCTGTGCCAAATTTACTTAGTCATCTGTTTCATGAACTTAGACAATCTCTTTGTTTTTATTTTTCTAGCGATGACTGGCTTCGTCTTACCCTCATCTGTCAGTGGTAATGAGAAGCCATGCAGAATGCAGAGCGGAGGCGACCGCAGGACTCCACAAACATGCTACGTCACATGTTGTGCTCCTCCTGCCCGATAGCAGCCTGATCGCCCAATTCTATTTGATGTCATCTCATTCAAATCCATTATTTATTGTTGTTTCTTAACACAGGAAAAACTGCTAAAGGTCATGAGTGCAATGATGTATGAGCAAGATTATGTAAGCTGCTTAGTTTAGGAATGAATTGCTTGTTTGGTTTTTGGAACAATAAAATGTACTTTTTATGTCTCATCCAGGGCACATCTTGGTCTCTCAACTTAACACACTTTAAATTAGATTTTAAACAGTGCAGGTATGAACCTTTAGAAATGTCCTGCTAAATTATCAATAAGTTGTATATTAGTCATTCTTAATGTTCAAAATGGATTCAAAGACCCCCAGAAAAAAATGTACATTTCTGCATTTGTGGTTTTGATGACCCCCAAAAAACTTTGATAAGGGATCACTGATGGATCTCTGATGACTTTACAAAGGAAGTGAAGCACCCTAGAAATCTATACAGAAGGGTTCAGCTTTCAGGAAGTATAATGATTTCTTCTGCACATGGGTAGTTTACATAATAGCATCTAATTAACCTAGACCATATGATGTATTGGCCGATTTGTTTCAAATGATTATTTTTCCCCGGAATTCCATTACCACGCGATGTTCATCCAGGGCTTTTAAATCAAACTCATAATGTTATGACTGGAGTCACTTACCCGCCAGTGAAAGTCATTTCTCTTCAGACACACTTAATGAGACTGAAACTGTCCTTTTAAGATATCTCAACTACGGCAACAGGGATGAGGCCTGCAGTGAAATTCAAACAGCCAATATTGTAGACATCTTCTTTTAGGAGGTATTCAGACTGCCAGCCTGAGCAAAACTGTTCCTTTCCTTTGAATAAAACATTAAAGACAGTATTATAACGGAACATGAAATTGCTTTATTCTTATGTCATCATTATTCGATTGAGAGCAATTGGCAGGAATTAAGACATGGCATTTTTTAAAATCTTGGAGTCAAAATACAGGATTTTGGTTTGATTCATGATGGGTGACCTGTATGCTCAGAGGAAATTGTGAATTCCCTCTGCATTGCCAAACCTGCTTTCTGCTCGGTTGTTGGAGTTATGAAGCAGATAGGATGTAGTGTAATGGAAATCATTTCAGCTTCTGGTATAAAAGACCCTGACACAAGGCCAAACACCTGCTGTTTTTTATGTGTCTCAGTAATGTGTTACACAGCTAATTAAGAATCCTGTTGATGTTAATCAGTTTAAATACTCCCAAGATCCAACATTTCCCACACTGAACCATAATTATTGCTGAAGATTCAATAGCAGCATTCAAACAATCTCAGCTGTCAGATTAAATGTAATGTTGCCCAGTTGCCTTTTTTTTTGTTTACATTTTATTTAATGTATTTCTTTATTTTTTGCTTCTATTCAGAGAGAAATATCTACATTTTAAAAACACTACCCTTGCCGAATGTATTACCTAGTGGACTGTTGTAATTGTTGTTCCAAGATATATGCTCAGGAAAAGTGTTTGTTTGAATAAACCTTATGCTACGAAATTTGCCTGAAAGACTACTTGTCTGATGTATAGTCATCCGGTATTTTCCTTCAGTTTAATTTTCAAATGCTTATTTATTTCCTCCTGCAAACCATAAGTGATGTTTTCCAACTTTAAATGACTTACAAAAGTAGGGTTGTAGGGTGAACAAGGGCAATTGTATTGGAGAGCCCATCTGAATTGATAAGAGATACCAAAAATGTATTATAAGATTATGCCGTTCTGAAGGTTAGATGCCAACTGGGGAGCCAGAGACGAGAATGGAGGAGATAATGAGAGAAGAACAAAGGAATGTTCTGATGCAATGCATCGGTGGAATCGAGGGGTTCAGGAAGTAGTGAGCGAGATTGAAGGGAGATTGAAGTAGTTAACACCTGCTAACAATAACCGAAAGAAAACTCTTAAGCTTCAGAGTGGCTGTGTCCAGAATGAAGCGGACAACATTCGATTCCTTTTCTCAAGAACATCCTGGGTGGATGTCTGGAGCGGGTTCTGAGAAGTTGGGGGTGACAGGGCTGAAATCTCCACGGTGCCAGATGAAGGCAGTTGTCAAGCATTCATTGGGGTCTTGTCAGCAGCCAAAAAAAAGTTTTAATGGAACAGTGTTCCGGGATTTTCACCTCGTCAAAAGCAGAGGGAGCTCATTCAGTGTCACGCTGCTGACAAGCGATGAAGACTCACACAGGGTTTCTGTAGTCTTTGCCTCCTCTGACTTTGGTCACAAAAACTTCCGTAGTCATGTGATGCACTTCTTTAGCATTCAAAACACCATATGATGTGATGCAAGTGTTTGGTATGTGGGTTTTGTTGTTTTTCTTGGTCGGGAAACAGATTAAATTGGCAGTGGCAGATGCTCTCAAAACTAATTTCTGTTTGACAGGAGAGGAATACGAAGTGTGCTCTCCTTGAAATAAAATATATCTTGATGACCTGCATTCCCAGCCCATTTCATTATTATGTCTATCCCATCGGATACTGATATGCAGATTTAATCTCTCTTTCTCTCTCCACACTTTTTCTCACTCTTTCTTACGCTCATGCACACACACACACACGCACCCACACGTAGACAAAGGTAATGCATGAACAGCATTTTATGATGTATGAAATGTGGCACAGTTGAGCGTTCATACACTGGGCTGGGCACTGCTGTGATGCGGTATGCTTGAGCAGGGTTCCAAAGGACGAAATCAAGGCAGTCAGTCTGCATGAGGGCACTGCTAAGGAAGGAAATTAGCCCACATTATTTTTTATGTAGTGTGGAATGATCTTCAGAATTGACCTGTGTAATTGAAGACACTTCACCAGAATTAACAAGCCATTGAAAGGAAATGAAACCACAATTGTGGACACGAAAAGACCAGCCATTAGTGGTCTTTTAAACCATCCATTGTGATCGACAGATAATCAGATATAGTCTCCATCTATTAACTGCCAAGTGTTTGCTGTGGCAGTGGGTGGCTGTTGGTCATTTTGTGACCCGATTGTTTGATAGCATTTGTCCTCCAGCATGGTAAAATATTTTTTAATTAAACTCCTAACAGAGTATATGAGTCCAATTGGACCGCATGTACTGTGGAAGAGTACATTTAACATTGACCATTTACTGTGTGCACAGTCTCTTGAAGAGGCTTGTGTGGTTTGTATAGTGTGTTTTGTAGTGCATCCATTCATTCCAAATACAGTATTTATAATGCATAAGAATGCAAGACTTGAAGGCTGCAGTCCTCCTGGACCCATTTTCCCCCAATTTTCTTTTCAGAAATGCAATGGAGCCAGAAAACAACAGAAGAATATTTCAACGTGTGAGCAATGATGTTTGATCAGCATCAGGGTTTTTTTTTTTTCAGTCTTGTGCCTCGATTTGCATTCAAGGCACAACCATGCACTTCTCTCGCTGTGAATCATGTCAAACATTGCTGCTTGTCAGATGATTTGTAGTAAAGGCAAACACCATCATCAAATCAATGTATTTGCAATAGATGGTGAGTCCCAAACAATAAAATAATAATAACAATAATGCTTTTTCAATAATAGACCTGCTGATTTGTTACAGAAGTGCACTGAATGTCAAGAATATTGATAAGATAAGCACCAGAATGTTTTTTTTCGACATATACTACACAGTTATAGAAGCTATTCCATGCCACATTTCCAATTATCAAATGTCTAATAATGAAAACTCAACACGTGAATTAACAAACCATAACATCGCATGCAAACTGAACACATGAATGAACGGCATGCGACTTGATTAAAGCTGTGTTTATTTGATTAAAAAAATATCCACCTGTTGTTCATCACCCCCATGTTTGTTATATATCGTTCAATACAGATCCCTGTTTCGGCTCTTGATGTGTTCTTTGTCAGTGGGAGAAAATACAGGCAGTTTACATGTGGTTCTGTGGTGCGATATTGACAAAAAAAAAGACAGTCCAAATATGAAAAGGAGCAGCACCACCACAAAGATTGGGACAAATGTTATCATTCAAATTGAGGCACATAAATGAAGGCACATAACTATTGGCAATGCAGTCACAAACATTGACAACTATGGCATTATTCAGTAGCCAAGCAATCAAATGCTAGAAGACATGTTTTCTGATTAAAGGAAATGTTTGCCTCAAGCCTGTGCCCTTTACTGGCTCTGATATTTGCCACGTCTCGTGTTCCCGTCCAGTTTGTTTCTGCGTACTCACCCCGTTCTACATATCTGCATTGTTAAATGTTCAATTTCTTGTTTTCCTATCACGTTCCATGACTCTGTCTTAGTTCATTTCCCAGTTTTCTCCTTTTCTGTTTTTGTGTCAATGCCGTTTCATGTTTACCCTTTCTCCCGATGAACTGTCCACACCCCTCGCACCTGATATGTTTTTAATCTCACCTGTTTCTCGTTGTCTCCTCATCAGTGTTGTATAAAAGCCTGCCTGTTTCTCTGTTCTGTGCCAGCTCGTCTTGTGCCCTGCAGCCGTGCTTGTGTCCTCGTACTGTTCAGCGGTTATTCCTGCCTGTTCCTTACCCGTTTCTCGAGTTCCTGCCTCCCCTACCTGTCTCCGTCCAGGCATCAATACCATATCAGTGGCCCACTGTCCATATTTCCTGCAATTAGGACCCCACTGATATGACCTCTCAGTCTATCCTATAATCAATTTAAAAATTTTGTAAGAAGCCATGTATCAAATTAAATTGAAGAAATGGTTTATCTGACTTATTAAAAGTCCTGGGATGTGAAAATTTGACATTTAGTCACATAATGTGGTGTTAAAGTATAAATCAAACTTCAGTACAAAAAAAAAGTTAACTCACGTTTTGTTACAGCTCAGGGGAGGTATTGCAATTGTAATTTAATTCTTGTAGTTTAATTCTTGACATTGAATTAAAAGCAGGATGCACACTGGGGCTTAGTACCGACTTTGAGAACACCTGTCCTAAACAATGCAAACTACACTCAAAAGAACAGGCTTGCATTTGCTTTGCCAAAATGGACAGCGGCCATTTGGAAAATAGTTTTTCGAAAATATAAGTTGCTGCTGGAAGGCGTGTTGATGGGCCAGTAAGGGGTGTACCTTCCTTCTGGCCAAAAACAAAGAAAAACAATACCCAGTGTGGTACACTGGTATACTGCACTGTATATGGTTCCCAGATTATGCAGTAACAAACCAAATCAAAATCAGATAAAATAAATGCATTACTGAGTTTTGAAAATAGGTAATGTCGGAAAATATTAGTTTTTGCTCAGCTGATATATAATGACATCAAATAAATTGATGTTTTTTTATCCTGAAACAGTTTATGCTTTGAAAGACAAAATGTTTTTTGTCTTTCATTTCTAATATTAGCCCTTAAAAGATATGCACATCAATGTAGCTGTGTGCAGAGTTATCCTATTCAGTGATTTACAATATTACAATCACATTAACAATTCAGACTAATTTGTGGAGTGAAGAATCCAGTGCAATGTATTCAATTCATGCTTCCATCAATCCCCTGGAAGAGAATTGCCAAATGGCATATGAAAATTAGTTACAAGATCATGCACCCACTCAATAAAATTCTGATGTATCAATGCTGATAGACTGCCAGTGACACAGCTGAGCTGATGAATTAGTGTCACATTCTTAACAGAAATAGTTTTCAGCCATCTAATTAAATTCAATAACTGTTTTTTTTTAACAATATCTGTCTATTATCTAAAACCAAGTGGCAAAATCGCCTGTCATCCTCCAAACTCATTTCTCTTCACTGTCTTGTTTAGTCTAAGTACCATTTTTTGCTTTCATCTTGGAGTTAACGCAGTTGGATATTTAATCAAACCTGATAACCATCGATTTGAAAGCTCGTTTTGGAAAGACCTTACACAATTCTAATTTCTAAAATTACATCCCTTGTCACTCCTGGAAAATCTCATTGCCTCTCAATTGGATCTTAATTGCATCAAAAGTCAGGGAATGATTTGCCTTAATGCAAAATGATTGTCCGTTCATTTGGTATAACAGACTTGGTTTTAGCAATGCTCTGAAATGTGAAAAGTGTCCATTTGTCCTCTTGCTCGATTGCTCGTGCCTGATACACACTTCCTGTTTGGTGGCAGGGTTGGAAAGAGGTTGTGGGAGTTTGGAAAAGTTCAAGGAATTTTTTGGGAAAATTGTACTGTGCTTTCAAGTGTGTAATAGATATCAGTCTGAGTTTTTAAATCCCAAATAAGAAAGGTAAGATGAGCTTGCTCCTAAGGTGAACATTTTTGTTGCCACCTCCTTGCAGACAGGAGGCCTTTTTGTGGTTTTTCACATTCTCATTCAAGTCTTGCTAGGTACAGTTGTTTGACTCCATTGTTAAGTTACTAACATTAACTATAATTTATTATAGTCCAGTGCTGTATATATTTTGGTTGTATTTTTTCCTGAGATGCAAATAAAATATTAATATTTATTATAATTATAGTTACTTGGCTAAGGACAATATCACTTTTAGATGACTGGTAGCATGTTTGCCTGAATAATTGTTTGGCGAGAGAGCAAATACCTAACTCATTACACCGGAATGAAAGAGAAAAAACTTAAGATGTTTAATCTCTTCAAGCTTAAAAGGAGACTTAGGGGAGATTTGATCGTGGCTTTTAAATTCATAAACTAGATTAATAAAGTGAACTACAGGAGACTCTTCAGGCTGAGTTCTGTTTGTAGAACGAGGAGGCATCAATGGTAATTTGCTAATGGTAAATTCCACATAGACATTAGGAAGTATTTTATCACACAGAGTAGTGACTCTGTGGAATAGCTTACCAGGTCATGTTGTAGAGGCAGAAAAGAGCAGGCTTGATGCGGTGCTAGATACGATTTAGAATTTTAGGCAAGCTTAGTGCTTGGTACGCTTTAGTGGTAGCAAAATGGTGCACATTTTTGAGCTGAATGGCCTCGTCATTATTAATGGTAAATGGTAAATTATGTTATGTTATGCTATGTTTTCATCAGTTTATCCATTTCCTCTTTTGACCAAAATATGGTTTAATTACATTTTGATTTATTTGATAATAAATTACTAACTTCAAACCTGGACCCTGTTCCACAGAGTGAAGGTGACGTTATCAGTAATCCTGCTTTGTGGAACAGGCCTCAAAGGACATTATACTGACTCTCAAAGACTTGTGTTGAAAAAAGTATGAATAAATACAATGATAAAAACTGACTGAATTTCTGCTGACCTGTACTTGCTTGCTACTTGAGTTTGAGTAATTTGCAGCTGTGACCTTATTACCTTTCAGTAAATTCTGCCAGTCTTATTCAACTCTCTTCTCTACAGAATCATTCTTCAATTAAAATCTATGTTATGTCCCTTGAAACTTGGTTATTATAATGCCTTAAGCACATAGCATTCTGCCCTTGGATGAACCAGAATTGCTAAGCTTTTAATGGGTAGGGTTAGATGGAATGGGTGCTGTGATCTCTGCAAATGATTACAACCATCCTTCCATTTAAAGCATTACAAAAATGTTTTTGAGGCAGGCACTGATATAGGACATCCACCCACACACAAGTATAAGATGTTTTTTGTTTTTTAAGTTGTCTTGAAAAGCACACTATTGAGGACAGACACAGCTACAAGGAATTTCACAGATAGTGTTCAATTTGAGTGAAACTGCACTGCGTCTTTCATGCATTCAATCAAGCCCATCACGTTAATATCCAGAAGCATTCTCAGTGGTAACTAGATCAAAAGTGACTCAATCAGACCTATTCAGCAGTATTTCTGAATAACATCATTGTGAATAACACTAAATGTAACATTACATGCAACAGACAATGTTATACCAGGGGCTCATTATAAATACATAAATAAATAAATATTCCCACTGCTTGTTCAAGTAGAACATGGCCCAGTCAGTGAATATAACTTTATGTACAACGACAATGCAATTTCAATAACAAAATCCCATTCTTAGAGAAAAAACACCCCTGTGTTGTATATACTGTATTTGCTGTAAACTGAGGGATACATCCATCCATCCATCCATTATCTGAACCCGCTTATCCTGATCAGGGTCGCAGGGGGGCTGGAGCCTATCCCAGCATACATTGGGCGAAAGGCAGGAATACACCCTGGACAGGTCGCCAGTCTATCGCAGGGCGCACACACCATTCACTCACACACTCATACCTACGGGCAATTTAGACTCTCCAATCAGCCTAACGTGCATGTCTTTGGACTGTGGGAGGAAACCCACGCAGACACGGGGAGAACATGCAAACTCCGCACAGAGAGGCCCTGGCCGACGGGGATTCGAACCCAGGACCTCCTTGCTGTGAGGTGGCAGTGCTACCCACTGCACCATCCGTGCCGCCCTGAGGGATACATGTCTATGTATATTGAATAATTATTGTTGTTCTACATGAATAGGGTGTTTTAAGCTGTATAATTGTTGATTACCAGCCAACAAACAATGCCAAATGTTGTGCCTACTGATATGAATGTATGTGAATGTATACTTTTATGGAGTGGTTTTATGGAGAGCACATATTCTATAGGAAAGAGGGAGGGAGGAGAGGCAGTACCTGAGTAAGTATTCATCTTCGGAGAATATCCTATGAATATTAGACATTTCTCATCACTGTCAGGCTTATGTGAAGCCATTTAGAACTGGTGGAGATATCAAGGAATGGATGATTTACTGTGGATCATTAAAATCATTCACACAGTTATCATCAAGAAGCCATGTCTCCACATCTGCTCATATTTGAATCAGTGGAAGACATGTAATGTGAAAAATAAATAAAATCATCAATAAAACTGATTCATATGCATTCCTACACTTTGCTATTACACACAGTTTACCAATGTTTAATACAGTCACATTCAAAGCACTTCACGATCACTCCAAAGAAAATATCAGGGCTCTTTAGGGGTTAAATATGAATGTGAACAAAGATTCCATAGGTATGACAAAATGCATCATGAAGCTGCTGGTTGCAGATCTTGATATTATATATTGTTTTCTAGTAGTATCTAAATGTGACAGGCTTGACAGATTGACATAAACAGCAGACTAGCTAGCCCCCTGTGAGCCTCGGTGCAGAGATTGTGCCAACCCCTCACCCCCCAGGCCCTGAAGTTGGTAAGTTGTTAGTTCAAAGTGAAAGCACATTATTTCCCCATAGATCAGGAGTGAGAAATAAACAACACCATCACAACAGTGGTGCAGAGGCCTGCAGTGAGAAAGTAGGGGCCACAGAGGAAATGGAGGGCCTGACAGTTGGACCAGCTGGTGCTTCGGGGCCAGGTGCAGCCACACCTGTTGCACCTGCTAGCCCTACACCCCTGGACAGAAAAACGGTTAACAAAGGCAGGATGGTGTTCTCACATGTCCTCATAATAGTGGACTGTACCACCATTTGCACATAGTGCTCTGAATACTGCTGGAAGAGTATGCAGTACAATAGGCATAGCCCATAACTTTAGAAATACAAATTTCTAGTTTGAAGTAAAAATGGTGCACTGGTCAACAGCGTATCCTTTACTGTAGAGGAGTCACTATTAAGAGTATTTATAATACTTACTGTGCATTTGTAATTAATCACCATTACAATTCATGAAATGTTTTGCATTTACTGACTGGCCGGGCAATACAGTGACATTGCAATATTGTGTTTCTCCAGACACATGGAGCTGCGCATGTTCAATGATGACTTGTGGCTCATTTTGTCTGTGCCATTTAACATAAAAATAAATTTGCTTTAATATACTGTCTGTCTCAGAGAATGATATAATTCAGGAAATATACTATATACTATTTATACTATTTCTTAGTCAGAGCTGAGTAAGAAAAAACATAAGAATTTATTTTGATACAAAATGCCCCAGAAGTAAATGCTTCAAATAAACTATAAAATACTGGTTACAACAAATATATCAACATCAGTTTTATGAATATATACGACTGTGAGCTGCACAAAATTTTCTCCTTTATAGAAGAGGTTAGATGTTTTGCTGCCATTGGGTGTTAAATTATAGCAATAAGCTGAATGTTCTTTGTAGTTATGTCCCCAGAATACTGTATGTGAACTTCCAATGCTTCAGAGCACAATTTCTGTTTTTACATTTTCCATGTTCCATATAATGTTTAATCACATAGCATTACATTTTTTAATATGAAGCTGGCACCCTTATCTAGAAAGGGACTCAATTCTTTCATTATACATGTCCATTAAAACAGCTTTTACTGGAGCAATGTCGGTTGAGTGCATTTCTCAACAGTGCGCTAGCAGTAGTCCACCCAGAAATTAACTTCTCAAAGTCCTCTCGTCCGCTCTCCAGAAGAGTGAAAAAACCAATGACCTCAGTTGACCTAGAACGCAACACTGCAGTCTTCAACAACCCGTTCCCCTTCCTCCAGTTCAAAGGCAGAGCTTGTAAACCCCTTTGTATTTCAGAAAGTCTCTCCTCCATTCCCTCTGCAACACTGTTCATCAAAAAATATTTTTTCTTTAATTTTTAACTGGGCTGCACAGTTTAAACAGGTATATCACAGACTGGAACACTGCAGTAGAAAAAA
Source organism: Conger conger (assembly GCF_963514075.1). Classification (NCBI taxonomy): domain Eukaryota; kingdom Metazoa; phylum Chordata; class Actinopteri; order Anguilliformes; family Congridae; genus Conger; species Conger conger. Next base: position 22,266,211 of record NC_083768.1, read on the forward strand.
GGAACTTCAGATCAAGGCTTCTGCCTGCATTACAGTAGGATCTACTAGTTTTTGTCCCATGACAGTTGCCAGTGGTTGCTAGTGGTTACAATATTTCGAACTCATCTTCATCCTGGATGTAAGAACGATGCAGCGATAAACAGAAGGGGGGCTCTTACATTTACATGCATGTGTCTGTAGTAGTGTTGGTGCGGTATATATAGTGTGCTGGGTATTATCACTCCCTGTTATTGCTGCATACCTCAGCACATTATTCTAACTTGAATTTGGTCTGCATAAAACCATACTTAAATATATGTTAACTGTGATGAGGTGCACTGACCCTTTTCAAAGGCAGCAGTGGCCATTAAAAAAGTGCAGACTTCTCATTGGTTCATTTGGGAGAAATGAATTATAAAAGAAGAAGTGTAAGAAGGATTGGGCAGCCAGAAACCATTCGTTTTTTTTCACCTTTTTTTTAGCCTGTGCATGCCCCAAAGCACATAAAATATAATTACCTCAAAGAGCACCATTGCTCTTAATAGAAAAGGCTAACAATCGTGAATTTTTAAATGAGTTCTAATGAGTGAACAAGTGTTTCTGTGGTACAGCCATTGATTAAATTCTAACAATGCATAGAGTATGCCTGGGGCCCTCACTTTAAACTGCAGCACCTGGCCGCTGATAGGCTTAAGTTGTTAATTGTGGGGGGAAAAGGAGGGAAAAAGGAAAACTACCATGAGAGATTAATTCAAGGAAGCCATGGGCTTTGCCAGATGTGGGTTACCAGCCTGGTGTACCTAATGTATTGAATTTTAGTTTCAGCCTGTAACTGCAGCACCTGCTCAAAATGTAGGTTTTTGAATATTTTAATATTCTATTTTGAGCCTATTGTTGTTGCAACAGCAGATTGAAAAATAAGGATGTTTGGTCATAGTTTGCTATATTCATTACGTTCGTTATTAGTGTGACACACAATTGTTATCTGACAGTTAACCTATTATTTCAACTGTCTGGCATGGCACCAATCGGTGTGCTAGTAAACAACTTGGTAAACAAACCAAAATTAAGAATAGTTGGCAAATATGGATGGGCATGGTTAATCAATTAACCAGTTACCTGAAATGGTCATTTGACCAAAATGGCCAACATCTTAACCAGTTAATGTTTTTTATTTGATTTAATCCTACATTATTGTGGTAGCTATAATTGGCTTAACTAAAAAAAGAAAAACACTTTTTGCCTACAGCAGTGGGGTCGTAGAATTTCAGAGTAGCCAAATTGACATAATTGTGGCACCACCGACTCGTAAATGCAGCTGAGTCAGGAGAGTAAAATTCCAGGGCTAAACTTTTAATTTTGAAGAAACTCCATGCCTTCTAAAGTATCCAAGTACAGTGGCTTTTCTGTCTGGTGTTAACAACCATGGGTTCCTCTATGAACAGTTGTTCATGGATTTCAGAATGAAGATGGTTCATTTCTACCAAGGAGAAGGCTACAGTGTTTGAAACTACCTATTTCTACTGTCAGAAACATTGTTAGCAAATGGAAGACAAATGGAACAGTTGAAGTCAAGGAAAGGTCTGAAAGACAGAGAAATTTCAGATAGAATGGCCCGAGACCTGGTGAGAAATACTCTGAGGAACCCACACATCACTGCACAAGAGCTGAGCACACACAGTCTAGCAATACAATATACTTTGACAACAAGACCTACATGGTAGAATTGCCGGGTAGAACAACTTCAAAACAATATTAAGTATCTGAAGTATGCAAAAGAAAACATTGAGAAGCCTAAAGCCATTTGAAACAATGTGCTTTGGACTGATGAAACCAAAATTGAACTTTTTGCCCATCACCAAAGAAGGTATGTTTTGAGAAAAAGGGTGGACACCTTGCCAACTGTGCATGTAGGTGGATCCATTAAGCTTTGGGGGTGTGTGGCAGGTGGGGACACAGGAAATACTGTGCGAGTGGAAGGAAGAATGGATTCCACCAAATATCATGAAATCCAAGGAAGAATGGGGAAAAAATCCAAAAGCAAGAATTTCAAGACTCTGCTGTCTACAGGAAGCATTTACAAGCTGTAATAATTGCCCAAGGAGGAGTTACGAAGTACTAACTGACAGGGTTCCCAAACTTTTGCACAGGGCCCTTTTCCTTTTTTCATTATTTTAAACTAAAAAATTTAAATAAAAAGTTATTTTTGATGTGACATGTTTAACACTAACATTTAGAGGTGAGGTTTGCTTCTGTTCACTTAGATATTAATTGTAAAAGGCTTTTTGACCAGGGGCACCCACATTTTTGCACACTACTGCACAAGCGCTGAAGATCATTACAGCACAGGTTGAAAATGAAAGGAAAGATAACGTTAGGAAGATAAAATCCAAAGTCCTGTCGGTAACAACGACTGACCTGCCTTACAGTGGCAGCAGAGGCTACGTGTCTGTAACATGTTGATGGATGGGAAATGAAAACACCACAGTTCATCCTGGATTTGATTAGAATCAGAAACTTCACTTGCATTTACTACAGGTTGCCTTCCTATGTTATTACATGCCATTCCTCAGTTAGTGTCCTATATCTGTTGTTCAGGGAATAGCCTAATGCTGAATATCTTGGTATTGATGTTTAGACATGCCATTTTCATGCAATCACCCCTTATCAGTGCCATGCCTTCGAAATATTTGGAGTTTGGAAATATTGCCGGTGATACACTGCTAAGACACATGTCTTTCGTGCTACCATAAATTCAGTAAGTCAGTGCCCAGGTTTTTCCTTAAATGATGCCCCTGTTGTGGAGTAACATATCTAGTTAATGTGCTGATACTGAATTTTAGACAATTCACACGTCCTTAAATCCGGGTATTTCTATACGTTTGGTTTCACCATGTAGAAATGACAGCACTTTGTAGACATGGAACCTGTTTGGGACAAATGACTCCAAAACATAAAAAGGTTCTATAGCCGCATATTATCTTGCATTATTACAGCAATGACAATATTTTCTCACAGCCAAGATGATGCCAAACCTGCAGAGCTAGTTCGGGCAGACAACTCGAGAAGCAGAACCCACTCACATGATGCTTACATCTAATGGGAGGGGCTATATAAACCAACAACCTGACCTGCTCAAGCCCTTGCTCATTTAGCTTACTGTGCTGCCACATTGTGCTGCCTGCTAACTGTGGCTGCTTTGTTCGAATTGCCAAGGTCTGGAAATCATACAAAAGCTGCCCTGCTGCCCGGCTCATTCTGCATGCTAAAGCCATAGCGCTGCCTGGCTCATTCTGCATGCTAAAGCCATAGCGCTGCCTGGCTCATTCTGCATGCTAAAGCCATAGCGCTGCCTGGCTCTTTCTGCTGCACTGCTCATTTTGGCATGCAGTCGCTCCTGTGCTGTCGTTGCTCATATTGCATGCTATTGCCGCATTTTGCAAGCTGCACTTGCTTTTACATTACATTAATGGCATTTGGCAGACGCTCTTATCCAGAGCGACGTACAGTTGATTAGACTAAGCAGGAGACAATCCTCCCCTGGAGCAATGCAGGGTTAAGGGCCACTACCACTACACTACAGGCTGCCCTGCTTGAATGATTGTGGTCATTCCTGAATAATGCCTTCAGATGATGTTTGCGCCCCCACAACCACCTCTTCATCCACCTGTAAGCTCTGCTTCTCAAGATCCCCATGAGAGGGGGTTTATAGTCACTCCCTGTTTTGGCTGGCTTACAACAAGCAGTTACGAGAGGCAGAGCCTAGACGCCAAAGTTTGCATTTACATTTACATAATAAATATTGTTTGGTTCATCATGAGTTGTCTGACTGAACTAACTTTAATCTGCAGTCATAAAGTACTTTCTTTCCCACAGCGACTAGCTTACTGGAAGGCCAGACACTACCCTGTATGCAACAGAAGCGTACAGAAGGCTGCCATCATCTCCTAAGCTTCAAGTAGTTCATGCTTGCAAGATAATGTCAGCTAATTGCCCCAAAATATTAAGCAACCCTCTTTATCTTTGAATCTTCGGCAAATGGCCATGGTGTAAGTGGAACAGTCCACTCTGAGGTTTGCTTTAATGCACTTTGTGGAGGCAGCCACTTCGCCCCCTCACTGTGCGTTAAAACCCTTTACACCCACTCATCACGGATTATTCCTTACCTGGCTATCTGTAATGTTGGTAAAGTTTTAAGGCATAAAAAATGAGAGCGTAACATTAAAACAGGAATTAATCTTGATTTAAAACAAAAACACACAGCACATACACTCTTTTTTCTGGTCATTTCAAATTTGGCATTGCCCCACTGTAAATCACTTTTGTAGCCAAGTGACCGCAACTTTGTCCAATATTGAGTACTAATTTTGAATGACAATCGAAACTTGAGAATATTTGTTGAAAAAAAAAAAACATTTTAACAAGGGCATTCATTGGTGGAAATGCTGGATTCAGAAAAATAACATTTTTAATTAACAATGACTAATAATCCCTGTAATAAGATATTCTTGTTCTGCATAAATCCTTCACTCTGACCCCATCCCCCTTTGTCCAGTAATGATAATGGTCTAGCAATTTTACTTTTATGCAAGTACAGGTGCAATTATACTTGGTTTTTACTTCATGGAAATAGGTACACACGGTAGGCTGCTGGAAAATGTAGCTAAGCTAGCTAGTAGCGGTACTCAATGCTAGGTAAAGGTTATAGAACACTACAACACAAAAACAAAAGTTGGATAGTGATTGCATGCAATATTATTGAAGATTAATTTCACTCACTGTTCCAGCCTGGCTCTGCCTTCTACAAATTTAGAAGAAGCGTTCTTGGGTGGGTAGAGTAGGTATTTCTAAAAGGTAAACAAGGCAATACCCTAGTGAGTTTGCTAGCCAGCTAATGTAGCTTGTAAGTCATTAGACTATTTGTACGGCACATAGGGAAGATGGGAAGTCAAGGCGGTGCGCAGACCGATAGAGACGGCGAGAAGGAAGGAGTTCAGCTCATGTGGCCAATTGAAACAGCCCAGGAGCTGAAATTTATTATCAGTTTGTCCCATTGATAGTTTGGTATGTACCGAGTTCAAAAATGATTAATTCAAAAAGTCCTGTTCTGTCAATGTAGAACAAATCTAGTTGACAGCCACTGTCCAGGAATAGCACTGAAGTAGCACCTCATCGCCGAAGGTAGACATTACCTAGCGAGCTAACGTTAATGGGTGGTGTTCCATTATAAGCATTTTGCAAGTTCATAGACTGAGGTGTGTTTAAAACAGGTCCAGAATAACAGCGGTTGAGCAGGGAATGTTATAGATGATACGTATATATCTAAAGCTAAGGTTACAGCTGTAGCCTGCTGTTATGTTAGTCAGTGACAGGTAGGGTATGATAGAGTATGATAACTTTTCTACCTTTTCTGTTGGTCCATTTTCTCCAGAGTTTTTGTATGTGTATGAAGTATAATTCCTTCCGTTTTCATAAAAAACTTGGTATGAGTCCCATACGTGATCCATTTCAGTATACAGTGACATGGTAATAGTGCTCCACTGTGACATTGTGGTGAGGAAGCTGTTACAAACGAGACAACGATCCGGGCAGACTTTTAGGGCGGTGTTCAGACTTTCAAACACAGGGTCTTCCAAACACAGGGACGTTGTGCAGTTATTTGCCGTTTTCTCAGTAGTTATCAGTCTAATTCACAATCAAAGTGTTTTAGTGTCTGATATAGTCAACAAGCCACCATAATCATAAACCACATTCCTCAGCAGAAAAAACTACCATTGAATGGACGTTAACTTCTGGTGGAATGCTGTAGACAGCATAACAAGCTGACATTAAAATTTCACCACCAAAACGAGCTAATTACATCATTCTGCATCATCAAAGTATGAAAAGTACACAGTTGACAAAAACATTCACTGGCATATTCTCCAGCAATCTTTGCATATCAGAAAAGATGGCAATACTGATTTAAAATAAAGTAGCTTACCATAAATCATTTAATGAATATTGTTTGCAATAGGCTAAATGCTCTGCATATTCGGAGACTATTGTATTAAAGTTAAAGAAGGTAAACATGAAGCTGAAGGTTTGTCATATTGATGGTATATAATGGCTTGTAGACCACTTACACATTCAAAAAAATTGGGCGGCGGGGGGAATCTTAGCTCTATTTGATGGGTTACTTCTTAGTTCTTAGCTTCATTCCTTGCAAGAACCAAAGTAGTACATCTTGAGTAGAGTTTGTAAAATGACTCATCATTCTAAGGCTTGAACTTTAAAGCTTGTACTTTAACGCAGTATCAAAAATATTTTCCCCACTACCTTACTGCCAGAAATGGTCACAAATCTTGCTCTGTGTGAGGTTGCAATTTATTGTTTTGTAAAGGTGTCAGGCTGGGGTGTTTAGATTTACATTGAATGAGTAACTTTTGTTTTATACTGCTTTCCATTGTAGAATGGAAATATAAAGGGAACATAACCACAGGAGAACTGCACACAGTCAAGGACCCATTCATCATCCCTGGGAACATTTTACTTCCTTCATGAAAACAAGTTGTGCTCAGTTTAAATATGTTTTGATAGTTGTATATTACCGACCATAAAGATAAAATGAAGAATATGAAATAAATTATTTCATCAATATTTTATCTAGATACAAGCACAATTTTAAGGGAAAACATAAACCATAAACTGTCAGTGAAAATGAGTTTTCTCAAAACAGTGTAGCTTCATCTTTGTCAACCAGGAAGTCTAAAGACGAAGTTACTTTTCTGCACAGAATTATGGTTCTTGATTTGTGTGTAACTCTTTTTGTGTGCAATCTGAGAAACACACACTTCATAGACCCAATAGATTTATTCAGAGAGTATAGGCCAAGGGAGAAAATTCTATGTTTAATAGCACACACATCATGTTACCAAGTATCTTTTTATGATATTTATTTTCTTTAGGTTTAGAGAAGATAATCTTATTTTACAAAATATTAGACTGCATTTGTATCTTATCCTGACCAGCTTGTGCACATTTGTCTTTTACAATTCAGACAGGATACAGGGAACATTCATTTTTATTGTAAAAATGTACATTATACATTTTTTCATTTGTCTGCATTTTGTATGTACAGTATTTAATCCAAAATGTCCAACATTTTTGAAAATATGATCACATGTGACATCTTTGTATGTCAGTGTAGCATTTTTGTATGCTTTGAGGGTACCATTTAATGTTCCTATGACCTTTTTTCTGTATTAAGTACGAAGCGGAAATGGGCAATATGAGCATCCAGATGGAATACTGTACCTTAACACAGCTAAATTATTCAAGGAGAAAGTAGGCACAGGAAGTTGATCCACCTTGTGAATGAATAAAAAACCGCTCTCCTTTCATGACTAGCCGAAAGCATGTTTTTGTTCACTGCCAAAAACACATGTCAATGAATAAACATAGCATAACATAATAGTGAGAACAGGCCGTTGCAATGCAGCAATGCTCGCCTTTTCTGACCACAAAAGTATACCTACTGCTTAGTTTGCCTTAAAGCTAAATAGTATCTAGCACCATATCAAGAATGGTTTTGAAAACCATTCTGCCTTCACTACATGTCTTGGCAAGCTATTCCACAGAGTGATCACTCTCTGTGTGAAAAAATACTTCTAAATATCTGTGCGAAATGTATCCTTTGCCAATTTCCACTTATGCCCCCTCCTTCTGCTAGCTGGACTCACTCACTGAAGAATCACCTACAGTTCTCTTTGTTCATCCCTTTAATGAATGGTTATGGAACACATTTGGAGGCATTTTGGACCATTCCTCTGTGCAGATCCTTGCAAGATCCTTCCCATTCTTGAGTTTGCGCTTATTGCCCTCTTCAGTTTAACCCGTAGGTTTACAATTTTTGGATTGGATCTGGTGCCTGATCCAGTCCATAATCTGGATTGATCTGGAGCTGGAACCACTGCAGAACATAGATTTTGTTTTCATGGAACCATTTCTATGAGGATTTTGAGGTATGTTTTGGTTCATTGTCTTGCTGGAAAGTCCAGTTTCAGCCTTGTGGTAGAGGCAACTAGATTGCCAGACAAAATTGGCAGATATTTGGTGAAATTCAGTACACCATTGATTCTAACCAGTGCCTTTGGACCTCTGGAATTAAAACGGCCCAAAAACATCACTGACCCACCACCAACATGTTTCAGCCAAAAGGGCTTTATCAGTTATAGAGTGAAAACAATTGCCTTCATATACACTCAGTAACTACTTTATTAGGTAGACCTGTACACCAGCTTGTAAATGCACATATCTAATCAGCCAATTATGTGGCAGAAACTCAATGCATAAAAGCATCCAGACACGGTTAAGCGGTTCAGTTATTGTTCAGATCAAACACCAGAATGGGGAAAGAATGTGAACTTAGTGACTTTGACCATGGAATGATTGTTGATGCCAGGTTTGAATATCTCAGAAACCGCTTATCTCCTGTGATTTTCAGTCTCTAGAGTTCATAGAGAATGGTATGGAAAACAAAAACATCCAGTGAGTGGCAGTTCTGTCAGTTCACTCTTGTGTTATGTCTGTCTTTCCTTAGATGGCGAAAAAAAATATTAGCAGGTAAAGATCTCCGTTCTCTCGGTCTCTATCCCTCCCTCTCCCGCTCTCTCTTTTCATTTCACTATAATAAATCATCTCCATTTTCAACCACTAGACCGCTTTTATTCTCTACGACCAAGAGAACATGCTTATAATGGTCCACGTCAGTTACTGTATGCAATCAAGGAACAGAAAATGGTTACGAAAATACTCTAGTAATTATGTGCTTCACATTATTCTTGTGTATCCTGCCCTGTTGCTACTTAATCACTGTAAAGTTCATAGAACAGGGCAAGGTTAAGACTAATGTGGCCAAGTTACTTTTAAAACCAATATTTAGAAAGTACAATTTGAAGTCAGGGTAAAAAGGAATTAAATCTTGGTCATTTACTGCTCTGTGATGAGAAGCCAAATTGTTTATAGGATTCTAATTATTTTGTGTGGCAGCAATTAATAGGGACATAAAAGTTGGCCAGTCTGCCATGCATGACAGATGGGGCAGATTTGCCACTGACAATCAAACTGAGCTTAGAGCCATTAATTCCACAGATAGAGGGCAGCGGACATTTCTTTTTACAGAAGTTGTACATAATTCATGAGAATGTGTATTCTAGTTTTTAGAGCTGTGTGCTTCAGTTAGAGTGTCCCTTTGCAGAACAATGGGAATAAATATGATCTCATGGCAGTAATATTTGTTGTCTTGTAAAAATGAAGACACTTGATTGCAATTTTTCCTTTGTGTGTGTGTGTGTGTGTGTGTGTGTGTGCGCGCGCAACAGCTGCATTCCCCCAATGCTGCACACCACCACCGGTAGAGCAGAAGGCTTTAATTATTTGAGAGGACTGGCACAACACAGCCCGTCACGTGCCCTTTCATTTAACACCTTGTCTCATGGCCTCTAATCAATAAAACATGTGATTTTGTAGGTGTGAAACATCATGGCGGCATTACTCCAAATGTCAGCGAGCCTGGGACGGATCCGAGACAGACCGGGCGTCTCGCTCGGCCTGATTGCCGTTCGTCCCCAGCTCTCCATCACCCGCTCGTTTTGAGGCCATTAGCAGCCAGAAGAAAAAACACACAGGCATGGATGAGCGAGTGACACCATTAAAACTCCACCACGACAAAGACATTAACAGGGAATGGTAACGGACCAATCTGCTCCGCTTTGAGAACGAAGGAAAAAAAGAGACCATCAGTCAACGGAATAGTCGCAACCGCCCCCGTGGTTATATTCAAAGTGATAAAACTATTCCTTATATTATTTTAATTCCACGCATTGCCTGCATTCGTGACTTAGCTGAGCGATGTGTGGTTTTGACCTTTGAGAATCCTTTCAATTTGGCACAATATCAGGCATGAGGCCTGGTTGCCGTATTGTTCACGGCACTGTGGAGCGGATTACATAAATGCCGGTGTTTGATCAATTGTGCCAAGCGTACCCTTGACACACCAAGTGTTGTTGTGCACTGCTTCTGGATGACTGAAAAGAGAAACAGTCGTCTGAGATCTGACAGGAGAGAGGCATAAAAGGAACAAAATACAGAGGCGGTGCCTTTTACCGTGGTGTGAACAACAGCTGCGGACTCCGAATGAGCTAAATACACATTTCATGTGACCAGCTGGAACTAATGGCATGGAAGCACTCACATCTGCCCTTCAAAAGCAACTGGCTTTAAAGAGGACATGCTGAGGCTTCCCAGAGAAATAAGACAAATGCCATCCCTTTGACTGCTATTGTTTTCCTTGAAGCCTCAGTGGTGCCGGTAAGTCAATAATAATTTGAAAAGCGGAGCGGAGTTCTTGGTATTCTGGATAGAAAAAAGTTATAAACATAAACTACATTTGATGTGACAGCTAAGTCTTGAAAGCCGAAAAATCAGAGATTTTTTGAATGGACCCTGTCCTTGGCTTCAATTCAGACAAAACGTGTCCTCCACTTGACCAACTGTGGGATGGATTTGGAGTGGATCTATCTAGCATACTGAAAATGAAAAATGCATTTGACATCAGAGTCATGCATTTATTACATTAATTCATTTTTCTCCTGTGTCTTCAGTATGCTTATAGGATAGGTTTACAGAGGTCTGGCTCCACTGATAATTCAACAAAATCATTTTTTACCCCCAAGAGGTGAGAGAGAGGTGTTGCTAATAGCTACAGTACTTATGAAAGTGGAACTCTGCAATGGATTTCCCAAAAGCCTCTTAACACAAAGAACCTCTTTAAATGCCTCTTACTCTCACACTTAAAATAATGTGGGTTTTCCAAACACACTCATGATGAAAATGTGTCTTTAGTTTACTCTTAAGTTACAGCAGTCGAGATCTCTTGTGTGCCGCAAAGAACCTCTTTAAGATCCCTGTCACAGCTGTTTGACCTTACATGCTTACAATTAAAATCCTACAATAGCCTAAAAAGTGTAGTAGCCTATAGCCTAGTCTATTTTATTTCATGCAGTCTACATTGTTAAAATCTGAAATATATACCCATAACATAAAAACTGTGTTTGAATATGATTGGAATATGACAGTATATTAAATGGCAGTGTATAATATAAACTATATGTTGAACATGATAAGGTTACTTGATTATTTTCATTTCAATTAAATTTCATTAATATGCAAATCAGCTAATTACATTTCATTCATAAAACTCATTTCTGCACCTGTATAATTTCATAAAACATTGCCGCCCCTGCATTGTGGAGCATTGTCATCGCTGCACTGAAGAATCCTTTGACCAAAATCAAGGCCAACTTTAATCAACTAGACCGCTTTACAGATGCTGCCAGGGTTGGGTACTTTTCAGGAAAGTATTTAGCCTATTATTTGTGGAATCTTTTATTTGAGTATTTATGTTTTTAGTTCAGACAGATGCCAGAGATGACTAAAATGGTTATATTTTAATGATAATGTGATCTGTCGTCACATTTTGAGTACTTCACTTTCAGTGTTGATTGGCTAAAGACGAGTGAAGTGAAAACATCGATATCGACTACTCGTGCTTTAGCAGGAATGGACTTTGCAATGGACTTTCTTAAGTTCCTCTTGAGAGTTAGTCTAATGAGTGATTGGGAAACTGACCTCATGCAGCGATTCGGACAAACATGTTCTTAAATCGCCAGTATGAGTGATTCACAAATGTTCTCATATTTAGAATGTTTTCGTAGATATAAAAATGTATGGGTGGTCCCAACCTGCCGTATGAATTTGTCAATGTCCATTTTAGTCCAAAATTAAGTAATATTGCAAGACAAAATACAAAAAAACATTTAACATTCAAGAGGGGATAAAGAAAAGCCCAAACATAAGCTGAATCTCACGCATTAGGTATTCATCCAGTAATGAAGGCTTTATCAGTGTAGACAGACTCTATGATCTCCATACTGGCTAACTCTGACTAAGAAACAGACTCTGGAAATGGGAACAACATTCCTAACATGAATCCCTCAGACCGCAGTCTTCTGTCAGAAACTATGAAAATAGAATTGTTTTAGCTGCCACAAACTGTACTTGAACAACTGGTCTCACACAATGTATCATACATTATGTGGTCCCTGGAGAAGGAGTCTCTAAGAGAAGATAACCATTTTAAATGGAGAAAGATAGACAAGGAAGAAAAAGATACATCAAACCCTTTTACGGGTTTGTGTAAAAAACACCTTTTCGCCAGACGATAACTAATGGCCACGCTCGTTCTCTGTGATGGCGCTCGTTCATTTGCCTGCCTCATCCCCAGCTTCTCCACCCTGTTCCCTTTATATCTCCATAATGTTCTTGGCACCTGTGTTCTGTCACATGACAAAGCAACTTTCACAGAGCGTATTAGCTGTCCGTTTAGAGCATTAGCGGCATGGCAGGGGGATTACCGAATGTCATTTACCCACTCGTCCGTTTCTTCAGAAATAAGCCTCACTTGTTCCTTTATTAGTCGTCACTGTCATCTGAAAACCCCTGGACACACACACACACACAAACATGCATGCACCCACACACACACACACACACAAACATGCACGCACCCACACACACAGGCACACACACTCACACATGCACACACACACACACACACAAACATGCACGCACCCACACACACAGGCACACACACAAACATGCATGCCCACACACACACACACACACGCGCGCGCACACATGCACACACCCATACGCATGCACGCACACATACACACCCGCGCATGTACACACATTAAAGGCCTCAGAGATATATTCTGAGAGTGCAGGCCTGCAGGGGTGGAGGGGAGACATGAGATCAAACAGATCTGAGATCTGATAGGCTACTTGTGATCCATCACAAGACATAACTGGAATCAAGCATTTCGCTATCAGAATGAATTTAATACAAAAAATACTAAAACATACTGTAGTTTTATGTCAAGAAGTTTGTGTGTGTGCCTACAATACAAAAAAAAAAATCAAAATGGTTCTTGTAATTATACTATATACAGTATGTATATGATATTAAATATTGAGTACATACTGAATTATTGTCTCTATTTTCAAATCATAAGTGAGAAAAACTGAGTGTGAGGACTTTAAGGTCATTGTGTTTATAGACTATCAGCTCACTAAGTAATGCGCAGAGAGCTCCGCGCTCAGACTTACAGTAAAGCCGGGCGTCTCTCCAGGTCCTCACACAGTAGTTATTGTGCTCCTTCACACTTTCACACTACAGTAGGCATTGTGAGAAGAGACGATTATCGTAAGGTGGTTGTAGTCAGCTGTGCGCATCTTCGGAGCGGATGGAATCGATTTTATCCGTATGAAAACGCACAGACATGCGTTCAGCGCATCATACAGTCCACCCCCTATCCATACTCCATGGATCTGGTGGGCTGACTGGAGAACTCACATGTGCCTCTGTGTGTAGTGCATGTTTTAAAATGACTCAGATTTGTGATTAATAAGTTTGTGCTCTATTAAGCCACGATGGTAATTCTCTACATAAAAGTTAGGCCCTGATTCAAATGGTTTTGGATATGTACCAGCCTGCAAGGATTGTAGCTTACTCATATTGCCGGCATCATAAACCAGGCAGATGGCATGATATATTCTCACGTTATTCATGTAGTGTCATTACAATCATTCACACCATATTGCCACTGTAATACTAATAATATAACTGCTTTGGCTGGTTTTTTATCCCTAATCTGATCAAGATCTGTCGGAGTTAAATTATAGAGCTTGCATTCTGTGTTGCCTTCAATGAGGCACTTTGTAATATAATGCATTCACGATTCCTTTTCACTCTGGCATTTAGAGAAGTAAAATGTAGCACATTTCATGAGGGATCAATGGAAACAATGAATGAAAGGGTTTTTGAAAATTAAACTATTTGTTTTTATACAATTAAATATGCATTAATTGAGCTGCCAGTGATTTCCAGGGATTTTAATGGGCATGTCTGAAGTGTTTGGAAACATTTCAGTTAACAGAAAAATATATTTAAAAAAGAAAAATGAAATCAGGATTTTGAAATGGCAATGATAAGCTTCGATGTCAGAAAGGGATACACAGTAAAATGTATAATGTATAATTGTATGCATATTCATGAGTTATGAATATGTATTCAATGTTCATTTGGTGCATTACATTTGCATATTACCCGACCTACACTTTTCTCACAGTGTACTTTTTATTCAAAAGAGGCCTTCGTGTTTCCAGTTCCCTATGTTCCCCGTTCAATTTCGTAAATGAATATACAGTTATTATAAATCAATATTTTTACATATACAGATATGTATGCAAATATGAATATTATTGATAAGCCAATAACATGTATGGAAACTGGAACATTTATACAAATTATTGATCTATAAAAAATTTTGAAACACTGTGCCTAAACAGGAAGTTTAATACACGTAAAACTTTTATTTGTGCCCTTTCTTCGGTTATTGTTTCTCTGAGCCATTTTCTTCTGTAAAAATGTATTAAATCGTCTTATGTAATGACATTAGACCACAGGTAATTTGAAGTATATAAAGTAGGGGAGAGCGGGTAGATTGTCATACTTTTCAATCCTTCTTACATTTCTTGGGTGCAATAAATTACAATTGAATAAATATCATAACCCAATGAAAGAATGACACATTTTATATTCATCATGTACACAAGAAGTTGACCTCAGGACATGAAGTTATGTGACTAGCTACTCAATTTTTTAGGTTTGTGTCTCCAGTGGTGGAGGAATTAACAGTGTGACAACTTACCCATGTTCAGTAAGATACATTACACAGCTAAATTATATAAGAATGAACTAATACAATAAGAAGGTGTAATGAGTAGTACTTGTATACAAAGGCAGTGGTATTTATATATATGTATAAACACAGTTTTTCTGAATCTTTATAGTGTACAGAAATGGTGGCAAGGAAGTATACAGCGACAGGTGTTAATTCATGTGGGGTCCTTCGCTTCTGCGACAGCAATGATTTCACACTTGATTGGCATCCTCCATCACACAGCATGTAGTTGCAAAAACACACGTTTAGTAAGAGGACTCTCATTACAGTTCCCTGTCATTTCTCACCACTTCTCTTTCTCCTGCTCTTCAGTTTTTGTAGTTTTTCATGTTCCCTTCCCCATTCTACCCCTCCACCATTCACAGCAGCTTTTAATGAGCTTATTTTGAATATAAAACGGTTTGGAATTCACAGAAATATCTGGTGAGAAGGTGTTGTGGCAGGAAATCATTGATCTATAATGCACACAAATAAAGGTGCACAAATACAACATTTTCAGTTTCTTAAATCACTAAAAATATATTTAAATAAATTCAGTTTCCTTCCCACAGTATGGACAATGAGTTAACCCTTCTATTGTGTTAAGGTCAAATCTGACCCGTTTTCAAGTTAAGATGTGTAATAAATACCATTTCGTTTTTTGTATTGGAACAAGGCTTATTCAAAAATAATCCTGTATCTGCTATTGCCTGGTTATTAATTTAACTGTTCAGGGTTTATCACAGACCTTTTCCTTGTCACTCTGCTATGGTAGGAGACCCGGGCTAGGGGCTGGTGAAGGAGTTTATTATTTTGAGCCTTAAATCAAACCTTGTGCAACCTTTGGCAAAGCAATGTTATCAAATATTTGTTTAAGCCTTCAATTGTGCAATTATTATTTAGACAAATACCGGACATTTTGCATTACAAATGGATAGCCATGGTGATAGCTATGTTTAGGTAAAGTGGACTGCCTTGACTCCATATGATTTGAGAAACCCTCATATTCCATTTGAATTGTATAAAAGAAAATAAAGTTTGGTTTTAGGAAAAATATTTTTTTCTAACATAGATCTCTCTGGGTTAATTTTGAACCATAACACCATAGAACAGCAAATATTATTTATGGTTTTCACATGATAATGTGCATGTACTTTATCTAAGTTGATGGTTATCAAATACAGTACTTTTTCATTTCCAAGATCTCTTATGGACAGCATGAAAATTGTTTACAAATATTTTAAATATCCCTTCTTGGCATATCCACCCCCACCCCATCAATAAGTTAAAGGTAAAAATATTTTTGAAGGTTTTTGGAGAAAGCACTACATTTGTCTCCTGTATGGATTTTTGAAAGTTTACCCACTCTGAATCAAGGGCTCTGAACACGATCTGTTTTAATCTAGCCTAAAGATGTTTGTTTTCAAAAGGAATTTTCATAGTTTGTTTTCAGGGAGCAGTTCAGTCTTTAGAGGGGTTCAAATCTCTCAGGTTCAAAGATACTGGCTGCACTGTGATGAATACTTCAGCAGAATCAGGCTGTCCTCAAGTCATGCCAGAGTGATGTTTCCGCGCATGTGTGCTTGTGTGCATGTGTGTGTGTAAGAGAGATAAGTGTGTGTGTGTGTGTCTAGAAAGAGAGAGTAAAGAAAGAAAGAGGAGAGCCATCAACACATTTCATGATAGCCCTGTTCACATGGCTATCCTCATGACTCAAGCATTTCAAATCTCTTTCCCAGCTTAAGTTTGTAGAACACAAACCCAGAGTGGAACAGTGCTATTATTCAGTGAGGTTTGACTAATGAGGTGAATATTAATAATACTGCTCTAACAATACTTCAGAACATGCTATTTGTGGACCTCCCTTGAGGACCTTGTTGTTTGTGTTCAGCGCTCTCTCACTCTCTCTCGTTGTAGGTAATGAACTCTAGAGAAGGGAAGATCGTCCTGAGCTCCATTGTCTCTCAGTCGAGTCGTCAGTATTTCATGTTACATAATCTATCTAGGACAACTTCCAAATTTTTGTATTACAACATAAAGCCTTTGCTGTGCTGCATATAGATTCCATTGTCCTGTCTGCAGATTCCCTGATCTGGCCAGCATGCCAAGGTCGCATGCTCATGTGTCATGTTCCAGGGAGCTTCAGCTTAAGACGTTACTGTCATACTCCGTGTCTTTTCTGCTTTGGCGTTTTCCGTTTCTTGTCTCATGTCCATATTTTTGTGTCCGCTCTCGCTGTCTGTAGTCCTGTCATTCATTTCCCCTGTGTCTTGTTACCTGTTCCCACTCACACATGTTCAGTTCAATTACCTGTGTATTTATACTCGTATGATTTCATCAAACCTTTCCAGATTGCTTTGTGCTTGTCCCTAACTCTCCAGACTTCTATTCAGCGTATTTCCTGGTTGTGATTGGTGCCAGACAGTTACACTGGGGATAATTCCAGCAAACCTCAATCTCAGATTCCCTCTATTTGCCAGTAAGCACAGCAGTGATGCAGTAAAATCACACTGCTTACTCCGGTTCTCTTTGCTGTTTCAGTGTCCATCTTTTCATTTTTCTGGTCCCACCCTCTAGCGGTATGATATGCCACTGGTCAGACATGCAGTGCTCTGCTTCAGGTATACTGTACAGGGCAGGACATTTCTGAGTGTGTGTGAGTGTTTCTGTGTGTGGGTAAATCCTTATATATTATGTCACCTTTGAATTTGATATATTGTGTCACATTATGACACATTATGCACTGTATTGTGCCACACGCCTCTTCAATAATTACATTGTACAAAAACATTTTATTAACATTTTCTGATTCATTGATCACACTCTCCTCCAAAGTGCATGTTGGCAGAACCAGCTTCTTCAAGCTCTGCAGTTCACCGGCCCAAGTTCTGCTGTTATTGCTGTTATTGTTGGGACAGGCCGACCGCAGATGTATGAGCTCCCAGAGCAGTCTTTCTTGCGCAATGAAACATGAACGACTCCGCTGATACCTTCCATCCCTAGATGATGCCACGGCCAATTATACAGAAACCTGCAGGAAAGCCAGCCACAGATGGTGCTGGCACAACCTGGCAGTGACAGAAAGACACACGAAACTTCACCACCATTGATAACCAATGTTCTAGCACGGTGACTCACCAAGCAGCTGCGCTCCTAAACATTCAGTTTGGGTTGGGGAAGCCTGTAGCGTAGTGGCTAAGGTGCATGACTGGGGCCTGGGAAGTCGGTGGTTTAAACCCCGGTGTAGCCGTGATATGATCAGCACAGCTGCTGAGCATGGCCCTTAACGCTCAGGGCTGGCCACTGTTCCTAAGGATGGGTCAAATGTAGAGGGCAAATTACCCCATGGGGTTCAATGAAGTGAAGTTTATTCAAATGATTGAAAT
The DNA here is from genome assembly GCF_963514075.1 of Conger conger. Lineage (NCBI taxonomy): Eukaryota > Metazoa > Chordata > Actinopteri > Anguilliformes > Congridae > Conger > Conger conger. Next base: position 22,284,401 of record NC_083768.1, read on the forward strand.
ACAAAAATGTACATCACTATATATTAAGCCAGTATTTATTTTATTATTGGAGAAGAGAGCAGACCTACAGTGTGATTTACCCTGGTGCATACTATCATTTCTATTTGCTGTTTGTGCCGCTTGATGACTGGAGTGATTGGGGTCAAGCAGACTGCTCAAAGGTACGGGGCAGATGAACCAACAGCCCTGTGGCCATGAGCCCAGCAGCAGCACCATGCCGAGTTCCAGTTTCCCAGAAGGCTTTTTAGGAGATTTACCCCTCCGAATCTCCTTAAAGGGACTCAGGCCATCCCCTTAATACAGAGCTAGGGAGCAGAATTCTTTACCCCGTTTATACGCTTGAAGCACCTAGTCTTTCACCTCTGAAGATCAGCCTGACTGAGCGTCATGTTGGACAGGGTGAGTCATGTCGTGTTTATTTATTCCTGATACCATCATGTTATTATTATCTCTTTTTTTCACCTCTCTTTCCACCTTTCACCACAATATGGGTGCGGTATCTATCCCATCTTTAACAAAGTCATTTGTCAGAGATAACTGGCGTTGGACTTGGTTGAAAAGAAACCTGTATTAGTTGGCTCTCATTTATAAAATGTCAGAAAGAAGTGACTAATCGGCATATTAATCCATATCACCTTAAGGTGAACATCGGCGGCTCACAATCCTGTCCAACGTAGCTGTCAGCCTAACATTGATCGTTGGCCGCTGGGGCTTTTGCTGTAAAATGAAACTCTGTGAAGTTTATTTACTTACGACAAAACGATGTGTGGAGCGGCGTGTTGCCGCTGTACAGCTTTCCTTATTTACTTACTTATTTGTTCACTGTTCACTGTGAGCTACAGAGAGAGTCATTACCTGCGAGCAGAGTGGCTGCTTCAGCCAATGAACCGCTATCTGCAGACAGCTCGAGAAGAAAAGGGAGGAAAACGTGGGGTGGAGGGCCTCTAACTGAGCGACAGCCTTGCTCCTCAGTGAAAGGAAACTGTCAACAAATAAGACTTGAAATTAGAGAACGGCATCCAGGGAAAGGAGAGAGAAAAAACATTAAAAAGAGAGGCAGGAGTGCACTCTCATTCTAGTGATTATGCCCCTGTTCACAGAGTGGAGTAGCGTCTGTAAATCCGAAATCAGTGCCGGAACGCCTGATGAGGGCCAAAATATTCTCTGTCGTAATTATGTGATTTAGAGCAGCCATCATCGTTGCCTTGCGGTTTCTCTTAGCGCATGTGTGAACATAATGTATATGTGGGCTTGTGTTAATGTGTGCGTGATAGGACAGGCTTTGTGTTTTATGTATTTTTTGAAGGCTAACATAAGGTATCAGTATTGCTCGGTGTCTTCCGTAGTCTTACTGGTTGGTCTTCCACCATGAGGGGAAGTCATTGTGCTCCAGAGGTTCCAGTGAGACTATGGGTGGTGGCCATACACAGTTTGTCATGCCCACTGGGATGTTCACCTGTTCTAGACCCGTGCATAGTGCTCCATCTCTTTCACAACTGTCCGAGGTCCCCATGAATACGGGGCCCCAAAGCAGCAGGAGCAGGGGTGCATGGACCTTTTCAATCGGAGTCCACCACGGTGTTACCACAGGTCAGGGTCCTGCAGCCCCAGTGATGGGCAGGCTGCCCCCTCCATTACCCATCTAATTAGATGGCAACAAGTCCACTCTGAACACAGTGGGGGGTACCAGGGTCCCTGCTTCTTCATTACACTTCCCCTGTGTGAGGCCATGGTCCAGGCCACCAGGGCCTTTGAACAGCATTACTAAGCACCAGTCACTCAAGTGGAACTGACCTTTGACACCCCCCTCCCTTCCCACCATAAGTGTACCACCGAGTGCACGTTGGCCTTGCTGGAGCTCAGTGAATACAGTGGCTCATTACAGTGGACTCATGGGTAAAAACCATGCGGGATTCAGAGAAGAGATGTGCAGAGAGGGGACTGAACAAGACAGCTGCTACTTCATTGTTTTTCTTTAGAGAGAGAAAAAAAAGAAAAGGAAAAAAAACATACCAGCTAATTATTTTGACTGGAAATGAGCTTATCGAATTGATCCGTGGAAGAAAATCTATTCTGTTTACTTTGCAGGCTCAAAATGAGAAACGAGAGATAGAGAGAGTCACAATGCAGCAGTCAACAGAAATTGATTGATGGATGGAGACTCACAGTGGCAGTATGTATCAACAGCCTCCTAGTGTCATTCATGCTTTTTCAGCCAAATAATCAACAGCTCTTAATGGCTCAGGACATACGCTGTGAGCTGTGTGTGCTCATGTGCGTGTTTGCATGTGTGTTTGGGGAGGGTGCAGGATGCCCTGCTGAAAAATTCATCAACTCGAACTAAAAGATTTAGAAGCGAGCCCTCCGTCACCGCTGAGTTTCATTCCTGCGGTTCTACATGACTCAGCATGCCGCATAGTCAGTCAATGGCAATGCTTGAGGTCATTAAAAAATATGCACCTTATTTTCCAGAAAAATGATGGCTGTAGGCATCTAATGATCTGACTCAACAATCTCTGCTCAACACTGTGGACCCAGATTTTCTCATGGTTCAGCTTGTGAGTGTGGGGGTAAAGGCTTTTCTCGCTTCTCAGCACATTAAAAAGTGTGAAAATGCAGGGAAAATGCCACCAGCGTCATGCTCAACTTTCTGTTTTGTTACGTGATGCTTAATTATGGGAACGGAGTAGGGTAACACTTTATATTAAGGTCACATTAATGAACCATTAATAAAACATTATTTCCAATTATTGACGCTATTAACATCAACAAATTACGGTCCTGTGTTGTAAAACAGACTCTACTCACCCCATGTGAACTGCTCTTGAAAAATCACTGAGCATTATTTACTGCTGTTAAGCAACAGTACTTGTTTTTCAGTGTCGGTCTTAAAACCATTTATAAGCAGTATGTGATGTCTATTTTATGGCAGGCACTGCAATAAAAGTTAATAATGTATTAATCTATGATTCATTATTTTGGAAGAGCAAGAAGAATATTGGCACATCTAGCCATATAATACAGGTGCTGGGTCACAAAAAATAAATCCAGCTTTCTTTGAAGTAATTTCAATAAATAAGTGAATCCATATACTGGTTACATGCTTCCATGTTTTTAGACATGCACAACCTTTTGACCTGCATGTCTTGCTACATGCTACATGTAGATTATTTGAATGACATTGGTGGGAACATCCATAGAATATGCCATGTATTTTGAAGGATAATGATGTAACTTGCACTAATCACATGCTATTTGTGACAGTAATTATTAGTACACTCATACTTACGGTCTGAGATTTAATGAGGTACAGGATTTATAGACTGTAAACATCCAGAAATACTTAGCAGCCAAGATTTTAAAGGTCTTTCAAAAGTTGCCGGGGGAGCCTAAAATGGGTTTCGGACAAGGGTTAGAGTTTTGTACAGGGCTTGCATATGATCTCTCTTGATCTCTAGGGAAATACTTGGTGATGCATAGGTGATTTTTCTATTGATTTTTTTCATTGATTCTATGAAACTTCTTAACTTTCCTTATTCAAAAGCTGTCATCCAGAATGGAAAAATGAACAACAGTGTAATGCACTGTATGTCTGTTCCACTCTAACACTTCTTTCCACTTTTTTGGGAGTTTGTGGCTATCTTTCAGTATTTTATCAACTGTCAAGACCTTTTTGTCTGAAAATGTGAATGTATACATGTAAATCCTACATTTCCTGTTTAAACATGGTAATGGGTTCTATGCTGTGAATTTGCGTGTTCGAATTCACATATGACACAATACTCATGAGAAGGAAAGCCTTGGTGGTAAATGAACTTCCGTGAGAGCTTAAAAATCATTTAGCAAAAGTCGAATAGAGTTTGGTCATGTTTGAGGGTAATTTACCAAAAAATCATTGCATCGACTTGACAGAATACAAACCCCTGCACTTTGCTTTATGTTTTATTCATTCATTTATCATTAATCATTTCTGCCAGAAACAACAATGAAAAAGTATTTAAATGCAAAGGAAGGTCAAGTTTTATATCCATTATTTATACGCTAACTGTACATACAACAGCAACAACAAATACCTATTTTTCTTCTCATTATTATTGTTATTATAATAATAATTTGTTATTTAGCTGATGGTTTTATCCAAAGCACCTTATAGTTGATTAGACTAGACTGGAGCAATGTGGGGATAGGGGTCCTGCTCAAGGGCCCAACAGCTGTGCAGATCTTATTGTGGATACACCAGGGCTTGAACTACCATCCCAGTCATGTACCTTAGCCATTTGTACATATTATTATTATTATTATTATTATTATTATTATTATTATGCCAGAAATTCGAACAGGGGTGCAAGCTAATATGAAACTGAGATACAAGCAGATATTATACAGCATTATTAGTAGCACAGAGACATCTCACTGAATCAATTTCACACAGGAGTAACTAATATGCCCCAAACAGCTCCATTATAAATCATAGTAAGTACTTTATAGATTAACTAAAGAAAAACATGCAGTATTGGTCTAACATATCCAAGGTGAACACAAATTTGGCTGAAAACATGCTGATCTATAATGCAACCACGGTTTATAGGGAAATGTTCCACAAATACAGTTTACAAATCTCTCATGCACAAATATCCTAAACGTATAAAACAGGAGCCCAGGCAGGCTGGCTGGGCAAGCAACTGAGAGCATGGGTCTGAGGATCAGTGCACTAGCCCCCAAGCTACTTGGTCTCAGGGCCAGTTCGCAATAAAATAAAAGCAATGCAAAATATAAGCCAACAAAAAAACAAAATAACAATAGGATATGGTCACTAAAGCACAACTCAGACTGGGATGCTGTTAGATACAAAAAAGAAAGAACAGTATGGCAGATTACCTGACCGTGGTGAGTGATAGAACATTGAGGGATATCTGACAAGGAAGAGACTTAATGAGCACAATTTGGCCATTAGGACCGGCCTGCACACCACTCACACTGCCAGCTTAAGGAGGCTGAGACGGAGCTGCACTTTCTAATAATGTGAAAAAGCAACTACAAAAAGAAAGATCCCCATTCCATTACCTAACTGTTTACAACAGAGACTGTAGAAAGTCATCTAATGTTTGACACAATTAAGTAAGGTGTAACAAAGATTATTAAGCCATTTGTAAAAGCAGGTACTGCAAAGCGAATCGGCAAATAGCTGAGCCCATGGCATGATACTTAAATACATTATTAAAGCCCTTGGGCAACTAAACTTATGGAAGTCACTACCACTCTATATAAGTGCATTATCCACAGGATAATGCACTTCCTGTCATGTGTCAATTCCTGCTACCGTTTCTGGGAAGCATGACAGAGGTAAAGCTCTGAAATAAAAGGTAAGTCTGAAGTGTTTACTTTGCAGGTTTACTTTGTAAGCAACATTGCTAGTAACAGCCACACTAAAGACATTTTATGTACGTTTTATAGTTTCTTTGTGTATCTACTCAAAAGTACACCTGGTGGGCAAATCAGTGTTAAGTACATATTAAAACTGTTAGAGGCATATGGTATCAAGAATGAACTAATTTAGATGACTGATCAACATAATTCATATTTTGGTGATTAAATCTGCATATTAAAGACCTTGACAAATAGATACATTTCATGAAAAAAAAATGTAACCCTGCAAAAGTGTTGCCACATTCAATATCATGTTCAAAGGTAATTTACATACACCTCTAAAAATTGGATTCTGATTAAGCCCAAATAAAAATCAGCTGTTCCTGTAGGATTTCCTTGTTTTCTTGGCTGCGCCCAACTGGGATAGTCATGGTCCGCAGTCTTACAGAACGTCTACGGTATCTCATTGTTGAAAGGTGCCAATCAGCAGAGGGATTTAAAAGAATTTCAAAGGCATTATATGTACCATGGACCACTGTGAAGAGCATCATGATAAGTGGAGAAAGTGTGGCACTTCAAGGATATTGGCAAGGTCAGGACGTCCCTCCAAAGTTGATGTCAGGACAGGAAGAAAACTCATCAGTAAGGCTGCCAAGAGGCCTTAAAGCCTTAAAGCACCTGTAGGCATTTCTGGCAGGAACTGCCAGGAACACTCCCTGCATGTGACAACAATCTCCCTTCTGGGCTCACTATATCCCAGCTAATTCCATAAAGTTGGACACTTATGGTGAAAATATGTTACATGCATTCCTGTCAACTCTGACATTAGGTAAAGCTAAAGCATGCAAAGATAAAAAGGAAGATTAGCGTTGAATTTGCACTGCGATCACATGCTACAAAAACATCAAAAGAACCACATCATAAGAAGTTGAATAAAACAAAGCTACCAACTACCACTCACTATATCATGTTGGAGAGTTAGTAGGCTGTGGATTATTCATCAGTATTACAAGTGGTGCCCATAACGCCACAAAAACCATTTGAACAAGCTAAAGCTAAAATACCCAAAATAGAGTAACTATTCCGACCATTAGCCTAAGAAGTTTGCATAACACACTGAGCTTGGAAATTAAGGATCAATTAAAGATCTGTGGCTTCTGCTGAGAGATCATTTTCAAAACCGAAACTGACCCAGGCTAACCTAGGCTAAGGTTAGCAGCACCATGTCTCAAGACACACTTTCAGGCTTGTCAGTAGCCTAGACGACGGTAGGCTATCGAAAGCAGCAGGCTACTCGTAGGCTATACTATACATGCAGGCAAGACAGGACAGGGCTACAGGAATCTCTCAAGTGGGAGTAGATTTAATTTATTTATATTTACCGTGGTTGTATTGCTTTGCAGCCCATATGTGTAGGCTAATAGCCACACAAAAATCTGCTTTCTATAATAAAGACCACGAGTGACTGAATTTATCTTAAAGCATATTTTTGTATATTTTATTGCCGGCATTTTGCTTGGCACATGGCTAACCTCTCCCTTGGGTTGGTAGATAATGACTTCACGTTAAGGATCATCTGTACTTGTCAAAGTAACTGCATGCAATTAACTGCAGTAAACATTTACTTCAATGATCTGAAGACATGATGTTTTGAAGAGTGTCTTAAAATAAACCAACAAATAAATACAGTATATTAAACTAGCAACTGATGCCTCAGCATTGTATAGTACATAAATGCAGTGTACATAAAAAGGGTTCTAAATACTGGTTAAAGTGCTGAAAACTGACATGAAAACACTCAACCCAGGATGCATTATGTGCCGTACAAATACCCATCAGCTATTTGTTCAGCTGATGGTTGTGTGTGTGTGTGTGTGTGACTGTGTGTGCGTGCATGCATGCTTGCGTGTTTGTGTGCATGCGTGTGTGTGTGTTTGTGTGTGTGAGCATGCGTGAGTGTGTGTGTGTGCATTTGTGTGTGAGAGCGTGCATGCGTGTTTGTCACAGCGGACAGCTGCAGAGAGTTTTCAGTGTGATTCACAGCAGGTCCTCTTTCTCTTTAATTAAAGCATAATTAGGAGAGCATTGTAACGTCTCTTAAAATGGAGTGTGCCGTCTGATGGTAGGAAACTGAGTGGGTTTTGTGAAAGGACTGGGGCAAGCCAAATACGTGCACATACCCGTTCACAGACTGTACGCGTGTACACGCACACACACACACACCACCTCCATGTTTCCCTCATTAACATCATCTCAGGAGGTTTCCTCAGTGGTGTTAGAGAGAGAATGAAAGAGAGCCAGGGAATCAGATTGAGTTCATCTCTGTTTCCTGCTTGTTTCAGTGAATTAGATGCTCCTTGGCCTTCCACGCACTGTGACTAATTATCTCCTGAAACATTGTATTAGTTGCTTGATTACCAGCCTATTCTATAGCTAATTACAAGCTCTGCCCTTTCTGACCTCTGCCAGTGTGATACATTGTGCTGTCCTGTCATCTCTCTCTCTCTCTCTCTCTCTCTCTCTCTCTCTCTCTCTCTCTCTCTCAGCTCAGCCTCAAAGACATCCATTCACCCATTCCTACCTTTCAGTTCCAATAATGTCTCTGGTGCCATTTCACTGCTTTCCTGCCCACGTTAAATCATCATTTTTGTATTGTGGGTGGGTGCACAGCTACTTAAATATAATTAGGCAAACTGAACCACATATGTTTATGTCTAGCTGTACAAAGTTTTAGTATGTAAAAGCAAGCTACACAGTTCACCTTGGAAAAAGGTCATTTTATGTGCCAAGCAAATGTGCAATAAAAGCATCAATAAAAATAAGAGTTTAAATATGTCAGTAAGGTTTTCGGTAGCTCAGAGTATGTTTATTTATTAACTGTTTGCCACCAGGTGGGTCAGATGAGAGCAAGTTCTCATTGCCAGTTATTACCTGAGAGTACATTGCCTACCTGAGGTGATCTCGGGCCCTGCATATGGTTTCAATGTGACTCTTGTCTTAATATAGGAACATTTGCTACAGTAGAGGGGAAGGAGACAGAATCACAGTAATGCTTTCAGTGAGCAAGCCACCAAAAAACACCACAGGTCGGAGATTATGAAGGCCTGCAGAACATCAGATGTTATCACTGACTGGTGTATCCAAAAACATTTTTCTTTTTATATTATTTTTTATACATGCAAGATAGGTTAAGTAAAGATATATACCGCATGTTTGGACTGATGGATTTTTAGAATGTTTTTCCTTGGATATGCCTTTATAAATGAACAATTTTCCTGTTACATATTGCAGTTTACTGAACATACTTACAAAGCACTTCTGCAGGCCCCAGACTTATGAGTGGTGCCATTCGGAAGCAATTTCCATGGTCTAAAGCCTGATCATTAAACATTTACCTGTGTACCTATGGACTTGTCCTATATAAATGTTTTAAGGGAAAATGCAGCAGACATGCATTCTTTGCAATACGCTTACGTGAGAATGTTTGACAAAACTGTTACTTTTGGCAGTCTCATACCTGGAGGTCTTGGGTTCAGCCATGTTGAAATGCGTGGTATCTTGGGAGTTGGAAGAAGCAATGTTGAGAGATTTTTTTTAACCAGTCCAGCACACTATCACATGTATAGTATGAATAGTCAAGAATTTGGGGTGTATTTTTATTTAAAAATCTGGGATTTTTCTGGTTTTATTTTTCCTTTAACCGTACATTTTGTTATGGTTCTGTTCCACTGAAAATCTAATTTTCAGTCAAGTTTGCCTTTTTCTGTTTACTGCTTCAAATATTTCCTCAACTATTCAACTGTCAGGATAATACAACCTTTTGAATGATTGCAGCATATGTATGGTGAAAATATAATTATTACCATTTCTATCTTTTGAGTTGATTTTCAAAAAAGAAAATTTGGGACAATATCACAGGACTCTCAGTGCATAGCCATCCCATCATCATGTTACTTTGCAAACATTTACTCCATATCCAGGAGAGTGAGCCAATTCTTTTCTAGTTATAAGATAGATCCTGAAATTTCATCATTTTTCTTCATGAAAGATTTATACAAAAAATGACTATTGGATACTGGTGATAAAAAATGGCTCAGAACAATCTTCAAAAATGTTTTATTTAGAATCTGAAAGAATTATAATGATATCTTACTTTGTTCAGATTATAGACTGCTCCAAAAATGTTCTAATTTGTAATTTCCGCAATCTTGAATAAGGTATGCAAATGAGCTAATTTACGTATTTTGTTGGAATTTATCTTTTCAAGTCCATACCTCATGATAATTGAAGTATGTACCTCTGAAATGATCTGGATGTGTTTTTGGTGGAACATAACTTTAATAGGACATTGAGAGTGCACATTCCATGAGATTGGATAGGTTGCATCTGCTACATATACAAAAACATATGTCTAACATTGCCGTAATAACAAAGTCATTCAAATGCAAAAGACTAAGGAATCCAGTTTAACCCCTTAAGTCACATCGCCAGAGTGGGCTTATTTGCATTCAATCTTTTTTTCACTCTGAAATTTTCAATCAATCTGGTCGCAGGATATTGCCTACCGAAAGTGATAAAATGAACATATCTATTTGTATTTCTATAACTATTTTGTGATACCATTGTTTTACTGACAATGGTTCCTTATTTTGTAACATGTCGGGTGACAAAACAAGCGTGGGGGACCTCAGCCTCTATGCATTTTAGAACTTCACAGAGGACACATATCAGGCAAAAATATGTATTCTTTTCACGGTAAGGGTCCAGACAACCAAATCCACAATGCATTTTAATTCCAAAAACATTCCAAATGCGGAGAAACATCAATATGAAAAACAAAATATTTGTTTAATGCAAATTTTTATTTTATAAAATCTGGGAATTTTTTCAAGGTAGCTGACAATGATGAGCCTTAAGTATAAATCATCTCTCTCATTGTATTAATTGCTTGATTACCAGCCTATTCTATAGCTAATTACAAGCTCTGCCCTTTTCTGACCTCTGCCAGTGTGATACATCGCTCTGTCGTGTCATATCTCTCTCTTTCTCTCTCTCCCTCTCTCTCTCTCACATTGCAAATGCATTTTCTTTAATTAAACGGACGGAGAGTCTGCCAAGTCTAGAATTTGCAAACCTCTGGCCTTTGGTAGAGGCCTGCATGTCCATCAGTCCCCCTACATCCACACACACTAACCACCCCTCATTACAGACACCATCCTGAGTCCCATTCAAAAAATTGATTATGATGATGCTCTGTCTGCCTGTCTAGCGCATTGAAGGAAAATAATGACATCTCAGTAATGATTGCCCATGCTTTTGGTTGAATAATTCAATGCTGAGTATCCACAAGGTTGATTGCACCTATATAGGTGGCAATCAATAACCTGGGGAGTGACATCACTGACGTGAAAGTCTGTTAATGCCATCATGGAATATTAGCATATTCCAATGGAAGTGGATCTAATGCTAATCTGATATGGAATGTTGACAGATCGTCCAGGGGTGTATATTCACAAAAGGCTGATATATTATGAAATGCTAAAAGATATGAAGTTTGAGGATATTTGCATTTTACTGATGGTCTGCTGATGCATGAAATTATACTTTGGCTGAGCTTCTGAAAGTACTACAGGCTTTCTGTTGAAAAGATATTTATACTTTGTAAACACTGATAAGACATGCCAATACACCATTGGCTAAAATTATTCAATAAAGCTACACAAATAAGGATCGTCTCTGGTACCTGAGATAGGCTTGTGAGAACACTGTGGTGTGAAAACAGATCTGTGGTCATGTTTATATAATGGCAGCTTATCGAAATAGAAATTTATTCAATCTTGATCTGTGGCTGTAGACAACAGCAGATGACAGAATGCCTCTGATATGTTCAAGGTGTCCAACAGTACAAATCTATGCATGCCACTGGCACTCACTTTGGTGTTGGAAGAACAGGCTTGATGATTCTGATATTTGCTAATTAGAATTGTAATGTTTAAAACCGTTTGGAAGTCATACTTACACACCAGCCACATTAATAGTAGCATATTAATTTTGAAAAGCAGTGAAAGGTTATCTGTTGCACCTATCAAGGAGTCCATAGAAGAAGTGCCAACAAACCCCCTTGGATTTAATAATGTAAAGTTTTCCATATCTTGTCATGTCATCTTAGAAAGTGTCTACAAAGCTCCTACTCTCCACAATGAAGAGACCCAAAAAAGGCTCTGCCACACTTTCGCAAGATGCCAGTTCTACAACCCTGCTGTGAATATACTTTGCGCTGGTTTAAGGATTAAAAATAGCCCAGACTGCCATTTCTCAACCATGACGTTTTGGGAAGTAGTAATCCTGATAAATTCCATTAGATGAAATGCAAGTGGAGCCCTGCACATATCAATGTGACTTAATAACTTTTCCTGTTTGTTGATTGCGGATAAGAGATAGGCACACATTAAAAAAATAATTGATTGTGATCAATGGCAAGCAGACATCAAACAGTAGAATCTGAGACAAAGGGTATTCATTTAATCCCCATCTCACTACTGCTTGTCATGTTATCTCTAAGCAGGATCTTACTGTATGATGCCTGTACAAAGCGTACTAGCCTCTAAAGCTCCGCTCAGTAACACTGGAATGAATTATAAGTCCAGCTCACCAAGTGTACGTCTTTCCCCATTAGGTTCAAATGCCAGTATATATAAGATCAAATCTGTTGATTTCTTTCAAAGTTTGGGAAGGAAGAGAGCTACAGGACAAGAAGACAAAGGGATGCAAGGCAAAGAGAAGAGGGGTGAGGGAGGGTGGGAGGAGAAGGGGAGTGCAGTCTGATTTGATTTCTTGCTCAGATATAATGGCCGTTCGTTTTCTATTAATCTTCCTCTCACAGAGCGGCAAAGGCAGATCGAGTATTAGAATCTTGCCACCGGGCACTGCACAAGCCATTAAAACATCATTACCATCATCTTCGATTATGCTGGAGATGTGCTGAAGGAATTACCTTCATAATGAGACCAACCTGAGACTCACTAGAGGATAGCTTGCCACCCAAGTCCTCCATGCGTAACCCTCATCCCCCCTCCCTCCCCCTGTTACGTACGGGCCAAGGCATGAACACAAAGTGGTGTCACAGCCTCAAGATCCCTCTTGCTAACCTTGGTGACTGAGTGTGTTTTTTTCGTGATGATATAATCTTGATCGCTGTAGCTTCTCACTCTTTCAATGAGTTTTTTAGATAGTCAAAATAATTTGAAGGAATAGTTATACTCACCCATGCTAAGTTTGATACCAATTCCATCCCTGTGCATCCAGTACAAAAACAGGGGACAAAATGTACAGGCTGCATGCTAACTGTCTCTATGAATGACTGTAGATGGAAGAAATGATAGATTCCAATGATTGCTTGAAGTCTGTAACCCATTGATGTCATAAGGTGCTGATTATCTTCTCTGGAGATGCTCTGCCAATTCTTCTTGTTTCGGGGGCTAGTTGCCTATTGCAGTGTTCACTTCAGCATTAAAAAAAAACACATCTTTACTTGGATTGAGATTGCGTTAATGACTTTGCTAGTCAAGAATATTTCAGTTTTTGACTTTTGGAAATTCCTCTTTTATTTTGGAAGTATGTTTGAGATCCTTGGCTTGCTATCAGATGAAGTGCCATCCAATTGAGCCATTTTCTTGAACTTGAGCATGTACAATGTTTCTGCACACTTCCGAATTAATTCTGCTGCTGGCCATCCTGTTTTTGCTGCTAACAAGATGTCTGCATCTGGCAGTGTAGCTTTTGTAGTTCTGTTCATGGAGTCCTCTGCAGACTGTAGTCAGAGATACATCCATTCCTGCCTGCTGAAGAATGTTTCTGATCTATTAGATAGATGTTTGGAAGTGTTTCTTCATTATGTTGAGATTATTCAATTATCAATGTAGAGGTCACATACCCCATATTAATTTGTCATGTATCCTTATACAGTGGGCGCAATAATTATTTGATCCCTTGCTGATTTTGTAGGTTTGCCCACTTACAAAGAATGGAACTGTGTAGAATTTTAATCATAGGTACGTTTTAACATTGAGAGACAGAATATCACAAAATAATCCACAATAACAGCATCATATAAATTTTATAAATTTAATATCATATTTTCACATGAAATAAGTATTTGATCCATAGAACAATAGGACTTAATACTTGGTGGAGAAACCTTTGTTGGCAAGCACAGAGGTAAGATGTTTGTTGTAGTTTTTCACCAGGTTTGCACAGATCTTGGGAGGGATTTTGGTCCACTCCTCTTTGCAGATCCTCTCCAAATCCTTAAGGTTCCGAGGCTGTCGGTTGGCAACTCAAAGCTTCAGCTCCCTCCACAGATTTCCGATGGGATTTAGGCCACTCCAGGACCTTAATATGCTTCTTTTTGAGCCACTCCTTTGTTGCCTTGGCCGTATGTTTTGGGTCATTGTCATGTTGGAAGACCCGTCCACGACCCATTTTCAGTGCTCTCACTGAGGGAAGGAGGTTGTCGCCCAGAATTTCCTGGTACATGGCCCCATTCATCCTCCCCTCGATACGGTGAAGTCGTCCTGTCCCCTTAGCTGAGAAACACCCCCAAAGCATAAGGTTTCCACCTCCATACTTCACAGTGGGGATGGTGTTCTTGGGGTTGTACTCAGCATTTCTCTTCCTCCAAACACGGCGAGTCGAGTTGATGCCAAATAGCTCTATTTTGGTCTCATCTGACCACATCACCTTCTCCCAAGCCTCCTCTGGATCATCCAGGTGTTCTTTGGCAAACTTCAGACGGACCTGTACATGTGCCTTCTTCAGCAGAGGAACCTTGCGTGCGCAGCAGGATTTTAATCCTTCACGGTGTAGTGTGTTACTGATGGCTCTCTTCGTGACTGTGGTCCCAACTGCCTTCAGGTCATTAACAAGCTCCTCCTGTGTAGTACTGGGCTGATCCCTGACCTTTCTCATGATCATTGATATCCCACGAGGCGAGATCTTGCGTGGAGCCCCAGACCGAGGGAGATTGGCTGTGACTTTGTGTTTCTTCCATTTTCTAATAATTGCTCCAACAGTTGTTAACTTCTCACCAAGCTGCTTGCTTACAATTTTGTCCCTGATGTCCTTAGACAGCTCCTTTGTCTTGGCCATGGTGGGAATGTTTGAATCTGATTGATTGTGTGGACAGGTGTCTTTTATACAGCTATATAACGATGTAACGAGTTGACACAGGTGTTTTGGGTAATGAGTTGAGATTAGGAGTGCTTCTTAATGGAAAACTAACTGGTCTGTGGGAGCCAGAATTATTGTTGATTGGTAGGGGATCAAATACTTATTTCATGCAAAAATACAAGAATAAATTTATCAAATTTATATGATGTTGTTATTGTGGATTATTTTGTGATATTCTGTCTCTCAATGTTAAAATGTACCTATGATTAAAATTCTACACAGTTCCATTCTTTGTAAGTGGGCAAACCTACAAAATCAGCAAGGGATCAAATAATTATTGCACAACAAGGTGATCAGCTTCAGGCCATTGTGTTTCTTGGGAGTGTTTCTTGCTCTTTTACCATGCATGGCTACAACAATAATGCACAAAAGAATCAAGTAAAAAAACTAAAAACCACTACTTAGATAAATATCAACTCAGTCTCATAGAGTATACAGTACCTACCTTTGTATGGAGAGAGATTAGTCTCAATATCATTCACAAATGCATGTAACATGATCCACAAATAAGAGACGTATCACAAATGTGTTTTATGTATCCACACACAAATATTGTGTCTTGTGTCTTCTGACTTGTACAAATGCATACATATTTGTATATGAATAGCGCAGTCACAAATGTAAAATTGTGCATTCAGTGATGTGAGTTTGTTAGTTTCCTTTTTTATTTTTTGGATTTTGAGACTTCCGCAGTTCCTGCGCAATCCACACACAAATAGCTATCGATCCACAGATGTGGCAAGCTGTGTAGGGAACGCCAAAAGGGTCACAATTCACCAGGTTTTCTCCATGGACCCTTTGCTCAGATGGCTAGCACGCTTAAATAAGACCTCAGTAATAGGTGTCTAGCTTGTTATTTTAACATGCGTTTGGCCAACAACGGCAGTTTGTTAGTTGAGGTGACCAGTTGGCAAGGTCTGCAAATGCTGGGAGTTATGTTAACTCTGCGACTCAGTCAACTGCGCCCCCCACCCACCCCCTATACTGTATATATGCTTCTCTATGGCATTACTTGAACCTAAATATTTATCATACAATTAAAACTGACACGTATTTAAGCATATGCATTCCATCAGCATATGATTATGAGATGTGAAGGAAAAGTAGGTTAAAGAGAGCAGGAAGTATATGCATCACATGGTGCATAGACCAACATAAGAAGCTGCCCCATTTCTAATGTGTCAGATTATACAGTCCACTGAGTTTCTAATTAACCTACCACATCTGATAAAAGCACTGAGAGCACTTGACAGACTGTCATATCAAGGTTCAGGGGTTAAAATAATTAAAACCATTTACTTCACATTGAAACACATTATGCAATTAACCTATCGCTTCCCATCTCTTTCTCTCTCAAAAAAATACCTCAACTCTCTTACATGTTACAAATAATGTATTATGTATTTGATGGTATGGAAGCATTGGAAAACAGTAATCATTTCAAATTAGAAGCATTGAACTAACTGTAATAAAAATGTCCATCATTATTATTTCAGGTAAAGTACATGAATCACATTGTGCCATTTCCCCTTAATCTATTCATTAGAACAGGACACAAAGCCGTTATCATATATGATTATCATACTTACATCAGATATCATTGTTCTAGAGAACCATTTAAGAAATTATATTGTTCATTATATTACCTCCATTAGGCATGTTGTAACCGCACATGCACTGGCATGAATAAACAATTTAATTCGGCTTTTGCTTTCTCAAAGCAAAGCATTAGTGCTAAACTAATTTCATACATCCAATAAAAATGGTTTTACCATATATCTAGCTGGAATTATTGGTCTGTTTCACAAATGACAGTGGGGAAATGCTTTTAACCGCTGAGATTTCATGTCCTCTATTGTGCATGTATGGAAAGTAGCTGAAAGGGAAAACATGAGCGCAATAAGCAAAAAGTTTGATCCTACTTTACATAAGAGAAGGGAAAGTTCAATTTCTAGAACTTTCCCTTGTTGTGCACTTTTGGCCCGATTACTCTATTGACTCGGTATGAGTGTCCCCCATGAGCATGAAGGACTCCTCTAGCTGATGGGGCACCTGTAGTCTGCCCACTCTGAGTGCACATGAAGGGCACTCCTCAGGCGCGATGGCTGGGTGGCTCAGCAGTTAGACTGCAGAGTGAAGTGGTTGCCAGGTGCGCGGGCTTCAGTGGGGAGGGCACGCTCATCTGTGCTCTCCAGAATTGACTGTGTGTAGCAGTGATGAAGCAGGCCATTGGATAATCCAAACTCCAAAATTAGTTACAAAACATAACAATAATTTACAATGGCTATTTATTGTATACTTCTCACACATAATTGCATTCAAAGGCACTTTTGGAAAGAAAATGGATTCAGCAATTACATGCAAATTTGAGCTGAGTAACAAGGTTAAATACATTGATGTTCCCGAAGGAAGACAGCAACTGGCCGCGTAGAATAGATATTGTCTCATTTTGTACCCAAATCAGTCTGTTCGCACTATATGTGAAATATCTGGTTCCCATGAGGATGCTGTATCTGTGTGTGTGTGTGTGTGTGTGTGTGCGCACGCGTGTGCTTGTGTGTGTGTTCATGAAAGGGCAGATGAGATGTATTCCTACCTGTTCAGCAATTAATAATAAGGTTATGCTCAGCAAAGCAATTCATGTTATATGCCAGTTAAGGTTATCAGAAGTTGGTCTGTCTGAATATATGAATAATACATTAATAATATAATAAAAAAATACTGATTGTAAAACACAATCCACCTAGTGATTCAGTCTGGGACCCCAACCACACACATGCGCACACACATATGAATTGCTGAACATTTATCCTAGTACACTCACCATAACAATAATAATTAATTTGTTTGAGATGCCTTTACAAATAAAGAAATAATGTATGTCCTATCACCACATACAGTACATAGATCTACAGCAGCTTAAACAAAATGGAAGAAAACAAGAAATTAATTGAATTCTGCAGTCACTCCAGGAAAAGATAACATCTCAAATGGAAGAGGCAAACATCTTGCTTTCGGTTCCAGACATCCCACAGCCTTTTCTGCAGCAGCTGTCATTTGTGTTTATTAAAGGACACCTGGAGTAGTTTCTTGGAAAATTAAACCCAGTACATCTAACTTCCTCCACAATAAATGTCAGGTCTCTCTGAACCAGCTGTAGCCGGGATTGCTGTACAGCTCAGCTGTCCTTGGTAACAGATATTTCCTTTTTTGTTGCAAATTTGGATTCATGAACCGAGGGATCAGAGTTCATCCAAGTGGGCTCCACCAGATCTTTCTGAGATTGCCAAACACTTTACAACCACAGCCTAGTGTAAACATCAAAGACGATTACTTCATAAAATTATGGGAACTTAATCAGTTGAATTCATTATAATTATAGACAGTGATAATATTGCATGCAACCACTGTCCATAATTTTAAAGTAAATCCTTTTTTCGAGTGTATTAATATATTATGCTGGATATTACAATCTAATGCCAGCTAGCTTTCCTGTAAAGTAAAGTTATTATTATTTTAGTTTAAACAAAATGTTAATTTAAAATAGTAAACAAACAAACAAACAAATAAATAATAATAAGTAAATAATAAATAAATAAGTAAATAAATAAATAAATACAATTCACCAGGGGGCTACTTCTTAAATCTTTTTCAGAAGAACTCAGACCAGTTTGGCAGCTTATATTTCAGATGTCTCTTGACAGCTGTATATGTAATAAATAGAATTTTGAAAAAAAACTTCAAAGGATTCATAACCAAAAGACGGGCACTGCATAGTGAATAGTGGCTCTCACCTCAGCTGTGACGAAATCACTTGAAATAATAGTGGCTCTTTATAACAAAAACATTAGACAGATAAACTTTGCATACAGGAATAGACTCAACTGAGGCTGTGGTCACACTCTGTCTCTCTCCCTCTTAATTCATCACAAAATACCTGCAGCAGTGGAAAACACATGCCAGAACATGTCATATTGATTTTTCCTCAGAACTGGCCCAAAAATTCCTCTTGCCCATTTACAACAGTTAGACATCAATCCACATCTTGTCCATTGGCATCAGTCTTCCATTACAAACAGTTAAAGGTAATAACACACACTCCTCACTCTCATCTGTCTGCCATGGTGCACCTCAGGGCTTTGTCAGCTCTCTGTATGTTTTTGGCTGTCACTTCAATTTAAAGTGATATCACATCATTGAGTTCTGTGATGACAAAAGTAAAGATCAAATAAACATTTGTCCTTAACGTTGACTTAGAGATAAATCCATGTGCAACATTTTTGTTTAACTAAAATCTTGTCAAGGTAACATGGATAGTTAATGCACATTACAAATCATATGAGCTTGACCCTGCTATGGTGGAGGTTAACTTGTGCATACAACTGCATTTGTTTTTCACCAGAAATATTGTTTTTAAATCTCAGGTCAGCTACAGTGCACTCAGTGATCACTTTATTAGGTAGCCAGCTTGTTAATGAAAATATTTAGTCAGCGAACCATGTGGCAGCAAGTAAATGCATAAAAGCAGGCAGACGTGGTCAAGAGGTTCAGCTATTTTTCAGACCAAATGTCTGTATGTAGTGTGCAGAAAATAAATTGTGTTTTACTGCCAGTGACTGTGTAACTACACCTGCTGAGTGTAGGTATAGGCTATTTAGGACTAGTTACGTTATAGCTTATTTCTGTGGTGTCAATGTTTTCATGTAATGCGTAAATCTGAGTTTTAGTAGGAATTTAAGTTATAACTACTGTAGGTTACGTTAGAACTGAAGTAGCCTACAGCAGGTGCAACAGTCCTACAGAGGGCATGCAGAGGGTTGCTGAAGCAGTGAATTTCCCCCTTTAGATCTTTGTTTTCTTCTGTTACAGGTCAACCATCGAACCTTAATATGAAAACCGATATTGACTGGGCACCATCATAATAATTTTTAAAGGATGCAATCTCATCTAGGCCTAGTTTGACTCCTGTGTTTGAAAATGAGTGGGTTGCTATGGCCACTTGTCCTCCAAACAGCCAAGAGTCTCGTTGTCAAGGAAATTGTCATGTGATTAAGAATGATCCATTGCAGAACTTGATAAATTACATTACGGGAAGAAAACAAAAAGCATTTTGAAACTTAATTCAAACTCAAACTTAATTACGAAAGTTGACTGAATTTGGACCACAGGACAACTAATTATTTGTTATCCTTGAATTCCATTATTTTCCATAAAATTGTCAACAAGGGGTGGAAAAAATATATATGCATGACCTTACTCATCTGCACATAGGAAGGTACAATTGGGGAAAATTGACATATCCTCCAGTTGTCATTTTGGTCCACAAGTGAAGGTGCAATACTGTTTTATGGAAGAATTTAGCATAAGCACCAGTACAGCTACAGAACAGAATTTTTGAAACACTTACAAAAGATGATTGTTTTGGGTAGGAGTATTTCACACCAAAGGATTACTGCTGGTTTGATTTTTAGTTTTTATTTTTAGTTAGTATAGGGTTTGTCGTGCTGACTGGATCGTGTTTTGCCATTTTTCATAATGGTTCTTGTTTTGAAATGTTCATATTTTTCACTACCTTTTGATTATACGAATGGCGCTATATGTGTATATTTTTGTATTTCGTACTAACTTTGTATCATTTTGTAAGAGTTCTACTGGAGTTGAGTTTTGTAGGAATGCCTAATGAATCTTTGCTATTCCTATTCACACAATTCATACACTGTGGTGTAATATTACTTGTTATACACTGCCTGTTGTTGAGGGCCCCAGCACAACTTTTTGGGGCTTTGAGAGAAAGAAGTACAAAGTAAGGCTGTTGGCTTTCTGTAATCCTGCCCTTGCCATGTTAGAAACTCTCAGTCATGTTATTAA
The DNA here is from genome assembly GCF_963514075.1 of Conger conger. Lineage (NCBI taxonomy): Eukaryota > Metazoa > Chordata > Actinopteri > Anguilliformes > Congridae > Conger > Conger conger. The sequence continues at coordinate 22,304,864 of NC_083768.1, forward strand.
ACCCATTTACACCTTTCTTTCTTTTTTTATCACTCAATGTCATGTCCCGTGCCTCTCTATCTTAGTTCCTTGTTTCTTCATTTCTACGTATGTGCATTCACTGAGCACTTTAGTAGGTTCACCTGTACAACTATTTATTCATGTCAGCCAATAGTGTGGCACCAGTGCATTGCATAAAATCATGCAGATACAGGACAGGAGCTTCAGTTAATGTTCACACAAACCATCAGAATGGGGGAAAATTTCTCAGTGATTTTAAGTGTGGCATGATTTTCACGCACAATAGTCTCTAGAGCAGAGAATGATGCAGAAAACAAAAAAACATCCAGTGAACAGAAGTTCTGTGGGCAGAAAGGCATTGTTAATGAGAGAGGTCAGAGGAGAAGGGCCAGACTGGACAAAGCTGACAGGAAGGTGACAGTAATGCAAATAACCACACATTACAACAGTGGTATGCAGAAGAGCATCTCTGAATACACAACGTGTCAAACCTCTAAGTGGATAGCCTACAGCAGCAGAAGATTTAATAAGTATAATAAATACCTCATTGCTCACTGAGTGAGCCCAGCAAAATTCCTGGAACCTCGTCTGTCCCCACCAGAGCGCTACTCTGAAGATCCGGGATTATGCTGGAATTTCCTGCCACAGTGCTCACTTGTGTTCAAGCTGCAGTGGTCTTTGTTCCCCTCTGAGAAGGCTAAAGTGGCCTCTGTGATCACCCTGCTTTTGGAAAGGTGCGGCTGTGGGGAACCGTGTTTTGGGGGTCAGGAGACCCAGCCACTTCTACATTCTCTTCTGTGTCCACGGAGATGACCTCACTGCCGTGGGACATACTGCCGCACGCCAGATTCTGCAGCACAGGCAGGAACAACACAGTGTATCCGACTTTTCGATTGAATTTCGGACATTGCCGGCCTCTTCCAGTTGGAACAAGGATGCCCTTTACAACACCTTTTTGCACAGCCTTTCTGACCAAATTCAGGACGAGCTAACTATGCGTGACCTGCCTCCAGGTTTGGATGGGCTAGTGGATCTAGCTATCCATATCGAACTAGCCTACAAGAACGTTGAGCTGACCAACATCCTCAGTGTCACCCCTTGTCCCCCACTCCCATACCTGTCCCAGTGCTTCTGCTTTGACCACAGCTTCTACACCTGAACCCATGCAGATCAACCAAACTGGCCTCAGGTCTCTGCCTGTACTGCGGGGGCCCAGGACATATCCTTTCCCAGTAAAAGCTCTGCCTGCTCTTCATTGCCCTGTCTGCCTGGCTTCTGACCATCGCCTGTCTAATCTTTACCAACTGCCTTGACCTTGTTACCATTGTATATTGGCTATCGACCTTGGACTGTACGACTCTGAGAATAAAGCTCATGTTTAATATTACTATTATCTACATTTTTATATATATATATATATATATTTCTATCATGTCTTTTGATAAAAACCAAGGATTTTGCTAAATGAGTATCTGAGCATTTCACTCAAAATGGTAAAATGTCTGTAATTTGAAAATCCTCCCATCCCCTCCTAAATGCACCAGTTCCATTGGATTGGTGGAACTGATGCAATTTAAGGACAATGTACATGGAATAGAAAATGATCTGCAGCAAGTGATGTGTTTTGTAGCTTTGCAGTGAACTAAATGATCAAAACATTTTGCAGCAATTAATTTTGCTTTCATTTTGCTCTCCAGAACGTGATAAGGCCGCACTTCTCTGCGCCCACCGAGCAGGCCGGAGTGGCCAGACCTGGTCTTGCAGGACCAAGGGGTCGCAGAGACCCACGGCCAGGTCAACTAACTTTTTTAATTGAATTGAATGCACATTGATTGATACTGCATCTTTTTCATCCCCCTTAAAAAATGTACTCTGTGGCAGACATTTTAAGAACGCCCCCACAGTGAAGTCTTCTGGGAAGTTAGCTGTAGAAGTGTTTTCTCATTTGCTGTGTGTGGTTACAACCATACCCCAGTGGCTGCTCCTTTGATGATACCCATATTCAATATTTATATTAAAAAGTGTTTTATTAGCAGGCCTGACTTCTTAAATGTTAATCCTGAAGGGTGGGACAGAGCCTACTGTTAATTTAAAATCGATTTAACATTTTATTTTTGGCCAGATGTATGGGCCGAACAGTGACATTTGTGGCACCTGGAATGGTTTGGTGCACTAATTCAGCGGTCTTTTATTTTGTAGTATTTTTATTTTATTTTAAAGTAAAGTATTAAAGTATACACTTTATATTTGACCTCCTCCAGAACACACAAATGACAGAAATCATTGAACATTTTGTGAAAAAACTGAGGTAATGGGAGCCTGATTACACATTGGTGCAGAGAAGTTCCACGAAGCACAGTAATTACATACTGGGGTACAGCCAAATGACCGCAGTATGTAGAAAATTAAGCTCTTGCATTTTAAATAGCTGAATCAATCCTGTGTTTGAGTAATACCCCGTGACAGCTTTTTATGAGATGAGTTCAAGTATCTTCCGAGGTCATTCTCTTTCGCTCTCTCTCACTACCTCCCTCTCTCTCGTGCGCGCTCTTTCATTGCCTCCATAGATGAATGTGCTGTGAGTGCCTGACCCTTACTCTGAGGGAGGACCCTCTCTTCATGTTGAACTGAACTCAATTGGCAACATCACTTTCCCTCAAAGGGCCAACTAGCCATTCCCATTAAACACATACTGTATGTCAGGTAAAGTCCTCACTAGGGCAGCATTTCTGTGTGTGTGTGTGTGTGTGTGTGTGTGTGTGTGTGTGTGTGTGTGTGTGCGCATGCATGTGTGTAAGTGTACACATACAGTATGTGTTTGTATGTGTTGTTTGCCAGTGGGCATGTCCAATCTCTGTTTTGAACATCACATGTTGAAGCTCTGAAATGACCAGTACATGCTACCCCCAATTCACTTTAAACAAAACAAAGGGAGCCACATGTACCTGCATTCCCACTTGTGACAAACAATTTGCTTTGGAGCCACACTGCAGTAGAGTTGCTTGTTACAGGCAGACATAAGCGGATCAGATGTTGTGCTCTCTGGTTATCTGTTAGAGTCCAGCTAATGAAGGGATGCTTTGGTTTTACAGAATGTTTCATGTCTTTGGTGTGATATTTCTCCCTCTGTGATAAACAGAACCCAGAAGCCACACGGCTCTCCCACACACTGCATTCCCTTTGTCTTTTTATCTTTTCACACTTAAAAAAAAAAAATATTATTTCACTAAGAATTAGGTTGCCTGCAGTTTCTGATCTTTCAAAAAAGGAAAGATACTCATACACTTTCATGACCAATTCTGCTTTCACAGATGACCGATTGTTTTTACTGTAATTTGCTGTAATTAAGAACGGTAGTGTGTTTCTGCAGATTAGCTGTCTTGTCTTGTCATGTCTTGTCATGTCCCCAATGCAGCAACATGCTACAGTATGTGCTGTATGTTACTAAGCTACAGAGACAGGTTTGAAAAGCACGGTGCAACAGGACGTCAGATGTTCAGCATCTCTAACGCTCTCCAGTCGGAATTCAGCTCCTTTCAGCAAGTGAGAAGTGGGAACACTGCCATCTAGTGAGAGATGGGAGAACTGCAGGGAACCTGGCAGCACATTCCACAAGCCCAACAGCTGCGGAGGGAAGGGCTGGATTCAACACCACTAAATGAATGTTTACAGTATCTCTTCCCATACATCATGAGGCCTCCTGACCTCAAGCTGTCCCCTATATCCTCGCATCAGACCTGTTAATACCCCAACAGAGTTCGCCGGGGGGGACCAGAGTCATAATACATTTCAAATCAAATCTGCTCTAATAAATGGGCACTCTTGTGACCTTGTGATTGATCAGCCGGTGTAACAGCCTTGCCTGGCCATTAATATGAGATAATGAGTCATTAACAAACTCCCCCTCTGCCCCACCAGAGCACCCCCCATCCCCCTCTTCCTCCACTCCCCTGCTGTTTCCATATCTGGCATGTTCAGCATGCCTGCTTTCCAAAGTTTAATTGTACATAAACTGAAAAATCATGAAAAATTATTTTGTACTGAAATTAGTTCAGTTCCCCGGTCCATTACCCAGCAATTTATGTTCTGATCAGTCACGGAACATGGGGCAAACGTTTCTTTCTACTGTGCTCCATGGAGAAACTAAATGAAAAGTCCCCCACACACGGAAACACACAAACACGCAAACATGCACACATTCAAAACCCACCTCACATAAACACACACCCACACACTCACGCATGTACACGCTTATTCACATACACATCGCCCCCATTATATTCAGAAATTTCTGCGCTAATTTAGATTTTGTCTTTGGGGCGCTTAGAATAATTCATCCCTAAGTGAAATTAACCATGTCGAATTGCACTCTCATTATGGACTTTAATAATAATGTTCATATTCATAACAAATCATGCAGGTCCTCACATTTTGACATGGGAGGATGGTTTAAATCTTACATTCTGTAGCCATTTTACATTCAATATACTACTATTTATGTATTTATTGGAAGCATAATTTCTCTATTGTGGTTGATTTCATTTTCATTCTGTTAGATGTTAATTGTTTTCTTATATCCTTTTATTATATTCTAACATATTAGAATTTGATTGTACCAGTTCAAGAAAATGTTCATATTCATACCAGCTAGTGTGTGACTCTAAGTGAATTGATCAAGTGGACCCATTGTCAATAAACAAATAATGGATGAATTCTTCCTTTTCTTCTGTAAAAGAATTCTCTTTTTTCCTATTCTGCACCATGTGCAATTGGTACATTCTACATACATAGGTGCACACTATCTGGAAATCAAACCCACAGCAGTTACCGTACAAGCAGTTTCAATCTTGTTTCTCTATTGATTCCTCCAGCCTGGACTGAGACAGGGACAGTACAGAGTGGAAACCCACATTGCTCATGTGAAGACTTCCTTATCTCCAATACAGCCTAATGGGTGCTTTGTTTGGCCTTTACTGGATCATGCCTAGGATCACTGTCCTTTAGACAATAATTGAAAAGATTTTAGTTGATCTGTTATCTTAGAAAACCAAAATAACTTTGCACACTGGTACTGACAGTAAATGACGCAATAATACAATTGTTTTGTTGTTTTTAATGTTAGTTATATTTAATTATCACAATTAGCCACAATTTCTTCAATTTTTTCAAAGAAAATGTCAATGGCATCAACATTAATTATGCTCCAAATGTGTATTCACCAGATTTTGTCTTACCCTACTATCAACACGCAATTAGCAAACACATAAGCATAATCTATCTGTTTAGAAATTAATTGTGCATAAACATTTCCCACTTGCAAAGCAAACTTTTCAATAGTTATCTACTTGACTTTTCAAAACTTGGATGCAATTGTCTGACTCTGAATTCAGAGTAGGTTATGGAAATGCTAACTTGTTTTCAGTGCTGAATATTTTATTCTGCTTTGTCTCTTGTCTGAGGGAAAGAGAGCGAGAAAGAGATTGAAGGACAGAATGGCCTCAGAAGACACTTGACATTTTGAAAGAAGGTAAGCCATGTACTGTAAGTGAAGGAAAAATTGTTTGAAAAAATCCACAAACTGAACATTATCCCCAGAGCCAGTGGTATAAAATGTTTAACAGTCTCATCATCACATAACAGGTGACAGGTAATTGCCAGAAATGTTACGATATAGTGTATTCCATTACATTAGACCACCAAAACAGAATGTAACCTATATATACATTTTCATCAACCTCAAAAATGTTCAATAGTACTGGAGTGCTTATATTGAGACATGGTAGGTTTGCTCCAGGGCTGTGTCATTTGTTTACGCTGACTGGGCATCGTGAATGGCGGAACAGTTGGCTTCATTATACAAGGAGTTGGGTGGGTTCCATTCAGCCAGGTTTCCTGCAGTTACTGCTCCATTAGTTACTTCCCACAATGAGCCAAGTGTTCATGAGCTGTTGTCACCAGCGCAAGACATGCCTCTCCGCCAATCAGCACCAGCTCTTTTGTAATAGTGTGTGCTATATAGTGTGGAAAATAGTCTCTGGTGTGTAGATGAAGAGTGCACTCATTGTAGCTACTGTGCTGCATGAGTAAGATCTGCATCAAACAGCAGTATCTTTAGAGGTACAACTGGGTATTCAAAGTTGGGGGCAAAAAGCAAGACAAACTTTTAAAATGGTTTGTATTCTGGTGTGCGCCTAGAGAAAAACAAACAATCTACCGCCAGCCTGTTTTCCCATATTACGTTCTCCCAATTCAATTGTACCATTCATTTGTGTTCTATATTGCATATTTGTGTAGGAATATCCTCTTCTCTGTGCCTTGAGCTGAATCACTGTGTTTACATAATACAACAATGCGTCACACATCATAATGATGTGTAGCACATGTAAGAATGAAACCATCATGGAAACACTATGAAGGTTACATTCAAACAAACTGCTCTGGCACTTTTTTCTTGACTTTCAACAACAAATTTAAATACCAGTCCCAAAGGTCACTTGCTAATGCTATTCTTATCAATCTTGCCAGCTGGCAATTCAGCAGCAATTCCGATGGTCCCTCTTACATTTACATGAAGCTTTTATCCAGAGCGACTTACCTTCCTTTAACTGGAATTAATGAGATAGTTATAGCTACCTAGACCAACTTAATTTTGTATAAGCAGGATAATGTTTTTCTTTCAATTATTTAAAATAATATAGGTATTGATTCGCATGTCAAACTGATACAAATGACTAGATAAGACAAACCTTTATTGTCTCAAATAGAAATGGGTCTGGGAGAGTCAAGAGTTGCTGATCTACTCCAAACTCACAAATTGCATTTAAGGAAGAGGGGATACACATTCCACACATAATACACATACACACTCTGTGAAGATGTTGCACATTTTCCACAAAATATTGCACCTTCCTGCCATTTCATACTTCATACACACATCCACTCATACATTACATTCCTCATCAAGTATATTGCATGTCCAACAGCACTATGGTACAATGGTGGTTTTGATTTCTTTGTCAGTTATAAACAGAAATTCAATGGTGTGGTACCAATGGCATTGTAATACTACACCGACCATTATACAGCCCAGAAGTTGACCCCCATTGAAAATCTGGGAGTTATTTTTGGGGTAATCGTGGAAATAAACAGAGAGTTTTAGGATTTTGAAAAATTCAAAACAAATGAAAGTCACTTCAAAGCTTTGCAAGAACTACTACAAGACAATCCACCTGACCTCAACCCCATTGAACATTTATGGGGGCACTTGAAGACTTACAAAAGCCAAGCATTCAGTAACATCACAAAATGCTCTTTGGAACATTGTCAAATAATGCTGGGATAGCATGGATCATCAGGTTTTGCGCAAATTCCAATTTTTGGAGTCCAGCTCGAGTGAAGAAATTCTGAAATTTGTGTAAACAGTTTCACAGATTCAACTTTTCACTCAGATTGCTGATAATATAATTTGTCATAAAAAATATTAAATTAGAAAATAGTGCAAAATCGAAGCATTTTCACTAGTAGTAGTCTCTTGGACCCCAGTGTATATACTGTGACTTGAGTCAGTTAACGTAGTCCATATTCCTACGTCCCCCTGCATGCATGTGGCTGTGGCTCCTTCAGATGCAGCCATTTAATCATTGATTGATTGGTAATTATGTTCAGAAGCACAAAAAGGATAAAAGGTGGAAGTTTCTGCAGTTAGAGAGATTTCTGAAGAGACTTTGTGGAATCAGGAAGGCGCCTTTTCAAGTCCTGTGGTTAAAATTATTATTTTTTAAAATTATTAAATAGACTTGTGTTTTTATAGTTTCAGCTAAGTGTTTTTTCTGTTTTTTATTCTTTTGTAATGTGTTTTTTTTTTTTGTATTTTGATTTTTTGCGGTCCAATTGTGCTCCCCATGCTCCGTGTGAGAGGTTGGGCTGTAACGAGATGGAACATCTTTCAGCTCTGGATGGCCCAAGTCCCACAGGCCTTTCAGTTATCATCTGATTAACTTCAATGAAACAATTAAAAGTTGTGGCTGAATGAAACCCAGCGCATCCGATGGCCCTGCTGATCAGACGGACTGCAGCTTTCCACCCCTGGGGCAAAGGCATCTGGAGATGCAGCACGCTAACGCAATTTCATGTCATTTCTAAATAATCTAATTGAATTCCTGTTATAATTGAGTACATAGCAAATCACAGATGCTACACAGATATACTGTATGAGAGAGGGCTGTTCCACAAAAGCCCGGTCCTCATTGTTCAGATATGTTGAACTCAGCGGTTGCTATCCTTTTTATAAGAACAAACGCTGTATCAATTACGCACCCAGACAATGGAAACGCACAGGGGTAGAACGGGACAACCGCATGATTTTAATCGTTACACCCGCAACACACTTATCATCGAGGTTTCATGCTCCGGTTACAGCTCGGAAAAACCTCATCACTATCGGATGACACTTCTAACGGTTAGAATACATTTTTTTAATATAATTATTACACACAATCAACTTAAAAGCTATTGGAGAAAGCCATATCTGGATAAGTTCATTCCTGGTTCATTGAGTTACGTTGCGAATTAATGCAACGTAATAAATACAAGGCCCATAATTTCGAAAAAAAGGAAAAGAAAAGGGACACCAGCGCTGAAATATTTCCTCTTTCCTTATTAAAACTGCTGCCAAAAATTAGAGCTGCATTGTACTCAGTGATAAGATATTTATTCGGGCCATAAAAGTAGATATCCCACAGCAGGTCCTTTTCCCAGACAGGAGGGCACTATATTTAATCTCAGGAATACAATAGATGGCAAAATAGGGATAGGAGTGTCTGAATCCTGTACAATTCTACCCCCGGTCTCTGGCGAATGCCGTTCTGTTACTGCGGAGGGCTCATCTGTCATCGCTGACATAATACACTTATTAGCATAGTAAAAATGCTATTCGATATGCAGGTTTGAAGTCCCTACAAGAGATTAAAAAATATTGGCAAATATTGACAAAGGGATAGGCCAGGCGGCAGCCCATCCAGAATATTGCGTTCGCCCTCTGTTTCGCTCCAGCATAATTGAGTTGATTATCTGATATTTCAAAGGATTATGATCAGGCCACCCTTTTTCCTGTGGGGGGAGGGGGGGAGGGGGTTCTTGGATCAGGGCTCTGTGTTTTATTGCTTATTTGTACACATTTCCCAATGACATCAAGTTTAATTAAGATGATTATCTTTCTGTGTTCTCAAATCCTCCGGTGAGTCATATGCAAAAAACAATGCATCTGTACACAAACATGATTCCACCCCATCACACCCTCTCCATCTGAACTATATAATTATTATGAGGAATACAAGGTATTATGTAATGAGATGAAGATGAAGTGGGACAGCAGAGGAACAGTGATGCATTTCCTGTGACATCCTGTATTACAACTTTTACTCTAAATATTACAGGATCCCAGTGGGAACTTTTCATGTAATTGAAAAGGCATCTGATATACAATGAAAATATATTCAAGTAGCAATTTTACAAAGCATACCTACATCCTGAGTAAACAAAACTGCAAAAAAAGACTACATTTCCCACACTCCCTCCACATGAAGAAAGGAAAATAAAAAAACCTGGACATTAAATATTATGTTTCAATGACATATTTCCATTTACAGTATATATAAAAGCTATGTATTTTGGATTGGTTGAAACATGAATATGTTATTTTACCAAAGACTTAAAAATATGATGACAAATATGATTAAAAGAATCCACAGCTAACTGAAAATCCCATACATTTTGCATTACAGATGAACCCAGTTTATCAGGGAATTGATTTTAAAGATCGAAGATCACTGTAATGATGATTATGATGGCAACGACAATTATGATAATGATAATGATTAGCAGTACGATGATTTGTGAAATGACATCTCATTTATTGCGAGCATCTAAAAATGTCCTGCTTTGCCTGAAATGGTTTCTGTTTGCCTGAAGGAATGTGCTCCTTAGCCTGAGAACATGCCCTTGTATGATTATGAAACTGACCTGTGGTAATACAGTGCATTCCACAAGTATTTGGACAGTGGAGCGATTTTTGTTGTTTTGGCTCAGCACTCCAGCACATTGAAATTCAAATGAAATAATGAATGAGGTTAAAGTGCAGACTGTCAGCATTAATCTGCACATAAACACATCCATATCAGGTGAACCATGTCGAAATTGCATACCACAATTAGACATTTGGCTGCTCAGCAGTTTCTTGGCCAGCTGTTATTGCATCGTACAGTACATTTATGCGCAAGAGGGCTAACAAACATTCTATTGCTGATTCTAGGCATGGAATTTGCATTCAGAGTCTGTTGCTGTGTCGATGCCAGTAAAGCAGGCCATCATGGTTTGGAAAAACCAGATGTGTCAAAATTAATAGTTTGGTACATTGTTAAGAAGCAAAAATGTTCTATATCAGCAACCTGGTAGACCACGGAGGACCACTGTAGTGGATGGCCTAAGAATACTTACAGTTATGGAGCAAATCCCCTTTTAAACTTTTGGATAGATCAAGAACACTATCCAGGATGTACAGCGGGAGGCTGTAGAGAAGATGTGTGCCAGAATAACCTCAGAGGGTTCCCTGCAAGATGCAAATTGGTTTAGCTGCAAGAACAGAACAGCCAGGTTAGACTTTGCTACATTTAATTGTAGAGTTATAGAGTTCTGGAATAAACTCTCTCTGACAGATGGGGCAAGTAGTAACCTGTATCAAAGTGATGGAAAGATGAAAAGTTTGAAAAATGAACAAAGCCGTGATTATGGCTTGGGCATGTATGACTGCCTCTGGAATTGGCTCACTTGTTTTTATTGTTGATGTGACTGATGGCAACAGCAGGATGATTTTTGAAGTATATAGATACATCGTATCTGCTCAGATCCAACCACATGCTCAAATATATTAAATCCATTGTTTAATTTCAAATCAGATGTAGTACTGTAATGCTGGAGTACTGAGCCAAAAATCTGTCACTGTCCAGATACTTACGTATACACTCGACTGTGTGTGCTAAAATTGACCCTGTACATTAACTGAGATAGAGATGAAAGGATTGAGCCAAATTAAACTGGAGGATGATATGATATTGCCAGACTGAAATTTTGGTTTGGGAAACACAACTACTCTTTTACCATAAGTACTGTGAGTCATTTAATGGACATACTATATACAATTTCCTTATCCAAAATGCAGCGGTTTGGACAGAACATCCTGATACAGCCAGAGGATAAGAGATGCTGGAAGGTTTAGTTCAATTGACTTCAATATAGAGCCCTAGATAGGTAATGGAAAGATGGCAAGAACAAAGAACAAAGAACAAAGGAGCCAATGGTCATTAGGTTTGAGTGACATAAACCCACCCCATGCCAGGACAAAGGGAATTAATTGCTAAGACCAAGGCCATTATCAGTGAGATTTGCACATGGAGGTGTAGATACAAGAAAGGCATACCTTTCGTTTAGCCTGCTGACAATGAGGGCTCTTTGTTATTGCTATCAGAGCTATCAGTGGAAAGACAAAGCACACGCTTGTGCTCCATCATTTCCCGTATCTCTTAGGAACATCATGGAGCACGTTCTCCCCGTGCCTGCCTGTGTTAGTGTAAAATAAATGAGAACAAGAAAATTGGGCATCTTCAACTGACCTGGAGAGAAAGGTGCAGAGATCATAGTGGCATCTGGGCCACCACGGCGGACTCCTGTTATGGTGGAGCATGTCTCCCAGCTGCCCACTATCTAATATCTTTGCCTCCTTTCTGAAGCTTCTACAATGATGTCATGATGGGGGTGCAGTTTTGGGGGAGAGGAGGGGGTTGGGGGGGAGGAGTTATTGATACTGGCTCAAAATGTTTCTGTTGTGTCCAAATGAGCTGTCTCAGTTTGTCAGACAACGACTTTAATAGATTACAGATTCAGCATACACTTGTCATTAATACAATATACACATGCAGTAGCAGGCACATGGATGCACAAACAGGGACAAACCATGCGCACACACACACACACACACACACACGCACACACACCTTGCTGCTGCCATAATAAAAAGCATTGGTGGAGAATTGGCCTGCCTGTGGCAGAATGCTTCTCTGTATTCTGTCCTGCGGTTCCTGATCCTTTGGCGATGGGCTGTTTGATATGCTGCCAGTTCTAATGCTGCCAGTGTAATGTCCCTTGTCAACTGTGATAAACTCAGAAATCATTCGTAGAGATTTACCTTTAAAACTCTCATTACTAAAATGATCTGCAATTCAGGGGACAGGTAGGATACTGAAGAGAGAATTTGGGGGAAACTGATTTCAGTTCCAGCTGTAGAGCGATCTAGAAAATCAGCATGGATGGATATTAAAAAGGAATGCCAAGCTTAGCAGATCTGAAATGCTGAAGAATGTGTGTGCTGAAGTTTATTCACAGATCCAGCGAATTAACAAACTGGCCAGCTGTTACTTGAGATCCCTATTAAGACATTTTCAGCTACTGTTCTTTGATATTACCCAAACAAATGTATTGCCAAAATGTTAAATCTTTGTGTTGTTGCATGTCATAATAACATCATGCAGGACTGGGTCATTGGTTTGTATTTCATGTTTTAATATTTTCTACCAATGACTGTTTATTACAGATCAGAGATATCTCACTGAACTGAGAGGCTAGATTTGCTTATTTTAGGAACCAGTGCTGGAGAGTTAAAAGAAAGTGTTGTTTTAAGAATTCATAGAGGTGGCATCCAAATGACTGCTGCAAGGGTGTCCGCTTGTCATTGACTTATTCTTCATGAAGAATTACAATTAGCTTTAGGATAAAAATAAAATCAGCTACACAAAAATAAAATGAAATACATTTAAAGTTGTCAGTTGTCCATTACATTCATTTTTCAATGTTACAGTACATTTACACCTTATATGAGAAGTAGAATTTCCCACCAAACTGTATCTGTACATGGGCTGTTAATGGCATGTAAGCTCAAGCACACTCTGTTTGACTGACAAGCAAAAATAAAACCTACTGTGCTCATCTGCGCCCTGCAGCAGTGATGTTTATTGAAATGCATGGGCAGACACAGCTTATAATCCCTGACCACTGAAGTATAGTATATTGCAAAACCTGCACTTAGCATTTGTAGCATATAGTCATCTAATAATTGATGAAAAAGTTATTCAATTATCTTGCTGTTTTTTTGCTCATTTTTTTTATCTTGCTTCTTTTTCCCAGAGGAGGCCACCTTCATCCCTATGTTTTTTCTGTCATAGGTAACCTGCCAGATTCAACGCCGAGCTCCAATTAAATTTCCAAGGTGAGTGGAAAGACTGGGCAGCGGAGACTGTTTTTTGGAGGTGAATGAAATGCAAAGCAGGCTAATACAGCGAGACAGGCTTAATTAGAACTATTACAGGAGAGCCGGTTGGTGCGGGTGGGATCAAGGGGTCGCCTCCGCAGCCTTACAAGAAACAACAGCATGATTAATGAAAACAAAAAAAGTGATGACTGCCAAACTTTAGAGAGAGAAGGGGGTGGGGGGCGCACCAGGAAAAACAAATCACAAAGTTGAGATGTCCCGGGAAATTGATCGCCAAAGATAAATGGACGAAATGCCAACAGGAGGGCCTTTGAGGTAGCAAGGAGAGGGCGGGAGACGTGTTTATACTCCGGCGCTCTTAAATTCAGAAGGCAGTGCTCTGCCACGGGATGGGATGCATTGTGGAACCAGGTTTACAAGCGCTTACCGAGCACGACTCTGCCTCTGACAGACAAATGAACTCCCTCTGACAAAGTGCAGGTTTGAAAACAATGGAAATGATGCAAAGGGGGGAAAAAAAATATTGAACTACAAAACCATTTCAGGATAGGGGGTTACATAAAGTATGCACTCCAAACATTGGAAGCGTCCCAAGTTCAAAAATGAAATGAAACCCCCTATCGATTCTCATCCTGCACTATTTCACATGCTATTGCGATTCACCGTTCAAAATGTATCCTGATGAAAGCCATTTGAGTTCAGGCCACACAACCGGAGGTTGATAAGCTGTGTGTGTGTGTGTGTGTGTGTGTGTGTGTGCAAATGCGAAGCAGGTTTCCTTCATTCTCTGCACAATACCCCATTTCTCTCTCTCCCTCACATCCAGGCGCACACATAAATTCCAGTGGTGAAGTACCTCAGGAGGATGATGGGGTGAAAGAGTCAGTACATTAAATCATTGAGATGTCCAGACAGGCTTGTCAGCCACCAGTTTCAAATAGGAAATTACACGATGGAAAAACTCCCTGGGAAAAATTGTGGATTGTGTTGCCATTATTTCCTTTCCTCTCCAATTGCCAAGATCAGATAACAGGTGCCCATCTCCCAGCCTAATAAGACACAAAAATGGTTCAAAACACATTTTGAATCTAGAGGCCCCAAATTTGCCTTTTGGGGCTATAGACTGATTAGCTACAAGATGGGCCAAGAAGCTGGAACATTGCAACTTTGAGTCTTGGCAGCGCCATTAGCCTGCTATGAGCCCCTAGCTGCTGGACACACTTGTCATTCCCACCAAATGTGAGACGGGTTTGAAAACCAATTAAGCCTGGATATTATGTGCTGTCAGTGAGAGGTTCAGCTGGTTTTTGATCATTGCTAGCTCTTCTCTGTGGTACCGTGTGGCCTGCACTGTAGAAAATCATACACAGGGTGCTTCAGCTGCAGTGCTCTTCCGTGGGTTGGAGCAGGCACAGGGACAAAGCAAGAAGCACACTTGACAAAATTGGCAAAAATAGCCATTTTGATAGATTTATCCCATGGGAACGAGTATGTAATGAACTAAATTATTTTATTCATCCATTATTTCTCCATTATTTTTTTATTATTTTTTAGTAGCAGCATTCATAGCAATCCTATTTTCCTCTGAAAGCGAAGCACAAGGATTATTATTAAGAACAACACCAGTGGAGGGAATAGAATGGGAGGGCTGTCCTTGGGTAAACCATTTACTTCATCTGAAAGAAAAATACTTCATTATAAGTCCTTCAGTAGCCATCACTTAGCACCCTGTTTCAGCTGTCAAATACAATTGTGTGCGACCAAAGGACACGAGCATGCAGTCAATCCAGGCCGGCTCCCAGACTTACCTCTTAACTGATTAGAGAGGGACTGCTGGAGACAGCAGGCAGTGGCTACGGTTAGTTTGATTTAGATCTTTCATGATTATCAAAGAAATGCTAACATTGCCGAAGTAAGCAGAGCATTGAA
This sequence comes from Conger conger, assembly GCF_963514075.1. Lineage (NCBI taxonomy): Eukaryota > Metazoa > Chordata > Actinopteri > Anguilliformes > Congridae > Conger > Conger conger. The sequence goes on from NC_083768.1 coordinate 22,320,111, forward strand.
AGCACTACAGTTGTTATAAACACTTAGTAACTCAGAATTGACACCAGTGCACTGAATATAAATGCATTTTTGGTTACATAAGTGAATGGTAGTATGCGCAGTGTGTGTCTGTGTGTGTGTGTGTGTGTGTGCTCTATGTGGCTTGTAACCAACTGAAAAAAAACAAAAAATGTGTTATTTAATATGAAAATGAAACTTGTATATGCTGTTCATGCATTGTATTCCAGGTCAGTTTATTAGCAGAAGTGCATGTCAGTGCACAGGCTTCTAATCAGCTTAGCGTTCTCCGAGCTGTGTATGTGGGGACATTTTGGAAACCAGGCATTCTGAGTGCATAATTTATTACGAATTTCTTGCTGGTTTTAAGAGAAGGTACTACCCCATGTTTTCAGTGTTTTTAGCTCTAATGTGCTGGAGCATGTCACCTCCCACTTCCCACTCCCATTAAAAAAAAACATTATTTCTGTAGTCACTTCCCTTTATGAGTAGGGGGTTACAACTGGGGCTGGCCTTAAGGGACATATGGTGGGCTTGTATAAGGTGGCTTGTCCAGCACTCTGGTTTTTATTAGGTATTTGATGGCGCAGAAGTCAATAGTATATTTATCTTTCTTTGATTTGTTCATTTTTAGTCTTTGTTTATTTTTTTGCCACCATTAGTCGGAGTACTATTGTTATATTCCACCTGCTGTGAACAAACACTTGCACTCACCAGAGCTTTTTGACATTCTGTGCCACCTCCTTTGGCGAACAGACAAACACACACACACACACACACACACACACTCACACACACACTGTTTAGTCCATCCTGTTTGAATACATACTGTCCTTCCACACTTGAACACTCATTTTCTCATGCTTGGTGTCCTCCCACAAATCCGTTGCGGATGACACCCTGCTTCACATGAAGAAACGTCAGCTGTACCGGGCACCAGTGTCTCTAATCCTGGGCTGTGTATCAGCTGGCTAGTGAAAGCAGCCTCTGATTAATTACCTGCAAAATCGTCACAACTCATGATAATGAAACAGCTGGCCTCGGTGCACAAATAAAGTTTGTCCTGCCAAATGGAACCATATTCTCACGTTTGCTGATTGACAATACTGGCAGAAGTACAGTACATGCTCCCATCAAATGGTTGGCATTTATATAGCGCCTTTATCCAAAGCGCTGCTCAATTGATGCTCCCCATTCATCCATTCATACACACTCACACACCAATGGCAATTGGCTGCCATGCAGGGCACCAACCAGCCTGTCAGGAGCATTTGGGGATTAGGTGTCTTGCTCAGGGACACTTCGACACATCCACGGTGGGATCTGACCAACAACCCTCTGACTGCCGGATGACTGCTCTTACTGTCTGAGCCAATGTCGCCCCCATCAACACACTATACAGGACATTTACATCTATGCACCCAGTACAGCATTTTCCATTGATTCTTGTAAATTAAATTAGGCCGGATTATGTATCCAAAAGAAAAGGTCTCTCTGTTCCTCCTTTCTCTAAAGACCATTTTAATCACATCAGTGTTGCATCATGTGCTCAGTGGCAGCAGATGATCTTAAGAGCAAAACTAATGCAAGGAAAGTGAATTTTCTTATTTATGAATTTATGAGTTCCCGAATTTTTTTTTACCTTTGGTCAGCTCTTACTTCAGTCCCTGATAGTTTTGCTTTTACTACCATGTCTACCCCTCAGCTACACTTTAAAGGTCTTTAGCATTATATAACATACTTTATTCTTCTATGATCTATTCTGTAGTGCAGCAGTGCGGCAGTGGACAGTGCGATGATCACCGGTGGTCTGGACAGATGACGAAGCACAAGCCTGACTCCGATGTCCTGGCAACAAAAAGCCACAAGGGAATCAAGATTGAGCAGGATAGAATTCACAAGACATCTTTCACACCGCTGAGAAAAGGCTTTGAGTCAAATCCCATGATCTCTGGCCAGCTCTCTGTGCTATCTCTTGGATTCCCTTTTGCTTTAAATAAATCCTCATCAGTTGCTCTTCAGATATCCACAAATCGCCAGTGCAATTCCACTTGCACTTTGAAAGGATGTCTCTTCTATGGTGCACGGTCACAGAATTCAAGACTTATAATTAGCCCCAGTTTCAGCTTTTGAGTTGTAAAGGAAGCTTCCAACTGGTGTCTGGTATAATGCACATAACTCCATATTGTCTGTCCCAAATAAACTTTGTCAGCTACAGGCCCGGTCCCAGATGCAATTATTAAATTATTATTGAATTATTAAATGGGGATTTAGCTGAATTTGTATGCGTACATCCAGGATCAATCATTTGGACATTTTCATCAATGGCCTTAATGACAGTGGACAATCCTAATAACAGTGCATCAACTCAGCACAAATGTTATTGATGGTCATTAAATGAAAAACCTAATCATTGATTCTCAATAAACATATCGCTATGTGCGACCCGCAGATGCCAGTGATTGATCAGTTGGTCCAGTGTCATGGGGTATTATAATTATCATCAAGATTCCTCCATAGTTATTGCCAATGAAAATATCCTGATGAGCATATTCAGGATATGACTATTCATAATTATTAATTTCTGACATCAGAGCTTGTATTTTCTATCTCTGATAACATGGAATGGGGTTTTTGTTTCTGATATTCTTGTTACAGCATGTTATAAAAAAAAATAAAAAATAAAATGTAAAAGAAATATCAAAACCATAACAAATTATGGCCTTTTGGTATTTTAATATTTATACTTGCAAATCCCCTTAAAAATAGCGCCAGTGTCATTGAGACCAGAAACATACAGTATGTCATTCATGGATATTACTATTTTATTTGTACTGTAGAGATGCTCGTCTAATATTTTACACTGTGACAAACTTCATGAAACTGCAAGCACTATTGCTTCAGTATGATGCAGATAAAAAATGCAATGTTTGTTTGGGACAGTATCAAATACATTTCAGACACACTCCAAAAGTTTCAAATATTAAACAAAACAACATGCATTGCTTTAAAAATTCTTCTTAATATCTTAAAATGATCTTCACCTGTGTATATACACCCATGCAGCATACATCATATTTTGGCAATAAAAACATTTTTAGAGAAGGTCAGAATCCAAAAAAAGACCCAAGAGGGTGTCACAGGGGCACAGCAAGCCTGTCATGCATATTATGGGTACAGAGCATCATGACACCCCCACACACACAAAACCCTACCCAAAAATGCAAAGTTAAAGGGTATGCTGCCACCTACAGTGCCCTCCATAATGTTTCGGACAAAGACCCATCATTTCTTTATTTACCTCTGTATTCGACAGTTTGAGATCTGGTTAAAATGCACATTGTCAGATGTTAATGAAGGGCATTTTCAGGTTCTGTGTTTTTCTGTATCTGTTTTTGTCTAAGTTTTGTTACCCTCTGTGACCACTGTAGTCTGTCTTCCCATTCATTCCCACTCATTCATCTCACCTGTTCATGTCTCCGCCTCTCACTCCTTATATGTATTTCCTTCCTGTCTCTCTGGCATGTCTCTCACCTGTTTCTCATTGTCTGTTTATCACTTTTGTATTTACCTGTCCTTTTCAGCTTCTCAGGTTAGTTTGTCTTCTCCAGTTTCCCGAGTCTGCCCTTGTATTCTTTGGATTTATTTATTTTTTGTCTTTTTTCTGCACCCAGATTTTGGGGATTTTTTTAGATTTTCTGCCTTGTTTTGACTCTCTGTGCTTTTGGATTTACATTTACATTTTACATTACATCTTCCCTGCCTTCTTGATGGTCACCCTTGAGTCTGTGATTGGTTCCCCCTGCCTGGGTTCTTGACAGGCATTTATATACATTATGCTTTCACTATGTAGAAATGAAAGCAGTGTTTAGACATAGTCCCCCCATTTCAGGGCACCATGATGTTTGGGACACAGTAATGTTATATAAATGAAAGTAGTCATGTTTAGTATTTTGCTCCATATCCCTTGCATGCCATGACTTTCTGATGTCTGTGACCTGATGTCAACAGGTCATCATCAGAGGATATCTTATTTTCAGATTGTTCTACAAGTGATACTAAAACTCTCTGCATTTGAACGGATCTATATGGGAATTGGGCTATGGGACTAGATTCAGCTATAAATTATGCTGATGCAGTATGGAACACATTTGTTGGCTAAATGACTTTAAGTCATCAAGAGCCCAATGTATCAAATGAGCTTCAAACCACTGCCAAAGATGCAGTCGATATGAAAAAGAATGATATCTCCTGAATATTTTTTTCCATTGAGTTCAACTGGAAGATTTGTCAGGAGAAACAACCAGAAAATAAGATATCCAGACTCTAATGATTTTGAGACCACAATGTATAAAAATGCCCTTTATTAAAATCTGACAATTTTATTACAAATCCCAAATTGTACAGAGTACAGAGACAAAAAAATAGATGATGGGTCTTTGTCCCAATCATTATGGAGGACAATCTATATGTTTTACATAGAGTTAATTTGGTGAGAATATCAATATTATGATCATATGTTAGTAGGGGCGGCACAGATGGTGCAGTGGGTAGCACTGCCGCCTCACAGCAAGGAGGTCCTGGGTTCGAATCCCCATCAGCCGGGGCCTCTCTGTGCAGAGTTTGCATGTTCTCCCCGTGTCTGCGTGGGTTTCCTCCGGGTACTCCGGTTTCCTCCCACAGTCCAAAGACATGCAGGTTAGGCTGATTGGAGAGTCTGGATTGCCCGTGGGTATGAGTGTGCGAGTGAATGGTGTGTGTACCCTGCGATGGACTGGCGACCTGTCCAGGGTGTATTCCTGCCTTTCGCCCAATGTATGCTGGGATAGGCTCCAGCCCCACTGCAACCCTGTTCAGGATAAGCGGGTTAGGAGGATGAATGAATGAATGAATGAATGAATGTTAGTAGGTATCTGCTCAGGCTCATAAAAATACATTTCAACACTTAAATTAGGCTACCAACAGATAACAAACTCTTTTTATTGTTACAGTACAGTAACAATACTATGATGATCACTCAATGGATGTTCTTAAAGAAAAGACCAGTAACTAGACATATGGACATACTTTCTAAGGATTTAAACCAGCTGTAACCATTATATGCTGTATTAGTAAAGTGCACCATAAAATATTTATATTTTTAAAAACTATGAAGAGTACACAGAAGTATTCATAAGAAAATGCATAATGATATTGTATGATTCCTATAAATGCTTACAATTCCAGAGGACTCCGCTTGAGTATTGGACATTGAGCTTTTGAGGCTGGCATGCGAACACAGTTTTGAGCACTCTTGGATGATATTTATAGAGATGGCTTTGACAAAAGGACAAGCACCCTGCACTTGCTTATTGCACTTTATGGTTTAATGCCATCATTGTCGATTTGACAAGCTGATAGATTGTTTTTCTCTCCTGCCTGTCTTTTACGCTTGGCTGCGTTTCCTTAGCAACCCCCCTTGTCCTCCCCCAACACACACACACACACACACACACACATTGCAACATTGAACAATGAAATCTGGGCAATGTGATCTGCTGCTTCATCTCACTCTGTTCCAGCACTGCCCACAAAAATCTTTCAGGAGGAACAGATATCATTATCCAAAAGCATAAAAAAATCATTATACTGACAGCTTCACAAAAACTCAATGCCAAGCAGGGCGAGGAAGATATATGTGGATGTGGGACGAAATGGATTCTGTACAACCCCTTACTGTTGTTTTGTGCACGTGTTGTTGTGCACATATCATAAACTTCCATTGCTCTCCATCTTTGTTGGGCTCCCAGTCATATCTGTACATCTGCTGTGTTAATGATGCCCTTCCCATCAAAACGAATGACTGGAAAAATGGCAGGTTTATCCTTGGCAACATCTTCAGTGTGGAATGAATGGCAATATAATTTGGAAAACCACAAAGAATTTCCAAGAGATCACCCGACGGAGATTGTTTATGCTGGCCACATGCTTACCACGCAACACCTTGGTGCTAATATCATTAAGAGCATTGTGTTTTTTGGTCATATCATCCACAGAATAATGTAATTATGCATCACTGTAACACCAAGGGATTCCATGTCAAGAGTTTGAGTTTGAGTCAAACCACTGACCAGAGACAATTTCTGAACAACAGGCACACAATTTTCACTTAATTTTTTCATTTACAGTTGCCATTTTAACAATGCAAACCCTGCACAATAGCTGACATTGAATTTTCATAAGTTTTTAGGTGAGAGGGACATTGTTCCTCAATGTGTGAGCACTGAGAGGTGTACAGAGCAGGAGTACATGCTCAGTGAACTGAGGTGCATGAACCTGAATGTATCCACATGTCACGATCTCTCACCGGATACAAGCCTTCATGGAATATTCTGAAATGTCACCAGAAAAAGTGTTTTCCACTTCCACCCATTAAGCATGTTAAATGAACTTCATGGAAGAGTGGCGTCATGTTTTTCCTGCAGAATTCTAGACCCTGGTAAACTCCCCAATGCATGCAGACAAAAATATATGGAGTATAATAAGAGAGAATGTAATTTAGTGCAATATTCCACTCTCAGTCCAATGAGAGCTGGTTGGGGAAATAGCTTCTCTTTCTACTGCTCAATTTCTAAAGCTAAGGGAATATACAGTAATATAGACTTTGAAAGGGAATTGCAGTGTTGCATTAGCATTTATGCAAACTGCATGTCTTTGTAAGAATGCATCATCTGCTATGGGGTGGAGGCTTTTTATGGTTTGGAAAAAGCTAGTACAGTTGTTTAATTTTGTTTCAAAGGCAAATATAGATAGGTATTTTAAAGGCACAATAATGCAAGTCACAGTAAACTCTGGCCTGCTTTGATGCCACATCAGGGAATATCTTATAGTGCTTAGTACCGAGAGAGAGAGAAAATGGATTGCATGTCTCTGGTCTGAAATATCTCTCAAAGATGAAATGTTTTCATGTTTTACCAGCCAATGCTGAAGAACAGGAAACAGTACAACAGTACACACAGTACACATGTAGGTCAACATTCTGGCATAAAACCTGGAGCATAAAACTTCACCGGCTAAACCAATGAAAATCACCTGCAAACATCATAACAGCTAGTACAACAACAACAACAACAACAACAACAACACAATTCATTATTGTACCTGTACCATGAATTCTTTTGTTTTGTTTTTTGTGTAAGAAGTGCCCCTAGAGTGTGATGTTTAAAAAAATGAACATGCTTGGATAAGTAAAGCTCACTTAAATATGACATTGGTTTGATGGCTACAAATAACAGTCAAGCAATTTAATGGCCTTAGCTATAGCAAACACTTTTCATATGACTTTTTAAAGTACTTTTGACATCAATGTAGGGAAAAGAGGTGAAGGAAAATGTCATATTGTATAAGGGAGAAAAAAGTGTTGAGAATTACAGGCATTTAACCGATGATCTTATCTAGAGTGACTTTCTCTTTTGTATTCCTGACATCCATTTTATACAGCTAGATACTGACTGAGTAATTTAGTTAAAGTCCCTGATCCAAGGGTACAATGACAATGTCCTAACAGGAACCTGTATCCCGTTACTCACCCAGTCCCCAAACCATTATGCTACACACCTGTACAATGTACACAACAACACTTATTGCATTCTCTCGACGGGCAACCCCAATTTTAGAGGCCCCTATTCTGCTCATTTGCTAAAGTCATAAAGTGAAGGTCTTAAATTGTCTTTTGAATTATTTTGGGTCAGTAAAATAATAAAAAACTCATATAAATAAGACTCAATCCACCATGAACACTGTGCAGGGAATTTACAACAAAAAGGTTATTTCAATCATAATTCAAGCATGTGTAACCTGCTGAAGCATTAGCTTTATCCAGACAGATTTAGGGATTTGTATGTCGACTAGTTTCCTGGCAATGATTGAAATGTGTTCTGAAATATGTGACACAACGTGCTAAATGGCATATCTTAGTGCAGATCTCATTTTTCTTTTCGTACTTTCATGTGAAACTAGAAGATCAGAGCTACAAAATGAGGTATCACTTGTCAGTATTGGCCAGTCCGTTTTGGAGATATGGCTTGTTAAATTATGTGTGTCTGACAGAAGTGGTTTTGTGAAATCAGCCTTCAAAGTTTTTTGAGCGGTTGTCACAGTTTCTCACCTAGAACTGACCAAGGTATAGAAATGGGCCCTTCTGCCTTTTTAGACGCCATTGCTTTAGAGACAACAGTTCCTTATTTTGTAACATGTGGGCAGCAAAGCAAGTGTGGGAGACCTCACCTTCATTGCATTTTGGAAATCCACATACTACAAGAAATAAGGTAATGTCAGTGTCCTTTTCATGAGCAGCGGACCAAATGCATAATAGTTTCTCATTCTAAAAAAAAAAAAACAACATTGAGAGAATTGTTTACTTTGAATTCATCTTGAGGAATTATGACTTTTTCGCCTGCATAATGAAACTGTTGCATTTCCAATATGCACATACTGTTGTGCTTCTGCAGTTCTTTTTTATTAAGGCTGACATTTTACAACAAAAACTGTATTTTGCAATGCCTATATCTAAATAGAAGACTTCCTTTGGAGGAGTTCCAATGAATCATTCGTCTGAGTGAATAATTCCGAGGAAGTCAGAGGGCTTTTTCAGTGATGTGACCCCATTTTATATCGGTGAGCATCTAAATACATTCTCAAAATATTTTTTTATTATTCAGTATGTTTATCAATAAGGAGCCAGTGTGCATTTAAATAATAAATAGCATGTGAAATTGTGGAATGTGTTTGACTTGTAGATAGGGGTTGGGTATTTCACAAAAACTTTAATCAATGGACCTCAATGAATATCTTAGTATACAAAATGGTATTATTGTGATTATTGTACTTTTTTTATAATCTACTCAGCCTGTTGTTGTCAGAGGATAGCTCCAAGGATAGGGAGTTTGGGATAGAGAGAGAGGGGAGGGTGACAGGTGGAGGGAAGGATAAAAAGTATTGTATAGTATTTAGTAAGCAAAATGCAGTATTTTACACTTCATAAGACCCATACCAATATCATCAAGTGTCTTTTTCGAGTCTACAAATTATGTGGAACTTTTTGTAAAACTGCCTAGACATAGATTAGAAGAAACAATGCAGAATTAGAATTTTGTGATACTGTCCTCAAATCTGAAATGGGATTTGTCCAGTGTTGTGACTTGACTCCATTGTGTTTCTAAGTGCACCAGCCACAGCTACAATAATCTGTATCCAGTACAAAAAAAGAAAATATTTTCACTGAGGAAATTTTTCCATTTTTACTGTGTTTGAGCTTCGGTAACCTTGTCTTAGTAATATCTGGAGTAATTATGTCTCTTGGAAAGCAACTTCAGAAGAGATCAGGATTTGACCTGTAGTCACAAGGGTTCAAGAATAGTAACCATTTTATTTTGGGTATGTCATTTCTAAGCTTGTGTCAAGAAAAGGGGCAATACTTAAGGGTCAAGTCTTGCATTATACAATGCCATATGTTTGAAATTCCTTAATCGCAATGATTAATTGAGCTACAGTGCAATGATAAGACTTCTTGGTTTACAAACTAAATTTCCTAATGGTTGTTTTGTTTCTAGTCCTTAAAGGTTAAAATGTGTTTTATTAACAAAATAACTGTTTTGGGGAACAGCTTGTGATGATGGTGCAGTGCAACTGGGTTTTATACAATGTTTTTAAAAAGGAGTACAGGACAAGCACCTTAAGAATGATGCTTGATGTACAATGACCGTTGCCAAGTTTAATATCTTGTTATTTATTGGCCATAGGTAAAATTGGCAGGCACAATTGGCTTAGCAGCACTAATGTTAGCTAGTATAATTGTAAGTACAAGATAGTCACATATTTTCATATGTCAGTGTCATAACACAAGGGTCGATATGGCAAATATATGTATTTTGCTCAGCCCAAATCAGTCACATTGACTCCAGCAATCATAGGCTATTTGGTTTCATACGGCACTGGATGGTGATTAGTGGTGATCTATGTATTGAGAGAGGATCAGTAGCTGGTAAGATAGCAACCGAGAAAGATATAAATTATAAGTAAGATAAGTAAATTATAATGATCAGTCTCATTGCACAACCACAGGAACTTGAACAATAATTTATATCGTAAATATATATTGTGTATTGCCGTTCTTCACTTTAACAGAAAATGTGTGGCTGCTATCTGATCTCCAGCAACAATATAACAATCTAATCTTTTACAGTAGCTGGCTTAATGGTACGGGTAGCACCATCTTGAAGGAATGTTTTGACCAAGGTTGCTAGAGTGGGCGGGGCTTAGGAACAGTCAATTAACATATTCGTAATGGATTTCTAGCTGAATGATAAACAAGTATTTGAAGATTCCAAAACATTTCATTTCTGACCAAAATCTAATCTGACAAAGTTTAAGTATTCTGTAAAACTGAGATCTGCGCGATGTTACCACCTCAGTCACGCAGCATCACATATATTGGAATGCATTGGAAATATGTTGCCAAAATAGAACATTAACAGAAATCTTGATCTTATGCTTTCCAACCACCCTGTTTCTAACTTCCGTTATGTATTCCTAATAGCTACACTTTCTTTATCCATTTATTTAATCTTAATCATTATTTGTTTGTTTGGGGTAATGTATGACTTCTATTGTGAAGCACAGTGGAATGTATATTATTCATTCTCTTGTCATTTTATTTGTCCTCTTATTGGTGCATGAATACAGTTTTATGAGCCACCACATTAAAGCTTTTGTGCCATTATCTTGAATGCTATTTCATTGGGACCTTGAAATTGAAGTTTTAGAATCTAGGCTATACATTTACCTTAATTTGTAGCTTTCTCTACAAATTGTTCTAATAAAGATAGAAGTGTTTGTTTAATGCTTAAGCTCCTTTTATTGCAGGCTATTATTGTGCATCAGGAAAGGAACCACATTTACTGTTTTAATTTGATAATTACTAATTTATTTAAAAAAAGGAAATGGTTGTTGTTTAATTACAGTCCCTGATTTGAAGGAATTTGTTGGGGAAGGGCAAAGCAAACTCTAAAAAAAGTATTTCACGAGCCACATCAACCTCCTCCCTCCAGGTGGTTGAAAATACATACACTGACAATAGAACCTTAAGTCTGTGACTTCTGTGAGCAGATTAAATGTCTGTAATATGGTCTCATGTTAAACAAAGGCCACAAAAAGTGACAAACAGATATACGTACGTAGTTCACAACATATACGCGAAAGTGTCATTGGGATGAAAATACAACTGGATGAAAGGGTCAACAATTTTAGAAGCACGCACAAGAATCCAACCATTTCCAAAACAATTAGAATACATAATGGAACTGTATGTTAGTCCATGTTTGTTGTTACATTTGATACAGTGAAAACTATTGTTAAGTTGTGATTTCACTGCCCATGTCCTTACTGAATGCACCAATATGAACAGGCTGATTTAAACATATTAAGAAAAGCAAAGCAAAGACTACCTATCATAAGGACACTGGATCAAAGACAAACACATCAGTGGTAGGCAGAATAACAGTCCGCATTCATCCTGAAATTTTCCTTTGATCAATATGTCCATTGCGCTGTATGTGTATTAGCTATGCAGATACAATATGTCTGGCTGGAATCTCAGTTGAAAAATGATATGCTGAAAAAGCATAGGTTGAGCAAGTAGTACTGGAGGTTTCATAGATTTTTCATATAAATAATATCTGTGTGTTTATATATAATGTTATATATAAATATAATGCAATTCGAATTAGAGTTCCCTGCTTTCCTATTCATGATATCATTTCTCCCCTGAGCTTACAAATAGCGAAAATAAATACATTAGTGTTATCATAAGCTGTTCCTCTTTCCTTCAGGGAGAGTAATAAACAACTCATTGGGGCTACGTTATGAATTCATTACTGCATTGACTTTCTGGGTCAAGGAGGTTGAGGGAAGGGCAATGTCATTTGGAAAGGAAACTTGAATTTAATCTCATCCCAACCAACCTTGAATTCAATCAGTGTTTTTTTTTTGTGCGCCAATAAATCTGCATTGAGGCCCACGCATCAACTGTGCGGTGTTTTCATCCGATAAGGTTTGCTTTACTCGAACATTGTGAAATTCAAAACATTAACATGTGAATGCATCAGCAGCCCACAGCACCCCTGATCTGGGGTCGGTCCAGAACCAGGTCCTCTCATGTACATAGCTGGCTGAAATCCTTGGCCGTTGAGTGTCAGTACAGCCAGTGATGTGCTGCCACAGTTACAATTCAATAATAGGCCTTGGGGCTTTTCCACAAACTGGAACCTTGTGTTCTAGCAAAACTGGAGCGTCCGGCAGCCCTGCTTCTCACGTACTTCATTTGCTGGATGAAAACATTATTTGGCATCTTCAGTAACATGATTTTAGGCGCAACAAAAACATCACGTCACATTGTTCTGTGTACTAAATGGTCCTACAGCATTGCTTGCCAAATCCTACAGTAAATTAGTTAGCCCCATGGGACATCTTTATCTGTTATCTGTTGTATCAGGTCCAGTGATTTTGATGATATTTGAGTGCAACAAGCTGCAAAAGGGAGAGCGGGGAGAAATATTTTTCCTTCAGGGCTCTTTATCTGAGGTAAATAATGAAGAACCGCGCCGCGTTACATGGGTGATCAATTATCCATGTCACCAGATGGGTATAAAAGTGAATGATTTGCCAAACACATTTCTGCCCGAGAGTTTGATCGCCTTAATGACAGCCATATGCTGATGGATCACAAAAGCTTCAAATTAATTAGGCTACAGAGATCTACCAAACCTGGGGGTACTCTGTTGCTCGCTTGATCAAATTAGAGAAGATCTGTGCTGAAAGCACTAAGGACAAGTTTCAATCCTTCTTTCATATGGTAAAGAAATGTCTTGTGGGGGTATGGGGGGGTGAGGTTGCCTGGAGACAGTGATGGAGAATGCCTTTGCAGGTGATTGGCAGCCAACAATACAGACCAGAAAAAGGCATACTGTTTCTGAAGACAGGTTCAGGGACTAAATCAAAGATGAACAAGTTTAAGCCACGTGAGCTTGATCTCATGTTGAACAGCAGAAGGGAAATGAGCACACTGAATTACAGTAGCCGTGAGGTGGGACTGCTTGTACCATATTCGCAATGAATGAATATACTCTTGCATTTCAATGAGACTCAGATTTTCCATTGTACACTGTGTTCAAAACCAATCATATTCTAATTATGCATTGCATTGGCACAAACTCTACAGTATGGATATTAACCAGCCACTTGTCAGATTTAGTTTCTATTGTGCATCGTCTGCCATTACGTCAGAATTGTTTTGGACTCCAGAGTGCTCTGCTTTTCATTTGATTACTCTGGAGCTACACGGTAGAAATGGACTAATGAGGGTCTCATGAATAGATATCAGTGCCTTTGTGCAAATGATGTCGTGGTTCAGAGAATGTTGACTAATGCAGGTAGAGAAAATGTGCATTTTGAATAATTTGAATCAAATGCAAATCGCTGAAATAATAATCACATATAAATAAAGGTAATTGGCCATGAGTAAGCCATTCAATGCTGTATAATGGAAATTGAGTTAGTGTGTGCAATGGAACCTGCCGAAACAAAGAAAGCTGCCTCACAGTATCTTCCTTGAAAGATTTCGGCTCAAAAGGACCAAAAATGAATGGCCCAAAGTAATACAGAAGTCAGGCTCTGACATTTTAAAACACTCTTTTCAAATTCACTTTCACTAAATAGTCTGTAAAGTTACGAAATAGTTTTTTTTTTCTTCTTACAGCTAAAAAGGCTGATAGACAGAATCAAAAGAAAATGCTGTTGCAGGCAACTTTAGCACAATGAGGTTTATGAAACTCATGTTTCTAACATAGTCTCGATAAATAAATAATCTAGCGTTGTTCACCCTCCTTGTGTTCCTTGATACTTTCCTCATGAAAAGATTGGGTCATTTAGCCCAAGCGAAGGAGGTCCACTGCATTGTTCAAGTTCACAAAGGGACAAGAGGTTTAAATTGGGAAAGTACACAGTCCTGTACCCAGGCACAGCCATTTTCTAAATGGGAATGGGTTGCTGATATTATTGATGTTTTATATTAAAAGAGTCCAACATTGCCATAGATCATACAGAAAAATAATCGACTCCATTAGTGCATTAGAGAGTACAATTCTATCAGTGTGTCGAATATAACTCACGTTTGACAAATAAGAACGATTATTCCAGAGTTAGAGATTGCACAGACCTTTGCCAGTGGGGTTTGTTACCACCGTAGTCACCGGGGAGGTTTGTGTGGTACTGGCATTTTGGGCATTGCTGGCAGGTCAGTCTGCATGAGAATATTTTATTCCATGTCCTGATACATTTTCTCGTGCGTAACATCCTTCTTCGTTTATTTTTCCTGGGGCACCCCTCCCCCCCCCGAGCTCTTGGCTTGACTCCAACCAAACCCCCGCCCTGGACTGCTGTAGCCTGCTCTTCTCCTGGTTCATGCCCAAGCTTCCACACATCCTGGAGCCACAGATTCACCCCCCTGCCCTCTGAACTGCATACTCAACATCCATCCATGTGGACTTTCTAGATTATCTAGTAGTTTAATACCTGAACTGTTACCGTCTCAACCTATAGGCCAGCGGAAGATGGGCATCCCCCTATAGTCGGGTTGCTCTTCAGATTTGTTCCCATTGGGGAGTTATTTCTCGCCACTGTTCGAGGATTTGTCTCCTAGTAGGGGGTTGTTTACTTCATACCGTTTGGGGGCTTAAGGTTGATATTACCTATTTTCTTCCCTTCTGTTACTATGTAAACCGTCTTCGAGACACTCTGCTGTGATAACACTATACAAATAAACTGAATTGAATTGAACCTTTAACTTAAACCTTGAACACAGATAAAGACACAAATAAAGACAAAAAGAAAATGCTGCCCAAAGCATTTTATTACCATTTCTGGAGAAGTTTTTCCACTTTCATGAGTTGAAGGAGCATAGAAATAGCCCAAGCATTGCTTCAAAGGACCTCTCTCAATGTTGCTGCCTGTAATTCTTGACAGGGAAATTACCCATCTCCATCTTAAAGGCTGGCTATGGACATTTTATTCGATTTCAGACACACTTTCCACCATTCCCTTCATGCACAGAGTGGGGTATAATTAGCCCAGAGGAATAGAGGTAATGCCTGTTTCTTAAAGCATGCTTGAAGCAACATGAGGGACGCCCCATCAGCCTCTCACTAGCGAATCCTAACCCGCTGCACAGATCAAAGCATAAATGCTTGACCTTGTAAATTCAATGTAGTGATTAGGGTCTAGTCATTTTATAGTGTCAAGTTTCTCAGGAATCATTAACCCTTTCCCATTAATACTGATTTCTCCTGGTCTAACTGATGTCATTGGTATGTGGAACATTTAGAGACAAAGTAGGCAGAAATATAGTAAGTATGTTACTGAAAAGTCTTTAGTTAATAATTATCAGCGTGACTGGACTGAAAAGTGCAGTTTGTCAGTGGTCACAGGAGACAGGCTAAATGAGGATCTTACCGTCTATTTGGTTGATGGAAATATCTTGGGTGTGTCCTGCATTTAATGATATCCAATTAAATAGCCCAGTCAAGGCTAAAAATTTTAAAGTGGCACCGTAATGAGCACTGACATGTCAGTCTTACTTCAAGAAGTTCAGAAGAATCTTAACCAAGGACATCAGTACAGTAAGTCTCCAAGGCATTCTTTAACCACTTGGGTGAGCTTTTCTACACAGGGAATGAGGCAGAAAGAACTTTCCCCACTATGACCGCTAAGAAACAGATTTTAAACTTCTGGGCAATGGCCTGTAATTACAAGCTGGCTGCTTGCTGTGCTTTTTCTCCTTTTAAATCCCTATCATTTGTTCCATAAAGGAGGGCTCCCTGGGTCTGAATCAAAGGTTGAATTGAAAGCCGTCTTGCTTCAAGACCATTACATAAGCACAACTTCTAACAACAAACCCAAAAAAATGCAGATGCTGATAATCTGCCTTGTTTTCAGTGTTAGCTAGTTGTTACAAGGATCTCAGTCAATTCAACATGTTCAATCAGTGTTTGGCAGAGTTGGTCAGAGAACAAGCAGTTGCCATTTGCCTGCATTCAAACTTTCATCTGAATACTATCAAATTATATATTTCTGTTCATGCTCATAATGACCTGCTGAATTTACAGTATAATGCCAGCTACACTTATTAATTTCTTAGTGGGGGTACATATGAGTGTATACATTTTGTCTAACCCTGTCATCTAACTAGTTTACTCGCTGAACTGTAGCTAAAAGGGGTGTTGCTGTTAAGTGCTTTGTAAATGAAATGCAGCCTCTGTAGTTGGTATTCTACCTTTGTATCATGGGAGTGCCCTGTGCCAATAGCTTGTGGAATTGCTCAGGGGCAAAGCAGCAGAGTTGGAAAAAGCCAGTACGTTCTGCTTACAATTCGCAGCAGGGGTCTAGATAAACTCCCTAGCGCCAAGCGCTGCCAGCTGGAATCCATCAAATCACTTATGAATAAAAAAATAAAGTAATAGTTCATCTTTCAAGCACATTGAACAATAAAGTCATTATTCCTTTCAATCTATGTTTATGGTATCATCTCGTAGTATTTACATTCTTGGAAGACGATTTTTCATTGCCTGCTAGAGAAGCTTCGCCTGGAAACTCTGCTCTGCCCGTTTTATTCAAAATCAGTTAAAGCTTTTTTTGTCCAGTGCTCTTGTGCATTGCTGTAAGTGACTGTAAAGGGGCTGGAAATTGTTGAAATAAGCATAAATGTAGGGTTGTATCCACTACGCTTCCACCAAATATCTTGTCAAAGTAATGTCAATAACACACATTTCAAGTCAAAATACGAAAAAATGTACTCCCCACAAATAAATTGTATTGGAGGAGGAGGGAGACTGGGAGAGCAATAAGGTTGGTAGAAGGATTAAGAGCTGAAAAATAGCAAAATGCAAACTCCACGCAGAAAAGTCTCCGTCAGGATTTAAACCCAGGACGTTTTTGTTGCAAGGTCTTGGCATTATCCACTGTGCCACTATGCTGCCACCCCGCTCATGCTAAAAATCTCTCTATAAAAGTCTCTGTATACAAATCTCATGAAACTATGGGAGAAGATATGCAATAAGTCTAAAACATGTTGGACATTAGGTCAGGTATGCATTTCTTATGCTTAATACATACCATAATAACCCCATTGAATGTAGTCTGTAGTCATTTACAGTCACACATTCCCTCCTGGCCAAAGGCATTGCAAGGATAGACAGGGAAGATGGATTTTCACCTAAAGCCATTTGGATAGATTTGGAGACATTAAGGGACCCCCGGGTACACTGCTCACATCATAGATCTTTATCAGTTCCATATATCACTCTCAGATTTGGCACACTTGTGATCAAGGAGATTATGAACCAGGGAAATGTATAGTTTTATCTGTTCTAACTTTGTGACTGTCAGTATTTCTTGATAAATAAAGGATAACTTTTTTTTTGTATTTTCACATATATTTATTTTATTTGTGGCATTTTATACCAAAATTTTGAAAAAATAAGTTACTATTGTGAATGGTGCAAACATCTTGCTTGCATCCAGCCATTGTTAAAGTCTCTGTGATGCTCACATCCAAAGTTATAAAGCTTTAAAAAGAAGGCAAGGATTTGCCAGAATTGAGAAAAGGGGTTGAGGAATATTCAATCCTGATTCTCAGTGCACCAACGTTATTCTAATAAGCAGCATTATAATAACACAATTATATAAATGTAAAAACAATGATATGTGTAATGGAGATCTCCAAGCGAGAGAGAGAGAGAGAGAGAGAGAGTGAAAATACCACTAATAATGAATCCATCACCATTATTCTATTCTCTGTGATTCAACACTGAAGATAAATTACTTGCCACTGCTAAGAAGGCTCTCTTTACATTCAGCAGAATCAATTATGAATATGTAAATCTTGAAAAAGCACTGACAGAAGGGTACATATCCAGTGGCAGCATCAAAATCTATAGTTTTAGGAATAGCACTGCAGGGTACAGCAGTTTTGACCTGAGAACATGGATGAAAAAGGAGAACATGTTATTTGTGTCATGTTAGCACATATGATCCAGGTTATTAAGTAACTTTTATTCATATCTGTCCCTGTTTGTCTCCACTGTGAATCTCATAGTATCGTGATTACATCTATAACCTCTCCTTCCTCCTACATAGATATATAAACACATAGAGTGGGCTCCAGAATTATTTTTATTCATAAAAATGGAGAAAAATAGCTGCATATAATAAACAACATGGATAATGATAGTCTGTGTTCTGTTTCATTCACCATCATTCATTCACTTCACCTGTGCTTCATTTAGTGTCTGTGCCTCCCACTCTATATATGTGCTTCCTTCCTGTCTCTTGTCATTCATTTCACCTGTCACTCGTTAGCTGTTAATCTGTGTCCTATTTAAACCTGTCCTTTTCTGTTTCCCATGGCTAGTTTGTCTCTTAGACCATTGCCTGTTTTTGGATTATGTTTTGGATCTGCTGTTTGCCATTATAGCCTGCCGTATTCACCTGTGATTGGTTCCTTCTGTCGGACCCCTGACACTACTATATTGTGTCATATCACTTCCTGTTTCAATGGCATATAAAAATGAGGTAACAAGCACGCAGAATCCCTTTGTCAACCCTCAGCATGGGAAAAGCCAAAAAACTGTCAATTCAGAAGATATAGATGGCAATTGACCATCACAAGTTGGGTAATGGGTACAAAAAAAATACATAAGCTGTTAAACATACCACTCATACCACGTAATAAAAATGTGTAAAACATATGGAATGGTAGTAAACTTGCCAGGAAGAGGATGCAAGTTTTCACCTATTCACCATTGACCATCACCATGGACGGCAAGGAAGATGGCGAGGGTGGCCATAAGTAACCCAAGGATCGCAGTGTAAGAATTGGTTGTGTCTTGGGGGTCATAAAATGGCACCTCCATACCAGCAAACTCTTTGGAAGGGTGGCACGAAGACAGCCCTTACTGAGCACAATGAACAAAACCAAGCATCTTCATTTTTACAAACCTCATTGGAATTATGACTGGAAGAGTGCTATAATCAGATGAGATCAAACTGTTATGTTTTGGCCATACACACCATCAACATGTTTGGTGACAAAATGTAATGCCTACGAGGAGAAGCACAGCATATCTACTGTCAAATATGGCAGTGGGTCATTGATGTTTTAAATAGTGCCAGTGGTGCAGGGGCACTTTTGAAGATAAATGGTACAATAGATTCAACAAAGTACCAGGATATCTTGGCAAATCTGGTTTTGGTTGTAGGTACATTGTCCAGTAGGACAGTGACTCCAAGCATACATCAAAATCCGCCAACAAATAATTAAGTAAAAACAACAACCATGTTCTGAAATGGTCATCTCAGTCTCAACTTAAAACCCATGAAAACATGTGGTCTGAGCTGAAGAGGGAGGTATCCAAAAGATATCAATGATTTTGAAAAGTTCTGCATGAAGGAATGGTCAAAAATTCATTTGAATGTGTTGTCTAACCATATAAAAAATAATAGGAAAAGACTCATGGCTATCATCTCATATTGGGAATTTTTATTTTTTATTTGGTAGAATCCATTGAATCATTAATACATTAATCATTTAGTCTACAGCACTACTGCACATTTATTTACCAATACTTCTGGTGCCCACTGTATTTCTTTTCAATATCTATATGAGGTATATCAGATATTTCTGGTTCTTGTGGCACACCCACCAAGAGGCTTTTGGGGAATGAGACAGGTCATCCAATCTTCAAAGTTATGTGTGGTGAATCTGCCTCTATTAATGTTTGAACATCTTACAGAACATTCTCAGGGCCCAATTGAATTTGGATTTCAATTGGATTTCCAGAAACAATATATTGTGAGTCAAGTATTGTATTGTGAAGTTCAGTGAATACACCCCCATTAAGCAAAGCCAGAGGTCTGCAGCAGGATTCCTGCAGACTATTAACCTGTTCATTGGTCCAGTGAGCAGAGATGTCATGGGAAAACAGCAGCGAGAGACCCCAGAGATGATGATGATTTCCTCCATGAAGGCCCCTCGCAGAAGCCCAGCAGTTACACGTATGAAGCGAGACTCTGCCAACCCACCAGCTTTAGTCAGACTGTAGCATTAGCATTTCTTTTCTCCTGCTGCGTGATGCATGGGCTCCGCAAAATCTGATCGGCACACTGAATAATAATCTACTGTATAATTATGAATCTTATTTTTAATTCTCTCCTCTTAGTCTCTTCAAGAAAAATCTGCCTTGATGTGCCATAACCATGCAAATCGCATGCAGACCATTTAGTTACTAAATGCTAAGTCAAAGTTTGTATGTTCCTACCTAACTCCCATCTCTCTCTCTCTCTCTCTCTCTCTCTCTCTCATTTGACATCTTGAATGATAATAATAATAAAAATGTCAATATCCATTTTGGATCTTGTTTATCTTTATGTGGTATTATTCAACAAATCCAGTTGGCGGAGTTAAAGGAGCAACACCAACTTTGGAGTTGCCTCCGTCAATGGGTCAGCACACTGTCCCGATATTACATGCAAATCATACTCCGTCCTGGCCATCATGTCATTTGATGTGACTTTGATGATCTCTGATGATGAAAGACTCCCAGAGAACATAAAGCAGAGTACACACAGCCGCACTTACAAATGCACGGGATCAAGGGTTATTAATAAAGGGGACTTTGACACGTCCCGAGGCAATCATAAGAGTAAGGGGCGTAGTGATGGAGATGGTAATAAGAGGAACCATACATCTTACCATACATTAGTGGTTGGGAGGAAGCATCTCCCAGGGAGAAACTAACCCCCTCCCCCCACACATCCATCACCAGGTCGCTGTCCACCGACAGGATTTTGATGGATCTGCATCCCCACACCTGTGTCTGGAGCGGGGAGGCATTTTTGGGGGTTGACTGATGTTCCGAGTGTAACGGCATTCGGACTACGACAATTCCCAGGGAAAGGCGGGGTCTTCGACACATCGATTAAACGTCACCTGGTCGTGACAGCTCAAGGCGGTTCGCAGCATCGAGTGTCGAGGCGGAGTGCAGTCTCTCACTGTCTGCAAACATTCACCCACTACTGTGGCCTCAGGCAGAGCAGCCATTCTCCATACCTAACACCAGCATCTGTTTAAGAGATGAATATTTCCCTTTCATCCACATCTCAGGAGCCTTCCTTCAACTTGACCCCACACTTAATGCACCCTTCCATATAGACCATGCTGTGGGTGTATAATGACTGTTAATGAGTCACACTCTTTAAATGTACAGACTGGGGCCTTTTCAGAGAACAAAATTGACACAGGGATAAAATTTGATAACTCTCTCCAGTATGCCAAACTGAAGTTCTGTAGCCTGCTTCCTCTTTCTGTCTGCCGCTTGCAGCGGACTTCCCCACCAAGTGTGAAACTGAATAAATGCTTGTATGTAGCATGCTTACAGATCACACTCGCATGCATTATGGGCTCATTGTTGGATTCAGATGGATTTACGGTGTGAGCTGATATAGCCGCTCGAGCCGAAGTGCTCAGGGGCTGGTAGCCGGCTGCTAGTAAATTGGGTAGCTTTGGGGCCGTCGTCAGTCATAAAAGAGTGAAGAAGACCGTGCCCGTGGGCACAGCCGTTAAACCCGCCTACTGCCTCTCAAAATTCTGGCTGCCATTTCCATTCCTTGAGGTACGAATTCCAGTTGGGCGTGCAATCATCAGATTCAGTTAGAAACACCTTATAGCTGTATCTTGGCTTCTCTTCCAATTTCTTTGGTTTACCAGTCTGTCCTGAGGTGATAGGAACTGCAGAAAGCAATGTGCCCATTGAAGAATGAATTCACCCATCGCCACTTAAAAAACCCTGCAGGACTTAATGTTCTTCCCTCATAATTTTCTGTTGCGCTAAAGAAGAAAATGGTGCAGTTCAATCAAATGAAACTGAGCTGGCAACATGACAGCCATAATTAGCATAAAATGAGATGCTGGTTACAGAGGGCAGATGATGCTTCAACAAACATCTTTCCACGTTTTATATTTATGGTTTTCATTTTCTTAAGACCAACCCCCCTTCAGAATCATGTTTGTTTCATTAACCCCCCAGATCTTAGAAATGATTATGAAATGCAGAAACTGTCAGAACCAATAAAGGGAGAATCTGCAGTGCACTGATTGGGTTCAGCAAGAACAGCTTACTTGAAACTCATTTGTATTTCTATTGGTCCAAGTGATCATTTTTCCCATGACAAAACTTTGGTATTCCATTTTCCTAAATTTATATTAATATAAAGCAGTGGATACCATGGATAGCCATGTAGATGGATAGAAAGTGGATTATTCTAGCTGCACACTTTATATGATACACAATTAAACATATCAAAAGAATGGGGTGTGGTCTCACCACAAACACATGTGAATTACATGCAAGTGAATATGCCACAAATCTGGTAAATACAACAAAAGCTCAGCTTTGGATTAAACTTCCCCCATACCACTTTCACCAGCCTCTGAACATTTTTGTTCATATTTTATATTATAAATAAAATCAAACAAAGTGAAATGTCAATAAAATGTGTCTTAATTGAGTTAATTTCAGTCTAAAGGAACTATATTGTGTCATTCTGTCACATCCTGTTTGCTAGAGCATAAAAATGAGGTAACAAGCATTAAAAATCCTTTTGTCATCCATCAGCATAGGAAAAGTCAAAGAACTGTCAGATTTGAAGCAGATCATTGACCGTCACAAATCCGGTATTGAGTACCAAGAAATATATGAATGGCTAAACATCCCACTTAGCACAGTAAAGGCAATAATAAAAATATGGAAAAACATATGGAATGGTTGCAAACGGAAGAGGACACAAGTGCACATTGTCCCCATGGATGGTGAGGAAGATGCTGAGGGAAGCCATAAAGAACCAATGGATCACAGTTTAAGAACTGCAAATATTGAGGTTGGTCATTGA
The DNA here is from genome assembly GCF_963514075.1 of Conger conger. Taxonomy (NCBI): domain Eukaryota; kingdom Metazoa; phylum Chordata; class Actinopteri; order Anguilliformes; family Congridae; genus Conger; species Conger conger. The sequence goes on from NC_083768.1 coordinate 22,343,142, forward strand.
TGTTTTGGGGATACTTTGTTTCCCATGGTGATTTAAGATCAATGGCATAATAAATTCAGCAAAATAATAGGAAATCTTGGCAACATCTGTTTCACTCAAATATTGAGACTCTCTCCACACAGTTACATATTCCATATGCAGGGAGAAGGATCCCCCTGGTCATTAGCTATGCATATTCTTTAAGACACACTGGCTGCTTTATATAGCCTGATTAGTAAAAGCACCTGAGTTGGCATGGTATCACTGATCATTTGATTTCCAGCCTGCATTCTATAACGTGTGACCGAGAAAGGAAACGACTACGGCAGCAGTTTACATGGGCAGCATTTTGGGGGAGCCTCTGGGTCCTTGTCCACCAAGACCCAGGGTTATTTTTATTACATTATTGGCATTTGGCAGACGCTCTTATCCAGAGCGACGTACAACAAAGTGCATACCCATAACCAGGGATAAGTTCGCTGAAAGACCCTAGAGGGAAGTACAATTTCAATTGCTACCTGTACAGCAAAGATAAAGACGAGGGCCCTTTTTTTTTTTGTTGTTGTTTTTTTTTTTTTTTGAGAACAAAGAAACAAACAAACAGAGCAAAAGTGACCAAAGTTAACTATCCAAACACTGCTTACCTAGCCAACTAAGAATACCGATACACAAAGCAAGTCACAGAGACAACAATTAAGGTTCACAGGGAGGTAGGGAGGGGTGGGGAGAGGTGCTGCTTGAAGAGGTGTGTTTTCAGCTTGCGCTTGAAGGTGGGGAGAGATTCTACAGTTCTGACCTCAACGGGGAGTTTGTTCCACCACCGTGGAGCCAGAACAGACTGTAGTCGTGAGCGTGATGTGGAGGTTCGGAGAGGGGGAGGTGCCAAGCGGCCTGTGGAGGCTGAACGAAGAGGTCTGGCAGGGGTGTAGGGTCTGATGATTTTTTGTAGATAAGCTGGGGAAGACCCTTTAACTGCTTGGAAGGCTAGCACCAATGTTTTGAATTTGATGCGAGCCATGACAGGCAGCCAGTGGAGGGAAGTAAGCAGGGGGGTGACGTGTGAGTATTTGGGAAGGTTGAAGACCAGGCGAGCTGCTGCATTCTGGATGAGTTGGAGGGGTCTGATGGCAGATGCTGGGAGGCCAGACAAGAGGGAATTGCAGTAGTCCAGGCGGGACAGAACCATCGCTTGGACCAGGAGCTGGGTCGAGTAGGGGGTGAGAAAGGGGCGGATTCTCCGTATGTTGTATAGGAAGAACCTGCATGACCGGGTCACCGCCACAATGTTCTCGGAGAGGGACAGTCTGCTGTCCATCACCACACCGAGGTTCCTTGCACTGGGTGACGGCGTGAGTGTGGTATCCCCGAGGGAAATGGAGAGATCCAGATGGGGAGAGGTTTTAGCAGGGATGAATATCATTTCAGTCTTGCCTGGGTTGAGCTTTAGATGGTGGTTGTCCATCCAACTCTGGATGTCCCTCAGGCAAGCAGAGATACGGGCTGAAACCTGCGTATCAGACAGCGGGAACGAGACGAAGAGTTGGGTATCGTCCGCGTAGCAGTGGTAGGATAGCCCATGTGCAGTGATCACAGGGCCAAGGGAGCGAGTGTAAAGAGAAAAAAGAAGCGGGCCTAGGACTGAGCCCTGGGGAACTCCTGTGGCGAGGGGCCGAGGTGTCAATACCGAACCAGCCCAGGCAACCTGGAAGGAGCGACCAGAGAGGTAGGACCAGAGAGGAGAGGGAGGCTGCTCGTGCGGCATGGAGTGACTCACTGACGGAGAGGAGCGCAGTCTCTGTCGAGTGGCCCGATCTGAAGCCAGACTGATGGGGGTCTAGCAGGTTGTTGTTAGAAAAGAAAGAAGAAAGTTGAGTAGAAGCGGCTCGTTCTATGGTTTTAGAAAGGAATGGAAGAAGAGATACCGGGCGGTAGTTCAGGATGATGGAAGGATCCAGAGTAGGCTTTTTTAGCAGCGGAGTGATGTGGGCCCTCTTGGAGGATGCCGGAAAACAGCCGGAAGACAGGGAGGAGTTGACAAGGGAGGTGACAAATGGGAGAATGTCAGGTGTGATAGTTTGGAGAAGAGAAGAGGGGATAGGGTCAATGAAAGGAGGGTGATGAAAGGAGGGTGGCAGATGCAGAGTTAGTGGGGAGTTTGAGGAAGGATTCAAGAGGGGGGAGTGAGGCGATGACGGTGCTGGCAAAGGAAGAGGGTGAGAGGGAACGGAGGTTACGGCGGGCTGAGGAAGTGTGGGTGGGAGGAGGGGGAGGAGGATGGGGAGGAAGAGGGAGGGAGAATGAGATGAAGTGGTGATCAGATGTGTGCAGAGGGGTAACCGTGAAATCAGAGCATGAGCAGTTCCTCACAAAGACAAGGTCTAGGACATTGCCCGCCTTGTGGGTTGGAGGAGAGTGTTGCAGGGAGAGGCCGAAGGAGTGGATTAGCGGTAGGAAGGCAGCAGCCTGGGAGGCTTCTAGGTGGATGTTGAAGTCTCCAAGGAGAATCAGTGGGGTGCCATCCTCAGGGAAGGAGCTGAGAAGGGTGTCTAGCTCATCAAGGAAGTTTCCCAGGGGCCCTGGAGGAAGGTAAATAACTGCAATGAAAAGGTTAGTAGGGTGGGATACTGCAACAGAATGGAATTCAAAAGTGGATATGGACAGGTCAGAGAGGGGGAGAACAGAGAATTTCCACGAGGGGGAAATTAAAAGGCCAGTACCACCGCCACGGCCGGAAGGCCGGGGAGTGTGCGAGAAGGAGAAGGAGGATGAGAGGGCAGCGGGAGTGGCGGTGTTGTCAGGTGTGATCCAGGTCTCTGTGAGGGCAAGGAATTGTAGGGACTGGAGGGAGGCATACGCAGGGATGAAGTCAGCCTTCCGAGTGGCAGACTGGCAGTTCCATAGTCCCCCTGTGACAGCAAAGTCCTCACAAGGGGTTAGCGGGGGGTAGCTGAGGTTCGAGGGGTTCCGACGCCATGGAGGCCCACGTTGCAGGGGGGGTCTTCGAGGGAGAGAGCAGACTGGGATGGGGTGAAACATAACATCACAAACTGGGACGGAGCGACGCTCTGACACGCCTATTTAAATGGCCTTCAATTGCTCACAAGCAATATCAAATCAAAGCTAATCTACTGATAAATTCCACAGCTATTTAAGCTATTTAAGACAAATGTTCAATCACTCTACAGGTATGCAACCAGTAGAAGTGATTAACAGGTAACAGACAAACAAACTAGCTCAAGCCCTAACCCTTGCTGTTCAAATGAGCAATTTAAAAATCAACGTTACCGCGTCTAGAGGAAAGTCCGCAGCGATACTAAACACCTGGTCAGAATGATGCACTTACTGACTAATGACAACTTTCGCGAGTCTAATAACTTAGAGTCTGCCATACTCCTCCCCAGACATGGGTGGCTACCTTTTCGAGTGTCAGAACCCAAGCATATGGAAGTGGTGTGTACCATACCCGACATCACAGGAGGTTTCAAATCTCAGAAGTTAATGTCACTCTAAATGTTAATGTCAAGTTAATGTCACTGTGACATTAAAGACCAGAGTGGCCTGGTTGCAGGTATCTTATGGGTGCTCTCAGACTCCAGGCACACATTAGGATGCTAGTAGGTCCCTCATGGGTTCCCAAATGTGTTCTAACAATTAATTAATATAGGGAGGTAAAGCGGAAGTTCCGCTGAATGGCATTTCCGGTATACTGCTAACTGCTATGCTAGCGGATTTCATAATAGACAGCGGCAACAACAACTTCATAAGGAAGTGAAGCATTAAATCGTTCTACAAACACAAAATTCCAGATGATGTCAGATTTGTGGACGAAATGCAACAACAAAGATGACGTTATCGATCCTGGATTGGCAGTCTCACAGGACATACCAACACATTCGCACCCATGGGTTTTTTTGGTTGTGCCTGACATTGGTTGCAGGTTGTCAACAATAGGCCACTGATTACACAAATGTATCCTATTTGTAATCAAGTATATAATTAGAATCATGCCAGTCAGTTTTTTTTTAAATCGCATGATTTAAGTCGGGATGATAAATGAATATAGACACACTGTCGGTGGCATTAGGATGGTCCAATTGTGGAAATTTTGTCACTTTGTGTCAGGGTTTCTCAACTCATTTTCCAGGCAGTACTTTTTTTTGCCTTTCTTTTGATGTGTAGATTGCTGCCTTGGTTAATTGGTATCCAGGTGCAGTCTAATTACCAAACCAATTATCCATTATTGGTAGGCAGGCTCTATTCTATTTAAGGCTCATTGTCCCTTTGTTGTGTGCTTGACTGTTGCATTTCACTTCCAGTTTGAGGTAGCCTGGAAGACTGAATTTCTTTATATTTTAAAGGCATGTTGCTCTGTATTTGGGTAGCCTCATCAGTTTTCTTGAATATTCTCGCTCACCTCTTTCAAACGCCCTCCAGTTTGTGAGGAGCTAGATTTAGATAATTACTTAGGGTTATCTTCGGTCAGTTGGATGAACCCTGCTCCAGTAATTCTGTAGATACTCTTTCCTGTTCGGGGGTATCTCTTAAGTCTAAATAGATTCTGTTCTACCAGGTTTTCGGTACAGTTTTAGTTGGCATTTTGCCGGGGAGTTTTCTGTCCTGTTTTCGGTTTTTCCTTTCTCCGTTAGCAGTTCTCCTAGATGATAGTAGGGAGACCCCTAGATTATATTAGTGATTATCACACTTCCTGTGGGTAACTTTAAGATTCCCTTTTCTGTTGCATCTGGACAAATGCTTGAGTTCTCTACCACCCTTCCCTATACATATACAGTTGTGTTCAAATAAATAGTAGAGCGTTAAAAAAAGTGAGTAAAGTGGAAATATTTTTGATGTATTGGACACATTCAATTCCAAATCAAAGCATTAAGAATTTACATCTTTCACATGAAGCAAAGAAAAGGAATATGAATTAAATGGCAGACATTTTTTCTCTTCTGACTCAAACACTTGCTGTATAAACTGAAGAAATTTTTCAAGATTTAGCTTCACTTTAAATGAACTAATATTTAGTTGCATAACCATTTTGTTTGGGTAACTGCTGCGCATCTGCGTTGCATCGAGCCCAGGATGAACAAACTACATTCCACAGTTCCTGTGAATTTTTGGGTTTTGCTTCAAAAACGGAATTGTTTAATGTCACCCCACAAGTTTTCAATGGGGTTGAGGTCAGAGGATTGAGCTGGCCACTCCATTACCTCAATCCTTTTTGTTTGGAACCAAGATGTTGCTCGCTTACTCATGTGTTTGGGGTCATTGTCTTGTTCAAACACCCATTTCAGGGGCATTTCCTCTTCGGCATATGGCAACATAATTTCTTCAAGTATTTTGATGTATTCAAACTGATCCATGATCCCAGGTATACGATACCAACACTGTAGTATGAAAAACATCCCCATACCATGATTTTTGCGCCACCATGCTTCACTGTCTTAACAGTGTACTATATCTTTAATTCAGTACCAGCGGGTCGTCTGACGTACTGTCAACGACTACTAGACCCGAACAGAACAATTTTACTCTCATCAGTACACAGAATGTTAAGGCAAATTTTTACAGATTCTGCACATGCTGTTTTTTCAACAATGGTGCTTTACGGGGGCTTCTTGCCAATAGCTTAGCTTCAATCAAATGTCTTCTGACTGTAACAGCACTTACAGGTAATTGTAGATCTTTCTGGAGCTGATGAATGGCTGAATCTTTGCAATTCTGACGATTATTCAATCCGTTTTAGCAGTCGTTGCTTGTTTTCTTCCGCATGTTTTGGTTTTTTGTTGCCATTTTAAAGCATTTGAGATCATTTTATCTGAGCATCCTATAATTTGCTACACTTCTTTATACGTTTGCCCCTCTCCAATCAAGTTTTTAATTAAATGGCGTTGTTCCTCCTAACAATGTTTGGAACTGCCCATTTTACTTAGCAATTCAGAAGGATATATATTTTATAACAATGTGTGAAACATTTGCTTCCCTTCTTCCTTAATAAAGGACAATTAATGAATTAATAATCTAATCAAACTAATTAAACATGCCCATTTCAATGAATGAGTCAATTACTCAGAACAAGCAGTGTGCATGTCATGACAGTTGGATCTGTTGTTTTTCTATTACAGTACTACATCTACAAGTAAACTATTTGCCATGCAGAAATGTCACTACTACTAATAACAGTGGTTCATCAGGTTACTGATATTGTACTGCTATTTTTTTTTAACACAGCTGTACACTCACTAAGCACTTTAGAAAGCTGAGGCTGCAGTGGGCTCAGCCTCTCCAAAACTGCACAGTTGAAGACTGGAAAAACAGAGCTTGGTCTGATGAAACTCAATTTGACTATTTTTGCTGACCATGTGCATCCCTTAATGGCCACAATGCACCATCTTCTAATGGCTACTTCCTGCATGATAATGCATCATGTCACAAAGCAAAAGTTGTCTCAAACTTGTTTCATGAACATGACAATGAGTTCAATGTTCTTCAGTGGCCTTCTCAGTCACCGGATTTGAATCCTATAGAACACCTTTGGGATGTGGTATAACGGGAGATTCACAGCATGAACTCACAAATCTGTGTAATTGTGTGAGTAATTTAAATGTTTTTGCTAATTTATAACAATATATTTATATTTACCTTTGTTTTGTACTTTTTGTACTGTTCCAGTGACCTTTGGTATGCACTACTGTATGTGGTTTGGGATAAAAGCATCTGCCAAATGAAAGCTATTTATTCTCAATGAGCCAAATAAGTATTTCTTTCAGAAACAAGGATTATTTTTAGAATTAAGGATTTCAATTTGGAAATACAGATTCCTTTTTGGAAACAATGATTGCTTTTAGAATTGTGGATTGCACATGGGCCATTGTACATACAATGTATGCTTAAACAAAGAAAAAGTGCATTTTAAACTGTAAACCCCATCCAGATGGCAATCAAATATATTCATTTTTACTTTCACCAAGCATTCCAGTCAAGAAGTTGGGGGAACATTTTGAAAAATCTACGCATGCCAAGTACACTTCAAAAATTGATACTAGTCTGGAATTCACCTCTTCACCGCGCCATCAGAAATGCTTATAACGATCTTCCTTTTGAATGCACAACTTGTGAGCAATGCTCCCCTAACACATGCACTTTCCTGGTCTGCCCCCAGTGGCAGGATTGGGAAATACACATATTTCCCCTCAGGTTCTCTACTTTATACTGCACTCGTAATCAAATCAAAAGTATTTTCTGTTTTCTTGCAAGTCTAAGAAGCCAAAGGCCATATAGACCTTCTACAGCAATAGTCATGGGAGTGCGCCTCACTTCAGAGCTTTTTCATTGGTGAGTGTACTTTACATTGTGTGTTCCACTGCCATTTAGTATGGCTTTGGTTGAATCTGTAACTTCTTAAAAAGAAATATATCTCTCATCCTCCAGCCACGTCTGAGCATTGCCAGAAGGATATCCCACAAGGAGTAGGATTTGTACTATGCAGCTACTGAACAGAAGGACTTTGATAGGAGAAGCTCTTCAATATAAAGAAAGATTATTTTGACCATAGTGTAATGATAGAACAACCCCATAATTCACAATGTATGTGTTTCAATATTGCTTTTGTTGACTCGGGACATTTATTGCGTTCATCTTTTGTCCCTTAAAATATGAGAAAAACACCATTCTTTCAATGTAGGTTCAGCCAGGCCTGGAGCTTATATTTATTTTGAGTTGGATAAGAGACTGTACAGTCACACAAGTTTCACCTAGACTGTATATATTCTATTTTGAGATATTGGGGGGTTTGTAGGTGTATTTGTTTTAATACAAATAACGTAATTAGCAGTTGATATATCTCAAAACAAAACAGTTCAATATATAGTGTCACTGTTTTAAAAATAATTCTCTCAAATTTGACAAGTATTTGTGAACATTTTCTGTATTGGCTCAGGTTCCTGTTTACTTGATACATGTTGCTTCAATGCCACAATGACATTCTGCAATTGCAATGAGAAATATAATAGATATAAAATAGATATATTTACACATAATCCGTGGGCAAACTGCTATGCTAGCAACAGAGGTCATGGTTTAAGTTTGGGTTAGGGTTAAGATTGAACATTAACAATATTAATTGAGCATAGAGACACAGATTCAGTTTTTGGTACACAGAGGCCAATTTCACTGGATAGAACATTCGATCAACTGTTGTCAAATTGGTGTGAGACCAGGCTGCTCCCTGTGAAATATGGTGGAGGTGGTGTTATGGCAACAGACTCAAAATGCAAATTCCACACCTAGAATCAACTAAAGACCTTTTGTTACAGTGGGGTGCAAAAATTTGAGAATCACTGTATGTATGTTACGATGAATCTGTATGTGATTGAAAGCAAACCTGAACTCTAAATTGTATAGAGTTAAACATGAGACCTTTTTTATTTTTTTACTGGGCCTTGTGCAAAAGTTTGGGAACCCCTTTGGATAATTTTTTTAAATTGCTCATAAGGATGGATTATTCTGTTACTAAGGCCCAGGCCAAGGTAAATTACTTGTTAGGGCTTCAATGAGTCAAGTGAGTATAATTCCAGGGGTTCCTCTAAACAGTTACATTATAAGAAAATGGAAGATAAATGGTGATATTTGTATGCTAACGTTACCGTATATTCTGGGAGTGTCATGTGATCGCCTGGATGGGTGGCCATCCATAAACCATTCAAGAGTTTCACCACCCATTACCTTCTGGGAAACACAGGCTAGAGATTCAAGCCAAACATGTCCAGTGACATTACTGGTATGTTTGGATAAAAAAGGGTGAGAAGAGAAGAACACCTTGCCAACTGTGAAGCATGAAGGTGGATCCATTATGCTTTGGAGTTGTGTGGCAGCTGGGAGCACAGGAAATATTGTGCGAGTGGAAAGAAGAATGGATTCCACCAAATATTACGAAATTCTAGAGGTTAATGTTCAAAGGTCAGTCCAGAAATTGAAGTTCAAGAGAGGGTGGGTATTCCAGCAATTCATCCATGAATTACCTCCAGGAAAGACGGATGAAGGTTTTGGAATGGCCACCACAGTCCCCAGACTTGAGTAGGATTGAACATTTGTGGAGAGATCTTAAACATGGCATACATGCAAGGAAGCCAAATAATATTTCTGAGCGAGAGGTGCTCTGCCAGGAAGAATGGGGGAAACTTCCAAAAGCGAGAAATTAAAGACTCTTAGCTGGCTACAGGAAGCGTTTACAAGCTGTTATAGTTGCCCAAAGAGGAGTTATAAAGTACTAACTGACAGGGTTCCCAAACTTTTGCACAGGGAACAGTAAAAAAAATTAAAATAAAAAGTAATCTTGCTTTAAAATGTGAAGAAATGTATCATGTTTAACGTTGTACCATTAAGAGGTCATGGTTCACTTTTTGACATGGGGTGCCCACATTTTTGCACACTACTGTAGCTTTCTCGACCATGTAAAGACTCAAGAAGACTCCATGTAATACCTTCAAATTAAAGCTGAGTGAGTACAGAGTGCGTGTATGCCTGTATGCGTGTGTGTGTGTGTGTGTGTGTGTTTAGGATTGGATAACTATGTAATATAAAGCAACAGCCGATAAATTATAGTTGTCAAAAATTGCATTGCTTTAACAATAAAGTTTTTGATTACTGACACAAATAGGACGGCATAATGTCTAGGATTCACTCATATACATATAATATTGTGTGATATTTGACCATGTACAGTAGAAAAACTAACATTTCTCTAGCTTTCTTGTGTCTCTACTAATGTGACAAGAGACCTGCAATAACACAATGGTACTATTTAAAAGGTGTTTCCATGGTAACTAAAATGACTGCCTTCCTTTTTGCATAGTATGGTCAAGGCTCATCATTGTCGTTTTTAACTGATTTCCCCTGAAAATTTCCTGGATTTCAAAAAAGGACAGTTTGGATCATGCCTGTACGCAGAATTAAAAAAAGGCTGAGGTCAGTGGTGAACCCCCCCCCCCCCCCGGGGGGTGCTTCCCTGGAAGAACATTTGACAATTTTAACAATTAAATGCATCAATCTGGCAATATCTGAAGTGGAAATTGAAAGATTTGCTTAGAATAAAAATACATTATTAAAATCCTGAGGTCATGATTCCTCACACACACACAATACTGAGGTCATGACCTCGGTGTCTGGTTTGGATTAAACCGATTTTGATTCTATGCAAGCTCAAATATGGAACTGCAGCACCACTCCAGGAAAAATAAGCCTGAGTGAACTGCATATGAAAGGACTTCCAGAGGACAGGTTTTGGTTTAATTTACTCTTCCTCCAACAGTTTGTATCATTATTCCCAATGAGGACCTGCTAGAGGCTCTGCAAAAGACAAGTATATGGTTAAGACTGGGAAAGTTGATGCAGGTCTTGGTCACTCCGCCCATCCATTTTGTTATGTAACACCTTCCACAGATGCAGAAGCAATACCCCATCCCCAGTATAGACTTGAATCAATTTCAATGTCCTGGCTTAATTATACATCTTTTTTCCAAATGTTTTAATACCTTCTGAAATTCCACTGTGTGAAATTACATTTATACAAAAGTAGATACAATAGTGTATGCATTATGCATTTGGCAATATAAGCTGCATTCACAAGGGTCTATTCAATTGTTCAAATATGGTTGGCTAAGTCAAGCTTTAGGTGAAATTTGTTTTGGATCGTATCCAGGATGAAAAAGTTGAGCCTGAATCTTTTTTTAATAAAGAGCTGATGGAGAATTCATGAAATCCTGTCACTTCCCTGCTTTGGAAATTATCTGGATTGCTCCAAGGCTCAGATTTTGGTATTGGGAGTAGAACTGAGATATCAAGGGTCATATAACCGAAGTATATCTGGGTACCTTTTATAAAAAAAGGGTTTGATCACACTCATTCAGTGCTCCAAAGAATTAACATACTAGCCAAATCTCAGTTAGCAATCATGACACCATACCCTTTGCAGTAAACTGATATTCCTTCATTTTTCATTCATTTAAAAAAATTGTATTTATTCCATTTTGGGAAAAACATGCATCTGTGGGATTTTGGCTTTCATTTTTGGTGTGTGAGTGACATACAGGCCTAATCAATTGCTCATGTACGGAAATGTTACCCCAGTCTTCCCATATTCCCACACAGTGTAAACCATTCTGTAGCTTTCAGTTTTATGTGTCATGATTGGCTGATATTTTTATTGATCAAATACTCTTGGGAGTGTGGCGCCACAATGCTAGCTAACCACATTGCTGCTCAAAGGTGCATTCTATGGGGGCTGTGTTTGACTCTGGGTTGGCATCTTCTAGTGGGCAGGCCAGCTCTATTCATTCACAGTAGTTTAAGCTGCAGTCACTTTTGAAGTGAAATTAAAAAATGTTTTTGCTGTTCTTACTTTAGTCAAGTACCACAATTTAATTCACTCGGTTTTAAGGCAATTTGTTTCCTTATTTTTTTTAATGAAGTCAATTTATCAGAATTTACAGTGGACATAAATTTTTATTGGTTCTGCTCTCCCTGTCTGATATAAATTATATAAAAGATGGGTCCCTTAATGAGCTTGAAGGTGAAATAATTGTCAGCGCCAACTATAAAGGGAAATTATTCACATTTTTACCGACATATGCTGTCGACATGAATATCTGGCCACATGCCTGAGATGCATAAAACCAGAAAGAGTAGTTAAATAGTAGTTAACGGCAAATGTTGAGAACCATGTGAATGTAAAACACAGCACTTATGGGTTGCCCTCACATTACTTGTGATGTTACTGTTGTGGTTGTGTGCAATGCACTTTAACTGCAAATGTAATCATTAAATAGGATGCATATGCTTCTCTATGACCGCTTATTCTCTATGCTTTTAATGGCACTTTTTAGTGCACTACTTCCTCACACCTATGTTCTGTTCTATTCTGTTCCAGAATGGCCCTGTCAGTTGAAAGATGCTTTAGAGTCATTATACTTCGAAGTATCTGTCAAATTAATACATAATTGTGATTGAGACGTGAGTGATTGATCCATTTCTATCACAGATTCATGCCATATTTGTCAAAAGGGCAAATAATTTGGAAGCAGCTATTGAATATCAAAGTGGAATAGCGGGACTCTACTATACATCAAAGAGGAAATGATGCTTAGAAACAATATTTTCCGCCATTTGCTCTCTCTCCTCAATTTCCAGTCACCAACGGTGTCTCTGTGGCTGTGTTGAGCCTCAGTCTATAGTAGGTGGTATACTAGGCTGGATGAATATACTAGGTTAGGTTATACTGGGCTGGAGAAATTAGTTATTGAAAGAGGCTGGGAAGAAACGTTGATTGATTTACAGTAGCTTAGAGAGTCAAAGCTGTGTAGAAGTATCCATTGGGTATTAAGCGAAGACTTGGGAGCTATCTGAATTGGGTATGTACAAGTTGCCCAGAATAGCCGGCATGATAAATAATTTATTAAATGTAATAATTCAGCACTGTTCACTAATGGAATAAACATGACATGGGAATAAACTCATTGTACCGCATATCTCTACGGATTTCAATACCATCACTATGCCACTTAAGGTGAAATAAATTCTCCTTTACTCAAGCATGCCCTGCTTAAATAAATATTTTCTGTTTATAATGTATGTTTATTCACCTGCTGGCTGACATTATCACCCTTTGATTTGAAAAGAATTACTGTATTACAATTGTATGCGACAAGAGAATGGTTGGATACAATGTTATTGTGACCTTCATGAAAAACGAGGGAGGGTAAGGTCATTGCTTTGTACTAGTCACAATATATTGTGTTTAATGTGGCCATGTACAGAAAAAGAACATGAAACAGGCTAAAATTCAAGGCACCTGTACTAGCTTCAACCTTCAATGCTGTAGGGATGGGGAAACAAAAGAGTGAAGAAGCACAGAGAAAAGGCAGGGTAAATTTCCCCTTGACTTTTCCATGACCAGTCTACCAGCAAAGCTATTATTGTTTGTCACTAGTAACTTTGATTAGGTATCCTGGAACATGGCAATGAAAGATTTTACATCCCCACATGTGTGGGAATTAGTTCTATTGATTGTATGTATACATATCTATGTGGACATTTGTGCAATAAAGTTTAGGATGACAACTATGAGGCATAGATTGGATAGACACATCAAGGGAAGAGACAGATTTAAATTAGCATTCTGGCAGTCCAACCATCTACCTACTCACTATTCATTGAAAGAATATGTTGGTTTTCCCCGGAGTGGGAACGAGCACAGAGGCACTTGTGTGAAGGGTACAGTGTGGAGTGAGAGTGTGTGTGTGTGGGTGAGGGAAGATCTGTCATAATTATTACCTTACCCAGCTTGGGGGTCTGTATGTCTGTCTGTGTCCCCACAGGTGGGAGGGGAGGACCAGGTAGTGTGGTGCTCCGTGAGAAATGCCGAGGGTAGAAGATAGAAGGCCTCCCTTTAACCATCGGATCGGAGTCTGTTTTGCTGTTTATTTATTTTTCTTTTTTTATAATTGCTGCATACCTGTATGGTCATCATCAATGTGGTGCCAGATATTATAATTCATTATAATAATGTATTATTTAGCTGATGCTTTTATCCACTTATAGTTGATTAGCAGGGGACTATCCCCCGGGAGCAATATTGGGCCTTGCTCAAGGGCCCAAAATCTGTGTGGATCTTATCATGGCTACACCAGGGCTTGAACCACCAACTGTCTGGGCCCCAGTCATGTGCCTTAGCCATAAGGCTACAGGCTGCCCCATAGCTATCTAGCAATCCCCTATATTGAAAATTCTGGGCTATCCACTACACCTCTATAGTTTGTCAAGGCGCATAAAATAACCTCAGTAGAACAGTGGTAACTAGATAGATAACTAACTACTCACTGTTAAAGATCATTCTTTCATTAATAAGAGGATAACAGCAGTGCTGGCCCTCTCTGCTGGAAGTACTGTAAAGAGCATTCCAACCTCAACATTGTCCTCAGCTGTATATATCTGAGTCTGCTGCAATCCACACTGTTATCATTGCATATTGCATATTACAATATGAATACATTTCAGTATTTCAGAAATACAATGTAATGCATATAATTATTTGCCCTGACAACATTTTTTGACAAAAGATGTTCAAATCATTCAGTTATTTAAGGCATTCAGATATTATAATTGAAAATTGTATTAACTTGCAATGTGATTACTCTGATATTCATGTCATGCTATTAAAGTGAAAGTAAACCATATTTGAAATCATCAGCAGGAAAAGTACTCAGTATGTAAATTTCTGTCATTTAATGTCAATGTAATTTTTCCTATTTAATCGGTGGTGTGAATAAATCTGGAAGTCACTGTGTCAGCAGCAATATGTATTGTTTTAGCCTCACAGTTAGGAGTTCTCCAACAAACTTCAAAATACATCCACACGTGTGCTTAAAAATGCTATGTTAAAAGCAAATGAGAAAATGTGTTAAATGATATGCCAGCTGATTGATTCTGATTATTTTTTATTTGTGCTTATTTTTTACAGCTTTCTTTGCGTCTCTGGCAATTCTTTCAGTTATAAGTTCAGCCACTTTTCCAGAGCATTGGAAAATAAACAAAACAAATGTGATGTGTGATATGAGAAATGAACTACTATGCATAATATCATTTTTACAAAGATTACCTTGTGCTTCAATCAGTTCAGAGAGTTTTACAAATGATTTATCGAATAACAGTTATCCAGCAGCAGGAACAAAATTGTGGGGTACAAAGAGCCTTACTTACTTGTTTTAAAAAGAAAATAACATCATTAAAATGCATTTATGTTTGATTGAAAGTATTTTGCAGACAGGTGACAATCCTTCAGTCATTTGTCTGCAGTCATCAAGTAAAAACACTTATTTTTCCATTAAGGATTGGACAAGCCATTATAGCTGCCTGTTTAGTTGATGATGGCTAGTAATTCCTTTTCACAGGGTAATTAGCATTAAAATGCTTATAGCTTTATAAAATATTTAAAAATGGAAACATTTTACCTCACAAGCGTTTGTGATGAGTCACTGCATGTGTCCAGGAGTTTTGCTGAGTTGTTTTCACATACGTAGCTCCATAAATAGTGTTGGTTACATCATTATTTCATCTAATTCCATAGAGAACTATTATTTTATCACACATTTACTGGGGATACTTATTATAATAGGCATAGGTATGGACAAACCTTTACTCCTGGCCTCAAGCTTTCATAACCCTTGGGTTGTGTTCATGCCAAGTTTCTATTGTTTGTGTTTCTGTTTGAAATCGGGTGGTATATTTTAACTTCATAAAGCAACATAAAGCATAAATTATCACATAAGCGTTACACCTTCTAACAACTTAATTCCCAGTCATTATCATATGATTTTTGGTCATTATACCTTACAAATAAGCACACTATTTGACTTTAGTAAACACCAGTAGAAAAAATGTTGAGTGTTTGTATAAAACACTGTAATATAACTACACCCCAGTAAAACAGAAACAGCACCAGGCCTCAAAGTTTTTCTCATATGTTAAAGTGGGCAAAAAGCTCTGATATGGACACATTTCTAATATGCAGCATCAGTTGAGCACTGACTAAGTGCACCGCTCTGCATTCGCGGCACTAGGCTGATTCTCATCAAGTATAATTTCACACTCGCTGCTCTGATAACGTTTGGCTAGGCTGGCAGTGGACAGGCACGGATTTGTCTATGTCTCACATTCAGTGTGGCAGTCTCTGTTTTTTCCTTTGAATCTTTGGCCCTGGTTCTGAATTATAGATCACAATGTCAATTAAATAAAAAATATTCCCTCCAGCAAACGATAAATAGCCAATTTGGTTTGAATAGTGATGTCATCCTATGCTTGAACCAACAGTCTTTTAAATATGGAGGGGACACGACGAGTTTCAGCCTGTTTCATTGTGTATGAATACAGGCATTGAGACCTGCAACATTTTGCCATGAAAAATGAACTTTCTTTATTTATTTGTTTGTTGAGCTTTTCACTAAACCATTTTATTATAGTCTAGAATTCTTACTTTTTTTGAATTTTGAGGACTTATGTAACACATTTATTTTTCCCTTCTAAAGAACGAGGAGACTTTTCACTTTCTGAAGTTGTAAAGTATCTGAACATTCTGCTCCCTGCCACACTCCTCTAATGGGTTTGCAAATACATTGACCATTTAATTTCCTTGCAAATCCCATCTGCTGCTGACAGTGAAAAAGATATAGATCGATCGTGCTTGCAGCTTATTATAAAGCTTTTGTTGTTCCTCCATTAAATTCACTCAGTGTTATAAATACATGGACTACAAATTCAGGTAATCTTTAAAAACAGCACTAAATATTTTAGTATCTGTTCGTCACATACTGGATAAAATGCTGTAGTTATCTTAAGCTTGTAAAACGTCATAGAAAATGTAATTCCTCAACATAACTGATTCAGATAGGTAAGAGCATAATTAAAGCGCTGCAAAGAAATACGATAACCTATTGCATTGTACTGTGTATAGCAGTTTTAAATCAAATAAGCATAATTGATACTGATTTTCCCAAGCTATTTATAATGTGGGTCCAATTTAGTCCTATTTGCTGCAAATCTAAGTAAGCATTACCATTTTAGGTTCTTTTCAACACTCTTTCATAAATTATGTGACCACTGAGCTCAATACATGATGTTTTCTGGGGATCATAAGAAGGTACATTTGTGTGTCAGAGGTAAAGACAAAGTAAGTTGTGGTTATGTTCATTTTTAAGCCCCAACACAGCTGTTTCAGCTGAAAAAATAATGTCAGATTCCAGTTCAATTAATATTGCACATACGACTCAACATGATTTGATATTCAGCTGATGCTTTTGTCCAAAGCGACTTACAGTTGATTGGACTGAGCAGGGGAAAATCTACCCTGGAGAAATGAAGAGTCAAGGGCCTTGTTCAAGGGCTCAACATTTGTGTGGATCTTACTGTGGCTTCATTGGGGCTTGAACCACCAACGTCTGGGTCCCAGTCATGTACATTATCTACTAGGCTACAGGCTTGCCCATTTATATAGACACAGATCAGACTAAAAAATTAAGATAAAGGGTTGTGTTAAGTAAATGAAAACCCTCTAATCTTATATGAATAAATTACCAAATAGCACTGTTGAACATCATTTTTTTCAAATTACGGGTGTGAATGGTTAAACGTTTAACAGAAACTGATTTGTAAACGGTTACCAAAAATGGATAGCCGTTATTTTTTTCTGAAGGTGAAATGGTAGCTCAGTTTAAAATAAATGCACGTTCATCACTAGGCATATTATTGCAGTTCTAAACTATTCTAAACTGGCAATTGACAAGCTTCAGTAGTCTGAGCAAGCAATCTTGCCATTTCAGGGGGTTTAAAATGCAAACACCACAGGGAATTGAATGCTCCAGTATTAAGAGTTATCAAGTAATTTCTGTAGCTGTTGGTTGACTTATGGCTTATTGTAACGTTATGTCGTTTCTTAAGGTTCACAGGAGATCCGTGTTTATTCGTTGACATGCAAATTCAAACTACCCGCAAACTGAACGTAGCTTTTCACTCTGCCGTATCTACAAATAAACAAAGCGATAGATCATTGGATAAATGTTGCACTAAATATTACAATATGCTGTCCTGAATTAAATTGAACACACCGAATTAAATTGAATGCTGCAGTACTATAGTTGTAAAATATTTGGTGTGTTTTAAATCTGTAGATGTTAGTTCACTTATGGCTTATTCTATGGCATTTCTTCATCCGTGTTTATTCGTTGACACGCAAATTCAAACTCAGGGCTAACTGAACTTCGCTTTCCACCATGCGGTATCTACATAAAAATAAATAAAGCAATGCATTATCATTAGGCTATTTATCCATCGGATAATGAATGTGAAAATTCCCCACTTTCAACAAAAAATGGACACATTAATCTCACCGCCACGATTGTCTCGTGCCATATAAAATCCATTGGCATATGAAATGCAATTTTAGCGTTACATAAAAATATATCACATTTTGAGTGCACAACCCGGTCTGTAACAAAGTTGTTCACAGCAGCATATTTACAGATTACATGGCAATCAAGTCTATCAGGCAGAAGCCATAGGGACGAGGGATGAAAACATGAAGAATTAAAAAAAAAAAGACACACGATCGACCAGTGGACGTAAACTACAAGGATTTTTTGCTTTTAACTGTGAGGTTACACTGCACATTGTCAATGTAAATGTAAATATTTAATTTGACAATTAGGCTGACTTATTATTATCAGATTTACAATGTTCACATTTAACTATTGAGGCCCAAGCTAGTTTGAAAATGCAATTAAATTTCTCAGTAATTCAGTAAAAAAAAAAAAAAAAATAGATACGACCAGGCATAAGCAGTATCGGTTAACTGGTTAACCGTTTAAAAAATGGGATGGTAACCAGATACAAAAACTCACATCCCTAATTCAAATACAGATTATATCAGGGTGGCCTGTAGCCTAGTGGCTATGGTACATGACTGGGACCCAGAACACTGGTGTAGCCACAATAAGATTTACAGAGCTGTTGGGCCCTTGAGCAGGGCCCTTAACCCCGCATTGCTCCAGAGGAGATTGTCCCCTGTTTAGTGTAATCAGATATATGTTGCTAGCCACTGTGGCACACAGCTAAACCTTGATGGAGGCATCACTTGCATTTGCAACTGCAGCAGGGGCTGTAGGATCGCCGTATACAGTAGAGCCCTGATTGCACTCGCCTCAGAGTCATGGTCGCGGAAACTTGAGACAATGCGGCTTGTAGAAGGCGTACCGCCAGGTGACAGGGCCATTGCAGTGTATCCACACCAACATGGGTGATTGGAATAGATAGGGTACAATTGGTACCTAATTTGGAGAAAACTGGGAAAAAATTATTTATTTAGTTATGAAACCTTTTCAGAGTTGTCTAAGACAAAATGCATGACCTCATTTAGAAAGGTAAGTGGGGCCTCATGATGGCAACTCTTTTTTTAATGTATAGCTGCAGATGCATTCATATCAATAACCACTGTACATGGTGGGTTATGCTTGTGTTGTGACTGTGTTTCACAGAACTTTAAACATAACTTTACGTCCATTCTTCTGAAAATAATTATGTTTAGCTTCCAGTGAGACTTGCTCACAATCACAATTCCATCTTTACTCATATATAGCACTCTCTCCCCAATGGAAATGCTGTCCCTTTGAGATTTGTGATTCAGATATCAATATATCAGACAGAATGAAACCCCACCCCACACACAAAAAGTAAAAAATTTGTAAGAAAGAGAAAGAGCAATATAATCTTACCTGAGCTGGTTTGGTAACACTCTCAAAACAGATGTGTTAATATCCAACACACCTTTTCTGTTACTTTCAACACATTTCAGTTATTACTAATGGTAATGCTTACTTAGATTTGTAGCAAATAGGACTAAATTGGACTCACATTATAAATAGCTTGGGAAAATCAGTATCAATTATGCTTATTTGATTTAAAACTGCTATACACAGTACAATGCAATAGGTTATCGTATTTCTTTGCACCACTTTAATTATGCTCTTACCTATCTGAATCAGTTATGTTGAGGAATTACATTTTCTATGATGTTTTACAAGCTTAAAATAACTACAGCATTTTATCCAGTATGTGACGAACAGATACTAAAATATTTAGTGCTGTTTTTACTTTTGTGTTACAAATATTCAATTTATGGGTTACAAAGGGAGACAGATGTTAAAAAATTACACATTAGCTGTTGCTTTTAACACTGCTTTAAGCAGGGGTGCCCAATCATGTGCCATGGAGGGTCGAGAGTGAGAGGGGTGCGTGGGGGTTGGACCCAAAATGCACGACTCAGAAACAATAGTTAAATAAAGTCCCGTTAGGGCTTTATTCGGGACGAGTCCCAGGAGCGTAGTCAACACAAGCAAAGTCCATACACGAAGATCCAGCCAAACAAATATAAAACAAACAAAAAGCACGGTGCCGAGGGAAGAGGCAATCTCGTAGTCGGTAGACGTGCAGGGAGGTCCGGTAGCAGGAGAGCAGTCAGCGGGGCAGATGAACAGGCGGACGGCAGGCAGAGGTGTAGTCGTGGGCGAAGCGGGAGTCGAAACCATGAAACAATCAGCGGGGCAAAAGTACAAAAACGGTAGGCGAGGACGTAGTCAAAAAACAAACAGTGGTCAACAAAACAGAAATCAATGGACGATGGTCGATAACAGGCTTGGATCGTAACGTAACAGTAGTAATGCTCAAGAGTTGCGTAGTTAGACTAGAGGCAGACAATTTCGCAGTGAACAGTAGCGCGACTGGGCTATAAATGCGGGTGTAGACAGGTGCAGACAATTAGTTAGAGCGTAGCAAGGAAATGGAAAACAGGTGCGATGGATGACAAGTTTAACAAGGAGATTAGTAATCGTTAGTAATAAACCTATCCTGCCCTAGCATTAGTAAATTAGTAAATGACATGCACGAGAAACGTAAGGTAACATGAACACATGATTAGTTTGTTAGTTTCTACCCAATCCTGATCTAGCGTTAGTAGTTTTAGTAAATAGACAAATAGAAACAATTAGGGAGTGAATGACAGAAGGAGAGAGAGAGAAAAGGCGGAACGCAAGGTTTGCAGAAAAACATGTAAAAGTGTATGCATAAACCGTGACCAGTTAACGTAACAATAAACATGCATCAAAACATAACATAAAGCGAAACTAAGACAATAACCACTAAACATAACCAGGAATATAATCGTACGAAAACATAACTAGACATGACAAGAAAATAAATCGTAACGAGACATAACTAAACATGACAAGAAAATAAATCGTAACGAAACATAACTAAACAACATGACGAACCTAGACTAACATAATACATGATAAGACACTATGTGACTAAGACAACATAAATAAACATAAATAAACATAAAACATGGCGAGACAGACCTAAAACGTGACAGAGAGTATAATATAGAGTACAACCTGCGAGAAGGGAGTTAATTTGTGAAATCAGCTTGTGTTGTGATAGGTTGGAATGGAAACTTCCATGGCACATGATTGGGCACCCCTGGTTTTGAGAGTATCGGTAGAAAATTGAAGCTAGACACTGTTCAGTGCCCTTTGAGCCAGTGGCATTGTTCTGATGCCAAAAGCCTACTCCATAATACACTTCACTCGTATGGCGATGGCTGCCACAGCGATACTGTTTGTGCAGATAGGACTGCCTCTGGGCCCAGATAAGTGTATTACAGGCTTGGGAATTGCCGATCTAGTTAAGATAACTCACTTGGCTGGAGATCTGAACAGGACTGGAAATATGTATTTTTCCTTGTATTATACCAAAAGTAATGTAATGTAATAAAATAAAAGGAAAAGTGTGGGGGGTGGGCGTGGAGAGAGATTGCTACATACTGTAAAACAGATTAATTTCTGATCAAATATCTCCCAGATATTTATGTAAATATAATGAGACACAATGTACTGCATGTTTATATTGTGAATGGATGTGATGAAATTGGAGATTTTTTATGTATCTTTCAGGCCTTATGCAGGCTTCATAAAGGAATTACAGAAACACACTCAACTTCTGCCCCACACTATCTGATGACCCTGACTTGCTTTTATTTAAAAACACAAATGTACCTGGTTGCGTGCTTATTGGCTGCTATCATTTTGGGCTTTAGTGTCTCTTGACGGTGTAACATACAGTTATTTCTTCAGCAGCTACTTACTGCTTGCCATTCAGTTAGTCCACAAGTAGAAGACACGACTGGGCATAATTACCCCAGTTACAACATAACTAACTAACTAAACTGTCATTTTTAAGATAAGAGTGAAATTCTGGATAAAATTACCCCTTAATGTTACATTTTGGAGGAATTCAATAGATAAGATAGCATTTAAAATGCTTTAATGAAGCCTGTTTTTTAGAAAATGAGAAAATGGCAGAAGAATAAAAGTTAACTGTAAAAATTTTAATTTGCCCGAGATTTATTGACCCAGCAAAGTCCTTGTGATTCTCCCATCTCTGCAATTGGTAATAAGGGGAATGTCAAACTCTTGCCAAATCTCAGGCTTATTAATCAGCCTTTAATCATTACAGCTCTAGTTTTAAGTGAAAAGAAGGAGAGTGGTCCACTGTTGAAATTCTATCATTAGGACAGCCATAAAGTGAAATATAAAAAATTGAAAACGTTAAAAATATATAAGCTCAATGAGCAATTTATTAGGTAGATCTGTACACCAGCTTGTTAATGCAAATATTTAATCAAAATGTGTTGTTAATGAGAGAGGTCAGAGGAGAAGGGCCAGACTGGTCAAAGCTGACAGGAATGCGGCAAACCTCTGAGTGGATAGGCTACAGCAGCAGAAGACCAATAAGTCTAAAAGATAAGTTGAATAAATACCTGCTTACTGAGTATACATGGGTACATAAATCTGTACAGGCTTTGAAAAGAAATGGAGTTGATAACAATAAAAGGATCTCTTAAATAAGTTGGATTATTACATGGTCTGAAATGTATTATGTGCATGTAAGTATGCTGGTATGTTTCATTCAGAGAGAAATATGGCAGGTGCTGCAGGGGGATGTTATTTATCATCTGTCATGTCTACACACTGGCCACACTCACTCGCTATTGCAGACACGGTTTTTAAGTTACATCCCTAAGTTTGCCGTCTCCATTATACATGTGCACACCTTTGATAGAGCGTCATGTTGTTTCCCTCTCTGCTTCACTAGTGGTCTGAGAATGTGCTCCCTCTGGCAAGGAAGGCCTTTAATAAGAATGTATTCTATCAATGCTTTTAATGTGAAAACCCAATGAAGTCATTTCACGCTGGATTGAGCAACCTCGCTTCGTTATTGCACGGCCTCCGTGGTTCACGGATGCGAACTTCGCCGCTCGGACCGATTATGCTAAATGTCCAATCAGCGCGACTTAAAGCACAGACTAATCTCTTTCGCAGCGTAGCGGGGGGACGCCATTTTGCGCGGGCGGAACCGTGGGCAGGCCGCAGACGCTTCGCAATTACAAAGAGACGGGGAAACGCAGTCGTGTCTTTATTTGTGTTTCCTGACGTGGTGTCTCAGTATGTGATCCATCACCCACGGTGTACTGTCAGAAAAGGCAATCTGCAGGACGGGGCCCTCATTACAGCACTGAGGGATAGTTAGGTGAAACACTTCGGCAATGGAAAATGCAGTTTTAATGAGAAATGTACAGGGCCTGCATCCCAGAGGTCAATTTGTTTTAAGTGAAAACATTCAGGCAACTATAATTAGCCTATGGAGATTTCTTAGCTCATTTTTAGATGTGCCTTTACCCTCAGATATGCCCCGGCAAAAATACAAATATTTTGTTGAAAAATACAAAAGTTGGTGGTTGATCATTCTCTTGAGGCGTACTTGAGTGTACTCTCTCGACTGTGCAGTCCGGTCATTGCTTTAAAGGTGTACTATTACATAAAATGCTGATTAATAAAAATGTGAGGGCCTCCTAGCCATTTAAAAAAAGTAGGCACGGGTGGAAAAAATTCTTTGTTCTTGAGATTTGTGAGTCTGAACATTCAAGAGCTAAAGTTAAAGAAACTATGGAAATTTTATAGGGCCTCTCAAAGGGGAAACAGTTTTTTAAAATACTAGATTAATGCCGTGCTGCATGTTCAAGGTGTTAGCAATGTAGCAAGGTGCAATGTCTAGAAGTGCGGGGGGGGGGAACACACACTTGTCAGTTTCCATGTTTTCACCGTTTAGTTCTTTGTCTACGTGCGTTGCATTTCCATGTCTTGATACCCTCTGTGCACACCTTAGTCACCCTGTCAGTTTGTTCATTCATTGTTATTCGTTTCACCAGTATTTTCACTTCCTGATTGTTTCCCACACCTGATTGCCATTCCCTCTTGTTATCTGTCTTATATAAACCCTTCTGTTTGTTCAGTTAGTCGCTAGATTGTTATGTGTCTAGACTTTCCAGAGTTTATATCTGATTGATTTCTGTTACGACCAGTTTTGTCCCCGCATTTTGCTTTACCCGTCTGTCTTGTTTAGAACCGCAGTTTATTGATCCGTTTTGGCTTTTCGACTTTAGTTTTCGTTTTATGTTTTTGTCTGCTGTGTCCGTTTGTTATCGACCCGTTGCCTGTGACCACGACCCTGTTTTGGATTGTCCTTGTTGTTCCTGTTTGCTGGTGTATTGACCCATTGCCTGGACACTTAACCACAAACTGCCTTATTCTTGCTGATTCTGTTTTCTGGCTTTTGACCTCGGCTTGTTGGACCCCACTTTATTCCAAAAGCTACGCTTTAGACTCGCATCTGGGTCTGGTGTTCTACATTCCTGGTACAGAATATTGCTCCAGTGTTGACGGTTGGCTGCTTAAAGACAGGATTCCTGGAGAAGGATTAAATCTCTCTCTCTCTCACACACACACACACACACACACACAATCTCAACATACTTCCTTCTTACTGCACCAGCACAGAGTTATACTTGCCTGAGTGTAACCCTCCATCACATTGCTGTTGCATGCATGGATGATCACACTATGCCAGTCAACAGATTGCTTCACCTCTCTGTCACGTTTGTGCCTCTCACCCCGGTGCCATGTTATCCCAACGGGGAGAGACCTCCTGTGGTCACAGCCGGGCCCCTCACACGGATCTGGGAGAGGGCAACCTCCGTGACCGGGTGTGGTCACATGCAGATTGCTCCTGAGACAGCAGATGATGTGTGGCTACACAGAGGTCTGACACGTGTGTGCTGTTTCTGGGGTGTGCCACCTGACCTACAAAACCATGGGGCATTCAACCATAGGGCATTCCTTTGACTCCTGATAAAGCCAAGCAGACTGGCAAGAACAAATCTGAAAGCAAATGCTGTAAATTTGCTGCAGCAAGCTCACTGGATGAAGCCATTTGCCTGCATCCAAGAAAGAACTGATATACAGTGAGCTCCATAATATTTTGGACAAAGACATTTTTTCTTAATTTGGTTCTCCATTTTACATTTGTAATCAAACAATTAACATGTTAATGCTTTTATTAGGGTATTAAGGGTGTTTTTAAGGGTATTTTTCACCAGTTGGAAAGGAATGGTCCACAGTGTCTCATTCCTCACAGCCACAGTCAGGTTACCATCATATCAGAATATCTGCATTTAGATATTCTTCACACCCTTTCCTACATTGGAGATCCTGACCTCCCCAATGACGCAGAAGATGGCTGTGTGAGGGTGTGAAGGTGACAGATCTGAAGGAGTAGAGATCAGATGGTTAACATATCTTGGCAACAACAGCAGATGGAGATGGAGGAGGAAGACGCTGTTGGTTATGCGACAGTAGGCAGCAGGTTGGGAGAGAGGTTACTCATAGCAAAGCTGTTCTTCATTGCAGGAGAATTGTGGAAGAAATAGACAACATGCATTTTGACATCAAAAACCAACAGAGGGCAAAATCTTGATTAGCCATGAAAGGAACACACAAGTTGAACAGCTGAGATTTAATTAATTTTACCTAATTAAGTCGCACATTTACTGATGAGTCACTGGTAGTGAGAAAACAAACAGGTACATTTCACAACAAATAAACAATGTTTTGTCATCTGAGAAGAGGACTGGAAATAATAGCTCACCCTGAGTGATCTGAGGCATTGCTGTGGCTGAAGTTTTCTCAGAGCAGTCTCAACATCTAACAGTATAATGGTGTTCCCCTATCATTTATCCTTCCTCATTGATTTTTGAAGGACATTGGTAATAGTCATGAAATGTTGTTGAAGCTCTGTGAAGGACACCAGTAACAGTCATGAAATGTTGTTGAAGCTCTGTGAAGGACATCGCTAAAGGTTGTGTAATGTTACTGAAGCTCTGGGACTTTCAGCTCAGGTACTGAGAGATTATGTTTTGCAGGGTCATTTCAGTTTTTCAAAATTAGCCTCACTGGAAGAATTCAATGCAGCAAAGCATGTTGGCTCCTCAGAGCCAAAGGGCATGGCAAGATCAATAGGATTAGTGCTGAAAGGCGCTTATCTCCCAGGGGTGCAGTGTTAGTCAAAGTAACGAAATATTGGACATCCAAAAGGTTGCTCTGAGTGAATGGACATCAGTTTTATTAGCTTTTTAATGCAATATTTAGGAACACAAACATGCACATTTTTGATTCTGGAAAAAAAACTGGTGAATGCATTGGTGAAGTAAAGGTCATTGTCCACGGTGAATTGTGTAACCCAATGTGTGAACTTATTGATTTTGTTCAGTTTTTTCCTACATGATCAGTATAGGGTACTTTCCTCAAGAGCACAAGGCCCATTTGTCATATTCAGGGTTTGGCCCACAGCCCTGGTTCACAGCATGGTGTTCTAGCCACCAGTGCTGCTCATTGTGAAATTTTGTCTTTAGTATTTTATCATTTTATTGTGCTATGTGTGCACAAATATGTGTGCGTGCATAGCATGTGCGGTGTGTGCCGTTGAATACATAGGCTCTTTACAGTAGCCTCACCATTTATGTACATTACCCATGACAAAGGTGCCTTCAGAGTTATCACACAGCTTCTGTAAGACAATTAGATTGAAGACTATCATGCCTTGATGTCCTCACACAAACTTGTATTAAATAGCTTTTTGCAGGCAATCGGCCCAACATATGCATTTTTACAGACAGGGGGAAAGTAAGGGGGTTACAAATAGAGTACAGGTACAGGACAGAGAGTGCCACAGCTGGGAATGAAACCTGCAGCCACCCTGGTGGGATTCATGTATGGGTTGTATAATGGACTGCCTGATGGACTGCACAACATGGTGTCTCTCACCTTTTTTTTCTCTTTTTAAGACATGGACCTTGTGGTGTTCTGGTAAAGAGTCATTAGCTAGCGTAAATAACCTTTCACTCTGGCCCACTGAACAATGGGCCGTCCACTGTCATCTGAGAAAAATATGGCAGGACCTGCTTCGAACCCGTTCATTTTCACAGCAGGACGCTCCACTCACAAAGCTTCCGGTTCACTGGCCCACCTCTATCCTGGACAGGTTCCTGTCGTGCGAAAGTGGCTCAACAGACTGGAGCGCTACATTTAGCTTTTGTCTCGTCTTTCCCTCTTTTCCAGAGACCTTTCCGGAGCTACGCTGCATTTGCGGCCCTGTCGCGTGGAAGAGGGGCATCAGCCGGCACGCTGGAGATTGAAGCCGGCATCCCTCCGCTGACCGCGTTCTCCCGGGATCCGTCACTGATGCCCACACCCTGCCAGCCGGGTGACCTCTTGCCCCTCTCAGACACGGGTAGGCTTCAGAGCAAGCGTCAACTGGAGGCAGTCCCAGAGCATCGTCCCAGTTTTTACACTATTTGTATGCACCTTTAAAATAATTCTAAAAATGTGTTCCTTTTGGCGAGGGAAGGAAGCACTGTTGAGAGACAGTGGGTTCTTTATTCAGAGCAGTTCACAAAGATTGGGACCCAGACTGTTTGTCGCTCATAGTTTTGTATGTTGATAAGTTATGGTGTTGGATTTGTAGTACATTTGTGTATTTTTGCACTGCATGATTAAATCGTCACAAAGTGCTGAATAAACAGTTCTCAGCAGGAATTAAAAAACATGCACCCACATGGATTTTTGTGTGTGCATGTGTGTATGTACAGTACAGTGTAAGTATGCATGCGTGATTGCTTGTGTGTATGTGCACGTATGCATGTGATTCAGTTTGCGTTATTTTGTGAGTCCATTGTGGGTGAATGACTCCTGTTGGCCGACAGTTGGCTTCCTGTGCTGTTGTTTTGACTGCAGAGCAGACTGTCCCCCAGTGACCCCAGAGGAGCCGTGTCTCTTTGAAAAGTCACCCTGACACCTGCTATGTGCTCTGTATAAAAACAGAAAGTGATACCAAACATAGAGCTTGCAGCAAAACTGTCTTTTTGAGCTGTCAGTTTGTAGGGTCTGATAAATAATTCATACTGTTTAACGTACAGCCCGTTCCCAATCCACCACACTTCCCTCCCAACCGCCACCCCCCCTCTCTCCCTCTCCAAATTCTGGATCCACAGCTAAAGCTCTGCAGTGTTCTCTCTGACAATGCTGGATAATTTATAGCAAAGTGAAAACCTTCTTCAAACCGGTTAATTAAGATGGGCATTTAAAAGAATGAATGATTTATTTGCTTCAGATGAAACAATGGAGGTAATAAAAACACATTTTCCCCCTCTCATTTTCGTTTTTTTGCAAATATTGCTTCATGGATGACAAGACGAGATAGCTGGAGAGGAAAGATGGGGTGCATATAGGTGGAATATTTTGCTACACTTTGATCACAATATCCTTTTAATTAAAAAAAAAAACTACTGAAAAAGCGTCCTTGCAAAGAAGAATATTTCCTTATGAAAGGTTTCTTTTGAAGCGCAGGTCAAGGCAATTGGCGGTCTCAACTGGCTGGGTTTCTCTCAGCTGTATTTTAGCAATTAAAGAAAGGTCTACTCTTTTGCACATGCTGCCTTCAAGGATCCTGCCCACACCTCTCTTTTTCCTGTGATGGCATGACCTTCTCTTGTTCTGGGGTTAACTTACTGTCACCACTCATGGAGTTTAGCCACTGATCCTTCACAGATAGACTGACTGTACTATTAGTCCAGAGTTACCCTCTTTTCATTGCATTGCATAAATCTTGCATTTGTGTCCCTGGTGCTCCAATGCAAGGTCTCCCTGTACATTAGTTAAAATGAATGGTCATCACTTGGCAATAGTTACAACTAAAAGACAACCTGGGTCTACGAGCAGGAGTAACACACATACAAACACACACACACACACACACACACACACACACAAAGTGGGAGTTAAACAATGTCATAGGTGAGTTCTTGTGAAACACACCTTGTGCACTTGTGGTTTCCAGGCTGACTGTTAGTTTAAACACAGTTTTTATTTATTGGAATTTTTCTGTCTCAAAACATAACCTTGGTATGGGCGCAGGAATGTAAGAAACCAGAAAGTAGAATTTGAATTGAACTAAATGGATAAATTCTTACAATAGAGAATAATTGAAAATGCCTCAGGAGGCTAAGAAAACTGTGCATTGTGCATGGCCACTTTCGATTTTACAATGGAGATTGTTGGTCTTGCTTCTGCATTGTTGAGTAATGGAAAAAGAAATAAGTAAACAATCAGCAACAATTGGTTCTGATACCCTGGTTACAAGCCATTATTAAGAGCAAAGTGGCATGGCCCCCTTTTCTCAAATACCTCTGCACCTGGATCATTCTTTGTAATCCAGAGATACTGGTGAATTCAAGACAGAGAAAGAACTTTGGCTCTTAGAAATGACAGTTGGTACCGCACCCTGTACACAAACCTAGTTGGACTGGCTGGGAACAGCATTGTGCATTGAGTGATGTAATTGCTTCACTCTAAGAGACGTCAAACTGTTTTGTTTTATTGTTTCTTTGGATCTTTGTTTTGTTTTCCCGTGTCTAGTGTCTACTATACCTGCATGTGGAGGTGCCATCGTCTGTTGTACATTTTTTTGACAACCCAAGAAGAAGGCATGACATTCTCTCATCAAAAATGAAGGCTTGGTCTTGCTGTGGATCTAATATAAGCGTCTAGAGGTCTATAGAGGTCACCAATTCATTTTTTTAAAGAAAAGACATGACTGGCCAGGCTGGGACATTTCAGGCCTTTGTTTTATTTATGTGTTTTATGTTCCAATCCAAGGAGTATACCTGTAGTAAACGTTTAAGAGAAGAGGGCTCTTTACACAGACACACACAATTGAGGGCAATGTGTCTTGTTTCTGTTCAAGGAACAACAGTGATATAGTCTTGTAACTTTCTTAATTCTTTGCTGCTGCAGATGCAGGTGATCTGAGAGCAAATCAAACACAGAAAGAGAGGGAGAGAGAGAGAAATGAAGGGTAAAAAGAGGAAGGGGAGATTGAAGGGGTAAGGCCCACATCACGCTGATAACAGCCTCAGGGTGACTGCGAAGAGTTTCATGCTCCCCAGTTACCAGCTGACACAGATGAAGAGAGGGAGGGAGATGGAGTAAAAGGCAGAGAGAGTCTTGTTTCCTGCGGTAATCCCCACCTAGTTCTCAGTGCAGAAGCTCTACACTCTTGACACCAAGGCCTCTCAAGCTCAGAAACAACACGAGGAGATGTCATGGAGCTTTGTTTCACCACAACCCCCGAGACAGACAAGGAAATAGAAAAGAAATAAAACAGTAGGAACAGCAGCAGCCACACTACTGTTCTGAATTACGGCAGTGGCTTTCCAATGCAGAGGTCAGAAAATAAACCAGAGAGAATTTCACTGTGGTACACTACTGTAACGGATAGAGACAAGTGTTGTCATGTTTGCCAGTTTGCTGTATTCCATACTCTTACGCCTGATCGCTTTCAACTTCGGAAAGTAAACAGCCCTCGGAAAGGAAACGGGGGTACTGTACTGAGGCATGATTACACTGCAAAGTGCATGGCTTGCATGTTCTAGGGCTGAAGAGTGGGAGAGAGTGAAAGAGAGAGATACAAAGAAAGATTTTCTGGTGCTTCACCCACAAGCATCTTCCTGTCTTGGCTCTCAGGAATAATCAAGGGTTCAAGTCACTGAAAAGTTCTGGATTTGGCTTTTGGGAATAGGCTGAATCGCCCCTGCATCACAGCTCTGTATGCTATTTAAAAAACTGTCCCAATACAAGATGGAGATACAAGTTTTCTCAGAGTAACAAAAAATGATCCTGTTCTCTCTGACAGAAGTAATTAGGCCATTTAATTCTTGTGATGTTACACGTTAACAAACATTTGGTGTAGTTCACAAAGAATAATCTCCTGCTAATTGCGAGTATTTAATGAGAAACTGGCGATAAAGGCTTTTCTGGCCCTCAAACAGAGATGTTAAAATAAAGGCGTATTGTCTCATGTTTAAAGGAGAGGAAAAACTACTGTTACTGTTAGAAGGCTTTTATTCACACCAAAGTCTGGCTTGAGAATTCATTTAGTGGAGCTAATCAAACTTATTACAAAAGGAAAAAATATTTATCTTTGAACTAAGCTTATCGAATTGTCCTAAGATGTAGGCCTAAATGGAATTAGAAATATATCTTCAAAGCCACATTACCTTTCTCTTACTAAACAACTGAAGCTAAGTATGGCTGGTCAATGCAAAACATGGTAAGCTTCTTGTACAGGCGTGTACAAGCTTTCCTAACCTTTCCAACAGGGTATAATCTGTTCTCAGAGCAGAATGAATATGCAGAAATGCAACATTCAATCAGTATTTGTGTTGCAGGCAAGTCTTTGTCCGACATAAATCTGTGCAGAATACACTAAGCTTTCGCCATAAGGATGGGCTATGTCGCTGTAAAACTATGTTTTTAGCTTATCCGGCTGTTGCGAAGACATGACTGTAGGATATGTCAATATCAGAGGACAGTTTTATTTTGCGCGTGCAGGGGTTGAAGTTGGTGGTGCAGGAGACATTATATTGATTTCGGTCTGTGTATAATCCAATATTGTACTTTTATAAATTGTTTTATGTCCGTGTGCCTCCTAAAATCCGACCCCACCCCACATCCATATCGTATGAGGCGTTAAGATACAATTACAGGACTTGCACTTGCTTTTCATAAACCTGTAATTGTACTGGCTAATGGGGCTCTGGTTAACTTAATTGTTAAACAAAGTTCCATTTTAAATGTGATGCATGTTGGTTAGAAAGCATTAGTGTGAGTAATCTTTTTTGGAGAGATTTTTGGACACGTTGGGCATGCTTTTTACCAAATTTCAGGTTTGTGCACCAATATAAAATAGTTATTGGTTGGTTCTTGAATGACAAAATTGAGATATTCAGTGCTAACCTAAAAAGCATTTTTGTAATTTTATATTATTTTAATGTCACTTTTGTGTACACTGTATATACATGCTGTGACATAAATTGGTTCTATCTCAAATTTCTGAATTGTACAAGCCTCCTCTTTCATTTAAGTCAGCAACCGTGGGTGCAGTAAATAGTTGTAAATAGTGAGATATTGACACTCTTATAGGACTAGTACAAAATAGGTGGAGGGTGAAGTGGAAAGCATAAAAATGTGATGATGTTGATTCCACTGATCAATTATGTGTGTGTTTATTACTATTTGATGGTTCCTGCGTCTGCTTTATAACCGATTCACAAGGGGTTGGCAGGCATGGGGAGGGGGTGCGGGGTACAGGGATGTTTCTGTCCCAGGCCTGGGCATTATGCACCACAAAATTATAAATCCACCTATTATCATTCCCATCTTCAAAGGCAGATTGGTAATTAACTCAGAAATCAACAGTTTATGAAACATATACTGTATAACCTGCAAATAATGTACCAAACACTGAACTGCTGGGGGATGATGACAAACCTGGCATGTTTGAAACTAGACAATCCATCCAGCAGGAAGGTCAAGTGCTTAATGGCTTCATACTACCGTTCATCTGAATGAACCATCTACCGTCTCTGTTTACATTGAAAGAAACCGTGTTTCCATTGTGGACTCCTAAGCCCCTCTGACTGTGAGAACAAAACCAATAGCTAACATTGCAAACTATGCCTTCCTGGCAGTCACACCTGAATGCTTGCTGAATGTCATTCTATCAACATAACATTCACTCTGTCAGGATCTCTGTTTGAATCTTTAAAAAAATTATAAATTTAAGCATTAGAGCGCTGCATATGAAGCAAACCGTAATGACAGTAATCTGAATCATAGCTATTGTTATCACAGCAGTACTTTTATAGTGATCATTACAGTGAAATCAACTCATTTAATATTTACTCAAGCAATGTGTATATTGATATAATTGTCTTGGACTATAAAAGAGGGCTCAGCCTCCAATATCTTACTAAATGTGTTTGCAAGACACCTCTGCTCCTTGATTGATTTCATTTAATTTCACTATTGAACAAAGATTTGCCCTGGCTGTTTGAGCTTTTCAGACACTATAAATATAACATTCATGAACAATTACGGATGTCTGGACATAATATGTGGCCAAGAAACAGTAAACAAAGTTAGAAGGGATTTATTCATTTGCTTAATAATGAAAAGAGACTCAAGGCACTCAAGGCACTCTTCTCTCCAGAACATAACATACCACACCAGCAGACCTCGCCTTCTAGCAAGGCTGAGAAGCACTTATGGACAGAGTATGTGCTCCTGTCTCAATAAATTTATAACACATACACTTCCTCGAACCCCCGTTCTCTAAACACGGTCTTGGCCCTTTTCCTACAATAGACAGGGAGCTAACGGGGCAATTCTGCAAAGATTTCATGGCAAGAAACAGACCGCAGGCTTTATGCTTTATGTTTGTTTGTTTTGTGTGTTTTTTTAGGTGTCAGTGTTGTTTCCTCTTTTTAAAACCTTCTTTTTGTGCTACAGATCACTGATTCTTAAACGCACCCAAGAAATACACATACGAGCATCACCTGGTGGACTATAGACTGATTTTGGGGCCCACCCCAGAGACTTGCACGACCCATAATCAATGCTATAGTTGAAACATGTGAAAGCCGATATGAGCAGCTAACATCTCTTGAGTTTCCATGCTGCAACTACAGAGGAGGGGCAACTACAAACCAAACTCCGGCGGAGAGACGAAAATGAAAATCAGTGACTCTGAACACAAATTACTGCATTTAATTTCCTTGAGTTGTTCTACAAACCTTTGATTCAAGCTTAAACCTCTCTCTCTGACATTTTCATACAGGCCTCCAAACAACTAGAAAGCCCCTTTATTAGATCTTGGCATTGCAGGTGGGATCGATATCGCCTCAGCCAGTAACTAAGAGACAGTTCCTGGATCACAGCCGACTCTGATCTGTATTCTTATTGATCTTCATTACCTCACAGCTCTGAGAACACCCAGCACAGCAGATCAGCATTAGGCATATGCCTACAGGTGTGGACCAGTCAAAATTTCTCACACCATTTCCAATGCATAACTAATATTATTGCTTTATTTACTTGTATGGACTTAGCAGGCAAACATTTTTTTAGATCTCCTTACGTGGCTCACTGTATTTTTCATTTTGTTATGTGGCTGGGTATTTATTTTAGCAGATTAAATGTCTTGACAAACTGGAAATTTAGTATGTTAACTTTTATTATCGCCATTATTTGCATGTTTATTCAAACACTCAATTAACCCCAAAGGTTCTGACCCCAGGACATTATCTTGGAGAATAAGATGATGTGATGATTTTCACTTTCACCTTCAAAGCCAACAAGCCATTCTGACTTGTGAAACCTGATGATGCATTATTGATGTAATCAACTGCTTTATTAGGTCAATTAAGTTGTGTAGTAACCTCAAACCCTGTACCAGCATGCCCTGTAACTCTCCAGGAACAGGGTGGCAGACTGTTGTTCAGACTGATGCCACACAAATGTTCACAGTAACGACAGTTTCTGTCTGTAAAGTCATTCTCAGTGGTTTGGGTGCGTCACAAAGGTATGGAAAGCAGTAGCCTATCTGTAACCAGAATACTTCATATCCTGCTGTTCACCCCTCCGGCAATGCACACACCCTGAATTCTTGAATGTTTGCTGAAGTGGTTCAGGTTGCCTTTATATATCAACCTTAGCTAGGCATATTGCCCTGGAGAAAGGTGTCTGCTATGGAAATGAATATTAATACAATGGAGATCACCTCTTTGAGAGCCTGAGCATGCTGTACTGAGGTATATAACAAGTCAAAATACTGGCCAATTTACAGTATTTACAGAAGAATCTCCCTGATTAATGGTAAAGTTGAGGAATAATAACTTAAAAGGCTTGTTGTTGTATTTTTTAAATGGGAGAGACCTTGTTTATATGTCGAGGGAGAGGTATATAAAAAAGCTTATACAAATGAGGTTTATTGAATATAGAAGCTCCAGGGTGGCTAATTCAGTTTGCTTCCTGTGCAATCGAAGTCTCCTAAAGAACAGATGACATCAAAGCCATTCAGGAAAACACCAAGTGATTGTAACTCAATTGTTGCTTCCTTGTCATTGATTATAGCACAGTGAGACTTGGTCTGGGAAGGACAGGGGGAGTGGGGGGAAGCTAAAACCCTGACTCAACACTCGTGTCTATCTTGCCCCTGTGCCCCGGCCCTGGCTGTAGCATAGATTCGCTTCGTCCTCTCACCCAGACGAGATTATCACCAGACTCTGATGAGTTAAGCAGAATTCCTCCAGTTCTGTGGGATGTGGGATGAATTCTGGACATGTACACTCCTCAGCCTGACCCTTGATCGATTCACATGGTTCTCTCAGCTCGCATGCATGCCTTCCATTACCCTAGCCGGGCTCCATTACCAACTGGGGAAAAGCAAGAGGCCTCTCGCTGACCTCTAGAAGGTCACATGCAATGGTCTGACAAGGCAGCATGGAGAGGCCCAGTGTTGCGTGGCAGGTTTATAGGAACTGGAGGTCAAGCTATGCAGCAGAGCCGACTGCTGGCATAAACACTCTTTGAGGGTGATTAGGGCCACATCCATCCCTGGTCCACTCAAGTCAGCTGCTAAGTGGTGGCTGTGATTTATGTTGGAGCACTTTCAGGCTCGCTTAGGGCCACCAAACCTAGGGCTTCCTCTGCCTTACACTCATGGGGGAACCACACACACACATGCGCACATACACACATACACACACACACGCACACACACACACACACACACACACACACACACATGAACACACACACACACACACATGAACACATACACACATACACATGAACACATACACACACATACACCAGAGAGATTATTTGTGAGGCTCCTCCTTAAATAATTTATCCTGGTGACTTTTGTGAGGAGGATATTACCAAATGTATCTATTAAATAAAGCAATCAAATACAAAGAGCAATTTGCTTATTATTAAAATTTAATTTGCACAGATTTTCCATGGTGACTCACAAAAGGATTGACACAAACAGAAAATCACTTCTGCTGAGAACCAAACAATCAGAGTAACAAAACTCAATAGAGGAATTTCATCCAATATGTAAACACAAGCTAGAGATGTGGTGCAACAGAGAATGAAGAGCACACATAAAGGATTACAGTTTGTACTATTTACCCTTCGATGATTACATGAACAACAAGACATGAAATTGGTTAACATGAAATTTAAATACATTTTACATTTTAAAACAAGTTAAGCACCATCCCAAAGAAATTAACTCAACTCTTCGCTTTCAAGCTGTCTAGGGCAATTTAGCTGACATAGCTATTGTTTATATTCACATACTCTATGAAATATAATGAATGTCTGATGCTACCAATATTATTTTACAGCAGTATTCGCCAAGGAATGGCAGTGCATAACTGTAAGGTGACACCAAATGATAAGATAAGTAATAAGTGCCAGTGTTTTGGTCATAATTAAATAAATATGAGTTTATTCATTTGTTTATTTATTCCTTTAGACATGTCTGACATTTCCCACAGATCTCATATTGGTATAAGCCATTTCAGGAACAGGTTATTTTGTCCATATGTTTCTGATGGGAGCTATGATGTCAGGTGAATAGAGCTACAAAGGATCAAAGTCATGCACTGTAGAACTTGAAGCAGTTGCTGCCTTTGGGGTGGTGTCAGAAGAAATTATTCAAACATGATTTACAAGCACAGCTTATTCTGACAGAAGTGTTTGAAATTTACGTGAAATATTAAAATGACTGCACAACATTGGTGAAACCTATTTGTGAAGGCAATGCCCTAAACCAGCATCTGTGGTTATAAAAATACATCGCCACAGCACAGTGACATATTTGTAGAGGCATACTTACCATTGCTTCAGTGCCAAGCCTTATTGACCAGCAATACACAACGTTTAGGATATGTACATCAGGGTAAGGATGTCTATCAAGCAAATTAATAACACGCTGTTGATACAAAAACTTGTGTAGGTCAAGATCGTTTTAGACAATAGCAGTCCAATGTAGGTGGTCAGCAGCTATGACATTCACTTGCTCTAAGCTGGCTTGCAGTCAGCTGCCAGATGCCCCTCCCTTTGGCCCATCAGCGAGGGCCAACCTGTGAAGCATTAGACATGCTGAGAGGCTTTAATCATCTCACATCGTTAAGCGCATGTCATTCTGATCAACAGCGTCATTAGGGGGCCTCTCAGCTCGACGGGAACTGACAGGACAGCCCTGGGAGGCCAGCTCCACAGAAGATCAGCGTCAGCCAAGATGGCTGTCGGAGGACGCGTCTCGCCGCTTGGCGACACTTTCCCCCGCGCGTCGTCACGGTTCCCATCTGCACACCCGTCACTGTGGCTTCATTCACAAAGCAGAGCGCACGTCACTGTACGCTGAGGTAGGGGGCTTCAGCTTTATTAACCACTGAGAAATTCAATTATACATACTTATTTCCATGCATTTACAGAAGGATTTATCCACAGTGACTAAAGTGTATTATATGAATATTAAATATTTGTGCAGCAGGGCATTTACAGAAGAAATTGAAGGTAAGTACCTCAATCAAGTGGAAGAGCAGGGCCTCACCTGGGACATGTTGCCTTCTGATTTCAAGTCCCAGTTCTAAACCGCTATACTGCAAACATACTGAGAAATACTACTCATAAAAGCTGCTCTTATTAGAAAAGGATGTGGTATGGGTTGCATGACAAATAGTACAAAATCAGTAGCCATGCAAAAGGGACCTTGCTGAAAGTAGCTATAGCCATACATTGTGTTGCCTTCTGGTCTGTTTGGAGGACTACTCAAGCATTATGTGATATTTATATCGGTCTAATTAGGTTTAGAACAATAGATAACTATTAATCACCAATAATACATTTGCTATCTATTTCTGTACATTCAATGGTATTAGAATGGTATCATTTCAAAGTTCTAGTTCCTTTATATATTTTTTTGTGTTATTATTTTTTGTGTGTGTGTGTGTGTGAATCACACATCACTTGACACATGATTTAGCCTAACCCAGGGATCAGAAAGGGGTCTTCCAAGGGTCAAGTCTGCAAGGTCCTCTTCCTTGTCTGCAGTCCAGAGTATGAAGGACTGACCTCCGGCAGATGGCAGCACCATAGATTTTAGGGGACAGTTCTGTCACAACACACACATATGGCAGTTTGTTTGGTGTCACAACGATTCAGGAGGGACGAGTCGCACATGACCCAGGGAGTCAGACTGGTGGCCAGGACCTCAACGCAGGCGTAGACATCTGCCTCCACGCGTCTGCAAGGGAAGCGGTGGAAGGCTGCTGTAGCTCATCTCTCTCAGCAAGCGTATGCAGTCATGCCCGGCTGGAGTCTGAAACCAGGAATTGCATCCACATTTTCAAATTTAGTGGTGTGCGTGCAGATCGAGGCAGGGGGCTATGTACAGTATAGGTTTTTTACATTTCCAAAGGGCAGTATTTATTTAAATACTATATATATGTATATATATATATATATATATATATATATATATAATATTTCAAAATAAAGAATGTACAGTATATAAGAAATGATGTTGTATAATCACAAGTTCTGTATCTGTGCTCATTTGTATGAGCATAAAGCAGCAGGTGAAGTCAAGTACTAAGTCACACCACAGTGCTGCATTCAGAATCAATTGACAGGCACTAATTTCATATGTGAAGAAAGCTTCATTCTTTTGAACCTTTTGAATGTGGTTAGCGCGAGGGACCTGTCGAAGCGTTTCTAATAGACCTGGCTGGGCCAGACTAATTTACATTCCAGTCTTCTTAAAACCTTTCAGACATCCCTCGAATCCCCTGATTCATTATTCTTTCTGACAAGTTTTCAGCACCTGACGTAGGTGTGGCCTGTCCCTTCGTCCGCTCCTGTGGCTCTTCCTTTCAGGGGAATCCACACAGACGGTGAGGGAAGAGGCGCGCGGTGAAACCGCCATTGTGTCAGGGCACTCAGCGGCCCACGTCCAAGAAAACATTTCGACAAAGTCTTCAACTCCATTAGGTTCATGAGATCCCATTTTTATTCTTCTGGGGATGAAATTAGGTTTTCTTTCAACTCCTGGATGCAAGGCTGTGGCTGAAAAATGTCTAGTGGGGTTTGTGGAGCATTGGCCTCCTCTAGTGGATGCTTGACATGCTGTTTATTCTCTCTCTCTCATCTGTTTCTATCCCTATTACAGTCAGTCGTTATAGCATTGACACACTTATCACAGATGTTACAGATATTCAACAAGTACATAGCTGTCTGAATCTTAATTTCAGTGATGCTTCACTGAAAGCATCTCTGAAATCAAGATCAATGCCATGCAAAGTCAAAGATCTAGAGATAGTGTTGCCTATTTTGCATTTAGATTTTAACTCTTGCAATTGGCCATACATGACACTAATGCTAACCCCATTACATTATTGCTGCTAATCTGTTTGACAACTATCTATCAGAACAGGCAACACAAACCAGCACATGTGGACAGTATTGCCTTTCACAGATTTTACCAGCAATGACAATTCTGTAGGAGGAAAAGTTGTATGAGAAAGTGTATCCAGTTTATAGAAAACTATCTGTGCCCTCTGAAGCTGATCACACAATGCCATTAAGATTAGGTACCAAAACCATGACAGGAAAATTTGGTCCACCAGATTCTTCCACTATAGAAAGACTATTAGATTTCTCTTTTTTGTTACAACCTGTATATCTCCTTTATAGTGTGTCAGCTATGCAGTTTTGTCATAACCCTGTGGCAGCTGGCCTACCACAAAATAGTAATTCTCATGCCCCTCCCCTCTCATTTCTCCCCTTCTCTCTATCTCTCACATTACTTCTTCTGTGTGACCTCAGCCTTAATGCCTGGGGCTTGAATGCTCTGGTGTACAGTAACACGTCACAATAGGGTGGGGTGACGTTAGGGAGGAGATTGACAAGTAGCTCCAGAGGACAAGCCTTGTTGGTGAGGAATCAGGAAACATACAGTATGACATGTCTGAGGAAACCTCTTAGCAACATAGAAAATAGACAGGGTGTGTCAAAGCAGAGGCAAAACAGAGCTGGTTATGCAAACGGAAACAAATATGCTGCTTCCCACACACATAGAAACCACCCACATACTTCAGCCCACACATACAAACATATGTACAACCACATTATGTACTTTTTCCCTTCTTTACATCTCGCTATCTCTCTATCCCTGTCTTTCTCTCTCTCGTGCCAGGTGATGACCCAGCCATACCATGAGTATCATACACAAACACACACTTTCCCATTATTATGGGCAACAGCAGCTCTGATTGGTATAGCTTGTTGTTGCCAGATATTAAGCTGATCCTGGCCCTGCCTCCCTGTTCCCTGAGACCCAGCTATCTGTTCTTTTTACAACACAGTCTGTCTCCTACATCACCATCACTCTCTTACAGTCCTAGTGTCCTTCCCACCCAAGCTGTCTATGCATTCTGTTGTGTAAGCACAGTGTGTGTGCGTTGATCTGTAGACATGAAAACACACCCAGGCTTCTCAGAAACCCAGCGTGTTACAGGAATGGAAGAGGAATGTTCTGCTTGGCCCACCTCAGCCTGTACTTACAGCAAGGCATGCAGTAATGTACAACAATAGTACAGCATTGAAGCAACATATAAATACTGTTGAAGCATTGCTGAAGCATCGTGACGCTTGTGTGTGTGTGTGTGTGTGTGTGTGTGTGTGTGTGTGCGTGTGTGTGTTTGTTTGCATGTGCGTGTGTGTGATAAGTAATGAAGTGAAGAAGATATTTAATTATTAATATTTACATATATATATATACATATATATACATATGCTCACTGAGTGTATATAATCAAGTAGACTTAATGCAAATTTTTAAAAAAACATTGGATTTCACTCAAGACTTCTTCATACCTAATTAACAAGTCAACCTGGAATGAAAACCAGCTTGATTTCAGGGGTGGAGCAGTAACTTCAGGACTTCAATAACGCACAGGACTTAATTGACATTCTTTCATTGTCTTCATCTCGTTCTTTCTGTCTTCTTGTTTATAGCTTCCGTACCTGAGTCACTGAAATTGGGACTCAGTCAAAAGCTTGGAACCACCTGTCAAGCATAAATGACACTCCCTACATTTCAAGGCCAGCTTATTTGAAGTTTTCAGGAAACTGGCACACAACAGAGGGCACCTGCCAGTGTCTGTAGGTGATTTGTTTGTAATTGATTGGTGGATCTGTCCTGGCTGATTCTGGCCACTTTAAACAGGTTTTGTGAGGAGGGATGTGACAAGTGGTCAAGCCACTAGGTCTACAGGTACAGAGCTGGGGGTACATGGAGGAGTGCACTCTTATTTCACTTGCAGAAAAATGGGA
Organism: Conger conger; assembly: GCF_963514075.1. Taxonomy (NCBI): domain Eukaryota; kingdom Metazoa; phylum Chordata; class Actinopteri; order Anguilliformes; family Congridae; genus Conger; species Conger conger. The sequence goes on from NC_083768.1 coordinate 22,384,424, forward strand.
GTATGTCAAAGACGAAAATAGATTTGGATGGATATTGTTCATGTGGGATTTTTTCTGACACATTAATTAATGATACATTGAACTCCTCCTTTATTCAAATCCACACATTTTCATCCCTGTCTTGGCATAACAATCTGATCTATGGACATGTTCAGTCCCTCTCAGCAGTTGCAATCTTGTCATTCTCATTGCAACACTTCCATTTTATATATTTATTTTCCAAAATAAATAAATAAACTTGAAATATGAACATTAATTTACACCACAAGAAAAGAAAAGCCAAGTCAAAGAAGAAGTCAAAGAAGTAAGAAAACACTGTGCTCCCTGTACATGCGTTAATTGCTTCTGTCACATTAACTCAAATCAGATCACACCAAGAATACTAAGATGATTACAGAAGTCAGACATCCCTTTCAGGTCCTACTTTTTAACTACAGAAATAAGATTAACCACTTAAGTATTGGCCCTTTTCTTGACACAAGCTTAAAAATGACATGGTTATAAAATGGTTACTGTTCTTGAACCCTTTTTAGTACAGGCATAATCCTGGTCTCTTCTAAGATTACTCAAAATGTCACTTAATCAAAGTTACAGAAGCTCAAACACAGTGAAAGTGGAAGATTTTTTCTCACTCAAAATATTTTATGTTTTTGAAAACATGTGCTGTGTTTTGGAAAACAATGGAGCCAAGTCACAACACTGGACAAATCCCATTTTCCCAATTTGAGGACAATATCATCAAAGATTTGCATTCTGCATTGTTTTTTATAATCTATGTCAAAAGGACATTTGGAAACTCCAAAAGTATACAAGGAAACTAAATGATGCGATGCCTGTGGAGCTAGTTTGGGCAGACAACTTGAGAAATGTCGCCCCATCACGTGATGCTTATGTCAAATGAGAGCGGCGATATACAGCACCAACCTCACCTGTTTAGGCCCTTGCTCATTTTGCACACTCTGCCGTGCTATGCTACCTGCTAGCTGTTGCCGCATCTGCCCTGATGCAATCATACAAAGCTGCCCTGCTGCCTGGTTCATTCTGTATGCTAAAGCCATTGGGCTGCCTGGCTCTTTCTGCTGCACTGCCTGTTTTGGAATGATACCATTGCCCATATTGCATGCTATTGCCATGCTAGCTGCTTTTGCTCAAATTATCCTGCTATTCCCAATTCAAATGTTTGCGCTCTCACCACCACCCCAACATCCACCGGCGAGCTCTGCTTCTCAAGATCCCCATGAGGGGGGGTTTGTAGCCACTCCCTGTTTTGGCAGGCTTACAACAGGGAGGGATGAGAGGCAGAGCTGACACCAACATTTGCATTTACATTAAATGTCAATAAATATTGCTTAATTCATCATGAGTTGTCTGAGAGAAATTATATTATGGGTCTTATCAAGGGTAAAATACTGCATTTTGCTTACTAAACTATACAACACTTTTTATCCTGAAAAAAAGGATTTGCATTTCCCCTGGCCAGTCACCCTCCCCAACCTCTCTGTCCCAAACTCCATCTCCTTGCAGCTATCCTCAGACAGCAACAGGTTGAGAAGATCATAAGAAATAAGTACAATAATCACAATAATACCATCTTTTATGCTAATATATTCAGTGAAGTCCATTGATTAAAGTTTTTGACCCACCCCCATCAACACATTGTATAATTTCACATGCTAATTATTATTCAAAAGCAGACTGGCTCCTAATTTACAAGAACTGAATAATAATACAATATTTTGAGAATGTATTTAGATGCACACTGATATAAAATTGGGAAACGTCACTGAAAATGACCTTGTGTGTTGTCAACGGTGTTTTCACTGTCCTCCTCAGAAATATTCACTCATGAAAGAGATTCATTGGAACTCTTCCAAAGGAAAATTTAGATGTAGGCATTGCAAAATATTTTTTTTGCTGACAGCGCAGACAGAGTGCTAATGTTTCAATGGAACCAACTAAAATCAGTAGATTAAAACTAAAACAGTATAAGTGTAAGGGTAGGGTCATGACAGTGGCTTTGATCGGGGCCCAAGGGTAGTGTCAGAACAACAGAATAGAAACTCATCATGCCCAGAAGGTGGAAACAGTGTTTTGGAAGTGTGTGTGATCTCTGTGTTGGTGAAAGAAGGAGAAAGAAATGGGCAAGTTGTGTCTTGTTTGTTTGCAACTGTAACTATGGATGTGGGATTCCTCTGTCTCTCATGCATATTCAACAGCACCCAACAGGTGTGTCATTGCAGCATGCTTGGAGACAATAGCTAAGTGCAGTCTGCTACCTGTGACTGATACCTGAATGTATTCAAAACCCCTCCTCCAGGTGAGAAAAGGAAGCCTCATATCAGGTTATTCTAGATTGTCTATACGCGAGAGCGGTTGCCAGGGAGCCACTCTTCACCGCTTTTGTTTTATTTATTTTATTCTTTTCATTTTTCTTTTCTACCTTACAGTACCAACATACATTCAGGTAAGACAAATGTATGTCCTTTTACATTCAAACAAAACATTGTACTTACCTGTGTTTACGGATTCGAAAATGTGTTCTCTTCAAAAAGCATTTGTGAGGAAACAGAAAGTGCCCCATGGAAACATTGATTCGGTTGTGAAAATGTTTAAAGGGTTTATGATCTGGGAAATTAGATATTCTTGTCCACATAACAGACAGAATAACAAGTATTTCTACACAAATAGCAAGACTTTTGTGAAATATGCATATGTGAGCAAGCAACAGCTTTCATTACAGAAAAGGAAATAATGATGTCCACAGTTCTGGAACTGCAAAAGCCATTGCTGAAACATTTCTCTTGTTATGATCTATGGATAAAAACTTTATGGATAAAACTTTAATAGAATGTGGTTGCAAAAATAAATAGTTGATACTACATCACACTCAAAAAGGCAATGGAACTATAGGGGCATGAATGACATCATATTGCACTGGCAAATTAGCAAAGCTAATAATGTAAGATGCTAGCCTTTTGCATATACAAAAAAAAAACATGTATATATGTATGTATGTATGTATGTGTGTCTGTATGAGTGTACAGTATGTATGTACATATGAATGGATGATGATGATGATGATGGTTATTATAAAAGATCACAATTCCGGTCGGTTGAGATTGTACCACCCTTCCCGTATTTCACATTAGTGTAGCCAGTAGTGTTTTCTCCTTCCTGAAAACATAATGACGTTATATGAACCATTGTGGACTGGAAAACAGATTAACTTATGACTCTATGTATTTTGAAAAGGGAACTACACTGGGGGAAATGAATGGAAGTAGGAGGGCGATCTAAGCCTAAACAAACAAGCAAGACAAACAAGCATGCATGCAAATATTTAGCTGAGGAGTTCCTGGGTGGCGTATCCAGCTCTTACATGATGTTTCAGTGTAGTGATGCACTCCTTTGTGTGGTAATGACTCCAGTCCATAGGGAAGCACCCAAATGGCTTCAACATCAAACAGGAAAGCAGGGTTTGAGTAAACTGGGTTGCCCCTATCTCACTGCACGAGAGCAAATCGTCTGATCGTGGCCATGAATATATGACTACGATATACTGAGGACATACTGTAGTATATACTGTATCTTCGATGCAGTGACTGAACAGCCCAGTTTGGCACCTGCTGAGTGACAAGAAGCAGTGCCTGGCAACCTGTGCTTCGGCCAAGAGAGAACAAATCAGTCTCTTCCTTCCCAACCCGACTGGGGATGTTTCCAAAATGAGACAAGCCTTACAGATGCAGTTCAGCATTGTAAATTAGGATATGAGAAAACATTTTCTATGAATATGAATATGGATAAAAGTCACACACAAACATTATATTATATTACATGGCATTATAATCATTTAGTAGATGTTCTTATCCAATGAACAATGAAGTGCAAATCATAGCCAGAGACAAGTTCACTGAAAACCATGGAGGGAAGTATGGTTCCAGGTGCTAGGGTGATCACATGGATAAAAACTTGATAAAAAAACCTGATAAAAACACACATGGTAAATGGTTGGCATTTATACAGCGCCTTTATCCAAAGCGCTGTACAATTGATGCTTCTCATTCACCCATTCATACACACACTCACACACCAACGGCGATTGGCTGCCATGCAAGGCACTGACCAGCTCTCAGGAGCATTTGGGGGTTAGGTGTCTTGCTCAGGGACACTTCGACACAGCCCGGGCGGGGGATCGAACCGGCAACCCTCCGACTGCCAGATAAAACACAAACGTACACAAACCTTTGAGAGTTGTTCATTTGCATTTTTACCAGTGGCACACCCTTTATACAAATTCCAGTAAACCGCTGTGTGGTGTACTACCATGTAGTGTATACATTTTTCAATTACAGCTTGGCTGCCATTGTTAAAAATGCTATTAATAAGGCAAATGTACTGGGGGGAAAAGGTCACCTTTTTATCACCTGCTAGATATACATACTGTATAAATTCCAGATTTCAGTTAGAGCATAGAGTCTAAGAGCATTGGCAGCAACATTGGATTGTATACCATCAACACCTTAAATCTGAACCAATGGCTGGTCTGGTATTTACACAGGCAGTGGAAATACTTGAAATAGTGCATATCTTTTTTAGCAGTCACCTTGAGAGCTCCAGGGAGAACAATGGAAGCCACAAGCTGGCGGTTGCATAAGTGACAAGAAAAACAGTGCTCAAAAAACAAGCTCAAAACCGTACCCATCTTTCACTAAGTGTTGGTTTTCCAAAAGCTATGTTTCTTCTACAAAAGGTCAACCCCTTGAACTCAAAACAGGGGTTTATTGTCAAAGAAAGGCAGTAACAGAAAGCATAGACAGTATTTGTTTTTCATTCTGATGTATATTTTCTTGTCAGCCAAGCTTGGCAGCTTGGTGGATAGTAAGGAATTATTTCATTTCTCCTCTTACTGTAAATGTTAGCACAACACTGCTCCACTGGAATACCCAAAATATTGGTTATTTAGTTTTGTGCAGTAAATGGTTCCCAGTGTATGGTGCATCTGAGGTGCCTCCTTGCTCTACGAACTCCGAATATCGCCACACCTTTACTTACAATATTAACGTGCCATGTCACATTGCAGGTCTCACAGTTCATACAGAACCGCTAGAGAAGGAAAGGAATGAAAGGCTAAAGTGTTTTACGACATTACACCAAAGCTGCACAACATTTCTAAAAGAGCAATATGAAGAGGAAGAAGGGAACAGGCGATCCTAAATAGAACTCAGGGAACAATATTTGACACTCCACCAGGGATTAGTTTGAGTAACTGCAGCACTCGGGGGAGTAAAGAGAAAATAGCACACTTACAATCATCAAGACCCAAGGAATGGCCTTCTAAAATAGACCAATACAAGAAATATAGACAGGGATCTAACAGGGATGTAACAGAATGGGTATTTAGTAAAGAAATAATAAAATTCCACAAGTGGTATATATAACAAGAACCTTTTTCTCTCATTCAGGAGCAAGCGGTTTTCCCTCTCTGACTACCAAGTGACCCCCATCCCCCCATCTCTGCTGCAGAGATGAACTGGTCGGCACTGGAAGTTCTCATCAGTGGAGTCAACAAGTACTCCACTGTGTTTGGCCGCGTATGGCTCTCCATGGTTTTTGTCTTCCGGGTGCTGGTGTTTGTGGTGGCGGCCCAGCGGGTGTGGGGCGACGAGAACAAGGACTTTGTGTGTAACACGGCGCAGCCGGGCTGCGTCAACGTCTGCTATGACCACTTCTTCCCCATCTCACACATCCGCCTGTGGGCCCTGCAGCTCATCTTCGTCACCTGCCCCTCCCTCATGGTGGTGGCGCACGTCAAATACAGAGAGGATAAAGACAAGAAGTACGCCGCCGGTCACAAGGGCTCCCACCTGTACGCCAACCCGGGGAAGAAGCGAGGCGGCCTGTGGTGGACCTACCTGGTCAGCCTGGTCTTCAAAGCGGGCTTTGACGCTGCCTTCCTCTACCTCCTCTACTTCGTCTATGAGGGTTATGATATGCCCCGCCTCTCTAAGTGTGCCCTGGAACCCTGCCCCAACGTAGTGGACTGCTACATCTCCCGCCCCACGGAGAAAAAGATATTCACCCTCTTCATGGTGGTGTCCTCGGCCGTCTGCATCTTCATGTGCATCTGCGAGATGGTATATCTGGTGGGAAAGCGCTTCCTGAAGCTCATTAAGGCAAAGAAGGAAACCGAAAGGTCAGAGTTTGTTGAGCAGCACAGCACTGCCCTGGCCACAGCTCCAAGCAAGTCAGAGTATGTTAGGCTGGATCCCACAGCCACTCCCTCCAACCAGAACAGCAGCAACATTAAGGCTGAGGAGGCTTCCACCAGCAAGATAATGGCATGATAACAGAGCGGCAGGCATTACACGTGCTTGCATTTTGTTTCAGACACTACGCTGGGCTGGAGTGGAAAAAACTGTGCCCAAAATGTGTGATACTCCCAGACAGACAATGAGATAAACTGGGACTTGCTGGGATAGTCTTGCCATTATTTCTGCATTATATGGATTTCCTGTTGCATACGTTTCCACGAAACCAAAGTGGAGAGCTATCCCTGTATTTATACTTTTTTGTGCATTAAATTATAAAACTGGGATGACTAGGGCTATGGAAAGTACTTACTAACAAAGTGCCCATAAGAATACAATAACACGATTGTATAAACCAGCTACTTTACACACAATTTTCACAATGTCAGCCATCTCTCAGAATTATTGTGACATGATGTGAAGGTACAGTACATGGGGTTTTCTCACTTCCAGTTTTCATTTCTCTTTCCAGTTCTAACAAATGGGTGAAAGGTGTATGCTGTCCCCTAGTGTTTTAACAAAGTAGAACACCACAACCTATATGAAGAACGACATTGCTAAGCGTTTTGTTATTCCAAATTCGCTAAAATAGTATGAATGAGAATGTATTGATTAAAATGTTTTGCACTCAAAAGCGCTTATGCACTGTTAAATGAATGATGTTACTCTTTTTTTAACAAATACAAAAAATGTATTTTTGCAGCAATGGAGAATAATTAAAGCAAGGGCAACATTTATTCCCCTTTGTAACAACGCTTCCCCTGACCTGAACGGTTGAATTACTTTTTTAATTGTTAAATAGTACAAAACAACAATGGTACTTGCTGGAGGAAGCAGTGACATTCTCAATTAAAAACATTGTATATGTCTTTATTGTATCTGAACGTATGCGCTTGTAAATGTTATTAAAGGAGTCTGCACTAAAATGTAAATGTTTCCAGAATCTCTCAGTATAATCAAAGTATTAATAATCACACGATACTCATCTTTATTTGTATGTTACAGAATGAGCAGTTTGTATCAATATCATTACAAGTCATTAGGATAACGCTTGTGGATTGGTCGTATCTTGGTCTGTACTTAATGTAACTAGCTAGCTATGAAAATTATTAAGTAAAGTGAAAGTGGTTTAAAACAACAGGTACAAATCCAAGTGAATTCATTATAGGTTGCGGTGTTATTCGTGTTAATATCGTATTACGCACGAAGGTCAATGACGATGCAGTTGCAGCTACGCATTTGCGTAGAGATAATGCAGCGTTTGTTTGTCGTCTCGTTGCAAGTTAGTGATTTATAAGTCCGACCCAAGAGATGCAGGGAGAAATAGAATTTGGCATCGGAACTTTTGACGTTAACAAATAACTTACAATAATATATATTTTTATTTTACTTGTAATTTAAACATTCACTCTTAAGAGGTTTTGGGTACGGTGTAGCAACGACCATATGACATCTTGAAATGAGTTTTCACTACGCACAGGTAAATCACTTCCGGGTTGGAATTATGTAGCCGATATATATTTTTATTTCTACATTCTATACAAATAACGTACTGTTAGTTGGCTGTTAACCATCAACTGTGCGTGTTATTTTTATGATGAAGATGACTAGATAACGTTAGGTTAGCTTGGATTACTTGCTTAGACTGATTGTGAACATGTATTTAGCTAGCTAACTTAGTCCATCGTGTTCACTCTCACGACCTAATCTAGCCTACGACATTCGACTGTGACCAGCAATTTACAAGCACGCTATGTAACGTTAACACGTTAGCTTCAGTAATATGTTTGCCGGTTGGCTAGCCAGCCTTCAATTTGTGTTAGTACTTTAGCTAGCTATGATTGTTTCTTTGACGAAACGGTGACGATTCCCTTGTTAGCATCTGGACCAGAGAACCACGAGTGTTTTATCATAATTTGATTGTTGTATTGGAGGCATACTCTCCCTTTGTGTTAATGATAGTCGGTCAATGTTGCCACACCAGCTAATACTACACACTATAGCAGAATATCGCTAAATTGAATAGCTTGTGTAGCTCCATGGTAACAAATGGGTCTGTAGTGGTAGAGAAATACATTCAGTGGCTTCAGAAAGTATTCAGACCCCTTCACTTTTTGCAGTTTGTGTTATAGTAAGTTTTTAATCGATAAAATTGCCATTTTTGCCCATCAACTACACTCAATAATCCACAATGACGAAGTGAAAACAGGTTTTTAGATATTTTTGTATTATTTATTAAAAATCAAAAACGGAAATCTTATTTATAGTATTCAGACCCCTAATTCAGTACTTTGGGAGAAGCCCTTTTGGCAGCAATTACAGCTTTGAGTCAGCGTGGGTAAATCTCTACAAGCTTTGCACACCTGGATTTGTGCAGTTTATCCAATTCTTCTCAGCAGATTCTCTCAAGTTCAGATTGGATGGGAAGTGTCTGTGATGTCCACAGATGTCTTATGGGGTTTAAGTCTCAAAGCCACTTCAGCATTGTCTTGGCTGTATGTTTCGGGTTATTGTCGTGAACCTTTCACCAACTCTGATGTTGCCACCACCATGCTTCACTGTAGGAATGGTATTAGCCAGGTGATGACCTGTGCCTGGTGTTCACCAGACATAGTGCTTTGAGTTCTGCCCAAGGGGTTCAATTTTTGTTTCAGACAAGATAATCTTTTTCCTCATGCTCTCAGAGTCCTTTAATGCCATTTTGCAAACTGCAAGCAGACTGCATGCCTTTTACTAAAGAGTGGCTTCTGTCTAGTCACTCTAACATAAAGGCCTGATTGGAGTGCTGCTAAGAGTGACCATTGGGTTCTTGGGCACCTCCCTGACCAAGGCAGTTCTTGCCCAGTTACTCAGTTTGGCTGGATGGCCATCTCTAGGAAGAGTCCTGGTGGTTCCAAACTTCCATTTCACAATTATTGAGGCCACTCTGATCCTGGGAACACTCAAAGCTTTAGAATCTCTGCCCTGATCTATGCCTTGCTGTGATTTTATCACAGAGGTCTACAGAGAGTTCCTTGCACTTCATTGCTTAGTTTTTGTTGAGTGTGAATTGTGGGACCTTATATACACAGGACTATGTCAAATCAAATCAGTTTGCTGCAGGTGGGCTCCAGTTAAGTTTTAGACATATCTCAAGGTTATTTAAAACAAACAGGATGCACCTGACCACAATTTGGAGTGCCACAGCAAAGGGTCTGAATACTGGTAGAAATGGAAAGATTTCAGTTTTTGATTTTTAATAAATTAGCAAAAATGTACAATACAATAAAGTGCAAAAAGTGAATGGGACTGAATACTTTCTGAAACCACTGTATATCTACTGAAGATGGCCAGCGTATATTCTTGGCTGATGGCGTCATTGTCTCAAGCAAAGTGATCGTTTTCAATAGTAAATTCTTTTTTTAATTGTAGTAATTACAGTATGACTAAATCAGTGCTAACCAGAGTGACTGAGCGAAATGTTGCTATGCAGTGTTACCCTGGACCTGGGGGAGGAGATCATTTCCCTGGGCAGGCTCCAGGGAGTCCATACACTGCTGGTGCTGGGCTACCTGCAGGAGGTCAGTATGGAGGCACGGCCCCACCCTCGGCTCCACCAGCACCATCTGGCTATGCACCATACGGAAGTGCTGCTCCTCCACCAGGGGGGCAGTACACAGGGGACCAAGCACCTGGTGCTCCCTACGGAGGCTACCGTCAGCCGCAGGGTGGGCCCTACGGACAGCAGCCTCCTGGGCCAGGTGAGTCATCGACCTGTACGTTTGTTTTCCCATCTGGTCATTGTGACATGATGTGATGAATGCATAAAGAATGAAGTTATGCTGCTTATCCACCTCCACGTTCCCTCTCCACGTGCATCGGCGATGATTCATTTCTAAGCTAAGGTTTTTAATCAAAATAAAACTCAGACAGGTTATTTTCCTGCACTGTTGTTTCATGCAGGCGGCACGGATGGTGCAGTGGGTAGCACTGCCGCCTCACAGCAAGGAGGTCCTGGGTTCGAATCCCCGTCGGCCGGGGCCTCTCTGTGCGGAGTTTGCATGTTGTCCCCGTGTCTGCGTGGGTTTCCTCCGGGTACTCCGGTTTCCTCCCACAGTCCAAAGACATGCTGATTGGAGAGTCTAAATTGCCCGTAGGTATGAGTGTGTGAGTGAATGGTGTGTGTGCCCTGTGATGGACTGGCGACCTGTCCAGGGTGTATTCCTGCCTTTCGCCCAATGTATGCTGGGATAGGCTCCAGCCCCCCTGCGACCCTGATCAGGATAAGCGGGTTCAGATGATGGATGGATGGATGTTGTTTCATGCGGCTCGATGGAGTATAAAGCACAAGATTTCAAGGGTGCCCACAAAGGGCATCTAAAAAATTTGCAGTTATTAACCTTTGCAGGAGCAGCGGATACATTACCGGCTCTCTTCTATCTCTCTCTGTTTGTACCTTCATCCTGAACAAATACACTAATGTGTACACACATGAATACACAGACACCAATACTAATGCAAATACAGAATCACAAAGGGGTTTGTTGATTTTTAGGGCTAAACAATTCTGTTGCTCCATCTCTTGCCAAACAAAATTGCCAGTTCAGGCACCATTGTTGTTTTAAGAAATAACCAGACTTTCCCGACTTCCAAGTCCGATAAGTGGGACAACTGGAGAACAGTGCTGCCTACTCCAGATGTATGTTCTTCAATAATTTGTCGAGCCATTTCAGATATCAGTGTTCGGTCATATCTTAATTCCAAAACTGTTTTAGGGCCGTATAGAATGGGGCAATTCTGGTCCTGGAGGGCTGGTACACATGCATGTTTTTGTTTAGACCATTTATCCTGGCTAAATGAGCTACACCAACACTGGTTCACTCATAGATTAGATAACCGTAGTATATTGCATAAGTAAGGGATGCAAGAATAGTGTTAGAATAGAGTAGGATAGTATTTCATATAAATTTGGCTGTCATTCATCTGCCTATCCAGAAATGGAGCTAAAATGTTGGCATAAATGTTAGGGCTACTTAAGTCATTAAGGCCAGAAGTTGGCCAGAAAAGGATATGGCTTACGTTGCCTAGCAACTGTATGCTAATGAAACATTTTTTCCCCATTGGCTGCCTGTCATGTTTCTTGGTTCTGCTGAGCTGTCTGATGACACTGTAACAGTAGCTGACTGATGATGGCTTAACTCCAGCGTCAAAGCCGACAGGAGAACTAGTGCGTCCCAGCCAGGGGTGCGGTGCGAGACAGACAGTCTGTCTAAAAAATGCATCGGACGTGAATTATGAAGGAACGGCGAACAGGGTCTCGCTTGGGATATGTCAGCCGCTCTCAGAGGATGATTAATGGAAGGACTCGCGTCCAGGAGTTTGGCTGGTGCAGGGTGTACAGAGGATCTGTACCTGCAGCAGAATGAGAGCAGTAGAGTGATAGCTGCAATAATGCAGAGCGGGGGTGTATGTGTGTGTGTGTGTACACGTGTGTGTGTGTGTGTGTGTGTGTGTGTGTGTACGCGTGTGTGCACGTGTGTGTTAATTCCCGACGATACTGTCCCCCGCAGGGGGGCTGAGTCACGGGGGCTGGTTGTTAAATGGAGGAGCTCTCCGTGCCCAGGGACACACATCCATCTGGGCTGAGCTTGAAGTGACACCGTGGCTCCTCTCCCTCCAGATGGCTGCAGTCAGGGTGCCCGCCTGCCAGGATCTGACAGCAACATGCTGCTGGTCCAAATCACAATAATAGAGTTGTTTATTCCGTGAGCCTCACACTTTATAATTTATGTCTTAAAGGGCTTCTATGGTTGTTGCTGAAAACAAAACAACACAAGTTTGTCTCAGTTATTATTAAGGTGCTGTGTGAATGTTTGCAATGTATACGTTCCTTTTTTCCTGGAAACAAAAAGTCATATACTATATGAAAATCAATCCCAGAAAAAGAGTCCTAATTGGACGTGCTTTACTAAGAACACATCAACCGCATTGCCGTACCCAAGCAGACTTTTGAATAATTTACACCTCCGGCTGGACACATTGATCCCTGGGTTTTATTTTCCTCGTGTAACAGCATCGGCGCATTTCAAACAGGGAGACAGAGGAGAGATTAGAGAGGTGCACTTGTAGAATAGTGTGTGGTAGGGGACCGTAGATGCCCCTGAGCACAGAGCTTTATTGGCTTCACTGCAGTAAAGGTGATGTGGAATGATCTGGCTGCAGAATTGCATTTCACCAGTTACTTATTTCTCATAGGGAGGAATATGTGCATACAAAATATAATACTGCAGAACATAATAAAATATATGAATCTCCTTTGAGGAATACTACATTGCTGCCACCGGCACACAGGCTGTGACAATGTGACACAATGCAGTTGAAAATACGGCAGTGTAAGCGTGACATTGAATTTCCCTTCCGTACATTTTCAGAAATGAATGTGGCTGTGCCCATTTCAGCTGCTGGAGAACATTTGTATTCTGAAGTGCAGCGCCCGTGTACTCTGGATGTACAGTAGCTTGTTCATGAAAATGAAGTGTGTTTTATTCGCTGCAGTCTGTTGGCCATGCTGTGCGATGATTTTCTGTAGATAAAGGGCTACGACAACTGTTTACCACAACTTATGTTTATTTGCAGCACTCTCGGTCACCCTGTGTTCCCAGCGCGCCGTCAGTAGCAACCGGCACTAGCAACAGCACTCGTACAGCATGTAAAGCATTTCACAGCAATGGCTGCGCACTTGCGGCTTCCTGTGAAGTCCTGTATTAAAAATGGATGAAGGTATCGGCTCTGACTGCTGAGATTGAACTGTATCCGCACCCCCTTACCCAATAGGAGGCGTCCCCCCAGGCGTGAACGCGGAGGCCTACCAGTGGTTCCAGTCTGTGGACGCGGACCAGAGTGGCTTCATCAGCCTGAAGGAACTGAAGCAGGCGCTCGTCAACTCCAACTGGTCCGCCTTCAATGACGAGACCTGTCTGATGATGATCAGTGAGTGTGCAGCGTTGGTTTTAGTGTTGTCACTGGCAGAGTACTGGGGCCATGACTTAGATTGTCTAGGTTGAAATCTCATTTTGTGCCCTTGAGACATCTGTGGCTTGCCTTTAGAAAAATCAAGGACTTCTTTTTTCGCCCCCCACTAACTCGATTCAACACTTAATAACCATAGCACACTAAGGCATGATAATTGTCTGGATGTGGGTTACATAAAAGGCATACAAACCATATATATAACGTCACTTTTCACAGAAGACTACCACAAAGACCCTTTTCAGAGTAACAGAAGGGAAAAAGAACATCCCTTGCCCCATGGTGCATATAAAAGCATCAAAGCATATAACATTATTTTTAACATCATTTTTAAGGGAAATATAAAGAAAAATTCGAAGCCATGTTCTAAAGTGTTTGGCATTTGCATTGGGGCAGAGAGCATTTTTAAGCATTTCAGCTCTTGTGATCTGGCCTGCTGACCTTCACTTGATGGGGACGGGACCTTCAGACACTTCCAAACTCATCAAACTGGTGGAATAATTAAGAGTGGGAGCTGTGATACTGAATTACTCCAATGAACACGCCATGCTGTAGGTGTAAATGTAATAACTTTATGGAGTGTGCACAATGATGGAAACCCTATATGAAGAGATCTGCTGTGCAGTCAATACCCAAGTAATAAAGCTGTGCATTGTTGCACTGAAACGGACCAGTTCCCACAGGCCGGGGTGAATGCCTGTCACATTGTCCGTGTTGACAGCATACAAGTCGGGTTTCTTGTGCCGCATACCTCAGGAGAGACCAAATGAGGTTAGCGTGATGAGTGATTTTGCTCTTTACCCCCCTACTTCGTCCTCACACAGACATGTTTGACAACACCAAGTCAGGCCGGATGGACGTCTTTGGCTTCTCGGCTCTGTGGAATTTCATGCAGCAGTGGCGGTCGCTGTTCCAGCAGTTCGACCGCGACCGCTCCGGGTGCATCAGCGGCGACGAGCTGCACCAGGGTAAGAAAGGAGGCATGACTCACTGCTCGTCTCTCCAGCAGGCTTGTCCATGTTAAAGAGCATCCAGGGCCATAGGCTACATGTGTGTAAATGATAATATGAAGAATTACCTTCATAAAGTGCCTTCATCTCAGTATCTTAAAGGGTTTTAGGGTGATTTGGGTGAGTTGGGGTGAGACAAGGACCATCCAGCTGATTGGTGCACTCCCTCCCTGGGCACCATTACGCCCAATTATACACTTCCGCTGGCACAGTCAAAACCAGACCACGGTGCACATAACTCCACAGAAAACCAGTGGGTTAACTGGATGAGCCATCTTGAAGCTAGACTGCAGCCATTTTGCATCAGGTGGAGAGAGAGAGGGAATATCCAATTAAAAATGAGGAATGGTTTGCTGTAATCCGTTTGCAATAGCCATTTTCATATTTTGCACATATGCTGGTGGTAATAATCCACTGTAAATGACACTTCTCCCATCTGAGTATTAACCAAGCTAAGCCCTGCTTTGCTTGAGCCATCAAAGAGGAGGTTAAAAAGTTAAAGAGTGGTATGCTTGCAAATTATTATCGATGTCTGTATCATAATTATTATTGAGTTATGTACTATAACTAAATTGAGCTTTTTTAAAGTTTTGTGGAAAAAGTCAACACTGCTTATCTTTAAATAAGTCTCAGTGAAAGCACACACCGAAATAAATGAATGGCATGTTTATTCATGCTCGGCAAGTCTCCCCAAATAATTATTTTGGTCTTAATATTTTGATACAACAGCTCCGAGATACAGCAGATGTTTGGGCTGATTCTGGGAAATGGAAAGTGGCCAGGGGTTAACAAATTAATTCTGTCTTTCACTAACAATTAAAAGCCATTCTTTTTTTTGTTCTTCACATTCTGGCACGTCCGATCACTAATTTGCTGAACTTGAGTTTGAAGAAAGAGCATAATTTAATTTAACATATAATTGAATTGCCAGTCAAACTTAAGGGCGCATTTTGATTGAATGCAGGCCAAGGTCTGTGGCTTGTTTTTCCCCCCTTCCCTGGCGTGCAGTGCATTGGCTCATTTATGGTAGTGAAATGGCCGCCCACAGCAGTTTGCACAGGGAACCGCCGCGCTTCTGCCCCTGCTGCGCCAACGCCTCGGCCTGCTCAGCCATGTGTGTCCCTGCTTTCTGCCCTCTGGGTAGGGCACTGCGCTATTCGTAACGTTTATGAAAAGCATCGCTACCACTCCCCGGAGGACGCGAGCCAGCAGAGCTGCAGTAACGCGGGCACACGATTCACAGGAAACGCCGTGCGGTCACTTCCCTTAAGACCCCCCGCGCAGATGCGACCCGGCCCTCGTTAGACACCCGGCGGTGACATCACCTCCCTAGCAGCCGATCCGTGCAGAACGCGGCCCTCGTTAGGCTCTGGGCTCGGATCCTTCTTTTCCCACTTTTCCCAGAGGGTGGGCTGAGCTGGCGCCTGCGCCCTGGTTTCGCTGACCATCTGTCGCTCTGTGCCTTGCCCTCCTGCAGCTCTCTCCCAGATGGGCTACAACCTCAGCCCGCAGTTGGCCTGGGAGCTAGTGCCCGCACCTCTGTTTCGCTGACCGCCTGTCGCTCTGTGCCTTGCCCTCCTGCAGCTCTCTCCCAGATGGGCTACAACCTCAGCCCGCAGTTGGCCTGGGAGCTAGCGCCCGCACCTCTGTTTCGCTGACCGCCTGTCGCTCTGTGCCTTGCCCTCCTGCAGCTCTCTCCCAGATGGGCTACAACCTCAGCCCGCAGTTGGCCTGGGAGCTAGCGCCCGCACCTCTGTTTCGCTGACCGCCTGTCGCTCTGTGCCTTGCCCTCCTGCAGCTCTCTCCCAGATGGGCTACAACCTCAGCCCGCAGTTGGCCTGGGAGCTAGTGCCCGCACCTCTGTTTCGCTGACCGCCTGTCGCTCTGTGCCTTGCCCTCCTGCAGCTCTCTCCCAGATGGGCTACAACCTCAGCCCGCAGTTGGCCCGGGAGCTGGCGGCGCGACACTCGCTCCGGGGCTCCATGCAGCTGGACCGCTTCATCCAGGTGTGCACGCAGCTGCAGAGCATGACCCAGGCCTTCCGCGAGAAGGACACCGCCATGACGGGCAGCGCGCGCTTGAGCTACGAGGACTTCCTGTCCGGCGCCATCACGCGGCTGGTGTGAGGAGCGGGAGCCTGGAGGCTGCTCTCCCTTCTCTTCTCCGTTTAAAAGAGCTCCGTGAATGCAGCTAACGGTTTGCTGTGTTGGCCTGATGCACTGTGGAAATTGCTAGAAAATGTTTGCTATAGTAATGAAGTGGTGAATGGCAGGTCTTGAAATTTGCAGTAATTTGACAAACGTGTAATTTATTTACTTAACAAATACGTGTTCAGGGTCTTGTGTGCTTCTGCTTTTAATAACTAATATTACTGCATTGCTGTGAAAAAGTAGGCACAATTTGGGCTACTTTGACGAGAAGTTGTAACTTTTGTCTTATCTGCTATGTCACATCACTTTATCTGTACTAGGACTTAAGTGATGATCAAATGTGCTTTTGTCTTAAATGTGCCAAAAAACTGTATACTGCATATTAGCTGGAGCAACAGCAGAGTGCTTTGCTCAAGGGCATGATGAAGTGTCCACCATGAAGCTGGAATCTTTTAGCCCATGACCCAAACTGCTGCCTTATACTGCTACACTAAAGAATAGTTTACAGTTTCCCCTCAGACCTCAATTTCAGTTTCTTAGAATTTTGTTCTTTCTTTTTTTAAATATATGTTAATATTTATGATTGCTAATGTAAGTCAAAGCACTTTAATGATTAACATTCATTACAAGTCACTGCATAATTCCTCTTGCTTTCACAATACGGTTAGCATTGCAGTATGAAATTATAGAAAATGACTGAGATGTACTTTGCATCTATTTTTAGAGTAGACAGCAAAAAAAAGCTTTTCCTGTCTGAATCACAAAAGGAATCGACCGAAGAATATGAAATGAAGATGGAAACTAATGTTATACCAGTTGTTGTCCCACAAATTTAGACTGCTTAAAAAATATTACAGATTCCTAAACATGGGAACAAGCACAACAACCAAGCTTTGTGAAATTAAATCAGCAAATAATTGGCTGATTTCATTTCACATTAATTGTGTGCATTTCAATGTTGCATTGTTTTTGCCATGTTTACTTACTGAATGGCATTAAATCCTAAATGAAGAATCAGAATGTCTTGGACTTTTATCTCCACTTTAAAAAAAAATATATATATATATATATATATATTGAAGGATTTACCTTCAAGTTAAGTGTCATTGTTAGGTATTATTGACATTATTTACATGCTAATTAAAATGTTATACACCGACTGAATTGTCTCGGTATTTTTATTTTATTTTACCTTACCCTAAAATGGCAGAGTCTGCCGGTGTTGAGATGACAGTGCCCTGGAAATGAAGCCTGGGCTATGAAGTTTGAATGCGGTTCTGATAATTGTGTAACTTCGCTGCTTTCTCCAGTGAGTGTCGCTCTCGAGAAACCAATGCAGCCAACAAGGAAGCGCTTTTTTGCGTTGTCATTACGTGAACCAATTGCTGTGGAGACGGAAGTTGGTTCGGCTGCACGTTGAAGACAGAGGTGAGTGAGCAAGTACAAGTAATTATGTACCTCAGTATGGACTTCAGACTAAGCAGGACTAACATAATGAAAAGTATTTAACGTTATGTTTGCAAATTTTCGCAAAATGTCTTTCAACTGTGTTGAATAAAAGCCAGTTATAATATGCCGGTCATGTGTGACCACTAATTACACAGTTGTTGTCTCGAGTCTCCTTGGTGCCTGGCTTTATGCAAGCGGGATATTACCAACTTGCCCGTTAAATAGCTAGCTAGGTCTTTTCGTTCGTTTAATTTGCTAGCTGTCAACCTGGGCATTGCATCAAATTGTATGGCGTGATATGAAAACCGATATATTACCAACCCACAAAAATCAAGTAGCTACTTAGGTAGTCAGTCGTATTACTACTACGCATGTTTCGCTTTCGGTTGGCTTCCCAATGAGTAAACGTGAAACATTCGCTTAATAAGTTCAGGAAATACTATCGAACAGACCAATTTCCAGTTTCTTTAAACAAGTATTGCATTTAGTTAAACCTGGCTCTTAACAAACGTCATCCACGATTTTAAACGTGCCTCTTTTGCCCCTTATAAAATTGATAACGCCTGTACGATTAATTGCGTTTATGAATTCAATTGGATAATTAGTTGCGCCTGAACAATGATAAGAAAGGCAGAATCATTTTAGGAATAGTCCTCTTTGTAAGATTGATCTTTGCTTACCTGTGTAGCCTACATGGCTACGACCATACTACACTCACTAATATACTGTGTAGTTTATTCGCCGTACCTATTTAGATATCGGTGTGTGTTTGTTTTAATGTGCAGTGGCCATCAGTCCTGGGACGAAGTGCAACCATGTGGCCTGTAATGTGGACAGCCATGCGGACCTATGCCCCCTACGTTACCTTTCCGGTGGCTTTTGTGGTGGGGGCAGTGGGGTACCACCTGGAGTGGTTCATTCGGGGCACACCAAAGCCCCAGCTGAGGGAGGAGAAGAGCATTCTGGAGCTGAGGGAGGACAGGAAGCTGGAGGAGCTGGCGGGGAAGGACGGTACCAATGTCATCAGCCTGAAGGAGCGGCTGGAGTTCACCCCCAAGGCCGCGTTGGAGAGGAACAGGCCTGAGAAGAGCTAACTGGAAGCAGCCCTGTCAGTGGATTTGGGGGGGTGCCTTCGGTGACGCTGAGAGTTACTGACATTCACCACCATCCCTTGTCAAACACTCACATTACCACAGTCACTGGACTCCCACAGCCCTTCAAGTAAGAGATGGGTGATGGGAATTGTAGTCCCCCCTCCAATAAAGGTCTCAATCGTTGTCTTTCCAAGATGTTTTCACACCGGTTCAGTCATGGTGATTCACGTCTCAGACACATCCTGGGAGCTGTGCTCTTGTTCAGGAGACTGGACTCTTTATTCTGGAGACTCATTTGTTTCTTTTCTGCCACATTCATCATAGTGGAGACTGATGAGCTTTCTCTCTGCACAGCTCAACTGAGGAAATCCAGCACAGAGTCATTGTCCCGTTCGATCATTTGTAATGCCAAACCTAAACAAGGGGAGTTGGCTGTGGTTTCCTGAAATTAATGCTGTGGTTTGAAAAGGGACATCAACCTGATTGAAACGTGTGGAAATTAGGTTCAACAGTTGGTGCTTTACTGGAATTCAAAAAGGTTATATTCTGAGATAATAGAAGTAGGTAATGAGAATTTTCACAAATCTGCCATTTGAATCAATTGTCGACAGTTGCATTTTTGTTCCTGTGAATAGTGGGTATTTTAAAGGAAGGTGTGTGCATTGATGCATATCCAATACTTGCCTGATTCGCTTTCATTTTCAGAAAGCCTGTTAAATATACTTGCCTGTCATCTGTTCCATTCATGTTCTAATAGGTTAATGTTTTTTCAGTTATTTTAATGGCAGATGTATATTTGTGTCGCCAGTTTGATTTTCAGGAGAAAATCAGGAATCCATGAAATGTGACAATAAAAACTGCATCCATTTTAGAACCGCATTCCGTGATGAGGTTTCCTTGATCCGGTTTTCTTAATCGGAGCTTAGTGCAGTTTCACTAAGCAGCATTTGTGTCTGTGTGTCATCAGACCTGTTCTGATCCTGAATGGGCTCCGCTGTTTGAGGAGGGCTTCGTCTGCCTGGCCATGCAGTGAACAGAGACTGATGGAGTCTCTCTTTGTAATGCAGGCCATTACAGAGGAAACATGGGCACAATTTGTGTCGGAAGCAGGAAAAATCACTTCCACAAACAAGCCGCTGTGACTACCCGCATGACTGATATGGCCTTTCTCTCTGAGTAAATGAGGCAGTGTTTGTGGAAACTATTTGTAAAAATAGTCATGCCATACTACAGCCCAGTTTGGAATGGCATTTTCTGGATGGAATTTGAAGAAAAACATCTATACTGTGCTTCAACAAAGGCAAAAAAGGGAAGGAAATTTTAAACTCCACAAAGAGAGCTGCCCTCCTGTGATATTTAGTAAATCTGGTGCCGTGCCACACACCGTCGTTGTTCAAATGCACTGATATGAGTTGTAATATTGCAGACATAAAATAAGACAAAAAAAAACTTCTCCTAGCCTTACTGAATCTTTTGCCATTTTATTCCCAATATCAACTACATCTGCTCAAGCAATATGAAATCTGAATTTAGACCTACATTTGTGTGTAATCACATGCTCTGCACAGCATATAGCCAAAGGACACCTGCTGATTTCCTGGATTCTCTGCATTCAGCCAAGCTGTAAGTGTTGTCTTCCTTTTGGGCAGGTGCCGTGGGTAAAGGTCAGTGCTGGTGGGGGTGGGCTTACTGGCAGTCATCCCACCCCACCCATGATGACGTTCTCTTCCGGGGAAGAGTTCATGGGGCTGGCAAGCAAGCCGAATGTGGAGTCTGGAAGCCTAAAGGAAAGGGGCCTGGTTGTCTTGTTAGGGGTGCTATTCCACAACTGATCCTCAGTATGTCTGCTTACGCTTGGGCAGCTTTGAAAGTCTCAGACTTGTCTCTCCACCCAACAGCTTTCATGTACAACCTATTTCTTGTGTGATACCTTTTGAAGCTCTCTGAATTATTCAGACAAAAAGCTTTGAATGGAACGTTTTGGACATTTTTTGTTTGCCTGCATGCAAGTTATCTTGTGTCTGCCTCCATCAGAGCTACATTGGAAAGATGCCTGTCGAGGCCACAGGTTTTTACAATTCTGAAACGTTTAAATTTAGAGCCCTAGTTATTTCATGCTGGACTGAATGTTGAGGTTAAAAGAGTAATGAATATCACAACCATATGCAGCTTCTCCAGTTATTGAATCCACCTGGTCTCAGCTCTCTCTACCCGTGTTTATGGTACAATTTTCAGGATGGTGCAGGTTTTAAACCTGTCCTTGTATCATTGAATCGAATGTAGGAGGACTCTAATAGTATCACTGGGATGCATAGTAGACAATCCTGGGGATAGTGGCCTGTGACACAAAGATATGGTAACTCCAAAGCGTGACCCTGTGAAATGTGCTTGCAGCAGACCTTGACAATACAAACCTGCCTAGTCCAGTTTAAACCCAGTCATCAGCTGAAAGTGACTGAGTGTGCATGCATGTGTTTGTGTGTAGTGTGTGTGTAGGTGCGTGCGTGTGTGTATGCATGCGCGTGTGTGTGCACACGTGTGGGAGTTTTTTGTGTGTGTGTGTGTAGGTGTGTGTGTGTGTGCGTGCGTGCGTGTGTTCATGCATGTGGGTGTGTGTGCCGGTCTCATGGCAGGCAGACGGGCCCATTGTTCCCGGGCAGAGAGAGCCATTGCTGGCTCCTCCGGTCAGGATGTGTACGGGACAGCGGCACAATAAACACATGATTATCAATTCCCATAACTCGTATCATCCCAGACCGAGGAGAGCAGAACAATGGTGCGGCACCCAAAATCTTCCCCTTTCACACGGTCCCCAGCCCTCTGCTCCCACAGTCTGAGAGGGCCCTGCTCTCTCACCTAGTGAGCCTGAGTGCACACCTACACCGATCAGCCACAACATTAAACCATTAAACCAGCTTTTTCATGATTAAACATGCTTTAAAACGGTATAAACTTGGCTATAAACACTTAATATTTCTTTATATGATATGTGTACTTGTGTTAGCAGATAATCATAAGTGAATATCATTCAGTAGTTAATTTTTTAGATGTAAATGGAAATCTTGTAAATTCATTGGGGCAGGGGAGGTAAATTGTTTTGTTATTTCAATATCTTGGTTCGTACTGATGTTCATAATCACATCTATCTTAACAGGTGCTCCGGGACCTGTAGAAGTTTTCTTATTTAAAAATTCTAACTTTTTCAAAAAATGCATTGGATGTATTTCTGCATAAATTAGATTAGATTGATGTAGGATTAGATGCCATGCATTTTTAAATATGACAAATTATACAGACCCTGGAGAATCTGTTAAGATAGCTGTCATCATGAGAACCAGTACCAGAACCAGTGCCAAGAGATTTAAATAACAAAACCATGCACCCCCCCCCCCCCCCCCCCCCATTTATGTGTACTTATATAAGCAGATAATCATATCATATGGTATAATGTAATATCATATAATGAGCTATTAAGTGTTTATAGACAAGTTTACAGTTTTAAGCATTTTTAATAAGGGTTCACCCAAAAATGAAATTAAGTTGTTTCCACTTAGCCAGAGTGGATAGATAGTGCTCTGGGTGGAAAGGTACTTTCATTTTTGGGTGAACTGCCCCTTTAAGTACAATAACTGAAATACTTTATTTCACCCAGCTATGGTCAGCACAGTCACATGTCCGCACACAGACCTGCTTCTTCATATCTGTGGTAGATATTTTATTTATGTGAATTAACTGTGGTAGCGGAGCTCTAAGGCTTTTTGTTGATATGAAATAGGGCCAGTACAAACTCATAAAACAAACCCGACAAAATGGTCTTGCACCTCAATTAGCATGAGCTCATCATCATTGTCTTTGGTGCTCAGACAACTTCCTTTCTTTCTTCGCTGTGAATGGAGTTTCTAAATGGCAATGAATCACGGTTTCTGATGAACATAAAAACACAATACTTGTGATGATGCTGGAACACTGGTTAATTCATATTGTGTGTCTGTAATGAGGAGAGAACTGTGGGGTGGTCACTTCCTGTTCTCAAGGGTTTGTAGCCAGGCCCTCCTCCCTGTTAACTCTTTAAATACAACCTTGGTCTGTGGCCATGGCATTAGGTAGAGCACAGTTTCATATTGACTGTGTATTCTAAAACAATAACACTTAGCATTATCGGTCAGTCCATTGTCAGGGTGAAGAGTCCCCAGTGGATTATCCCGGGCAAAACAATGGAGAGGGAAGCAGATAGAGACATACTTCCTCCCAGCTGTCTGACTTCAGGACCCAATAGACCACTCTTGGCATGTAGAATATGTGCACTGTAGATATAGTTGATGTGACTATGCAGAGGCCATGTAGACAGAAGCAGTGCATGTGTGGTTTGCCTGGTTTCTGCATTTTGTCTCTGCATGCTTTTGATGAAGGACACGGATGCAGCACAAGACTACATCTTTTCAGAGCAGGAAGACTCTCCCTGCTGACTGACCCCCCTGTGTATCACCCAAAAAACAAAAACAAATCTATTGTGCATATATGACCTGCTCTATTGAAATCAGTCGTATTGACCTTATTTTGAGTTTTAGAAACAAATCGAAAGAGCAGAATGTAAGCTTTCTAACGATACAAAAAATATCTCTCTACTCCAGATATCAAACCGTGCTTTTGAGAAAAACGACTTCAAAGTTTGCTCTGGGGGTTAAGTGAGGGTGGGAGGCTACCAACACTGGGCTAACAAAAAATCAGTTATAATTTGTCATTGTTAGTAAATTCTGAATTTACTGAGGAATGAGAAAATGACCTTTATCCCAGTGAAGAAGCAGATCAACCGTTCTTAGTAAAAAGCAGGAAAGTTTATTACAGTGAGGAAAATGTTCCGAAGAGCAATGGTGTTTGGTGTGTTTATAGGGTCACATTTGCATATATTCAAATATATCTACAAATCAAGTGAAACCTCATTTGTGATTGCCGAACAGTGACAGGCTGGCTAACCTCCAAACAATGCACAACTCACTTTGACATCTTGCATTTAAAAACTTAAAAACAATATTTTTACTCTGAAAAGACTGGCTGATGTGTGTAAGCCATGATATTGTTCTAGGAAATGAAGATGAAAGCCTAAAACAGCCAAAAATTCACGTTTGTACATGAACATCGATTGGTGTAAAATTGGTTGTCTTACGACTGATTATGATACACCAAAATAAGATTTTTAGGACATTTATCTGGATTAAGTCATCATTTTAATATGTTTAACATATAAATTCAAAGTCAACGTCAACTACCAAATGCAGCAATTTCCAAAATCAAAAAAAATTTGGGCTTTTGTGTCCATATGAGTATACCAGGGAGTTTGGGTGTAGGGGTGGGTGCAGCTGAAATAGCAGCCTGTTAGTTATTTCAGTGCCATTTCCCACCGCTGTGGCTGGAGGGCTCAGATGGCTGAATAATGGCTGGAAAATGGGAAACACTTTTCATCTGCTCAGCTGGCAGGAAACTGCAAGACTGTGCCGCTCTGAAAATGTGCTCTGGGGACGAGAACTCCAAGGGCGCTGAGGTTGGCTCTCCAGACCAGACCTCAGGGGAGCTTCAGGGCCTACATCTTCAGTAGCCTTCAAGAGCACGGACCAGGTGCCTGTTCATGTTTATTCCCTGGGCACCAGGCTGGCTCCCCTGTCCTGGCTTTGTCTTCCATAGTTGGTTTGCAAGGATGGAATAGGAGGAAGCAGTGAGCGCGGTCGTGGCAACAATGTCAGGATGCAGGAAGTGAGTGAGCAAGCGTCGGGCGGCTGGCTTTGTCTAGGTCAGTTGGTTCACTGATGTTTGGAGTCGGGATTGCCCCGATAATAGTTGGAGAGGCTTCGGGCTGAAAGTGATGGGTGCTATCGCTGTTAATATTTGCCTCTATTGTTTAGTCTCTCTGTGATGTGCCAGCCTCGAATATGAGCCTGAAACCAGCATGCAGTCTTGTGCCAAGCAGAGGCATGTGTGGAGGAGATAGTGTGTATCTATCAGTGTGATTCCTTAATCAGCAGGCTTTACTTTTCAGAGCGGAGGTAGATTCTGACAAAAGACTGATGTGATGAAGCCAGATTAGCACTCCGTAAACCCACATTGTGCATATTCTGAGCCAATGTGTCCCGGCCAGATTGTCCTGGCGAAAAGGCTGCTGCCCGAAAAGAGGAACCGGGGTAGTGTGTTTGGCCAGGCCACCTTTCTTCCACGTTCTCTGAACACTTTGATCGCAGGATTTGTAATGCTTTCTGTTGCGGCCCAATCGGCAACCCAGGAATGAGGAGGTAACCTCTCACCAGCTGTTTGGTGACCTTCTGAATCCCGCATGCCACATCCTGACCCCATGCTAGGTCCAGAACACAGCCGCAGCGGATCCTGTGCCAGAAAGAAGAATTGCACACAGAGAGAATATCAGGAGATGGGCCAATTCTGTCCAGCAGGGCAGAGGCCATAAATCCATCAAAGGAAAAGCCAGCCACAAAAATGATCCGCTCTTAATAAAATACTTTCCATTAGAGGTCAGAGCGGGTGTCTTTTTGTGTTGTTAAAAGTTCTGCCAGACATTTATTTTTCCCTCTACTTGTTTTTGTTTTCCTTTTTACCCAGAGGTTGTAAAATATGCTTTATATTAACCTGTCCAACCAAGCAAATAGGCCATCAGCCCATTTCCTTCCGTAGATAACTGCTTATCATCAGAGGGGTGGTTTTTGTAAATAGCTGGAAATGACTCTGCAAGAATCCGCAAGTCAGGCAGAGAAAGTGAATCTGGGCAATAAACCTTTTTTTTTTATAACAAATGCACTTTGAAGCGATATTTGTTGATTTTTATCACTTGCTTTGGACAGCAAAACTGCCTGCACTAAACAGTAACACCTTCCCTGAAAAAAATGCCCTTTTTATCTACATTTTATTGGTGTTTCATAGCAGTAGTTATTTGTATTAGTAGTTGTATTATTCCCATGTGTTATGTTTTTCATTTTCATTTTATTTTATTTCAATATTGCGGCTCCTCAAGTCTCAGACTGGTTACCATCTCCCTGAACACACATACACATCTTCATCAATTATGTTGATGCAGCGTAAGTCAATAATCCAGTCTCATATACATTAATAAGATATTTTCATTACAGTTGTAAATGATATATACTCACTGAGCACTTTATTAGGTATTTCTTACTTATTTTTTTGACTTATTGGTCTTCTGCCATCCACTTAAAGGTTTTGTTTTCAGAGATGCTCTTCTGCATACCACTGTTGTAATGTGCGGCTATTTGCAATACTGTAACCTTCCGGTCAGCTTTGAGCAGTCTGGCCATTCTCCTCTGTTTGATGTCTTTCATTAACAAGGCGTTTCTGTCTGCAGAACTGCTGCTCACTGGATTTTTTAAAGTAGTTTTTCTCACCATTCTCTGCAAACTCTAGAGACTGTTGTGCATGAAAATCCCAGGAGATCAGCAGTTTCTGAGACACTCAAACCACCCTGTCTGCCACCAACAATCATTCCATGGTCAAAGTCACTTAGATCACATTTTTCCCCATTCTGAACATTAAGTGAAGCTCCTGACTCGTATCTACATGACTGTATGCATTGCACTGCTGCCACACAATTGGCTGATTAGATAATCGCATGAATAAGTTGGTGGTCCTAATAAAGTGCTCAGTGAGTGTATATAATAAATAACCTTATAATGTAATATATATAATGTAATATATAATGTAATATAATGCATGTAATAAAACTACAGAATAGTAAAAATTACACTTGCTAAGTAGGTTACCCGTGCTATATTTGATCCTTTTGTCGATAGGCCGCTGGTTGCCAATTGTCATTCTTCTTCTATTAAACTGGCATCAGTCCAAACTATGCCTCTGTTTTCATTATAAGGTTATAGCTTCCTCTCCTTTAAACAATGGCCAGTTCAAACAAATAAAGTCCTGTGTGGCCTACAGCAGAAATGTAGGTGTATGAATTAAACTCATTAATTATTTTGATACAAAAATACCTTTATTATAATAGAAAATAAATTATATAAATTTCAACAAACAAATCTTACAATGAAAATTCTCAATTAATTATTCTGTCAAATAGCTCACAGGTTAAACTTCAGACTTGGGAACTTTTTTATTTTTTTATTTATAATTTTTATCCGATTTTTTTCCCTTTTTCTCCCAATTTGGTAGCCAATTGGACCCTGTCTGATTCAATTAGAGCTAGTATTAGATACACCGCCCACACCCCGTCCCTCGGCAGCCAACGGGAGAGCGACACGCCTTCTTCAAGCCGCCTCGCCTCCCAAGCTGTAACCGTGATTCTGAGGCCCCCGAGGTGCTTGTTTCATGCGGCAATCTACTAACCCTGCCAAGTCCCTCCCTCTGGAGCAGCGAGCCAATTATTGCTGCTCCACATGAGCCGGCCAAACTTGGCTTTTGGCAGGACCAAGAATCAAACCCCGGTCCCCAGTGTGCAACTGCAGCGAACTGCAACCGCGAGTCTGCTGCATCTTAGCCTGTTGCGCCACCGCGGCTCCTTCCCAAAACTTTCTAACAGTAAATTTAAATATTTACACACAGTACATACAGTCAAACATTTGTTGCTGTACCATATTTGCTATCTTCATTTTAATGAATAGTAGTAGTACCACCATTGGACATCAGAATGATGCATGTTCAAATCCTGAGTGGAACTCTTGCACAAGATAATGGATAGTTTCAGTAAATAGCAGTAAGTTTGGATGTTGTGTAAGTCAGGGAATTTGTGAAGTAATTGACTAATATGTTGGACAGATCCAAATCTTTTCCTGGCCTCATACCCGCATAACTGAAATTTAATCTTTGGTTTATCTCAAATATATTAGATTCAAAATAGTTATTTTTAGGAACACGTTTCTCAGTTTCCGCCAGTGTTTTTCCATGATGCATTTCTTAACCTTAGTCTCAAACAATACGGCACTGGTTTGGCGCAGTTCCACCCCATCCACAAATGTCGGTTCACGCCAGTTCACAACTGGGGACATGTGCTGGTTTTGGCTACTGAATCCATGGGGAGTTCAGACCAGAGGTCATTGCTTGAGCCAAACAAGGAAAAGACTCAACAACAGTTTAATCCCTTAGGCAATGAGAGTGAGTTCCTTCGCACACACACACACAAAAGTTCACATGCAAGGCACTGCTCCTCCTGTTTCAGTTTGTGCCCCCTGTCTTCACAGTTTAAGGAGAGCAGGAGCTCTCCAATGAGTTCACAGGTGTCAGACATAGTGCTTCTGTTTGAAATCCCTTTTCTTGGACTTCTTGCTTTGTTCTTTGTGAGAGGACCCCTTTGAGGAGGCTCTGCTTGATGTGGACCTAATGGCCCTCATGCAGGTGGAATAGCTTGGGAGCGGGTTCGAGAGCGAGCCCTCGGTCGCTCCCTGGTCTCGGACATCCCACTCCAGCCTGATTTCGGGTTCCCCGTACTCCTGGAACGGCTGGGGAAACCCAGAGTTGGGCAGGTACAGGTGTCCCTTGTCGTGGTAGTGCACGGCGGGCTCCCGGGGCAGGTCCAGCCGTACGGGCTCTCTGTCTATCTGCACAGTCACCGGAGCCTTGCCCAGATACTTCTTCTCCAGGTACTGCGTGACGGCGCGCTGCAGGAGGTAGAAGAGCTCGGCAATGTTGAGGAGCACGGAGACTGCGGCGATGACCTGCATGTAGATGGTGAAGATGGTCTTCTCGGTGGGCCGGGAGACGAAGCAGTCCACCTTGTGGCTGCAGGGCGCGCGCTGGCACACGTACTTGGCGTGGATGACGAAGCCGTACAGGTACCACAGGCCAACCACGAAGCCCACCTCCAGCAGGAGTTTGAGGAGGATACTGAACGCGTATGCGCAGAGAAGTTTGCCCTTCAGTTTGGGGCCCTCGCGCTCGCCCCCCACCCCCTTCCCCTCCCCTCGTTTGCTGCCCTCCTCCTCTCCCCCCCTCGCCCCCGCCTCATCCGGGCTCCTGCCTCCCTCCCCCGCCCTCCTCCGCGCCTCCTCCTCCTCGCGCTTCTTCTCCCAGCCCATGCGCAGGGCCACGTAGATGAAGTAGAACATGGTGGGCGTGGAGACGAAGATGACCTGCATGACGAAGTAGCGGAAGTGGGAGATGGGGAAGGCGCGGTCATAGCAGACCAGCTCGCAGCCCGGCTGCTGGGTGTTGCACAAGAAGTCGGACTGCTCGTCATCCCAGGCAGACTCTGCGGCTGTGCCCAGGACCAGCATGCGGAAGAGGAAGAGCACGGTCAGCCACACACGCCCAATGCCCGTCGAGTACTCCTGTCCCTCCTCCAGCAAGCGCTCCAGAAAACCCCAGTCAGCTCTGGACATCCTCTGTACCTGCACACACACACACACACACACACACAGAAAGGTCAGGAGCTGGAGCTCTTGTTTTGACATGCCCATCTGTGCCTCACATCACGTGCAAGCCCTGTCTTCATGCCCTTCTGCACCACCCTCACTGTTGGTAGAACCATGCCTATTGTAAAATTAGTTATTATTGCAGTCATTGTCCGAGCAGTTGGAGATTAATGGTAATACTTAATCACATTAAGTCTCTAAAGCATATTCATTTTGTCATTAATTCTCTAAATGGCTATAAATAGCTGCAGAAATAATAAATTATCTAATGCATCTTGCAGTAAGCTTGGTTACAAAAAAGGTTTTCTGAAAGAAACTGCCAAATGACTCAAATATATTGCAAATGATAGTGTGTTCATAACGTTAACAAACCAAAGTTAATAACAAAGCAAAGTGATGAGCACCATTTATTCCTATTTTTAAATAATAAATCATGGAAATCCCAGATATATTTGAACAGACTTTCAACCATCCTGCTACACTCAAAGTAACACCATGAATCCATAGAAGAACCATACCTGGAGTTCTTTATCAGGCAAAATGGTTTTCTGGGAGCTTTCACACTTCACACCTATGATAGAGTGTCTGATAAAGAACTACTAAGGGTTCCTCTATGGAGACAACCCTTTTTCTGTCTTATCATGGCATTTCCAGAAATCCCAATGGATGAATCTAGCCAGTTGAGACATTCCCGATGGATTAACTATGGTGAAAACATCCATCTCAATGCGCTCTCTGAACAATTATCTTTGGATTTTCACTCTGAGCACTTCGGAACTTAGAGCTTTTTGTATCAAGCCAAATGTATTTATTTATTAATGTATTTATGTATTTACTAACATATAACTTCACCAACTAATATGAAATGTATCCGTATCCAATTCCTTTACTCTGGCGTGGAACGCGTTGCTATTCGTAGCTGAATTCCATAAGTAAAAGTATTCTTCACATTGATATCTGAAGTATATTCCTATTTGAAATATTATTATTCCCCTTCAAAAAACGCCCCACTAGGTGTTTTTTTTTATTGTATAAGCTAATAATTATAGGAAACGTATATTAATGTCTGTTAAGTTTGTTTTGTTTTATAACTGGCAAAATACTGTTTTAATTATGATCAGGCATATTACATAACTACAATAAATCCATGATTTGAAACGTATTTGCTATTCGGTAATGATCTCTTCAGCTATGGTAAGTCAAATGTCGCTCAGGATTTTCCGTCAATATTGGGGGAAATGCGGTATCTGTATATTGTTCATTTAGGCCCTGTCATATAAAACAGTGAATATGTGACTTGAGAACAATAATAACAATCATATCAATAATAATAATAATAATAATAATAATAATAATAATAATAATAATAATAATCATCATCATTATCATAATAATAATACTTTCTGAATCACTTTCCGAAGTCAAACTATGAATTACCGTGGAATTTTCTGAAAGTTGGTTACTTATAAACTATTATGGTAATATTATTTTAAGAGTCAATCCGTGATTACATGTCATTTTGAAGCAGTGTGATAAATTCTAAATATCCTTGTCGCTAGTATGGGAAAGCATCCATTCGGCAATGCTCATTCAGTCATACGCAAAAATCAGGTAAACATCCATGTCACACCAGCCTACGAATACTCTAAGCCTATTAAAAACCAGTTACTTGATATGGAGTGTGTTACTAGCGAAAAATCACACTTTACTTGAAAGCTGAAAACAGTACCTGTCTCTCTCTTAAAGTTGTGGTTGCAACCCCAATCCCCTCGTTGCTCGATATTCCACGTGAACGGCACCTTTGTAAAATTACAGACTGACTGCTCGTGGTTTGGACTCCGTTCTTAAGGGTACAGTAATCGGAAAGAAAAAAATATTTTCCCATGGTTTTTTATTGGAACTCCCACAGGAAATCGGTCCAGGAAAAGGGGTGGACAGGGTCAAAAATAGTTTTCTTTTTTCCGTTCTCCGCTTTCCATGTGAGGAAAAGCGTTACTTGGAAGAAACTGTTGCGCGTGGCAGACATGTGGAGCAAATAATAAATTAAATTATTATTATTATTATTATTATTATTATTATTATTATTATTATTATTATTGTTTTTTATTCTTTTTTTATGTATTGTTATTGTTGTTGTTGTTGCTGGCAGCAATTGTTTTGCATATGTTTAAAACAATGTGATTTTAAAATGTCATATATATTTTCTTTCTCTGGAATTTAACTAACTGGAGTTTAAAAGTTCCATTCTCACTGATGTGACGCCAAGGCCTTATATGAAGTTGCAAGGCAGCATGCCATGCAATTCCCCAAAAGACCACTTAACGTCACTAGTGTGCTTTTTTCTGAGAAGACTGATTTACATATCCGCAGGAATGGCTACTACGCAAGGCTCAATGCAGTTCAGCAATACATTACGCGAACATTACGTTACGTTGGCTATTGCATAGAAATGTAATTCCATTTAAGCAACAGCCTGCTCTTTATTATATTGAAATCTGTGCAAACCAGAAAGCCAATAACAATATTATGGAACGCTATAATAATTATACAAATATGCCCGTATGGCCTAAAATGAATTTATATTGCTGATGCAAACGATGCGGTTACGGGGAATTACTTACATACATTTATATACGTTTAAAAATGTAAGAAATTATGTGTTTTAATTAACTCTTTAAATGCACAAATGTATTGCACAGACTCTTTAATGGTATTTCATACTGTCACATTCATGTCATATATCAGACATTATTGATGCTTACACACTTCAGCAATTACCATTTGACTATATATGCGCTCTACTATCTCTTCCCGAATTAGCGGTATATATCCGGCTGTGTAACGGGATGGTAAATCCCAGCTGAATAAATCATCCAGGATAAAGTCATATGCTCAGCAAATGAACAGTGTAAAATCTGTCCACCTCATGAGATGCTGGTGTCATTTTGAAGAAAATAGCTCCAGGCACTGTCACACCATGAATGTTTTTTCCCCCTCTGTGAGGTTTGGCCATAACGTTTGGAGATGAATGCAGGAATTGTAATGGCACCGACGCGCATGAGTGTGCACTTGGTTTACTGAGCTATTTTCTGAAATCATCTTTTTTTCTGAGGCAGTTATGGCATCAAAGAATGTGTGTGTGCAAGAGAGGAGAGAGAGAGAGAGAGAGAGAGAGAGAGAGAGAGAGAGAGAGAGAGAGAGAGGGTGGGGGGGAGGGTGGGGGGGAGGAGGCACCAAATCCTTTTTGAGAGTTGCTCCCTCAGCATCTTCATTGTGGGTCAAAATGTGTTCCATTTCATTGCCATTATGAGATCTGGCTCCTTTCAAGGCTCACACATATAATGCTGCATGTTCCAATGAACACTTTTCATTCTGTAGTGCTGACCTGAGATTGGTTGGACAACAATAAAGTACAATACAGGGGCTGACTTTGGCACAAGACCCACAGAATCATTGTGTCTTTGGAATGCTTATAAGAGTATGACACGATTCAATTCAATTCAATTGCTGTTTATATACCAATGAAATGTGATATATTTATAGGGGCCTACCCTCAAAGTGAGGCCTGGTATGGCTGACTGCATGCAGGCAGGAATCCAGTCCAATCTCATGGAATATACACTCAGTGAGCAATTTATTAGGTAGACCTGTACACCAGCTTGTTAATGAAAATATTTAATAATCTAATCTTGTGGCAGCAACTAAATGCATAAAAGCATGCAGACATGGTCAAGAGGTTCAGCTGTTGTTCAGACCAAATGTGAGAATGGGGAACAAATGTGATCTAAGTGCCAGACCAACAATATCTTGGTATCTCATAAACTGCTGATCTCCTGGGATATTCACGCACAACAGTCTCTGGAGTTCACGGAAAATGGTGGAAAGAGCAGCAGTAGTTATGCAGGCAAAAATGCATTGTTAATGAGAGAACTCTGATGAGAAGGGCCAGACTGGTCAAAACTGACAGGAAGGTGACAGTAACACAAATACAGTAACCACGCATTACAACAGTGGTATGCAGAAGGGCATCTTTGAACACACAATACATCAAACCTCTAAGTGAATAAAAAAAATAAGTCTAATAAATAAATAATGAAGTGCTCACTGAGTGTATGAGCACTTATTTACAGAACCACAATTATGTTTTTCTCCCCGGTACCAGCCCAGCCTGAATGGCTAATACGGTAATTCCCATTTCAGCCACGTCATTTGATGTAGGATTAAACCAGTCCGTCAGAGGACCAGTCCTCATAATGTACCTCTTCATTTTGAGAGTGAGCCCGTGAGACAGCAGGTACTGGTTGTATGTATGTTTTTGGAAGTTCTCAGGTCACTGGTCATATCAGGTGGCGAGCAGCCAGGTAGTAGGTGCTGTTCTGTAGGTGGCATTGGTCAACTCCTAAAGAATAACAAAGGGGTAGGACTTGCCTTTCACTATAAGAAGTACTATTTGAAGAGGGTACAATGTTATTGTCTGACATTTTAAACACAAAATAATTTTAATGACAAACCTTTAACTTTGTTTGCTGTTTTCTTTATTATTTCAAAGGCACGCCAAGCAGTTATCAAAACTACTAATTGCAACAATATTTAGAATTCATATTTTGATGTGTTTAGTAATTATCACCCAAATTTTGCATTCATAACAATCCGGTATTACATTGACCCTCATCTGTATATAATCAGTAAGCATTGTAAATCGATTGCCCTTTAACTCCCTTTTGAAATGACCTGTGAATAACTTAGAGAAGAATGTCAAAAGGACATATTTCAGAAAATGTCAATGCTCCAAATGAGGAGATGCCTTTGACATGTTTTTTTTAACTCCAGAATTACAGATTATGTGTGTGTGCGTGCATGAATGCATGCATGCGTGTGTGTGTGTGTGTGTGTGAGAGTGTGTATGCGTGTGTTTGTGTGGGTGTGCGTGTGTGTGTGCATGTGGGTGTGTGTGTGTGTATGTGCGCGTGTGTGCATGTGTGTGTGGGTGTGTGTATGTGTGTGCATGTGTGTGTGGATGTGTGTATGTGCATGTGTGGGTGAGTGTGTGTACATGTGGGTGTGTTGGGTGTGTGTGTGGGTGTGTATGTGTGTGTGAGTGTGTGTGTGTGGGTGTGAGTGCGTGCGTGCATGTGTGTGTGGATGTGTGTATGTGCATGTGTGGGTGAGTGTGTGTACATGTGGGTGTGTTGGGTGTGTGTGTGGGTGTGTATGTGTGTGTGAGTGTGTGTGTGGGTGTGAGTGCGTGCGTGCATGTGTGCATGTGTGGATGAGGGGATATGTTGTGCTTGTGTCCCGTGGGATTAAAGTGATGTTACAATTATTTCCTTCTGTGGCTTTAGCAGTGTCCTCTGGTCTGAACTCCCCATGGGCCCAGTGCTCAAAGGCTGCATCTCTACAACCCTGTAGCTTTCTCTTCATACTCAATGGTCCTCCCAAGGAATCCTTGTGGCGAATAACATTACCTGGTCTATACATCAGGGAAACTGATTATGGGTCTTAGTAAACAAGACATTTGGAAAGAAGCCAGTATTTCCTTCTGAGTGTTGAAGCAAATTTAGCCCACTGGGATAAAAGAGTAATTGGGCTTGGAGTAATGTATGCAAACCTCCTACAAAGACAAACATTTCCAAATTCGTGAGGCATTTTCAAAATTATATTTGCATGATTTTAGGGCTGCCTACTGCCTGCAATTAGTGGCAACCAGAATTAATCATTTGTATGACAGAATAGTAGTTCTAAGTTCCGGTTGTTGAAAGTTGTGTGGTAATTGAGAGTTTTGCATTTTGCGATTGTTTAGCCTTTCATATCATTTCTGAACTGCCAGCTTATTAAAAAAAGTTTTGTTGACATTTTATTGTACAAATTCACATAAGAGAGTGTACAGCTGCCATTAATGGACCGTGAGAAAGAGCGCAGGCCCCGGAATGTGTGTGTGCGTGTGTGTGTGTGTCAGTGTTTGTGTGTGACAGCTACTGTGAGACCTGCTTCCTCTTGCTATTTTGATGCACTCCACATATGGAAATACATGGGTCACAACATTCACTGAATTCAGAACTGCCCTTTAACTTCTATTGTGTACATACTATGCACTTCAAAGTCTGATGCTGGTTATTTTGTTTTCCACTGCAGGGCTGTTGTGACTCCTCCGTAAATGGTAAATGTACTACACTTATATTGCAATTTTATAATAATAATGAATGCCTCTCATCCACCCATTCACCCATTCACATACCAAAGGTGAAAGGCTCCCATGCAAGGAGCCAACGAGCTTGTCGGGAGCAATTGAGGATTATGTGTCTTGCTCAGTGTCACTTCGACACAACCATAGCGGGGGACTGCTCTTACCTCCTGAGTCAATGTCGCCCAATAGAAGAAGAGGTAGGCCTGAGTTCTTTTCCCAGCCATTGAGAATTTACTTGCATCTGCTATATGTGTATGCTGTGCATGAGGGCTTTTTATACATGTGTGTATCTGCCTAGGGTATGTGTGTGCGCGTACGTCCGCGCGTGTGTTTGTGTGTGTACTTGCTCACATATCCACATGAATGATAAATGAACCAATCTGTTAGTTTTGAATTTTGTATTTGGCTGCTTACAGTTGCCTCTACTGTTCTGTCAGTTGAAGACTCTGGCGTGCTCCTATATGAGATATAGGCTTCTCAGCCCAGAATGGATCGTTTGATGAAATATTCATTATGTTTCAGTGAAGCTGGGCTTACAGTAAGAGTGGATGTATATGCACATACAGGAGGAAAGCGAGAGCTCTACAGCCCCCCATAATATTAGCGCTGCGGATGGGTGATAATTATTTTAGTATCACATTTTACACATACACACACACACACACACACACACACATGCACACACACAATCTGTGATTTGGGAGTTAAATGTAGGTTCACATGCATACGTATATGCATATTTATAAAGTAATGTCGAGAATATATGTCAGTCTTTCATTAATGCGGTCCTTGAGGTCCCACAACAAGAATAGGCTGTGCATGTGATCACACTTATCAGACACAAACACAGGCATACAAATGCATTCCTTTAAACATGTACACACACAGACACAATGCATGTAAATATGCACATAATGTACACAAAAATGTCACAGGGAGAAGTTATTCTTCCTGTTTCTTCCTGTTATTCTTCCCAGTGTGAGACGGCACGCTTGTTCAGAACGCCGGCCTGCTCAGTTCAGGCTGAGATGAACACACCGTTGGAGCGAGGATTCAGCTGAGAAAACACAGGGGCTGATGGGTGTGCACTGAGCTCATGACATGCTGCAGGGTGGCGGGTGCGACTCGCAGTCTCTCCTGGCTCTGCACCCCAGAGACGTTTCCCAAACAGCTGAGAAAGTTTCATAACACTTTGAACTTCAAATCCCATGAACTGGTGGCAGTGCAGCTGTTACTGCGATTCTGTGATAGGTTATATCCTTGGTGGTTTTACTGGTGTAATTAATTTGGTATGCAATTGATACTTGCTGCATACTCATAAGATATACACTTATACACATCAATGTTGTGTTGATATTCGGACCAAG
The DNA here is from genome assembly GCF_963514075.1 of Conger conger. Taxonomy (NCBI): domain Eukaryota; kingdom Metazoa; phylum Chordata; class Actinopteri; order Anguilliformes; family Congridae; genus Conger; species Conger conger. Next base: position 22,421,367 of record NC_083768.1, read on the forward strand.
GTTATGTTGATATGTAGATCATCTTCATTTGAATGAAGGCAACTGTATTTGCCTCACAAGGTATCTTCATTATCATTGTATATAGATCTGATATATAGAAGTAAATAAATAACTTTTAGATAATTTTGTCAGTTTGAAATATCTAATATCTGTCTCTCACTACTCATATCATACTTCCAATCTCCCACTTTTCTTATAAAATAGTCATTTTGTTTATGATTTGAAGATTCATTTGTTTTCATGCAAATGCGCCACAACAACGCTTTTGCTTTTGCCCTTTCACTCCCAGGTGGAAAGTTTCAGCCAGACGTGTGTAACATTATGAGCTAAGCCAGTCTGCTTGAAAGTGCCACAACAGTGCTATATCACAATGACAAAAGAAGGGGTACAACTCATACAATGGTACACAGAGCTCAGCAGCCAACCATCTGGTGTATCCCTTCCTGTCACTCTCACAATGAGTGCTCACCCAGCCCAAACACACGCACTCACGGAATAATGCCACTTAAAGGGCCATACGTCCCAGCCCACTGTCACACGTGTCCACAGTGCTATGCGCTGAAGTGCGCATTAGTGGGGAGCTGTTGAATGTGCCCGCTCTTGACTTTCAAACAATGTCAAGCAGAAGGGATAATGACACATTGGGGTGCAGCTCAGACTGTATATTCTCTAATGAGGTTTGAGAGCCCAGTAAGCACAAGAGGGCTGTTTTGAGGGCTTTCTGTAATGAAGAAGCCAAGTGTTGTGTAAGCCCATTGTGTATAAAGGGGCTCTTTAATACACGATGAGGGTATGCGTGTTTAGTGACCTTTCTATCTTGGAGCTCAGCAAGTCCTGCAAACCATGGTCTCCTATTGGTTGAGAATGGATGAGAGTGTTGCATGTTAGAGATGATTATGATAGCATGTCAAATGAGAGTTTGATGTGGAGTAAAATGTGCTCTACTTATGTCAATTATTTCAGTTGTCTTAACACCTTGTCATTTCTGGAAAGTAACATCCTCTGCATGCCACTTCTGCTGTCTCACATAATTGCTTTGCATTTGCACTCACAGAACAACATTCTTATCCACAAAGATCTGTCCTAATGTGAATACAATTAATTATGTCAGTGCAAGAGTAGTGTGCAGACTTTTCTCTCTGTCTGTGACTCATGTAATATTGTGATTCATTCATAGGGTTTAATTGCATGATTCAAATGTGTGAATTGTAACACCTCTCCACTAAAATACATGCCGTTATAAAATCTCTCTCTCTCTCTCTCTCTCTCTCTATATATATATATATATATATATATATATATATATATATATATATATATATATATTCTATCCTGTGCTATAATTTTGTTAATTAGTTGTGGCTAGCTGAAAATCTCACCCGAGAACCAATTTGTTCCAACTCACTTGCACAAAGCTTTGCAATGAATATTTGCTCTATCTCTATGTCTGTAGTCTGCCTTCTAGTTCTGAAGAAATTGTCTACAAACTTGGATATTATTTTTTCCCACATAGTCTTTCTGGGTTTTGAGTCTTGCTGTTCCACTGTTCTGGGCAGAACAACAAAGCCGGCAATGATGCACAATTACACGTTTTTGGTACAAAATGATAACAGGAGAGCAAATAAATCATTAGTCCCCACTATGTACACTCAGTGAGCACTTTATTAGGAACACCCATATACCTACTTATTCATGCAATTATCTAATCAGCCAATCGTGTGGCAGCAATGTAATGCATATAATCATGCAGATATGGGCCAGGAGCTTCAGTCAATATTCAGTTAATCAACCATAAGAATGGGGAAAAAATGTGATCTCAGTGATTTCGACCTTGGCATGATTGTTACTGCCAGAAGGGCTGGTTTGAGTATTTTATAACGGCTGCTCTCCTGGGATTTACATGCAGTCTCTAGAGTTCACTCAGAATGGAGCAAAAAACTAAAAAAACATCAGCAGTGAGTGGCAGGTTTGCAGACAGAAATGCTTTGTTAATGAGAGAGGTCAGAGGAGAATGGCCAGACTGGTCAAAGCTGACAGGAAGGTGATGGTAATGCAAATAACCACACATTACAACAGTGGTATGCAGAAGAGCATCTCTGAACACACAACATGTCAAACCTCTAAGTGGATAGGCTACAGCAGCAGAAAACTTCTAAAAAATAAGTCTAATAAATACCTAATCAAGTGCTCAGAGTGTAGTTTAAAACAAATAAAGAGGATAAGTGGGTTATTTGTAAATAGCTCTTTAACCGTTCTGTTAAACAGGTAATTGAAGAATATCTATTAGGTAAGCCACACCATAAACTATTAATACATTATAGAAGTCCTCATCTTGCACATTGAAGCTTGCTGTACATGTGAAGCATCCCATGCTTTAGCCTCAGCCTATGTTCCATAGTAAGTTCTAGAAATGATCTTCAACCCTATCTTCATAGGTCTGATTGATGTGCAAGTATTGCTAACTTACTCTTGAAAAAGCTCTTTAACCTGAACTGCAGCTGGGGCTATAAATCAACCATTTATAAAATGAAGGCATTAATGGTATGTAAAATGTTCACGTGCATTCTAAATTAGACTACCTGTTGGTGCTTGATATCTCCCCGCTATGAAAATCAAATTACATGCATACAGTAGGGTGCAGAAATTTGGGCACCCTTGGTTTAAATGTCTGTTACAATTAATCTGGATGTGATCAAAAGCAAACTGGAACTCTAAATGGTACCAAGTTGAACATGAGACCTTTCTGCTTATTTTAAAGCAAGATTGCTTTTTATTTTCAGTTTTGACTATTTATAAATTATAAAAAACGAATAGGGCCATGTGCAAAAGTTTGGGAACCCTTTTGGATTATTCTTTGATACTTTTTAAAAAGATGATTTGATTGACTTAGGCCCAGACCCAGGTGATTTACTTGTTAGGGCTTCAATGAGTCAGGTGAGTAGTTGAAGAGAGGTTGGGTATTCCAGTAAGACAATGATCCAAAGCATACCCAAAAATCAACCATGAAGTAACTCCAGGAAAGACGGATGAAGGTTTTGGAATGACCACCACATTCCGCAGACATTATTGAAAATCTGTGGAGAGATCTCAAATATGCTATAAATGCAAGGAGGCTGAAAAATATTTCTGAGCTAGAGGTTTTCTACCAGGAAGAATGCAGAAAAATTGAAGAATTGAAAGGCGCTTTCTATTCTGGCTACAGGAAGCGTTTAAAAGCTGTTATAGTTTCCCGAAGAGAAGTTACAAAGTATTAACTGACAGGGTTCCCAAACCTTTGCAAAGAGCCTTTTCCCTTTTTTTGCTTAAAAATGTGAAGAATTTTTTACTTTGTACTATTTAGAGGTCAAGTTTGCTTCTGTTCACTGGGATATTAATTGTAAAAGGCTTTTTGACCAGGAGTGCCCACATTTTTGTACACTACTGTATGTGTGTGTGTGTGTGTGTGTGTGTGTGTGTGTGTGTGTGATAGAGAGAGAGAGAGAGAGAATGGATGAAGAAAAGGAACAGATGTCTGTCCAGTAGCCTCTCATTCATTCTCACTGCCTTGCTGCTGACCAAGGTACTGAACACAAAGCTGCACTTCTGTGTATCAGCAATGCAAGCTGACATCAGCATTTCTGTCCATCTGTTCTGTTCTTCAGTCTCTCTCACCCTCTCTGTCTCCTATCGATCTATCTGTGTCTCGACCGTACTATCCGTGACCCATTTCTCTGGGTAAACAGTGACATTCAATTGACACAGCACCGTAAAAGTGTAGCCTGTCGGACATCCCAGCATGACATAACTATCCAATTCACACACGTTGATGCGTGTTAGGATCCGCTTCAATAACCCACGTCTCAGTTGAAATTACAAGTGGAGCATTTTATTGCAGTAGGATATTGCAGCTTGTGACAGGCCTTCCGAAACCTCTAATGAGGAAGAACATTATATTGACAGTGGCATTTTTTTGTTTATATATTTTCGTTAGCGGTATTTAGGCATTTGGGCACTATTTAGATTACCCCTACACACCAGCAAATAGGGCATTAGTACATGAGTAGCCCATTCTACGTCATGCAGCTTTCTTTTCAAATGAAATAACTGGTTTTACCTGGCTCCTAGGTCCATGCGCAGGAGAGTTTTCCTGCATACACTAACACAATGTCATGGTATTCATATTGCTTGAGACTGTTCTGTAGCTTTACATTTTGCATTTAAACATTAATAAAGAAGAATTGCATTGCATACACTGCTTATGACTTATGCACGTAGTGTGAGTCCGGGGATGGTTGGCACAAATTTCACTCGTCGCTGTATTTCTTTGGCATAATTTGTGCTAGAATATTCTAACCGAAAGCAAATGAAAGCATATGGTCTCAGTTATAAATACATAAATATGAATGTCCTCAAAAGCTTTTTTAGGTGACTAATAATTAAAGTCATGTTGCGCACTTGTGCCAATCAACCCCAACACCAAGTTGGTTGGCACACGTTATGGAGTTGGTTGGCACAGTGTTAAAATGCTATAGTTACAAAGAATGAAGCAACATATATAAACATTTTTCAACATTTAATTCAAATGAGACCTAGAAAACACAAATATTCAATGGGAGAATATACACTCACTGAGCACTTCATTATGTATTTATTAGACTTTTTCCGTAGAGTTATGATGCTTTGTTTGTTCAGAGATGCTCTTCTGCATACCACTGTTATAATGTGTAGTTATTTGCATTACTGTCACCTTCCTCTGATGTCTCTCATTAACAAGCCATTTCTATCTGCAAAACTGCTGCTCACTGGATTTTTGTTGTTGTTGTTGTTTTTTGCACCATTCTTTGCAAACTCTAGAGACTAGTGTGCATGACAATCCCAGAGGATCAGCAGTTTCTGAAATATTCAAACCACCCTGTCTGCCACCAACCATCATCCCATGGTCAAAATCACTTTCATCAAATTTTTTCCCCATTCTGTTGATTAAACTGAAGCTCCTGACCCGTATCTACATGATTGTATGCATTGTACTGCTGCCACACAATTGGATGATTAGGTAATCACATAAATAAGTAGGTGTAATAAAGTAAAAATGTTCCTAATAAAGTGCTTGGTGAGTGTACATATAATAAATATATAAGATATAAAATGTGCCAACCAACCCCAGAATTAGTGTGCCAACCAAGCCCACTCTCATTGGGACCCACTTCTTTCAAAAATATGATGTTACATAGCTAACATCACTCATCACAGACTTTAAAATCTTATATCGAAATGTAGCTGATTCCTATCGAAAGTAAGGCATTTCAAATATCTCTGTTGAAAACATTTTTCTGATACGTTTAGTTTGACGACTTTTTTTTACTTTTTATTCTACAAAAAAGTGAGGTAAACATAATAGATGAGTGCAGTTCAAGAAAACGAACATTTTGATGTTACATTTTTGTGTCTATGACCTTCAAAGGACCTGAAAATAGCTGTGTGCCAATCAACCCCGGGCTCCCCTACCTGAATAGACACGGTTCATTACTGTAGGCTATATTTAGAAAGTTTGATGGGTCGAATTTGTGAATCCTTCAAAGATTAACAATTGTGGTTATGTTCTGTATTGGATTTGTATGCCCCAAAATAAGATAAGTATCCCGAATAAAAATATACTGTCTTCCTAATTCCCGCACGTTTAGGTGTCTGACGTTAAACTATCCCTTGCTTAGCCTGCTAGTAGCGCAAGCACACGTGTGTGGATTCATAAACTTTGTAGACTTCTAAACCATTAGCTTGTATTGTAATGTTGAAGGATTGTGTCGACAGTCTTAGATACCAACACAAATTGTTGGATTGACATGCATTTGCTAGAGTAAGCTACATTTGTTGACTGACTAGCTTAACATTTACTGGAAATGAAAACTCAAGGTTAAACCGTAAGGTCGTTTATTTACCGAAAGGCATGTATTCATCCATCAAATAATGCACAGGATTGACAAGGCGTGCACTCGCGGGGGGATCTAGCTCGTTGTTTTAGCCCCTCCTTTCAATTCAGGAGTCGAGGAATGGAGAGAGTGTATTCAAATGCTATGGACCAATAGAACAGCAGTGCCGTTTGACTGGGGGACCGGTGTGCAGTGGAAGGGCGAGCGAAGCATAAACCACAAGAAAATAACAGACCTGCCAGGGGAACGCTGCCGGATTTCTCGCCTTCCTTTATGTCACGAATAGACGCTACATTTTAGAGGAATACTTGGTTTCACGGGGATGCGTGACTAACCTGCAAGAATTCAGAGCCAGGTAAGGTTTTCGACTGCTGGGGTAAGCGTTCAACTACTCAAACCAAGACAGTATTTTCTTCCATGAATCAAAACAAGTCCTGCATACTGTGGCTCTGAAATGGGACATTTTGAAGTGGTGTGTGCTGTGCGTTTGGTGCATGTTCACGACACTGAAAAGTAGACTATCCGCGCCCTTGTAATGCCCCAAGCAGGAGCCGCATATCATATAAAACGCGTCAGCCTTTTCAGCCAACAGCTATTGGAAGTTTTTCTTATGGAGCTGGATATATGATAGAGGGGTTTCGACACAAGAAATTAGTTTGAGATGCAGATGCTGTCATAGAGTGTCTGTTGAATCCTAAAACGGCTCCAATCGGTGAGTTCGCAGACCGTGAATACAAGTGTTGGGAAGAAATTCGGTAAACGCTTCGGAACACAGTTAAAGCATTGTTTGAGAGTTTTTAATCATGGGCGAGTACGGCGACGTCAGATGTTATATACAGTTAAAGTGATGAATCAGTTAAACTATCAGAAAAGGTAAATCAAGTGCAAATCTCCTGAGGACAGACTGCGAAGCGCTTATAGGCTACTCAATTGACTGAAATGCGCAGAGCATACCTTCCCATAACACAGGTTAGTTACTTATGTAAACTATTGACAGAGAAGGCTGCGCATCTTTGGTGTTGTGTCAGAATAGTAAATATTTGTTATTGCCTTTACGACGTTTAATTCATATGCATTAGTCCTTTTAACTGCAGCAGAACAACATCATTTAGCTGTGACTTGTGAAAGAGACCAGTGGGAAAGGCGCCGGTCTTTGATTAGTTTTACTAATTATGTTCTGTTCCAGCAGCGCAGAAACCAGATACGGAACGTAGAATGCGTCGGCTGCAGCTCTGCTTATAACAAAGCTCCATCGGTTTGCTCACTGTACTGTTGTAAAAATGTATGTTCACTCGATCGATTATTGTGCAACCATGTGTTTCCGTTGGGTCAACTACAATGTGCTGCTGCGCTTAATATAAGTGGTCAAGGTAAAACAAGTATGTACAGTCCCGCTTATAAGGCGATACATGTTTGCTAAGGAGAAACCTACTCAGAAAATGCACCTGCTCAAACACATTGTAACCCGACTGCATCACCATATACTGATTATGTGCATTCTGTGGTCCTAAACGAGAGTGGGGCTATTTTTTCTTCTCAGAACACATTCCTTTCTTCATGCCAGGTTATGTGTGAGAGAGTATGCAATTCACTGTTATCGTTAAAGCAACACGGGTAATATGTTCTTATAGTCATAGAGCCAAAGAAACGCCGCGAATTCGGCATTTAGCCAAATATTTACGGATTCCTTTGCTTTTCCATGTATTTATCTATTTATTTCTGGATTCCATGTTGAGTGTATTGTTTACATACAAACATTTTTACTGCTTTTTGGACAATGTGTGTGCAGGGAAACAGTGCAGTCAGTGGAGGGAGGTCTTGCATGAAGAGTGCCTCATAGGCATAGGGTGACAAAGAGCATTTTGAATTTGCAAAACAGAAATACACACATTTCGCTTTTTACATTTTTTTCTAGTATAGACCTAGTATAGTAGCAGGCATTGTAAAGTAGGTGAACAAGCTGGAGTTGGTTTTGATCAGCATAATTTATTAATTTTTCACATGCATATTTCATTCTTCACATACTGTGGTAAGGTTTTTGTTGAAGTTTTCAATCCTTCAACAAAAAGTAGGATGTCAAGCCAATAAACCAATTAGGGTTTACAATATATTCCTTTATGCCCAGGCCAATACTCAAACATTTTATGAATAGAATAATGAGCAATTCATATTTGTAACCATTCGAATTGTGACATTGGATAATATACTAAAATAATGTTAGTATATACAGTTAAGTGCTTAACTCTGGCACTCTCCTGAAACAGCACAGATGATCAATACTAATAAGAGCATAGCCAAACACCAGCTTAACCAGCTTGTTAATGCAAATATTTAATCAGCCAATCATGTGGCAGCAAATAAATGCATAAAAACATGCAGACAAGAGGTTCAGCTGTTGTTCAGGCCAAATGTCAGAATGGGGAAGAAATATAATTCAAGTGGCTTTGACTTTGGAATGATTGTTGGTGCCAGACGAGACTGGTTTGAGTATCTCATAAACTGCTGATCTCTTGGGATTCTCACGCACAACAGTCTCTAAAGTCTACAGAGAATGGTGCGAAAAAACAAAAATACATCCAGTAAGCAGCAGCTCTGCTGGCTAAAAATGTGTTGTTAATGAGTGAGGTCAGAGGAGAAGGGCCAGACTGCTCAAAGCTGACAGGAAGGTGACAGTAATGCAAATAACCACACATTACAAGAGTGTTATGCAGAACAGCATCTGAGAACACACAACTCATCAAACTTCCAAGTGGATTGGCTACAGCAGCAGAAGACCAATAAGTCTAAAATATGTCTAATAAATACCTAATAAAGTGCCCATTGAGTGTATATATTTGTAGGTTGTATAAATATTTCATAATAAATATGAGGTATCTGTTAATCAGTTGTAGGCTAAGTATTTCAGTCTGAACTTGCATTGGCAGTAGAAATTTGCAACATTGTTCAGAGCCTTATTGAGGCTGTGGGCTCAGGCCTTCTTATAGTCTGTCCGAAAGCTGTCCCACCTACAGCAGTTGAGAGCTGTTGGTGTTTTGAAAGTTGTATGTTGTACTCGCCCCCAGCCTCTAATTGTATTTACAGGGAAGCACATTACCTGTGCTCCGATCTCAGCCCTCAGAGAAAGCAGGAAAACAACAGCTACTGTACTGTATGTGCTATCTCCCAGGGCACCGTCTTGAAGCCCAAAGACTGAGGAGAGGTTATAACCTCTGATATGCTGTGACCTGAGTCCATCAGTGTCTCAATTTTTGTTTTCCCGCTACAAGATGTACTCTTCCAGTTGCCTGTGGGATACACCTTCTTATTTATGCGGAAGCCTTTAATTTATGTTTTAGAGGAGGAAAATTTCCTCTTTTCAAAATGCTCAATAAATAATGCTGAATGCTTTGTAATTAAGCCTGCCATTTTACATCTTGCATATCAGCTAAATTGCACCATTGTATGGCTGGTTAATGCACAAGGGAAATGCTTGATGCAGGGTCAGCCCAAGAATGGAAATGCTTGAGTTACATTTTAATACTGACCTGTTTGTGCATAGAATAAACTGTTGCTGTGTTGTAGTTTTCATCCGAGAATGTTTCTAACCATAGAGGTAAAATGAATGGGGCTTGAAGTACAGAATTTGATTGCCTCTTTTTATGGAGTTGTGTAATAGATGCTGATACACTACACTACCGGGGCTCAATATTTTCAAAGGTTGGAAATTGGGTTCCACTTTTGATGAAATCATCATTCATCCATGACTTTTGCTTCACAAAGTCATTACATGGGGATTGATTGAGGTAGAGGTGGGATATACAGTCGGTGCTTATTTATTTATATAAGATTTTTTATTGAAATATGCACTATGTAACCTCATCAGTATTTGAATTAAAATATAAACTGCAGATATCCTTTTTTTATGTATCAGTTGTGTAAAATAAAGGATCGAAAGGGTATTCACCCCTGGAATGGCTGTGATTACATTGAATTTGCTAAGGTAGCATTTTAAAGTATAATGGTGGCTACGGGACCAATGTTGCTTTATACTTTGCCAGATGGCAGAGCCAAGATGGCCGACAAGGGCAAAGCCTATCACTGGGTCTTGAGGACCCATGAAACAGACTCATGTGCCCTTCTAGTTGCCATCTTGTGCCAATTTTGTAATACTGGGCATCAAGCAAGGTGGTGATGATTCTGTTCTTACTCAGTTATATGAATGCAATGCACCCACACTTTTTTGGCTTGAGGGCACACAAGGACACTGAATCCGCAGGCTGAGCTAGTTTCTGTTGTACTGGTGTAAAAAAAGGAAGATTCATTGCCTCATTTCCAGTGCTATGTTTGTTTGGTTTGGGTCTCACGGTGCATGTTTCTGTTTGACTACAATGTGGCGGTGTGGAAGCACCCATATTCAGAAGATGGCGGAGCGCAGAATGAACGATAGCACGGCACATTAAAAATGCAAAGCGAGTGTAGACGTGACAGCTTAACTGTGACAAGCGCTGCTCGCAACCCCAGAAAACAGGGATTCAGCCGAGAGCTGCAGCCAGCGTATTATCATTTCCCAACTGAAGGAGCGGGGCGGTTGGGGGTGGTAACTGTAAAAACGTATCTGTCTGTGCGTAAAATCGAGCGCACAACCCTTGTAATCTACCTAGGCATGAAATTGTCCCATTCCACCCGGCCGACCAGCTCCATCCATGCAAAGAGGCCTGGGTGGTAGTCTGCGGTCTCTTTATCTAGCATGTCCGCTTGCCATAACTGTTGGGGGGTGGGGTACAGATGATGTAGACTTTGCAGCATTTACAGCCTACTGCAGAACACAGCACCCATAGAAATCCACAAACAGCTCCAAAGGAAGTGACGATATACGGTGCTTACAGTGGTATCTTACAAGCACATTCCGCTGCGGTGCATTAGAACATTAAGCTGAACCAAGAAGGATGGGAAGATCGGTCCCGATTGAGCAACTGTAGCAAGAGGCCCAACGAGAATTTGTTTATTTATTGTGAGCTGAAGATTTTTGTTGAATCCAATTTTTATTTTTTTATTCCGCCCTGCTTTTCACGCTCATTTCCCCAGCCCAAAAAAAACACTCAAAAGGGCAGCCATTACTGCTTTGTGTTCCACAAGAGAACACAAGTGTATATCCTGTTTGGGATAATTCAGCAGAAGGCCTTTCAGACTTCTCCAATAGCTTCTCTCTGTGTGCCAGGGACCATTAGATCTATAGATATCGCAGCCCGTGCTGCTCCTTAATTCATTCAGTTGCTCCTAATTAGTTGCCAAGGCTGTACTGTCAATTGAAAGGGAATCTTGAGAGAGGGAGTGAGATGGAGAGAGAGAGAGAGAAAAAGGAGAGAGCGGGAGAGAGAAATTGGTGAGAAATGGATAAGAAAATGGAAAATGAAGTACAGGATGAAGGGATAAGGATGAGGGTATGTTTTATGCTGGGCTTGGATGGAGAGAAAGAGCGATTGCATGGATGAGCGAGTGAGGGAGGCAGGGAGGGGTGACGAGCAGCAGAGAGGAGGCTGAACGTCGGCCAGGAGAAATGTAAGCGAGCGTTCATCTTTTCATCCTCACGCTAGTTTGTCTCCATGGTTATGCCACAAAGCGGGTCTCCCCGTGGGAGGAGCCTGCACTCGCTTGTGCTCATAAACCTGCTTTTCATTGGTGCTTTGATAATTACTAGCTGAATGGAAGCCGAAGACTTCATTGCGTGCTGCGTCTACATAGTAATCATCCAGCCTCCTGCTCAGAAGAATGACATCAATGGAGACTTTTGTTTCATTGACAAGGTTGTAAGGCGGATTGTAAAGGCTCATTTACGGTTATGATTCATGATGTTATTCTGGCTGTGGATTATTACTGTAATTAGTATTTGAATTATTTTCCTCATGTCGGTAATGCAATCAATCTTAATAGCGTAGTTATGTCAGAACATGCAGTTCTTTCACCTGCTGATAATATTGCATACTTATGGCATAATTATGTAAACAGTGAATTGTCAAAACCTTATACTGAATACATTTTATATCAGAATGATATATGAGTTCAATGGAGGCCAAATGCCTCTGCAATGTAATAGAAACTATTGGTATTGCACAAGACATTTGAGGAAAAAGTGTGGAAAAGATTTCATCAACAAAAGTAATGGAAGTCTGCTTTTCCATTTGTGTTTGAGGGAGAGGGAGGGGGGACGGAAGGAGTTTGGGAGAGATAGAGAGAGGGGGGAAGAGAGAGAGAGCACAAAATCCTTTTTTTATTGTTATACCTTCAGCATCTTTACTGAGGGTCACAATGTGTTCCATTCTGATGGCATTATGGGATGGCGCTCATTTCAAAGGAGGACTCACACGTAGAGTACAACACTGCATGCAGGCATGAGGGTGATCAGATGCACAACCCCCTCAGGCCAGGTGAGCGCAGCTGTTTACGCACAACAGAGGGCTCCCACACTCCCTGCCCTGCATGCTGCTGCCCCCACGGCCCTGTCTCATTCTGTCCTCATGACCCTGTCTCATTCTGCCCCTATGGCCCTGTCTCATTCTGTCCTCATGACCCTGTCTCATTCTGTCCTCATGACCCTGTCTCATTCTGTCCTCATGACCCTGTCTCATTCTGTCCTCATGACCCTGTCTCATTCTGTCCCCACGGCCCTGTCTCATTCTGTCCCCACGGCCCTGTCTCATTCTGTCCCCACTGCCCTGTCTCATTCTGTCCCCACTGCCCTGTCTCATTCTGTCCCCACGGCCCTGTCTCATTCTGTCCCCACTGCCCTGTCTCATTCTGTCCTCATAGCCCTGTCTCATTCTGTCCTCATGACCCTGTCTCATTCTGTCCTCATAGCCCTGTCTCATTCTGTCCTCATGGCCCTGTCTCATTCTGTCCCCACGGCCCTGTCTCATTCTGTCCTCATGACCCTGTCTCATTCTGTCCCCACGGCCCTGTCTCATTCTGTCCTCATGGCCCTGTCTCATTCTGTCCTCATGGCCCTGTCTCATTCTGTCCCCACGGCCCTGTCTCATTCTGTCCTCATGGCCCTGTCTCATTCTGTCCTCATGGCCCTGTCTCATTCTGTCCTCATGGCCCTGTCTCATTCGGTCCTCATGGCCCTGTCTCATTCTGTCCCCAGTTCCCCCGCCATACCTGCTGACTGATTGATCTGCTGATGAGACTAGAGAGTGATTGCTTTTCTTCGCCACTTCCAACGACGTGAGGTTGGCTGTTATGCCCTGGCCTGGAACAACAGTGTATGTGTGTAGGTTATGTGTGAGGGTGGGTGCGTGTGTGTGTTTGTGTGCCTGTGTCTGCCTGTGTGTGCGTGTGCTTGTGTGTGTGTGTGTGTGTGTGTGTGTGAGAGAGATAGTGTGTGTCTGCGTGTGCTGTGTGTGTGTGTGTGTGTGTGTGTGTGTGTGTGTGTGTGTGTGTGTGTGTGTGTGTGTGTGTGTGTGTGTGTGTGAGAGTATGTGAGAGAGAGAGTGTTTATGCGTGTGCCTGTGTGTATGTGTGTGTGTATGTTTGTGCATGTGTGTGTGTGCATGTATATGTGCCACCCAGTCTCATGGGATATAGGTACACACCTCTGAACACTTATTAGCAGGAGCATAATTATATTCTCACTAGTACACTTTGCTGCAGTTTCTAAATCAAATGTTCACTGGGGGTGTTAAAGGGAAGTTTACACTTTAAATGGCTGGAGAAGAGGCATGTTTGCTCTGGAGACGTGCTGCTGCTTTAGTGTAGTGGCTCAATCCAGCGGTTAGCACATTAGCTTCTCCTGTTTTATACAATGAGATATCAGACTGCTTGGCATGAATACACCAACTATATTAAATCAAAATGAATCAAGGAGGAGGGTCTGTGGGGTTTGGGGAAAGGCAATCTTAATTTCTATTTTTGTTCAATATTCTTCATTAATCTTATATTTTATTGTTAAAATCACACAGCCACAGGAATGCTAGTCTACCTAATACGTAAAAATGGGTGGCTCCAGAGGGATGTAATGTTACATGTTTCTTAAAGTCTAAGCTTCTTTACCACCCCTAGTGGACATTTAATTTTAAAACTGCAGAAAAGTGTACCTGTGAGAATGTAGCCATATTTCTGCGAATAAGATAGTTGCATTTTAGTGCTCAGAGGTAAGTACTGTGTTTCCCCCGAGACTGGGCTGTATATGTGAGTATGTGATTCTTCCATTGCGTCTCTCTCTTTGACATGCTCACACACTCTTGCATTCATCTTCTCTTGAGAGAGCATGAGATGCGGCACCACAATTTTGTCATACGTATTTTATTATTCAAGAGCTTTTTAGAGACACACCGCATTGTTTTGACAGATCACACAAAAAGAGAGCGGTGCGCTCTGCAGGTTTCAGTGCCCGTAAGAGCGACAAGCAGCGAATTTACTGCAGTATAGCAGGTTATGTATTCCAGCCTCTTGCGTCTCACTGGAATCACGTTCCTCTGTTCTACGGGAAGCCGTGTTTGCCTGATTCATCCTGGTTCTGGTAGGCCCTTCCAGAGACGGAACGAGCGGCGATGTTATGTTCCCAGTCATGGCGGTGTCATCGTGGCAGACCTCCTTTCGGTAGCGATCCAGGATCGTGAGGGCATTGGGGAATGGAACTGTCAGGAGCCATAACCGTGAAGTACCGGAGCTCCAGAACGAGAACTTGTTGTTCCTGTTTGCAGCGTAACACCCCCCCCCCCCCCCCCGCCACCCCCTCCAACCGCTAAAGCGGGTCGGCGTACTCCGGGAGCAAGGACAACAACGAAACAAAACCGCGTCGTCTCCCTTAGGGTCCGAGCGCTGTCCGGCCCGGTCTAGCTGCCGCACACCGGTCGGTTGATTGGAACCAGGCCCTCACCAGAATAACCAATGCTGACCTTAAGCAGTAGTCACCTTCAGACGGCTTCTGGGAAATGGAATCCAGTCCAAAGACGTTCGGCAGTGAAAGAGTCCTCTTTCTGCCCCCCCGAAAGAGCTACAGCTTCCTCGTGATCGATTGATCCTCCCCACCGAAACTTCACCGGAGAGCTCTCTCGGGGGTGCTTTCAGAAAATTAGACATGGGGCGTCTTGTAGCGATGCCACCCCCTTACTTTAGCGGCCCGTGGGGAGGGTGGGCTGTTCAGGAAAACACAGTCGATTGCATTCACCTGAGGCCCTTTTTGTTGTTTCCACGATATTCTCTTCTCTCGGCTAGTCACTGTGGGGAAGGATGGAGGAATGTGTGAGCAGCCAGAGACAGGAGAGGCACTCTTTCATTTTGGAGTTGCTGAGTCATTGTGAATGAGAAACATACAATATTTTTTCACACTTTCCAGGTGAGGAGACAGGGGCAGTGATTTTGCATGAGCGATTTTAATGGGGCGATTGGGCCCCTATACACACGTGTACACCGTTCTACACACAATGAGAGCGTACCAATGTACCCACGCACACACACAGAATGATCACACAGCAACACCTTACCAAAAAGAATAAAAAAATAAAACAGACTCAGAAAAGCACAAACACATACACACAAACTCCCTCTGGGGGTGTTATCGTCAGGAAGCTCTCCTCTCCCAGACTGTGCCAGACCCAAATTAAATATTCTGTTCACTGAGAGAGTTCACCCACACAGATTGGCCTGCCTGCTGCACTAATTGAGTTGGAAGCCCTGGCCTTAGTTACAGTCCTCTGTCTCGGAGTGAAGTGACCTCCGGTCCCAAAGATCTGACCCATAAATCCCAAGCCATCGCATTCCCATCTGCCGAGAAGGACACGCATTGTGTACGCGTGTTGGCATTTACACAGAGATCTCATTCTAATAAAACAGAAAGTCATTTAACAAATGGGTACACTGATGTATTGACTTAACACAGTATATTTTTCTGATGTCTAAAATACGGCCACAGCATACACTGTCGAACACGGAATGAGGCGAAACTGTGACAAAGATACAAATGTATGGCTTAATTTGTACGTGACTGAAAACAACAACCAGGGTGTGCAATTGAGTGCCTACGCTATGAAGCTGAGAGTAGTGGGGGGAAGTGAGCAAAATAAAATAAATTTAATACAGCAAATTTCTTTTGAAATTCCCTGTGAACAACTTTGTATTATTAACATTCATGACAAGTAAAACTCACTTCCATACACAGGAAATACAAATTGTAATTTGCCTATGTATGCGGATCACAGGCAAGATTGACAATCCAGCAGCACAAAGGAATGACGCAAAAGGAAAGTGCCCTTTATTGCCGTTTATGATCCATTCTACATGATTCTACATGATTTATGGTTTTTGCGGTGACATTTATTAAATACATTGAACCCAGCTACCCTCTGCAGCAGACTGTACGCTCATCTCGCACACATACAGTATGTTTTCTCATAAAATTTCAGTGCCAAGCTTTACAAGATGTTTGAAGCGAAGACGTTTCCCTGCCCATAGCATTTTTAATCATGCAATGGATTGATTTGAATTTCACATTTCAAAGGGGAGTTTTGTACGCCCAAGAATTGATGGCGCACGCACAAGGCTCTTCAAGTTCAGACACATTTCACTAGTTTTAAACATGGGAGATTTGCATATGTTAATCAGCTTAACTCATGCTGTAAGCCTTTTCAACTGGCAAAAACATTCAAATATTAAATTACCCAGAGAGGTTTTATGAAATGTGATTTTTTATTATGCATCCAAATTCTTCTAATTTGGTCAATATTATTATTATATGCTATTTTTTCATATTTTCATATTCATCTGCAAGGTTATTATGTTAAGGTTTAATGAATTGGTCATATGGTAACTAGGGAACTGCATATACGAGCTGGTTGGTGCCATGCATGGCAGCCAATCGCCGTCAGTGTGTGAGTGTGTGTGAACGGGTGAATGAGAAGCATCAATTTTACAGTGCTTTGGATAAAGGTGCTATATAGATGCCAACCATTTACCATTTACCATATACACATATTAAGTAGTGTAATTGTATAGCTTACTCCAAGATAGCTTTCTTACCTTTTTATTGTTCCACCATGTTGCAGGTTTGTTGGCCTGTAGTTAGATAGCACAGGGAGTTTGGAATATTTAATTATTTGTTATATTACATTTAATCTGGTATTTCAGTTGCTAGGAAGCCAGCCACTATTATGAAACCAGAGGCAAAGTGGCAAGCTGGAGGGGGTGGGGTGGTAATTTCAGCAGATCTTGTGGGTTTGGGGTGTCCTTTGAAAATTCATTGTGAAAATGTATTGGATCAAAACACTGCACCACTGTCAAAATGCCTATATACGCTTATCCTCTCCAATGGCATGTGTGTATTGTGAAGAGTAAGTTACTTTTAAATGGTGACCTATATAACCAGAGCAGTGTTAGTGATTTACTGTGCTTGAGTGTTGACGTAATTCTCTGCAGTGAACTGATTAGACAATCAGAATGGAACTATGTACTACTAGTGCCTGCACTGTCGTGTTAGAAATAATTATTGCTGAATATCTTTCACAAACAAAAATGTGAACTGATGTTCTATGGCTGAGTAAACTTCATTGAAACATTTTGAACATTTATTAAAACATTTAGAACCTGCAACTAGTAATAAGTACAACAAACCAAAATGTTTTTTTGTTTTTTGTTTGTTTCAAGACCTTATTAATTGTAATGCAGTTATTTACCTTGTATAATTTGCTGTATATGTCAAAGTTTGAGTTTAGAATTTTGTAGCCTTTAGGGGAAAAAAGAGAATACGTGTTTAACAGCACCTTCCCGGGAAATTGTGTTGCTTGACATATCACCAACTAAATTGCCTAGGCAAAACCGCTGTACACATGCATACCCAATAAACCCTTTCCCTGTTTATTTTTGCTGAGAGCAAGCTTTGGTGTTTCTGTGCCGTGCTGATGTTCCCCATTCTTCATAACAATATTATACCACCTGCCATCTTGTCAGGGCAGCATAAACAATGGTAAATAGGCTATTAGTGCTAATGATTAGTGTGGAGCTTGGTTTAGCCACACTGCTAAACATCACAGCAAGTTGCAGCCCACGCACATTATTTCACGCTCATGGGCTTATCGTCGCCGCTGCTAAAGAACAGCAGCCCATTTGTACAGCCAGCCATTTTGTTTCGCAGGAGCATTTCGGGCTAAATTCTTTGCTGAAGGGCAGAGCAGCCTTGCCCCACCTGGAATCTAGTCGGCTGTCTGGCACCCTAACCGCTGCTCTACATTTCCCCCGAATGACTCCCAGCGTGCTTTCATAGCGTCGTAAAACTCATTTAATGAACTCATTAAAAATTGAAGATACACACACAACATCAAAGGATGTTTTTGTAAAATATAAGATACAATTGCACCAGTATTTTCCTATTTGTTGTTGGAAGGCAGCAGGGCACCACAGATAAACACTCGTAATGAAGCAGAAATGCATTATGGGTTAGTGGGCCTATATTAGCAAAGCACCACAGGAGAACTACCTCTAGCTACAGAGCCTTGTGAGTGTTCCAGAGCAGAGAGATTCCTGCAGTTTTACCAGGGTACAAGATGTTCAGACTGCAGGTGGATTAGGAGTTCAGTGTATGTGGGTTTTGGGCAGGCTGAAGTGCACTGCAGCAGCAGTGTGACAGTGATCTACACCGCTCACTGCGCCCCCCCTGGCCCGAGAGCACAGTGCGTTAGCCACATCACACTGTGCAACACTCCACCCTGCCGCATAAGCTAACGCAATATTTTCAGAAGGTGAATTGACTGTTTTTATTTTTATTTAACCAACAACACCCCATTGGCATCAAACATTTATTTTACAAGGGCAACCTGAAAACTGTGATATTGTTAATGTTTAAACATACACTGTTGTGCCCAGGCAGGCACATAATGTGTAAGAGAGCATGTACACGGGATGCACGAACACTTCTCAATCAGCTTGAATAATGCACTGAATAATGAATCCATTGTGGTTATTTTTATCATCTTAATTTTGATGATGATCATGATAATTGGAAGCAATTATTTGATTGGCTGGGTGTCCTTATCTGGAAAGTCCTCCACTCTTAAATTACCTGAGTGACACTGAAACATAATTCTCTACAAGTTACATACAGTAAGTATGTTTGCTTTAGATGAAGCACAGGACTACAGGCATTCGACCCGGTGACCCCTTAGGTAAACCATACTCAACTGCCACTGCTGCGATATGAATGCATTCTGTCCTGTGGGGTAAGAGGCTTGCTTTGAGCTGTCACCATTTTCAAATTGTAATCTTCCCACTGCTTGATATTACTTTCTGCTGAATTAGTAGCACTGTATAAGAATTACACGTAAATCAGCAAATCAATAAGGTTTTATTTTTCAGGTTGGGAGAGTGGAATTGGACTAAGGCTACACAGTGTGTAAGGGACTGACAAGCAGGTGTGGCATGGATAATGAGAATTTGCTTATCATCTCTAAACTCGCTCTGTTCATTTGTCATGCATGGGGGATGGAGTGGTTAGAGAGGTACATGGTGAAATGTGTGATGTTGCCATAGGGCCCACCAATTTTGGACAAAGAATGATTAATTATGAATTGATGACAGGTCCTTGAGTTGAAGATGGGTGGCTTTCATAGGCCGGTGTCCTTGTTAACCCCAGTCGAAACCAACAGCGATGCGTGTCCTCCTTTTTCTTCTTTTCATTTTCTGCACCTTTGTCTGCGAACGGGGTAGGCGAGTGAGTGGGTGAAATAATAAATGTAGATGGGAAGAGAGGGATGAGAGAGAATAACAGATATTAGGAAGGGGAGAACCGGAGAGATTGGAGAGCAGAACATGTACAGTCAGTGTCATAGATTGAAAGGCATCGTGGGTAATGATCAATAATTTTAGAGATACAATGTTGTTCCTTTTGTCCCTCATGTCAATCCATGCAGAAAATCTTCATTTCTTCATCATGACCCTGTGAAGCAAATGCCTACTCAGGACAGGGGCTATGCCCTGCGGAGAAAAGGCCTCTTTGATTCTTCGATTGGTGTCATTCCTTTCCTCCCTGTGGCCTCCCAAGCAGTCACATCTTATGTAGTAATGAATTCATCATATCCAGGTGGAGTGTGTGTACGTGTGAGCATTTGTGTGTGCGTGTATTTGTGTGTGTGTGTGTGTGTGTGTGTGTGTGTGTGTGTGATGTGTGTGTGTGTGCATGCCTGTGTGTGCGTGCATGTGTGTCCTCCCTGCTGAAAAGTGACCACAGTTTGCCTGTTTGACTTATTCTCTTGATCATTAATAAAAAAGTAAATACTCCGGTTTTGCATCAGAAGGCTTCATTATGCTTATCGGCGTATTTTTATTTTTTTGTTTTTCATTTCCACTCATGTCACTCTCAGTCTCTTTTCAATTCCTTTTAGATCTTTCCTCTGTTGGCTAACGCAGCCTTGTTCTTCGTTTTAATTACGATCCCTGAATTGGGATTGACATTTCAATCTGACATTTTCCATACCGAGTATCAGTTCCATCAATGCGCAAATCCGCCCGTGAATTAATATTAGCTCTGCTCTGCATTGGTAACATCGGCTTGACTGCAGCAGCGTGCTGTGTAGGAGAGGCCTCAGAAGGAAGGGCTTCTCCCGCAGTAAACAGGGAGGTAACGAGGTGCCGCGTCTTTATCTCTGCCGTCCGCACTGCAGGAAGATTAAAGCGGAGCCGTCTTTTGAAGTTGGCAATGCAGCTCTCGTCGCATCTTCATGAAGATTGCCATAAAATGTCGGTGCGTATTAATCAGTCTACGATCCCTTTGATTTCAACTGCCCTTTGTGTCATCCTTTAGAGAAAGTTGAATCTTTTATGAAAATCAGTTTTCACCATTATATACTTGGACCACGATGAGCTAATAAATAAATACGTACATAAATGCTCATTTAGGATCATGTGCATTTTCTTTTTTTTCTTTTTCTTTTTTACATAGCGTGATAACTTAAGGTTGTATTTTAAATTCCATTAAATAAATGTTTCCAGGAATTAATACGAAGATAAATGGAGTGGCTCGCTGATTCTGTAAATTACAGGCTACATTCAGACAGCCACATCAGTCTGCCATATATTTGCCTTAATGAACAGTTTAACATGCAATGTCAAGTGATAATTACAAAAATTATGAACAGTGTAGAGAAAGGTCAGCACTCTCTTGTCTCAAAGACTGACACTACTGTAATGACAGGTTGCCTTGGATTTGTGGTGGCTGTCTCATGTTGAGCATTGCACAGTAAACACTGCTAAATATTTGAAAGTTTGTCCAGTTGCTCATTGACCATCATACATATTTAATTATATGAGTCCTGTGCTGCAGTAGGTTTTTAATCATTTATGTAGCAGATTATTTTGTAAAGATTCAAGGTAATCTTTACAGAAAAGGCTAATCATAAGAGCCTCAAAAAAGCAAGGTATTAAAAATGAAATGCTCAGCTAGTCTTACAAAAATACGCCAATCATATTTTTCTTTTATGTACAGTGGGCGCCAGAATTATTGGCAAACTAAAAATGGAGAGAAAAGGCTGCATATAATAAACAACATGGATAATGCTCTATATTTCATATTCAAACATATGGGCAAACTGTACAGTTCTATTTCAATACATTTACTCATGTTTTTTATTTGGTAATCTTATTTTTTCTTGATTTTCTGAAGTGATCCCGAGGTTTTCAGCAGTCAAGAGGGGACTGCAGAACTTGCAGGTTTATAGAGAGGTCTCAGAAAGGATGACATTTGGCTGAGAGAGAAAGCAGGTCCATCTCGGAGAGTCTGGTCCTAATTAAAGTGATATTCCGAACCGTCTCTGAGGGATGTGGACATGTTAAAGCAGACCTTTGAGTCAGGGAGGTATGCTGGCTGAGTGACATCAGAATAACTCACAGAAAACCACAACCAAAAGATCATCTGCGTTTGTGTAAGTGAACTAAACTGTGGTTACATTCATAAATATCTCCATCCATTTTACTTTATAAAATATTTTGTTGTGTTATTGTTATAATGTGACATAAATCACACGACTGAAGAAGGCAAAATTAATTAATATAGATGGCCTGCAATAGTATTTCCACAATCACTCACAAAATTGGTGATAGAACATTCAAGTCAAGGATAAGCTTTTAATAGTTATGAAATATCCGACTGTTTGCAGTAATATTCTGTCACTGCCGTTGTTAAACAGAGTTCTATTGGCAGATCATTCCCAAAGTAAAACTTAAATAGAAACTCCTGAGCTCAACCAGTATGGAACAAAGAGTGTACAATGTTTATACTCTCTCGAGTGATAAGTGAGTCTGTTGACTCAAGCCTTGGAAAGGACATAAATTGGCTTGTGTAACGCCTGAGGGATTTTGAATCTGTACCATTTCGGAGAGCCGTTTCACAGCATGATTTTGGATGGATTTGGCACGGAAGAGAAGTTAAGGCCAGCAGCTTAAATCTGCCTCTTCATTAAAAAGCTTGCTGTGGGACTGTCCGTCAAGCTCTGCTGCTGTCCACACTCCACGTCACAGCTCTTCAACCTGATCACAACAGAGTAGCCATCCTTTTCCCACCCGCGGCTCTTCCTCCCTCTTCAGCTTCCTCTTTTATTTAGAGTCAAGGTTCGTCCTGTCTGTTCATCTTCCTCTTTGATTCAGAGTCACTGTTTGTCCTGTCTGTTCATCTTCCTCTTTGATTCAGAGTCACTGTTTGTCCTGTCTGTTCATCTTCCTCTTTGATTTAGAGTCACTGCTCTTTATTTCTGTTCATCTTCCTCTTCCTGATTTATAGTCACAGTCTTTATCTGTTCATCTTCCTCTTTAATGTATTCACTGCTGCTTCTTTCGGTTCACCTTCCTGTAGAGCCATCGCTTTTCTTCCTTCCTGTTCATCTTCCGTTTCTGTAGTCGCCGCTCTTTCTCCGGCACTTCTCCCTGTCGGCCACGCGCAGTCTGAGAGCTGGGAGCAGACGGGAACCTCATCAGTAAGCAGCGGGTCAGAAACGCACATTATTCACCTAACAACCCCATGAAACCACCTCTCAAGCCCCATCGCTCCACAATGCTCTGGGGAACCAGAGACCCGCAGCACAGTGAATCAATTTATACAAATGGCATTACCCATTCTGTCCCGTCCCCCCCCCCGACTTTGGCAAAGTTTACAATAGGCTTTCAGTGAGGCGGTGGTAGGACGGCTGGGTAATGAAAGTGCGCCGTGCCCGGATCACAGTTAATCTGCAGGCAGCAGCTTCACCTGAGCCTGCGTGCGGTGGGGGGGGGGCGAGTGGGGGACCTGCAGAGCCGCGATAGCAGACGGTGAGACTCGGACCGCCGTCTCCTTTTAAACGCCTATCTTTTCCCCGCACGCCGCCGACCGTTGCAGCCTGCCCTCATAAATAAATGAGATGATCAATTGGCCGGGCTGAGCAGAATAGCAATCTCCGCCTGCTGGCGCTGGGAGCCAGAGCCCTCCCGAACGCAACAGCGCTCTTCAGTGTGCGGTGCCAGTTTCCCCGGCTCCTCTTACGAGAGATGCACATCACAGGGAACGCCGGAAGGGGATTGTAGGGGTGAACCTGGATCAGAGCGCTTCACCTGCCGTTTTAAGCCCTGTTGAAAACTGTTTGTTGGGCGACTCAATGATGCTGTTTTGTTCAGGCCTGTCTCAGCATGGGTGAATGAAACCAGAGCATTACGCTTTTAAGACCTCTCTATGCTGGTCGCTCACTGCAGAACAATTCTGTTGTACCAATTGGTACAATTGGCCTTTTGGCTCTGTAGTCCAGCACGTTGGATTTGAAATGAAGGCCCAGAGTTGTGCCAATGAGTCCAGGAAGCCATTATGAGCCTGAGATATAAGAAAAAAGCTCTTGTGAGAAGTGTCACGTGGGTTAAAACAACCCATGAAATAGTGTGGCTGAGTGAGTGACTGAGTGACCTGAATTTGCCACTTTCCGCCCATGGCCGCAATGCTGCAGTGCCTCGCTGTGTGAAAAAGTAGTAGAAGTAAGATTTCAAGCCTAAGTATAAGACTAAAATATTTCTTGCAATGTACTTCTTTTTCAGGTTTTTGAAGTGCTGTTGTTTCAACATGCTTCAAGCATGTCAATGTAAAGTAAGCAAAAAATCAATTCTATGAATTATTGACCATAAATAAAAAAGCAATTCATGTTAAACTGTGAGTCACACACGCTTGCCAACCTAGCCCTTTGGGTTACTTACTGTATTGATTTAAAAAGGAAATGAATTATGTACAAGATCCCCGGCCCCTCCCCCACTCCTGCGGGGTTAGTTGTGTGTAAGAGTTCGCATGTCTCACAGGCCGGCTAAAGATGCTACCTGCGGCCTATAGCGAGATGCTAAACCTTCAGAGAGAGAGAGAGAGAGAGAGAGAGAGAGAGAGAGAGAGGGAGAGAGAAAGAGAGAAAGAGAGAAAGAGAGAAACAGGCTTTGCATTTGATTTCCGCGGGGGGGTTATTTTGGGGGCAGCTGGGCTGTTGCCCTCCGCCTGCGGCTGGGGTGATAAGCTGACCCCTCTCCACGACGCTGGTCAGCCTGGATAACTGGGCGGCTGTGCCACGCCTTGGCTCCGACTGGCTCTGGATACTGTTCAGCAGTCTTTCCAGGCTGAGCCAACAGGCTAAGGTGTCCATCTGTGTGCTCCCCCAGTGGAGCATGTCGTCCTAATCGCCAAATATTGAATCATTATCACATATTGCAAAGGACACCATGGCCTCCGAGTTTAGGTAAAGGCAGTAGCCCAACTAATTATTTTTCACACATTTACTTCCCTGTTTTGTTTTATTCCCAAACGTTTAATGGTGACTCACATTTGAAAGTCCCACCAACCAATTCAGCATCCTCTACCCTGCAAGAACCAAAAAATAAGTTGTAGTTTAGTTGTACTATATTGAGACGGTTTTGCTAATTTCAAGATTTGCCATTGGGGTAAGAACATTTAACTTGTCAGGCAAACTAACTTAAACCAAGCTAATATTTTCTACTTAAGAGAAAAAAAGGATGTTAAGTCACATTACAAGACTAAAACAGCAGTTTGTGGATTAGGGAGACTGGGGGTCAGTGTGTTCTGTCTTCACAGGGCAGCACAGCCAGGGCACCTGAAAACAGACACCAGGTACACTTTACCGCTCTCGGGACCCATAGGCCCAGTGATTGCTGGCATTATAGTACAACCCTACTTTCCAAAAAAAGACATTTGTATCAAATCTGGGGTAGTTCCCAATGTGAAACATCAGTCAGTCCTACTGTGGCAATCGTGCAGTCTTGAGAATACCAGCTCTGTATCAAGAGCGCTGCTCATTTTCTGCAGATATGCTGTCAGCGTTCCCTCTGTGGCTGGCAGTGACGTGGGTTGGCACGGTACCTCTGTAGACCAGCTGTGACGGTCAGGCAGGCCACGCGCAGTGGAGTAGACCCCTGCGGGCACCTTTCCAGGGGCGCCTACATTCGCCCAGCGCCTTCTGCTCTGCACCCGCGTCTGTTTTACTGCTGCAACAACCGCGGATTAGGAGTCATCGGGGAGTGCTTCTTACCACCCCGCTAATGAAGGGAGGGAGGGGAGAGGGAGAAGACGGAGTGAGAAAATGAGTGTGTGAGAGAAAGAGAGGGGAGAAAGAGGGAGATGCACTGAGGGAGCGAAAGAGTTGGAGGGAGAGGGAGATGTGCAGATGGAGAGAGAGGTGGAGAGAGAGAGGGAGAGGATTGAAAAAAAAAGGGGGAGAGAGATGCGTGCGGTAGAGGATGGCGCACTATGCAAGAAGCCCAAAGCAGGAGCAAAGCTGAGGAGGATTCCAGCAGTCACCATGGCAACCCTTAAAGGCCAGTCCCCAATGCAATTAGAGGCGATTTGGTCTGAGGTCTGAGGGCCTTGGTATATTAAAAAAGGAAATAAACAACGATGATATGGCCGTATCATGAGGAATAAAAAGGCAGCGTAACCTGGAAGAGTCGTGGAGGGGGCTGTGAGTAATGATTGAGATAAATCTACACCAGAGGATGGCCATGTTCCCCTCCCCCATCGGTTTACTCTGGTGGGTGGGGGTGGGGATGTTAGTGGTGGTGCTGTGGTGGTGGGGAGGGGGGGGGGGTCATTGCAGAGAGTAAGATCTTGATGGGTTGGGATCTTAGAGGAAATGATTGTCCAGCCAAACAGAAAAAGGCAAGCGATAGCCTGTAAATACAGAAGATCAATATTAAAGAGGAGCTGTTTGATTTAGGGAAATGGCAAGGGATGAGGGCTAAGCCAATACGCTATTTGAACTGAAATTAAACTTGGATCGGGGTCTTCTGTGATGTGACAGCACAGATCTGGCCTGGTCGGGGTACACTAGCACAAGAGGGGAATGCGGGGTGGTTTGCTATTAACCTCGACTTTAACGACATTTCATAGATTAGTGCGGGTAGTCAGGGCTTCTCTCTCCCTGGTTTTAGAGTGCAATTACACACAAAGAGAGAAAAAGCGGACTGTCAGAAAGACTGAACAAAGCGGCTCAGGCAAGCGGACCGGAGATGGAGACGATTGGCGAATCTGCCCTGTCCAATTCCCCAGGGCTCAATTAAGCTACGGCTTCGCTGCCCCACATCTGGATTGTGGACCAACATTCCCCTGGTATCACATCAGCTCTTCATGCAAAAATAAATACAGTGAATGTACTTGCTACTGTTGTTCTCCATCTTATTAATGTCCACTACTCGCCTTTCACTTACTCAGGAACCACTCATGCCGGCCAAGATTGAAGTTGTCCTTTCTGCATTTGAACCCATAACCCCTTTGCCCTCTTAAGCCTGCTTAAAGCATTTCAGACCGCAGGTCAAGCTGCGGTTGCATGCATTTTCAATCGGCCACTTAACTGGATCGACCCTATTGGACGATTTTGTAACCGCTCCATGCTTTTCAATCAAATCGCGAGGCGGCTCAAGTTAGTTTGCGCTGTGTTCCGTCTTTCTTAGTATACACACAGCTGTGGCTTTCCTCAGGTTAGCATCCATGAAACAGTTTGTATCTGGTCATCTGTGGTGACTCACCACCTCATTGCTATCATTGTATAGTGCCTTTTATCTTTCTCTCCCCCCTCTCTCAGGACTGTTAACCATCATATTAAGTTTGGGGTCTATGATCCCATTCATTGTTTCACATCGCTTAAAAACCAGCTGATACTTTTTTTATTCTTGATGGTAATAATGATGTTTCTAATTTTCTCATTTGGTGGGATTAAACAGCAAACATGAAATCAACATAATGCTATGTTTTCAATAGTCCTGTACAAGTGTGGTATTATTATTATTATTATTATTATTATTATGCATATTATTTTGTATTATTATTATTATTATTATTGTTGTTGGCCTTCATAAACATGGTTTGGCAATTACCAGATGTGATAAAAATGCTGACCAATTCTGCAGAACTTTCAGGCAAATTAATTCCCAGCATTGGCAAACCACCCATTAAATATGACTTGAGAAATATGACTTCAGAGAAAAACTGCAGTCTATATTTAATTCTTGTATCGCTGAGCTGGTCATGTCTTTGACTTGTTTAAAAATGCAGCAGTTTGTTTCCCTCCGGAAATGTTTTATGTTTGTTTTTTTTCCTGCAACAGTGTGCTGTGCCTTATGGAGGAAAAGAAATCAGCAAACAAAGAAGAGAAAGTTTAGATGTGGAAATGGTTCCCTGAATTAAATAAAATGGTTTTTTAGTAAAACCAATTTGTTCATTTGAAGTTTGACACATTTCTTCCCCGTGAAAAGTATTTCTTGGTAACACCGTGCACACATTTTGTAAGATAAATAAATTAATAAATTATATTTAATTACTTGAGTAGAAACATTATGCAGGTCTGTCAGGTGTGAGTATAAATACACTGGAACAAAGACTGAGGTTTCTTTAGTTATATCCTAACACTGTGTATGTTGTTAAGCATATTTTGATCAACCCTTCAAATAAATACTAGACCTACTATTTAAGTACTATTGATATTGTAGTAGTGTATATTATTTTGAAATGATAACATCAATGATTTGGCTGCATGGCTCCAATTTTAAATAGCATTTGTGTCCTGTGATAGTGGGCTGTCCAATTTATGGAGTGTTTTCCAAGGATACATTAATGAAATATATAGCTGGATATTATATTGGATATCAAACTCAATAATGTTGATTTGACATTGCTTTGCCTCTAAGATCTGATATCAGTAAGAATATGAGTTGTAATTAGTCCATTCATATCTGCACAACTAAATTGGTTTTTATTTATTTATTTCGCTCATTAATATTTTGTCCGAGTTAATTTCCCGAGGCTAGTTATTGTTCATGTTTTTGTGCAAAATACATGATGGGGTCTTTTGGTATTTCGTTTCTTCATTCCCCTATTTTTCTGCACTCTCTCCCATTAGGGCAGAGATCTCATTAGAGGCAGGTACAGCATGTTCAGTAGAACTGAGACGCGCAGTCTGTTCAATTCCCTTTCACTCTTTAATTGCTGTGCAAATTTGCATAGCTCTAACAAGAGAGAGTGAGAGAGAGATAGATAGAGAGAGTGAGAGAGAAAGAGGGAGAGACAGAGGGGGGGTGCTAAGATTTGTACACAAACACTGTACCAATGTCAGGAATGAAAACAAAGCATGGAAACCAATTCATTTTTATGCTGTGAATGCAACATTTTTACATTTTCATAAATATAAATGAAAGCTGACAGTCTGCACTTTAACTTCATATTCATTAAAATCCAATGTCATGGAGTACAGAACCAAAACAACAGAAATTGTGCCACTGTCCAAATACTTAGGGACTGCCCTATGTATAGGCCATATACTGTATATGTTTATAGCATTTTTCATATATGAACAGTATGAAAATGAATAGGTGAACCGGTGTGTGTCATGGCGCTGTGTCAATACCAGTAATTCCCAAACAACTCTATGCGACCGTGTGTGGAGAAAGCCTTTTCCTCTTTAATCTCCATGTCAGTGTTGCCTGAGAAAACAGAAACCCCGTTCTCATTTTTTCTCATTCTACGCTTCAGTGCCAGCATAGTCAGAGCGATGGCTCCAATAACCGCATTAAAGGTAAAGGTGTTTGTGTGGTTTGGACTTTCCCTATTAAGCAGCCCCTGCAGAAATCAGCAGTTTTCATTTGGTATGTTTGTCCCTGCATCCCTTAATTTCTGCCACCAAAAAAACGATGGCTGAAAAATACATCGACGACATGGGTGAACATCCTATCGAGGCCCATGGCAGTGAACTGCCCAGCCTCCTCCCCGTTCATAGCCTGCTCTGGTACATTGTGATATGTCAACCTCTTAGTGGATAGCACCTTGACACTTGTGCTTATTCATGTAGTCTTGCCTGTTACTAGCTTTCTGACTAAATAATTTAATCGCTATAGCTACATACATAGCTAAGTGGAACCCAATCTTCACAGTGTATTCAAATGTATTGTCAACATTACATAAATCCAACATTTATGCAATATGAATTGAATAAAAATGAAGGTGGCTTTTTCATCTATCATCTATCATCATTCATCAAGATAATATCCAAAGTGTCATAATTACTTGTAAGAAGGGTAAACATCCACCTAGCTAACAAATGTTAGCTGTTCACGACTGCTAGCTAGCTAGTTAACATACCAGTAGCTGTTCTTATGCAGGCACAAAACCATGTTTCAAAGGGCACAATTAAGTCATAGTATTATATCCAATAAGAGGCTGGCAGATCACAATTGTGAAGGAGCTGTATGTTGCCCAGAGCCGGTTGTTCAGGGGGATCAGCCTGTACAGTACACTGCCCCTCCGTGCAATTCCAGCAATGAGCTAGGGTCCCTTTGGCTTCATTGCTCAAAGCATTGTGTTTTATTGAGGCTCACCCAATTAAAATGATTGCCTTAGTTTGCTTTGGACTTTGAATGCAAAGGGGAGGGAGAAGTTGTGCAAGCATTTTCAGCTTCGCTTTATTAAACCAGCCTTCCACAAGCAAAAAGTCCCTGGGGAAGGGCTTTACTTTAAACCCTGAAAATCCTCACAGGTTTTATTGACTCTGATTGTACATTGTCATGTTGGATTCCTACAGTATAACTGGTTAGGAAGAAAGTTGGAAGCAATCTTTTAACACCAGAGCTTTGGAAGCACAGTTGGACATGTTAGTTTGTGTGCCAGTGAAATGCAAGGGCACCTCAGTACATGACCATGTCAAATGTTAAGTCGAAAGAGAAGACAATGTTAGTCTCCGGAGGTCATGTCTCTGTGCTGTTATTAATATTGCCCGTATCCATACAGTACTGCCTTTTATTTAATACTCTGGTATTACGAAAAGTCTTCCAATTGTTATTCCACAAACAGTAGGTTATTGAGATCACAACTGTACAATGCTCTTTGTGAGTGCTCCTTGACAACCCCTTGTGGAACCAAATTGCTTGATTTATTGACTGATTGACAGATCTAGGCCGTATCATTTTTAGAGGTTTATACTAGGCTTCTGATATATTCCCTACTCTTTCAAAGAGATGGAGGACAGACAAAGGAAAGAGGCTTCCAAATACCCACCTCATCCCGGTTTTGCCTTAGCGCTAACCGCTCTGTTGAGTCTACTGCAAGGCCACATGCCTGGCCCCTCCCGCACACTGAGTTCATCATCCCACCTCAACTGTCAATCATACCGGTCATGTGATTGACAGCTGGGCTGCGTTAGAGGGAATGTTGCTCTGTTCCGGGCGATAATGCCTGTTGTCTTTTTCTGTTCTCGAGGGGCAGGCTTTTCTCAGGTCTTTTCTCAAGTTAGGCAGAGAATGCTCAGCACGCAGCCAGAATGCTTAACACTTACGGTGCAGGCAGAGCAGCGTGGTCTGTTTGCTCTCGACTAGTTTAACATGATGGGGTTAACATGTTTCTGTGGACGGGTGGTACAAGAAATAGGTCAGACAAATGGACAGGGCAATTAACAGCTGTCTAAAGAAACAGACAGAGACAAGGAGACAAAGAGTGCCAGAATGAGAGAGATAGAGAGATAATAAACTGTACTTGTGGCAATCCATGCATTCTTAAATATTTTAAAATTTTGTTTCTGCTGATTCTTTTCTTCCCAAGCATTCCATACAGCAATAAGGTAAAATATTAATGTATACAATTATACTTATTTATTCATTGCATTTATGTGCAGGTGTTAACTATACACTGCAAAAATAAGTCAAATTGAAATATTGAAATAATATTTCTTTTACTTTTTTTTTACTAATGGCTAAACAAATAGTATTGCCAATGAGGTAAGTTTGTCACATTTCAAGATTTGCCAGTGGGGTAGGAAAATTACACTGTAGAAACTGTAACTTAGAACATGCTAATATGTTCTACATAAGAGGAAAAAAAACTTGTTTGCACAATGATTATTTTTTGCAGTGGATACATTATTATTATAAACAGCTTCTATATATCAATTGAGTGCAATCACATTTTAATCTTGTTTCAGGTGTTTGATTTTCCATAAGATAAGGATGCATAAACAGAAAAGTTATATAGTGATGTATATGAAATATGTAATATATCATATAAAATGCACACATTCAGTGATGTCAGACTGTGATTAGATACTGGTGGCTAGGGAGGTAGGGAGCGTGTCATCAGGTTAAACAAGGGCAAGTGGCAAACAACAGACAGCGCCGCGCTCCGTAATTAATGGCAGCAGATCTTAATGGCTTGCTTCGTCAAGGGTGGCTAGCCTCCCCTGTCCACCTCTCCCTCCTCTCCCTCCTCCTCCTCCTCCTCCTCCTCCTCCTCCCCCTCCCCTTTCCCCCTCTGCTTTCTGTTGCCCCCGTTTTGTTGTCTCGTTTTGGGACGGTAGGCCAACGCCGGCGCTCGGGCTTCACAGAGGAAGCTCATGAATGTGAAAGAGGGGCCTGCTGGGTAATTGAAAGGCGTGTGGTTGGCAGGAGTCAGGCAGCCGCCCGTTTATCCGCTCAGCACAAGAAAGAGTGCCGGCTCGCTCGACCCTGCCACACGCCAGCTCCCCACCCCCTCTCCCTCTCTCTCTGTCGCTCTCTCGCTCTCTCCCTCTCTCTCTCTCTCTCTCTCTCTCTCTCACTCTCTCTCTGTCTTTCTCTCTCTCCCTCTCTCTGTCTCTCTTTCTCTCTCTATCTTTCTCTGTCTCTCTCTGTCTCTCCCTACCTCTCTTTCTCTCTCCCCCTCCCTTCCTCTCTCCCTCCCTCTCTTTCTCTCTCCCCCTCCCTCTCTCTCCCCCTCTCACTCTCTCCCTCTCTCTGTCTCTGCCTTTATCGCTCCTTCCACAGAGAGCTCCACATCACCAGGCAGTGTCAGCCCCTGCTTTCATGTTCGCAACTGCTGGCAAATTCCTTGATGTGGGACATCCATAGGCCTTTTTTTTTTTTTTTTTTTAGGGAGGGGGGGGTGGGGGGTGTCTTCATGGATAATGAGAGTCCACTAAGTACAGCAGAGAATAAGCTGGATGGATTGATGGTACTCTTAAAGTGCTTAGTGTGCAGAGATCAATGTATGTTATTCAAAACTTGTGATATAAGAATATTTGCATTACTGCTCACTCCAATTGGTTACTTATTAACCTTCTGTTGCATTATTATTATTATCATTATCACAGTGGTGTTATACAATTATCACTAAGCTTTTGTAATTTTTTATCACCGCTTCTTTCTTTTAATTAAGTTACAGCCGTGCACTGGCAGCAATACAATCCTAGAATATGTTCTTGGATTGATTAGCTGTAAGAAATTGGCCCCAACTTACCGAATTTGCCTAAATTGATATATTTAACCTCAGTTATGGTTCTAGCTTGTGGGAAAAATGATTGAAAAGCAATAATGTTTGGACATGTATGCATACATTGCTAATGTGGACATTCTGACCATGAAAAAGTGATTTAATAGAATCCTACTTATTGATTGTTTATTGTCCTGTACAGTATTGTATGGCATGGGAATCAATTGCATTCTTGCATCAAAATATTGACATAAACACTCAAGTAATATTGGTAGAAATTAATATGAAGTATACCCCATGTTCTGTCTTAATGATAGCAAAGTATTGGGAAAAAGCAAACCTTCTACCTTGACGGTTCTTGCAATATTTAATAAGAAAACTGTCCCATAGGAGACTCTGTTCAAATTACTGGTGAGAAATATCTATAGCCTAGTGCAATTTTAGTAGTTAGAGCTGCTGAGACAGTCATGGAGAGAGTGTCGGATGGGGTGAAGAGAAAGAATGAAATAAGTGCTCTGAATGAACCCGCCGTTCACTCTCACCCCTGGCTTATCCTGTCTGAATATCCTGTGTGACCTGGCTCACTGTCCATCAGCATGGTGCTTTCTGAGGCTCTCATAATGTTCCACATCATGTCCGCAGAGATAACACCAGGGCTGAGGGAACCTCTCGGAAACGCGCTGGAGACTGACACTTTCTTTATCTGCCAACGCAGCTTCTCTCAGGCAAAAAGACACCCACATACACGCACGCACGCACGCTCGCTCGCACGCACGCACATACACACACTCACACACATACACTCACACACATACACACACACACATGCACACACACATACTCGCACACACAAATACACACATACACACACACGCACTCGCACACACACACATACACACACACACACTCACGCACGCACACACACACACACACACACACACATACACACAAATACACACATGCGCACTCGCACACACTCGCACACACACACACTCGCACACATACACGCTCGCACGCACACACACACATACAGACACGTGCACATGCTCACACACCCATACACACACACACACACATACACACACATACACACACATACACACACACACTCACACACACACATACACACACGCATACGCACACTAGCATGCACACACATACACACACACACACACTCGCACACACACTCACACACATGCACACACGCATACGCACACACGCACACACACACACACACACGTGCATGCTCTTGCACACATATGCACATGCGCACGCATACACACATACACACACACACGCACATACATATTAGATTATTCAAACATTCATGCGCATGTATACTATTTGATTAGCTTGTCTGTTCTGTCGTTTTTATTTGGCACCATGTCTGAAAACATATAAATACACCATACACATACGTTGCATCCATACCAATGTAGAAACTTTACAGTATATCGATGGTTATTTTTCACTCCTAGTTCATATGTGTGTGTACACACAAACATGCATTCACATTCATGCGCACATGAATAATACCTCTCAAGGTTTCTCTAAAAAAAGCTTTCTAAAGTATTCTTGCAATTAACAAATGTTAGAATTTGTTTTGTTTTAGTTGAAGGTGACACTTCAGAGACAGATCCTATCCCAATTAAAATATGACAGCCATGTGTCTACAATGGGCATGTTGTTTAGTCTTATTTTTAGCTATGTTCCAGTGATAATATTCTATAAAAATGACTCTGCTAGGACAACCAAGGAAATGCTAGGGAAGACACTGTCAGTGAAAGGACTTATGAACAGGTGTTTGATGTTTTTGAACCATTGTGTTGTTTCTTTAAAGAAATGGGCTTGAGAAGAATAGAAGCTTGATGAAAAATGTGTAGCCTCTGCAGACAACCCATAACGTAAAATAATCATAGTGTTTCACATTTCAAAAAGGATGAACGGGAGAGAAAAAGCAAATGATCCAGATGGCAAGAGTCATCATGTAAATTTGGAGAAACCCGACTATGAGATGAATCCATGTACATTTATGATGGCTGCAGTCACCTGAATCGGTGAAATATTGTGGAAAAATCCCATTAAAAGATGCAGATTGTAACACTGCGCAGTGATATTGAAGGGACGGGACTTTTGCTCAAATTAAATTGACAGCAGTCCACTGAGGTCCAAGGTGTCTGATATGGAGAGAATTGAATCACAGTCTGGGATCCATCGGAAGGCGTGCACTTGACAAAGCTGACGAGCAGGTATGAACGTGTCTCAGCTTCGGCACAGGGAATGCTGGGAGTCTGAGCCATGTAGCCTGAGCGGCTAACTCTCGCCCTAGCGCGATTCACCTCGCGACGTCATCGCCAGCGGCCGGGCGAAGAGCGCCTTTCCCTGCTGGGAGACCGTTGGGGGTGATATTACTGGTGCAAATCTTGCGCTGCATTGCTGAGGCAAGCACGGCCCTATCTGCCTGAGCTGGAGGCCTCCACGGTCCCCAGCCTCTAAATTACAGCCATGGAAGCCCTGCGGTTGCTGTTTTCATTAGGCTCTGGCTAATGTGCAGCTGCTGATGGATGCCCATTAACACACACACACACAGGCACACACATGTACACGTAATGTTAGATTTCCCAGAATATAACAACCATGGGACTTTGTTAGAGAGGTGACTCACCCTCAGGCTCTTTGGTTGTCGATTCATGTTTATTTCTACAGCAGATTCCTCAAAGATGTGAAAATGTGTGAATCTCCCAGGGTGATGGTTGAGGGGTATAGTTCTGAATGCATGCCCAAATGATAGAGAAATGGGTGTATTGGGTTGGAAGGGATTTTACACCCAATTTAAGTGTGTGTGCGTGTGTAAGAAAGAGAGGATCAGACATGGGTTCAAGTAGTCATTGTTTTGGATTCAAATACTTGTCTGCGCTCTATTGATCTTGCCTGGTACATTTGAGCTTACAAGGATGAGCAGATGGTCGGGGTTTATACTCTTAGGATCATTTAATTTGTTATAATACATCAGGCAAGCTTGGTCAAATGCAGAAAAGTATTTGAATCCAAAACTAATACTATTTTCACTCAGGCCTGGTGTGAATGTGTGTGTGTGTGTGTGTGTGTGTGTGTGTGTGCGCATGAGGGTGTGTCTTTGTGCCTGTGTGCACGTGTATGTTGACTGCAGTCAGGTTTGACAAAGTATCTTAATTAACTGTATTGGAAGGGAGCAGAGAAAGCTCTGCGGGACAGGCTGGGTAGTGGTAGCTCTGGGCATATAACGTTGGCTTCTGGAGGCGATGTCTCCTCGTTTGGCGTCCAGAGGCCTTTCGGGCTGTGCTTGGATGGACAGACTGCTGTAAAGGGGGAAACAGATTGTTTGTACAGTTATCTGTTCTTCGAGCCATCCGGTGCACTGCAGTGAGAGAGCCATGACAAAACACATTTGTAATGGGCTGCTTCCTTGAGTGTTGTTTTGCTTTGTTGGACTGGGGTATGGCTGATTTTCTTGGATGTTGGAAACATCATAAAACAACAATGAGAAAACACAAATTGCCAGCAGTTGAAATTGTAGGCGCAGATACTGCAGTGTTTTAGCGCGAATGCTGTGGTTATCTCCACTGTCAGAGGCCACTTATTTCCATATCACCCAGGTCCCTTGGAATTAATTGGTTTAAAAGATCTCTTGTAATGATTAAAAAAATGTAGCTTACTTAATAAACTATGTACTGTACGTAGATAAAAGGCATCAACTGGTATACTATATTTTCTTCTGAGATTTAACTCAAGTGTAATAAAAAATGAAGGATTAAAAGGATTAAAGAACAATAATTAGTCAAGGGTTATAGTCAGAGGACAGAAGCTGAGTGAGTGACTTACTGGATCAGCGGTTTCCCTTGCAAAACACAACCCGGTGCAAGATTTTAACAAGTAATTGACTGGAGAGAATTTGTTGTGTTCATAATTTGACTATGCCCGATTGTTCATGGCTGACCTTGTCACACTTTGTGCTCCCTTGTCCGAGCTGTTTCCTGCTTTGTGTTTGTGTCTCTTGTCCTGGTTTGCTTTCCGTAGTCATTTCAATTCATTTGTCAGTGTATTTATACCTACCTTGTTTCTTCTTTCTTTGCCAGATTGTTATGTGTCTTTACCGTACTTTCCAGTGGTTTTCTGACTGCCTGTCCCGTGTATCGACTCTCTTTGTGTTTTCCCGACCTCTGCTTTTTGGATCTGCATTCTGTTTTGGATTACCTGTTATCAGACTTTGTTTGGCTTATTGGATTTCGACTTTTGGATTGTGCTCTGTACCGTTGTGTGTTTGGACTTTTGCCGGTGACATCGACTCTGAACCTGGTTATCTCTGTCACACCTGTTTGCCTGCGTTCGACCCCTGCCTGTTTGATCTGCTTGTAAATAAAGACATCTATTCTGCCAGGTTCTGGGTTGTGATTGGTTCTTTGGTCCTGGCGCCTGATAGACCTGGCTGTGGAGAGTCCATCTATGCTGTACTGAAAAAATTCAAGTGTGATTATTGAGCAGACTTCCATCACATGCACTGTGATACCTGATCCTAACTCTTATCTGACTATTTAGCCACAGCCTTGACCCTATAATACAACCAAACCGTTTGTATTTTTTCCTCATAGAATAAATGTCATTATCAATGGCAATAACTGTAATTTTCTAGCCCTGTGAGATATTTAAGAGATATGTGAAAGCAAATATAGCTCTATCACATAATAGTTCCCCATTATTGCACAATAAAGTAAGGTGACCATTTCTATTTTTCTGATTAAATGGGCTATTTTTCCTTGGCTTATCACAAAACTGGTGCTATGCTGACAGGGATGTCAAGATAGGTAGCCTATGAGTGTATTCACTAATGTTAATATGTCATTATCTAGTTGAATGGAAGATTTCAGTCTTGATCAGGAAAGGAAGACCAAGCCTGTTGTCAAATGAGCTGAAGTGAAAGAAAATTGCAGCTATCAAAATAAAAAGCAATATA
Organism: Conger conger; assembly: GCF_963514075.1. Taxonomy (NCBI): domain Eukaryota; kingdom Metazoa; phylum Chordata; class Actinopteri; order Anguilliformes; family Congridae; genus Conger; species Conger conger. Next base: position 22,458,949 of record NC_083768.1, read on the forward strand.
AACAAAAGCATAATTACATCCATCTTTGGTAATTATAACTGCATAACAATTAGCACCCCTTTGGTCGCAAAAAATAACGATTCACTGAACATAACAAACTGTGCAGTGTACTTGTCAGTGGCAGAAAAATTTAGGTCTTCTTGCTGTTTGTGAACAGAAATGGTATTTAGAATATGAAGTCCTGTCAACACGTAGCATGTGCTTTATTTGTCTCTTACTACAGCATATGAGTCATCTCCTCTGGGGTCCATTTAAAGAATCTTATTCACTGCAGTTCTAGGTTGGGGCGTCTAAGTGGATGAAGTAGGCAAAATTCTATTGATTTTTTTATCTTATTTTTTCTTCCTCTGCCTTTTATCAACGGACCCTTGGTTCTCTTTGCAGTCTGCGGAGAGGAAATTAGCTACACAGAACGCTTCTGTTCTCATCGTGAATAAAGTATGTAATGTAATTTATATTGGTCCAAAGAGCAATACTGTGAGAATAATAAAAATATACTATGGTGAAATGTTGCATAAATAACAATAGTTTTTTTGTTTTTCTCTTTAATGTCAACGAGGTTGGTTATTGTTCATTATTCTTAAATGTTGCCTCTTGGAAAGCTGCAAGATGATGAATTAAGGCAGTGCCTGAGTGATTATTGTAATGGGATCACCTTATCATTGCTTTTATATTCATGGTACATTAACATCCAGGCAGCAATAGCCAATGAAACATTGCATGGCAGTTAGATTGTTGTGCACTGTTGTGGTAAGAGTTGTGGATGGTTTCTAGTGTGATCGATGGAATACGTATGAATGACCAAAAAATGTGCTGATACAAAGGACTATGACAATGAAATCATGTAGAAGCTTCAGTGATAGTCAGAATGTTATTCTGCGCAATGTGATATATTAACATACAATATGAGGAATGCATTCAAATTATTCAGCAAATATACAGAAGGGCCTTTATATTTAAACTCAGTCTCATATGAAAACAAGTGCAATGCCATATGGGAGATGGAAAAGAGAGAAAGAACGAGAAATAGAGAGAGAGAGAGAGCATGTATGCGTATATGTGTATGTATGTGCATGTATGCGTATTTATACACATATACATTTATGTATGTATGTATATGTGTGTGTACATATCATTATTATCCTGTTATTATTTTTATATTCAGTGATATTATCGTGTTTTTATTCTTTGTTTAACATGTACCTTGCCGTGAGTGAGTGAGTGAGTGAGTGAGTGAGTGAGTGAGTGAGTGAGTGAGTGAGTGAGTGAGTGAGTGAGTGAGTGAGTGAGTGAGTGAGTGAGTGAGTGAGTGAGTGAGTGAGTGAGTGAGTGAGTGAGTGAGTGAGTGAGTGAGTGAGTGAGTGAGTGAGTGAGTGAGTGAGTGAGTGAGTGAGTGAGTGAGTGAGTGAGTGAGTGAGTGAGTGAGTGAGTGAGTGAGTGAGTGAGTGAGTGAGTGCTGATGGTGAAGGGATCCAGATGTGGCAGCCTTCCAGCCCTCTTTATTGATGACAGGGAGATTGCCTGTGCTGTCCACTCTCATTAGAGCTGAAGAGAGAGAGCATTGCATCTCTGCACCATAATCAGTGTTATAAAAACTCACTGCACTTCACAGAGCTGATTTAATTATACCCTTATTGGATGCAGGGCAGACATTCAACACACCCCCTCCACCCCACACACACACATACTGACCTCCCACTTAGACCTTCTGCAATGAACTCCCATTCACATGATACTCGCACGCATACACACTGAATAGTGTGAAGTCACCCTTATACACTCTCCTGCAATGCTACTCACACTGAACTCACACTAATAATGCAAGCCAAGCTCACTGTTGCATATTGAATTGAACTCACACACACGGCCTTCAGTGAGCTCACTTCTTGCTTTTGTTTGGAAGGTCAGAGAAATAAGAGAAACCACAGAACACCAGGCATATACTGTATCACCCTGGCAACTGAGGGGCAAAAGGCATGAGATGCTTCCATCACATGCATATGCACATCCAAACACACACGTGCACGCGCACACACACACACACACATACACACATACACACACACGCACACACGCACGTGCATGCAAATCTCATTTCAAGATATTGCATAACGTGTGGATGTCATTTACCGCCTTTAATGCTTTCATATAACACATAAGATATTGCTGAGGGGAAAGGAATATTTAATGGTGATAAGCATGAGACTCTGCGTTACAGTTGGCAGTAATTAGCATCATTGTCATTATAATTGGCATGAATATTGTCTATTGATGTGCTCCTTTATTGCAAACGTTGTCATTATTGCAAATTATTGCCATTTTCTGTTAATTGCTTTGCCAACATGCTTTCATGTGAGGTCATGCCACACACGCACATTAAATGAGAGAGATAGAGAGAGAGAGGGATAAACCTTTGATACTCCTTTATTTAATCACTCAGAGCATCTACAGAGCATCAACAGCTCTGAATGAGGAACACCTCATAGTCACAGAACCAATTCATTCTTCCTTTTTTATCTACAAAGACAAAGAATGAAACATAAAAAGGAAAACTATAACCAAAACCACCTTCAGCTCCTACCAATACATTACATCCCTGCACACCAGGCCTACTAAACTCAAGCCAAGTGTACAACAAGCCCCTCCTTTGTACATGAACATACGGATTGCTCCACACACCAAATTTATTGAAAATGACAGAAATTATTCTGCAGCTGGGCTTGGGCATACTCCACGGGAAGTCGTGCTTCCACGAACCCCCTGAACACCATCAGTGGATCTATTGGCCCGCGCTGGTGAATTTTATTCTTCCTGATCAACCACACTGCAAGTTTGGCCTGTCCAAAACAAAATATTCACTAAACAGCATTTGTATCTGTGTGGAAACTACCCCGGCCTAAAAACAAACAAAAAAAAAGACTGAAATGTACCCCCAGCCTCCCATATACTCCCCTTAATTGTCCAAATAATTCTTGTAATCTTTAGCATTCAGTGAAAATGTGAGCAACAATCTCCATTTTAAAACAGAAAGGGCACCCCATATTCTTCCCTAGATCTAAATGTGCCACATGTCCATTGGAGGCAATAGCCCCTTGGACAATCCTCCACTGCTTATAAAAACACCCCCATCCACCTGTCTGCATACAAAAAAACCCTGTCACTTATCCTGCCAGTTCATCTGACATCTGTCAGTTCCCTCAAGTTGCAAACCTTCACACACACCACATACATTGCAGTCTTGCCCACCTCCTCAAACCATTCCAGGCTTATAGAGTGAAAATAAAGGATGAACCCCTTTCTCTCCTGCCACCCATCCATTGCAACTCAAGCTCAAAATCAGGGAAGGTCAGATCCTTCCCCCCTACTGGAGATGTTAAGTTTTCCAGCTGTTCCTGTACTGTTCCTGTTCAGCACAACTCTGACATCCTCCCCATCAGCCTTTCTACAGTACGCATTGAGTGCAACCCCAACTGCTCTGCCACCGACCCAGGGGCCCTCCACCCTCTCCTGTCTGGACTTAGTACGTACGCCAATTTGCATGTTCCTGCCCCAATAAACCATTCCTGCTAGCCAGCTGTGGATGAGCCCCCCAAAACCATCAGATGGTTCTCCAACACCCACTGAGCAGGGAGCATCTCCCACTCCTGGGACCTGTAAAAGCTGTCAGACTGCCAGCACAGATTCGTCAAACTTGGTACAGTCTGCAACATTAAAACTGTCCTGCCAAAGAACAAGTAAGTGCCGGTCCAGCCCCAAACCTCCCGCTGCCCCGATATGATAACTGTGGCCAAAGCTATTTCCAGCCTGGTAGAAACCTTCCCCAGGGTTCCCTCCCAGTTCTTTGAAACGTAATCATCTGTGCCTAGGTGAACTCCGAAAAACCTAAAACCATCCCAGCTCCACTCAAGATCCCCGGGGAGTGTAGTCCATGGGCCACAGAGCAATACCTCACTTTTCTGCCAGTTTACTTTATGTTTTTATGCAGGCAATTCCCCCTGGTCCTTGACCAGTGCAGTTATATCATCTGCATAGGTGGACATTTTTTCTGTTTGCTTGTGGTACAGACCCAGGTACCAACACCCCCTTCAGCTTAGCATGCAAAAAATTCAGGAACAGTTTAATGGTGGAGTGTGCCCTGACAGAGGGCAATCTTGTTGAATACCCCTCTGTACACTGAGCGGCCATCTTAGCCAAGCATGCTACTCTTGTGTAAAGCAGCCTGACCTGACATGAAATGAAACCCTCCCAAAAGCCCTAAAGCATTTAGCATATTAAACAAGCAGCCATGGTCATCTCGGTCAAAGGCCTTTTCTTGGTCTATTGAGATCAGTCCAAAAACTTTGACACCTCCAGCATGTCTCGGATTAGGTTAATCAAATGTCCAGGAAGACAGTACCAATCTCAATTTCTGTAACACTCCAGAATTGCTTATAAAATTTCACAGGTAGCCATCCACCCCTCAAGCTCATCCTGAGTTCATCTGCTGGACCACTTTTGTGAGCTCCTACAGGCTCACCATGCTATTTCAGCCCTTGGCACCTCCCCAAGAGCCTGGAGATCTTCCAACAGCTAAGCAGCCTGTTGCTGATCAGCAGGTTTGGCACCATACAGTTTCTCATAAAAATCCACTGCTGCTTCTCTCATTTCCCCCATGTCACGAGAGATTCTGCCATCTTGAAGGTGCAAACAAAGCAGAGAGAGCGAGAGAGAGAGAGCGAGAGAGAGAGCGAGCGACATGGAAGCACTATAGGAGAGATTCCATCCATCCATCCATTATCAGAACCCGCTTATGCTGATCAGGGTCGCAGGGGAGCTGGAGCCTATCCCAGCATACATTGGGCGAAAGGCAGGAATACACCCTGGACAGGTCGCCAGTCTATCTCAGGGCACACACACCATTCACTCACACACTCATACCTACGGGCAATTTAGACTCTCCAATCAGCCTAACGTGCATGTCTTTGGACTGTGGGAGGAAACCGGAGTACCCAGAGGAAACCCACGCAGACACGGGGAGAACATGCAAACTCCGCACAGAGAGGCCCCGGCCGACGGGGATTCAAACCCAGGACCTCCTTGCTGTGAGGCGGCAGTGCTACCCACTGCACCATCCGTGCCGCCTTTATAAGAGAGATTGAATCACAATATTCTTGTTCTTCCCAGCACTGAGGTTTAAGGTTAATGAAGTTAACCTCTCAACAGGTCCGCTATACCTCTCTTGCAGGTCTATACTGACGTGGTCAGTGAGCTCCACTGTAGTTTCACTGAGCTGTGTCAAACAGTCACTGTCACAGAGACCACTTCAGTGAATACCCAGTGAGAAATGCAGTGGTGCTGTTGTGTTCAGTTAGTCTGGACTACATTTCATCTGCATCTCAAGTCCTTATGAATATGTTACTAAATGTCACCATGCCACTCTCCAGCCTCCCACGCCCTGCAACTAGTATTTTAACACCTCTAAGCTTAAAATATTTAAGAACGTTTTACAATATTTGAATGCATAAGCTCCTTTTGTTTCTTTTACTTTCTTTTTTTACCTGCCTTTTACATTGCAATGAAACATACAGCATGTAGTTAGTTAGTAGATTAACACAAAATATTGTATCAACATACACTCTTTGAGCACTTTATTAGGATCACTATACAAATACTGGGTAGGGCCTACCTTTGCTCTCAAAACAGCCTCAATTCTTCATGGCATAGACTCTGCAATATGTTGAAAACATTCCTTTGCGATTCTGTAACATGATTTCATCACACAATTTCTGCAGATTTGTCAGCTGCACATTCATGCTGTGAATCTTCTGTTCTACCACATCCACAAGGTGTTCTACTTGATTCAGATCCGGTGACTGGCAAGTCCACTCAAGAACTTTGAACTCATTCTCATGTTCATGAAACAAGCTTTGTGCATTATCATGCTGGAAGTAGCCATTAGAAGATGGGTGCATTGTGGCCATGAAGGGATGTACATGGTCACCAACAATATCCAAATATGCTGTGGCATTCACGCAATAATCGATTGGTATTAACAGGCCCAAAGTGTGCCAAGAAAACATTCCCAACACCATTACACCACCACCACAAGCCTGAACTGTTGACACAAGGCAGGATATTCTCCATTGAACTCTCTCATCAACATCCAACTTCCGTCCACAGAACTTCTGCTCACTGGATGTTTTTTGTTGTTTGCACTCTGACTTAACTCTAGAGACTGTTGTTCGTGGCAATCCTAGGAGATCCGCAGTTACAGAAATACTCAAACCTAGCACCAACAATCATGTCACTGATTAGATAATCACATGAATAGGTAGGTGTACAGGTGTACTTGGTGAGTGTATATGTATCATAATATTCCTCTTCACCCAGCATAAGATAGCATAGTACTTCTTAAGTCCGTCAGGGATCATATGTGCTTTCATAAGAGAAGGGTATTTATTTAAGCCCAGTTGGTAAATGGACAATATAGTAGCTGCAATATTTTGTATGATCAGAGGATTTGTCTCACGTATTGCTTAAAGCAAGTCCACTGGTACGGTAAACACACATTTTCTTTGGAATCCTGGAAATTGGCTACAGCGAAGGGACATTGCTGCAGTGCTCAAATACGTGCTGTGAATTGGCTGAGGTGCTGCTGCAGCCGGGGTGCAGAGAACTGCAGAAGGGGAGATGTGTCGGACTCAGGCTGTGGCCCTCCAGAGCTGGGATCACCAGGCTACACGCGTCTCTCTCCCTACACGTTTCACAGTATACTGAATTCTGCTTTTCTCTCTTTGAATTCTGCTTTTCTCTCTTTTAATTCTTTCTGCTTTTCTCTCTTTGAATTCTGCTTTTCTCTCTTTTTTATCACAGCTTTTAATGCGAACAAGAAAACATCAATGTCTACAGTGCTAAAGAGCTGACAAGTAATGGTTAATCTTAACTGTCTGTCTATCTGTCTATCGATGTATCTGTCCATCTGTCTGTCTGTCGATCTGTCTATCTACAGTATAATCTATAAAACAATAATCCTCACATCATCTCAGTATTAGATTGAGAAGAGTCTGTTTGTCTTATTATGGGCTGAGTGACTGTTTGCTTAATACTCAAGGAAACTGCAGGCCAGTGGAGAAAGAACACATTTTAAGTGTAAGCTCTTCAAGGAAAAACACACAGAAACACTGAGTACACGCTGTGCTCCAGCTCTCAATCTTCCCATCCCATTATTTGCTCTGCATTTAGTCCCTTTCATTCAGTAATTGAATTTGTAGCGCTCATATGCTTCCTCCTTGTGTGCGTGGAACGGGCATCATTGTGACATCCGCCCACTCCCTGTTAGAGGTACAGTCGCTTTATCCAATCAGTCGCGCTCATTTGGAAGCGTGTCATCCTGGAGATGTTTGGCTTTTTAATTGCAGCTCTTTCTGTTTTGTTTTCTTTGCTTTCATATGAGAAATTATGGCTCAGGGACTGATTATGCTTCATAATGCCGGGGGCACAGTGATATCCAGGTGTCTGCTTATGAAAGAGATTTTAAATGATCCAGCAATAATATGCTCATTTACTTTAATCAGATTTTTACACTGATTTGCCCTTAGAAGCATAATTTTGCAGGTTAGGTTCTGTGCATCTCTGTTGACTTTATTCATGAGGTGAAATTTAGCTGTGGTTTTGTAGTATGTTTTTTTCTTTTTTTGGTTATGAGCTACACTTTTACTAGTGTCATGTATTTGCTTGTTTTTGCAGATTACATAAAGTAGATATTTAATTAAATTTCACAAAGATTCCACCTTAACTGTAATATGAGGTGTTTTTAAGCCTTCATAAAGGCTAAATAAGCATGATTATAATCCCTTTATAAAGCATTTACGAAGCTACATTTTTCTATGCAGGATGCAGTGTTCTATGCTGTTGTGGTATTACTGTATGAAGGTGTTATGTATGTTTCATGAAATTATTGTTTAATTTCCTTTTTCTTGTGTGGTACGGTTTATAGAGGATTAAAATGTGGACTGCTGGGTGGCTTGTTTCATATAAGACTGTGCTGCAAGAATGAGCACCACAGTCTCCGATCGAATCTGGACTGTCTAGCTCCATATCATCCAGGGTAAGGGAGGGTTCAGACAGGTGTCTTCCTTTTCATTGCTGTTCAGTGTTGAAGCCACATATGTCTTCCTCCGACTCCACTCTGTTAGCTATGTTAGCTGTCTCTAATGTGAAAAAAAGCAGCTGATGGCGCCACTGTGCTTATGGACATACTCTTGAATCGGCAGTGGGGTTTGCAAATCAAGGTGGCTGCAGTTGCAGATAATTGAACATTCCAAATTAAGGTGGGAATTGGGCATGTTTAGCTGCATTTTGGGACCCAAAGTTATAATGAAAAAATGAATATAATACCAATAATAATACAAACAAAGCAATCAAAAAAATATTCAGTTGTTATTTCTCTGCCATTTCTCTCTCATTAACATGTAAAAATATGATTAATTCTGCTGAACTTTTAAAAATAGAAGAGAATGTCAGTAGTTCTACATACCGGTGGCCAAATGTAACAGGCATCAAAACAATGTTGGAATAAAATAAATAATTTGGCCTCATAGAGAGTGTCCTTAAATATTTTGGGTAAAAAAACATTTGAACTTGAGAAGTATGCATAGAGGCCTATGTTATGCCAGGTTGTTTATGTTTTTTTATCTTGTCCCCACTCCTCTAATGACAAAAGAAGTTTGTGCATATAATGTTTTCTGCAGAAAAGATGCTCGTCAAAGTGCTAAGCCAGGGATGTGCTAATCACGGCCAGGAGGACTGCTGGTGTTCATTACTTCCCTCTAATCAGGACTGATTTAACCCTGGAACACCAGATGAGTTAAGGAGTGAGTTAACCTCCGATCACATACTATACTACTAAATTTCTTAGTCGAGGCACGTGTGGAAGTAGTCATGACACAGCACCTTGACTATAAAGCATTTCATTTCATTTATTAGGCTCCCCATTAGCTCCAGCAGAAGCAGCAGCTATTCTTCCTGGGGTCCACACTATAAAGCACTAGTGACTATAAAAGACTGTGAGAAACACTAATTATGTGAAATAGATTTTAGTAAAATATTGTCCACTAAAACCCAACCCTACAGTTTCCCTGGGTTTTCTTGCAAAAATCTTTAAAGTAGGCTGGGCAGCAGGGATTGTGGAGCCGGCTTGGTTATGAAAACATTCAGCCAACAATCGAAAATTATTTCCATGAAGTGGGAGACAAGGAACAAGAAACCTCTTGAAATTGATTGGGCTAAGTGGGTATGTATCTCAATGAGAGAATCGCTGTTGAACTGAGAGCCAGAACAGTGTGTCCGCTCCATTCATGAGTTCAGAGATGTACACATGGGACCAGAATCATTTGTTTAGGATTCGGTTTGTTCAACTGATTCAGTTGCAAACAGAAATTGAATTACTGTATGTGAAGTATGTGTATTTGAGTTCAGGTTAGGAAGACTCTGGTTGAGTTGAATGGGTTGAATTGAGTAAATATTTCCTCAAATGACTAAATGAGAGCGGAATGAAGACCAGATGGGGTTGTCATGGCAATGGACGAGGACATCTCCACCCACCACAGGAAATCCACACTTTACCTGGCAGAGTCTGACCAAGCCAAAGTACTGTAAACAGGCAGTGGGCTGATGCCATAAGCTACTGGAACTTTCTGGAGATGAAGGAGAGAGTCAGGCAATGGGAACCTCAAAAAGCACAAAGCAAGTACAGGCTATTCAGCCCATCTTGGATTTTGCTTTAAGCCTGGGCTAAAACTAAAAGGATTAAGTACCCCAGTCTCACTGTGTAACTCATAAGCTTGCTACCCAGAGCCAGTTCTGTTGCTCTTCTATTTCCATTTGCTTTGACATGGAGTTAGCAGAGATATTTCACATTTTTGTCAGCTACTGGCTGTGTAAAGATTTTTTTTTAACAACAGATTTTTACAAGCATGATGCTCGTTTCCTTCTGCAAGTCCTGCAAAAATTCACTAAAATTAACATTAATGAAAGTGCAGCTTTAGCCTCCTTCATTCCATTTATCAGGACTGCTTCTAACTCTAAATGAAGAATCAGGCAGCGTAACTCCAGAACGCTGAAGCTTGCTGAGACCATCAAAGTGAGCATTTATGGAGTCTTAATGAATACTAATGCCACTCACAGGCTCTGTTCTGCTTTGCAGCGTCTGTTCAAGTTCCTCACAGTGCTCTTATATATTTATTTCCTGCAACGAACACTGTATGCTCCTCATATATGTGTCATCCCGTGTTTTGTTAAATCATGCATTTTTAATTGTGGCACGGAAAACATTTCCCTAAGGGGTTTGCGGAATATGGAGAGGGAGAGGATGGGAGGGAGGGAGAGAGTGAGAGAGAGATAGAGAGAGTCATCACTCTGGCAGTAAACAGAAGACACACGGTAAGAGTCCTGCAGTACCTGACTCATAGATCAAATTGGACTCCCCAGTGTCACCACGCTGGGCTAAATGAGGCATTTAAAAGGAAACAAACCTGGCCCTGGATCAGAGATGCTAGGTTGGGCTGCTAGCATGCTGCGTAAGACAAAAGAGTAAACACTGTGCGGTAACAGGCTTCAAGTTAACAGACTGCAAAGAACAGATGGTTCTGTCGCTCTTGCCCAAAGCATTCTGTTTCCACAGAAGCAACCCCCCCCCCCCCCCCCCCCAAAAAAAAAGAAAAGTTTGAAAAAGGGGAAAACAACACTTTCAATTATTTTTAAAGAGCTGGCAGCAAGCAGGAATGCAAGCTAAACGGGCGGGAGTTGTGGGGGAGGATGGTGGGGAGGGGTCTTCTGGAATGGCTGTTAATGAGACCCATATTACCGGGGTAGTCTGCAAAAAGAACCTAGCAAGGCAAGAACTGGGTAGCGTCTGTCCTGCAATTGCAGTGGCAATGGTGGTTGAGTTGCGCTTCCCGTAATGTCAGATCTCCTCATCTTCCAATGAGAGAAACCCCACTCCTGGGCAGGAGTTAAGAAACCATGAATCTGGGGAGAGATTTTAATCTTTTTTCCCTTTTATGAAGTTCGAGGAATGAGTTCTATGTATAATTTTGTCATTATCATTTATTTATTGGTTTGGCAGATGCTGTCATTCAAAACTATTTACCGGGCCAATGTTGGTAGCGTGAATTTTAGTGTGTATTGTAAAAAGGGCATACATAAAGATGTGGTTACAGAACAGTGAGTAATTCATTGCTTAACACTGCATGAAGGCATACAACCAGGTAGTCACGTAGCTCGGCTGACATATTACACACACAGATCCTTGATGCAGGATTCCCAGGGTGGTATTAAAAAGCCCAGGGGAAGATTTAAAGAAATGTCTGCTGTCCAGACCTCCCGCTGTGAGAAATGGCGGTAACCTTTCCTCAGACACCTTTATTAACAGAGGCATGAAGAAAACAGCGCTGTGCCTTCTCTCTCTCCCCCTCCTCTCTCCCTCTCAACGACTACTTCCTGTCACAACAGCACAACAAACCACACTTTAGAGGCTATCTGTCTCTCTCTCTCTCGCACACACACACACACACACACACACACACACATTCACACACACTGAACATCACAATTATATAAAGTGGACACCATAGTGCTTTTCTTCCTCATATCTTTGCCACAATTCCTGATGCTAGTCGCTCCAAAAAATTTAGCTAATGTTCCCTATAAGCACAGTCCAGGAGGGGGTGAACCTGGAGCTGATGGGAGGGGGGGGGGGGTGTGGTAGGCTGAATGTGAACCCCCCGCTCCCCACCGACCCACAGACTCTGGACTCCACCGCAGGGACAGACCGCACTGCGTCCGGCCGGTATCTGCTGACGGCTCCGGCCCATTGTGGGGGCAGTGCAGCAGAACCCATTACCGCTCCGTGCCCATTCATTAGCCCCCTCGGCCCTCTGCGGCTACGAGCGCACTGCTTTCAGCGCGGTCCCAACGCGGCGGCACAGCCTGGTTATCGATCAGTTAAGCACCTAACCTGCGTAGTCAAGCGATGGCCGCTCCCCGGGGGGAGAGGAATGCGCTGGCACGGGTGTTTTATCTGAATAGGCGCCCGCTGCATAATGCACCAGAGGTGGACGGAATGAAAAATAAGAGCGTCTCTGCAGTGGAATGGAGGCTCGGCACAGAGACCGTGCTCATTGTGGGAATGCGTGATTAACATTTTTGAATAATGTTAATGAGAGGATGGCTTGCGTTCTCATCATTTCTTTCATGGAACTCAAAGCATTTTAGTAATTCTCTCACCATGTAGAGTGGGCATTTTGAACCAGAACTCACTTACTTTACAGCTTGGATGGAGTTTGAGGGACGTATTCAGATAAATAAAAACAGAAATTAAATTACCAAATTGGGAATTCTACCAAGATATTGGTGAAATCCCATACTTTTTTGTTTATTTACTTCATTTAAAAAATATAAATGGTGCTTTTGATGACGATGATGATAAGGGATCATGGTTGGCTCATGGTCAAATCACTGTCCAGTAGGAGAACTTTTGCATGGTTCAAAATAAACTACTGGTAGTTTACTGGTAAACTAGCACTCCATCTCCATCAGCTTTTCTAGAGAGTTCTTCCAACCCCTCCTGTACATTTAATTGGAGCCATTGGGCATGAGAGGGATTTAGGACATTATCGCAGCAGTCCCTGGTGTTCTCTGCTAGTCGTCTCTGCAGCTGACCGCCCTGCCCGCCACACTCCACCATCTACTCCCGCGGTCGCTTGCATTCTAATCGTCCTTCTCTATTATCGCCTCTTATTGAATTCCAATGCGGCCAATCGCTGTGCTGGGAGCCGCCGCGGAGGGAGAGGGGCCACGGCAACAGTGAGTCATAGGCAGGGGAGGGGCGGGGATGTTAGGGACGGGGAGAGTAGCAGAGAGAGGGGGAGAGATAGAGAGAGGGGGAGAGATAGAGAGCCGTCCCTCTAATGACCTGAGGATGAGGCAGAAGGCTTGGTGGGAAGGCCTGCAGCCCCAGCCAGCTTCCCGCGCCGGCTCTTGTTTACGGACACGTTTCGCGTTAATTGCGATTTTCCTCACTCGGCGCGTCTGCACGTGTGCGAGATTCCTGTGATTAGAGGAAACGGACCCGATGTGGCTCTGCCTGGGCCACTGCTGGCTCCCAAACAAGCAATTAAAATCAATTCGGCCTCTCCGCCCGGCCTCCGAGTGGCTGCAGCACCGCCATTCTGTACTGGTGAACATTAGCACACATTATTGCCTTTGCACTTCTTCTTTTAGTACCACAACATAGCCTGTATCGCATTATGGATTAGTGGCCTTGATACCCTCTCAGTGAATGGCCTTTCACAACACTCTGACTGTTGACTCTTCTGCCCCCCATTGTCTGTAGAGCATCCCTGTCTTTATTGCACAAGCCTTACCGTCTAATATCACTCACTGCTGGTGAGGGTTGTTCAGCCCAAATAGGTTATGGTAGATGGCTCCCCGTCCTTCCTCATTCTTCAAAGCATTGTGTCAGCAAAGAGGGATGCTTGACTTCTGTGTTTGTTTCAAGCTAGAATGATATCCTGCTAATCCATACAGTACAACAGCACACCCTTGCTGGTGTAATTATTGGTAGACATTTACACTGATAATTTCCTCTCAAATTTAGTGTGACCCATGAGAGAAGCAGAGGGTGTGACTTGTGGCTCTTTTACTATGGGGGTGAGGGGGGGGGCATGGGCTGAAGAGGGGGATGGGGCTTTTAGGAGTGTTCAGTGGGGTGAAGCTCACTGTTTGAGGCTTATAGGTGTGTGTCTGTGTGTTTGTGCTTGTGTTTGTGTGTGCATGTGGATGTGTGTGCATGTGGATGTGGATGCGTGTGTGCTTGTGTCTGTGTGTGGGTAGATGTGGTAGTGCTTGTGCTGTGCATGTGTTATATGTGTGTGTGTGTGTGTGTGTGTGTGCGTGTGTGTGTGTGTGTGTGAAAGTATGAAAGTGTGTGTGGGTAGATGTGCACGTGCTGTGTGTGTGTCTGTGTTTATGTGAAAGTGTGTGTGGGTATTTGTGCGCGTCCTGTGCGTGTGTGTGTGTGTGTGTGTGTGTTTGTGTGAAAGTGTGTGTGGGTAGATGTGTGTGTGTGTTTGTGTGAAAGTGTGTGTGGGTAGATGTGTGTGTGTGTTTGTGTGAAATTATGTCTGGGTAGATGTGTGTGTGTGTGTTTGTGTGTGTGTGTGTGGGTAGATGTGTGTGTGTGTGTGTGTGTGTTTGTGTGAAAGTGTGTATGGGTAGATGTGCGCGTGCTGTGCGTGTGTGACCAGGTGAAGGATAAGGTTCATAAGTGAACAGTGGAAGCTTCGGGCTGGAAGTCTGGCTCAAGCAGGTTCTGTGCCCTTTGTGTGTTTTCTCTGATTTTGCCTCGGTTGGGCTTTTTAAGACCTGCACCAATTGTGATGAGTCACATCTGAGGGAGATGCATTTCCAATTATTACCCACAATGCAAAAGATCACCAGGCAATCAGTGTGTTTAGCCAGCAAATTGCTCCACAAGAAAGACGACAAATCTGTGGTGTAGAAATGGTCTATAATTTCAGTGCACCAGATTAGAGGGATTTCAACAAAGCCCATTTATTTCCTATGCACAAAACAATACTATAATAATAATTATAATACTAATAAAAAGATTTGGAACCTCAGGCTACAGAAAAGCGATGTTCAGTCATTTGAAAAGACAGAGGCTGCTATAAACATTTGTTTGCTGTTTATCCCAAATTAAATTATTGAATTTTTAGGGAATTTGTGTGAGCAGATGCTCATCATTTTGGAAAAGATTGTGTTCTCATTAGATGGGTGAAACATTTTCTATTGCTTTGGAAAATCCAATGGACTCAAACAGCCTTCATCGGGAAGTATGTAGTATGTGTGTGTATGCATGTGTGTGCTTGTGTATAACTATCCATCTATATGCTCTTTGTGTGTGTGTGTGTGTGTGTGTGTTTGTCTGTGTTTGCGTGTGTGTGTGTGTATATATATATACTCACCAAACACTTTATTTTTTAGACCTCTATTGCTCTAGCCTATCCACTTAGAGTTATGAGGCATTGTGTGTTCAGAGATGCTCTTCTGCATACCACTGTTGTAATGTGTGGTTATTTGCGTTACTGTCACCTTCCTGTCAGCTTTGACCAGTCTGGCTATTCTCCTCTGACATCTCTCATTAACAAGGCATTTCTGTCTGCAGAACTGCTGCTCACTGGATTTTTTAGTTTTTTTGCATCATTCTTTGCAAACTCTAGAGACAAGTGTGCATGAAAATCCCAGGAGATCAGCAGTTTCTGAGATACTCAAACCACCAACAATCATTCCACGGTCAAAGTGCCTTCTATCACATTTCTTCCCTATTCTGATGGTTGATGTGAACATTAACTGAAGCTCCTGGCCCGTATCTACATGATTGTATGCATTGCACTGCTGCCACGCAATTAGCTGATTAGAGAATCGT
This sequence comes from Conger conger, assembly GCF_963514075.1. Classification (NCBI taxonomy): domain Eukaryota; kingdom Metazoa; phylum Chordata; class Actinopteri; order Anguilliformes; family Congridae; genus Conger; species Conger conger. Next base: position 22,474,415 of record NC_083768.1, read on the forward strand.
AAGAATAAGTAGGTGTAATAAAGTAAAAATGTTCCTAATGAAGTGCTTGGTTAGGGTATGTGTGCATGCGTGCATGTATGCGTGCGAATGTGTGTGCGTGTGTTTGCATGTGTGTATATATGTGTGTGTATTCTGTTCCCTTGCATATATTCAGCGGGGTGATGTACAAGCGCAGTGACACCGTTGATTGAGAGAGGACAGCAGTGTGAAGCTGATGTCCTTAAGCAGTTGGTGTGATTTATAGCGGAGCTTTACCAAGGCGAGGCATCACAAGAGGACAGTGAGCGACGAGCGGGAGGGAGAAAAAACAGATGCGCCGCAAAGAGACTCTTCCTTTTTAATCTGCCCTAAACAAACAGCACATTCATTACATTACCCAGGCCAGAAGGGAACACCGCAAGGGCTCCAGCGCCGGGAGGGCCTGCTAGACTCCATTAGACACCTTTCCTTCACGTTCCCCCTGACCCGGGCTGTGTGTGTGTACCGGCGTGTGCGATTGCCGTGGATTGGAACATAATAGGGAGGGTTTTGTGGGTGGAATTGAGACTGAATTAGCTGCAGGTGCACTTTGGAGAGCGGCGTGCGGGGTCGGCGTGCTCGGAGCGGGGCGTTTATAGGGTAACAGCTGTGCCAGGCCGGGCCGCGTCTCCACGGCTCGCATCACCAAATCCATCTCCCGACAAGCCACTCGCTGTCGGTCCGCCCCTCCACTCCGCTGCTATGGGTGTGAGGCTCCGGCTTTCAGGGAGTCGGCAGCTCAATACTTATCTCTGCGGCTGCGATGTTATATTTGGTTTGCTGTTTGAAAATAGTGATTTACTGTAATTTGATTCAGTGGCATTTAGTACAGAATGATGCAAGCAGCTGAGCGGAAAAAAATAGTCAATCTACAAAAAGCATTGTCATCTTAAAGCATAATTAATGCAGTGCATTCGCAATGATGAATATTTTTCACCGTCAGCACAACACACAGCATGTATATAACCCATAGCAAGTATCCTAGCAACCATTTGTTTCTGCAAGCTAAAATATTGCCCTAAAGTGCCTTTGTACATTTTAAATGACTCTGAACGTACATTATTCAAATTTGCAGCGATATTAACGGTTCTGTAGCCACTAAGACACGCCATTAGCATTCAAAGTGATGAATCGATCGTTTGAATTGTCACCGTGTATGGCGACAGCCCTGCTGACGGTTTTGTAGCATCCTTGCTAAGCTCAGAGAGGATCAGCAGTCCTACTTTATGGAGCTTCATGCGTGAGTGCACAAGGTAATTGAGTGCCTGCTCACAGCTCCATGCCTTTAATCGATGGTGGTATTTGACTGCATTACGCAGTTATCAAACTGAAGTGTGCTTTCTGTCAAAATAGGATTTTTATTCTTCTTCTTAAAAATAGTTCATGATCAGGCTACAAAAAAAAAAAGAATGTCATGAAAAAGACAAGAACTGTGGACGGTGATGCAAATATCGATGAGCCTTGAAAGAGCCTAGGATTGTTTGAGGTTGATTTCATCATAGTTTAGACTGTGGTGGAGGAAGGAGCGGGTGGTGTGCAAAAGCCCCTGGGGTAGAGCCTGTGTGTGTGTGTGAGCCTGGGCCTTGACTTCCCTCCCGCTCACAGGGCAGCTCTCCTTGGACCATGTGGCCCACCCGCTGAGGTGTGCAAGCTGCACTCTGTTTAAAGCCCAAGTTACGTCCCAAAGTCCCAAATCAGAAATGCAGGAAAGTCTTTGCTATCCCATGGGAGGGGACACTGATGAAACATTTATCAGCCCCAGACTTCACTGCTGTAAAATCCAGCTGTGCCGGCTTGTCCAGCTTGAAAATTGAGCTGGTCAAGCTAGTCTAGCTGGTTATACGAGCTGGTCAACCACTATGGCCAAGCTGGTCATGAAGCTGGTCTAGCTAGGTATGAGCTGATCAACCAGCTAGTGCTGGTAGCTCGTCTGTTTCATAGCTGTTAAAACCATGTTGAGCTGGGAGCAGGTCTGGACTGGTCAACCAGCTACCAGCTGTTTTTTCAGCAGGGTCGGGAGCTCAGCAGTCAGTCAGTCATTCTACAATTCAACTTCTTTTCCCATGCTTTTTTTTGGTATATAATTACACTGCTACCTATTTGCAAAGCATAAACATATGACCCTGAGAATACTGCTGGAAACAAACCAAGTGAGTGACAGACTGAGATTGTATAATGATAGTACTGCTCTTAATGATGAATAAGTTCCTCCAGCAGTTATTCCCCTTGCTCTTGCTCTCTCTGTTTCTCTCTTTGCTCTCTCTCTCCCTCTGGAGTTGTAGACAGGGAGATATTTTCCCAGGTGTGAATGCCATAGGGTGTGATTATCTATACTTGCCTCTTCCCTCTAAAAATGGCAGGTTTAGCATTTTTCCCCTGCATTTCTCACTCTATTTTTATTCACGTATAACTCTTCCTCTCTTGGTAGGAAGGTTGAATTAAAAGAGCTTTAATTGTTTCTTCATCTATCTTTTCTAATACACAGACTGTCAACTCTTTTCCAAAACTTTGGAGCGATGTAGTTATGAAAGTGTTACTTCTTTCATTTAGAAATGCTGAGAAAGAATCCTGTAACTTTTTGCTGTATTTGTTGATTAATATTTAGTGGCATTTCCTGCTGCTGCTGCGTTTGGCAAAAACTGATTTACTGTGCTGCCAGGCCTCTGCTCTCATTCAGTACAGATATTTCTTTCAGCACATAAACAGTGTAGGTGTGGGACACATCGAGAGGAACAGAGAAACAGGGCTGCTGTACCTGTGTGTAGGTTTGTGTCCATTCATTTCATTCACCCGATCCTTTACACTTGATTATTCATTTATTATTTATTTATTTTTGTGTTAATGGTATTATAAGTCAAGATGTGCATACATAACTTTGTATATTTGGGAGCTTTTATTTTTTTGAAAAAAACCTTGACTGCATAAGCAAAGGAAATGGGCTAAGAAATAAGGTATGGATAACGTCAAATCGTGACGTGGCCACCTATAATAGATCAGTGTTTTGTACCCATTGAATTAACAAAAAAGACCACTTTCATTTCTGCCCCACTAATCAACATCATATCAACCTCTATGTCTGACAATGAGTAGACCTCTAATCAACGTTAGAATGACTGTTACAATCTGTTCACAAAATTAGTGTTGACAAAAGTGTGTGTTAAGATCCATGGCTAATGAACACTTTAGTGCACAGTACGTACCTCCTGTCACAACAGAACCGGCCAGAACCACTGACAGACTCAGGGATGTAGTAAACGGCAGGCTTTAATCAAAGTACACAGAAAATTGTCAAAGCGTGGCAGACAGGCCAATACAGGTAAGCAGTATTGTAGTTGATAACAGTGCAGAGACAGGCGGAGGTCGAAGCTGGGTGATCAATCTGAGGGGAGCAGGAGAACAAGAGGGCTGAAGTGCAGGAGATGATAAGGCAGGCAGGAGGCCTGGTGCAGGGCGAGCACAGTGATGGTATGGCAGGCAGGAGGGTTGGAGCAGGGCTTGGATAGTGATTGTAGGGCAGGCAGGAGGGCTGGTGCAGTGAACGAGGTCTGGGGCAAGCAAGGGTCGAAACCAGGGCTGGGTGAAGGAGCAGGCAGGTAACAGGAAGGGAATCAGTAACTGGCAGGGGTACAGGAACTGGCAGGGAGTCAGGAACAGGGAAAACAGAGGATAGAGAAATAGGACATGAACACAAAAGCATGGCACAAACTATCTAGCCCAGAACAAAGAAACAGGTAGGCTTATATAAAACACTAATGATGAGTCACAGGACGTGACAGAAAATACATGAAACAGAACATGGAACTAGAAATATGCATAAAACAGGGAAATCAGGAAATAAAAAGAATGTGGAAGCATGGGACGAGACAACCTCCATGACATAGTATCCAGTATTTCACCAGGGGACACTTCATAATTACCAGTGTCCTCATTAGGGGCCGATAAAACAAGCCAGTGGGCTATTTCAGACACAATTATGCTCAAAAAGTGTGACATTTGCAATTAGTGCTACAGGTACCTTTCTCAGTTGAAGATTGGCCATTACTTTTGGTTTATTGGCATTTTCTGAATTGCCCAACACATACACGCAGGCATATACACACACACACACACACAAACACACACACACACTGATTTTATAACTGATGTGCATTTTCTGGTGAAATGCTGGGTGTTGAAGTTGATAAATTATTTAGTTATAATGCACTCTCCCTCAATCACACCACCATACTGAGCCTATAGCAAATCAAATCTGTCTGGTGGCATTTCACACAGTGGTGGTTAAGCACACAATGCACTCGTCCTGGTGGGCCAGTTCATTTTTAATCACTAACTCTCTAACCCTTGGGAAATGGTAGTTAGATAGTAATTTGCGGAATGAGGTGATTAAGTGCAGATCTTGCTGAATGAACCATAGAATGTTGTTCAAATTGAATGTCTGATATTAAGCAACAGCTTATCTGGGTAATACATATCTGCATAAATAAATAACTTGCCTGACTCTCAGTGGAGCCTGGCTGTACCCAATGCATCATTACCTGAAATAAGGAACCCAGGGATGGGTGCGTGGCTTCTCTCTGTACCTACACATGACAGGGTAGACAGGCAGAAAAACGAATAACATTAAAAGCTTTAGAAGTACCATCACTATATGAGAATGTGAAAGGAGGAGATGATTTACTGTATATCACTTTATTTATTATAAGATACATGCATATACTGTATGAAAGTGTGACAGAAAGAGAGATAGAGAAGAGAGAAAGACAGCTGGGGTCAAACCCGCAGTAGGATTTCACCATGATTACACAATAACTCAAATGCAGATATTTTCTTGCCCCAAGCCAGCCTTCTGATACTCCTGCCCCCAACTCCCCACAGAAACCCCACCCCCACCCCTCTCCCACACACATACAGTCATGGACAAATTGCCCATGCCCTTTGAAGTATGCCCGTATTCAAAATTAAAATGTGAATTAAAATCCGGTATAATACACTCATGTCATTGCATATTCCCCCAGTTAAATGCGATTGAACTTGGTTCAGTGGACAGAAAAAGCATTTCATTCAGTATTTCTTTTGACATAGTTCCTGGAGTGATTAACATCTTCTGCAGTCTCTCTTCCTGTAATCAGGACAGAAAGCTAAATCTCCAAAGAGGCCCTTTGATTTTCTGATACCACATTCACCGTGATATGTACCCACTCAAGCTCTTTCCAAAGCTAGAGGATAGCTATCATCATTTTTCACTCTTCTTGCAATTAGCCGTTCATTTTTGGAAAGGTTGAACTCCTTCAGAGAAGCTGTGCTAGCCTAATGCAGCACACAGACAGATTGTCAGGCAATAAAGGCTGCAATTTGTCTCAGTCTTTTGTCAGAAGAACACTCTATGTATTTACACGCACTTGTGTGAGCATTCCTAAGGACAGAAGGGATTCGGCAAAGTTTGAATGTGCCCCTGTCAGTGCTTGGTTTCGGTTGCTAGGTTGTCTGTGAATTTGGGAGTTCTCGTTCTCCCTCCTCTCGCTTTCTCTTTCGCTTCTGAGGATCCTTTGCTGGCATGACAAGTTGACTTGTTTTACTTGAACAAGCAAAACTATTTTTTCTGTTTTTCTGAAGAAAGCCGAGCTAAGCAGTGTGCGAGTCTTTTGCGAGTCTTTCTCTACCTTATTCAGAGTGACTTGCAAGGCTCCCAGTTCCACACTGCCTATTTATACCGATGCATTACAAATGGGGAAGCTGGTGTGAAGGTAGTTTTGAATTTTTTCTCCCTCTCACCTTGATCTCTCTGTCACTTTCTCTCTCACCCAGGCTGTTGTGTATGCCAGTCTCTCTCTCTCTCACTCTCTCACTCTCTCCTTCTCTCTCTTTCCCGCTTGCTCTTTTTCTCCCTCTCCTCCTGTAACCTCCCCCTCTCCTCAACCCTACCAGCCATTAGCATCCTGTGGGCTTGCTATAGGCTCCCATCAGGCAAGTAATACTTAATGTAATGGGATTTACATGTCAGGCATGCCACGCTCAGCCCCGTTCTCAGGAGATATCATCTTCACATCGCGCTCTAATTCTCGCTCTGGCTCCCAATCAGCTGAGAAACCAGAGAGGTGATTTTTACCACTTAAAACAGAGCCGCTGATCTCTCCTGCAGAAAGCGATACAGCGAGTCTTAAGGTGGGATCACGCTGTCGCAAACATGTGTATGTCGTTTACGATATAGGAGGGGGAACACGGGCGAGCGGGAGCTCGTGAAATATGGATGCCGACTGCACGTGGAATGCTTTCAGTATTTCTGAGCCAATGCATGTCATGGGGTCCCCTGGCAGATGTAAATCTGTTTTAGCCTAGCCTATGACACAAAGATAAAATGGACATCATTGGAGGTTGATCTTTAGTTGCTTTAGAGAGCTTTCCACTGACCTGAGCGAATGACTGTCATCTGATAATGAGGAGCATTCTTTTTTCTTTCTTTTTTTTAAAGAAAGAGCTCACATGCGTAATTTGTAGTTGCAACTCTTGTGATGTAAGTAATACTGTGGAATTTAGTCATAAGGAATTCCACAGTTTTCATGATGTTGCTGCGAGTGCGTGAGGCTTACAGGATACCATTTATCCAGGCTAATGAGACCAGAATCAGCCATTCCAAAAGTGAAAGCAGAAAGTACCAGATTATAGCTGACATGTAACTTTCCCTAAATTTCCATTTCAAATAATATGAATTAACTGGGTTTGAGAGAGAGCTAACAAGGACACTTCAGAGCAGGCAGAGCTAATGGTGCCAACACAGCATGTTCTCTCTCTCACACACACATACCCACACACACACACACACACACACACACACTCAGTCTCACACACAATAACACCTTCTACCCAAACCTGCTGATGACACACCAGTACACACATTACCCTAATGTCTGGCAAAGGTGATTCCCTCAATGTTAGGCCTCAGGATTTGAGAATTTGAGCTGAATATGAAACTGAGCGGAACAAAGAAAGGAAACGGAGCAAAATGTCTGCCGTATGGAGGATGAGAGATTAAAGGCTACCAGTTACAAGCCCATGGAGAGTCTGCAGTAAGGACACATTTTAGCAACCTCTTTTACCGCACTGTAAGTTTGCATTAGTTGATCCAGGCTTACCATCCTCCATTTTATTATATGAAAGAAAGCTTTCATGTCATTTCCAGCCGAAGGGCAGACATGTCAGGTGTGAGGCCTTCTTTAATTAATACACCTCACTCTCCCTCAGCACTTTGCTGTTCTCTATGGAGATATGGCAAGCACCGTGAAGGCTTTTTCAGACCTATCTTCCCTTCACCGGAGGAAATAAGAGCAACCAACCCCCCACTCCACCCCAGAGAGCTAAGGGGGTGAGTGGGGAAGTGACTGTGGCACAGGATATGACATGAAGATGATATATTAATAACCTGAGGTGCTGCCACGGTCCCTTTCGCTCTCCCAGAAACTCTAGGGAAGAGTGCTTCTTTCATGTCGGAGTCGATGCAGCACTCCAGAGTCCCCCCTTCTGTGTCGTATCCCTCCTTCACCTGTTATACAAATGGGTGCAAGGCTTTATGAGAGAGCACCCCCTCTTCCATGCCTCTTGCGGAGCCCTACTTGAAAGATCCCAGGTTCATTCCTGTCTGGCTTGTTGGAGGCAGATGGCACAACCACAAATGGTTTCATACATTTTTTTGGTGGCCACGGAAAATAATATGGCAGCCCCAGAGAGTCAAGGAAAAGCGAGTCTATTTTAAAGATACAACACATTTCAACATCAACCATTATTTTTATGCAATCAATACACAATGTCATTGTTTTTCATGAATTAGGCCTAAGTTAGTGTCTATGTTCAAGTACACAGTGCCCCCTCATAGCTGCTCATAAGGGTGTGCTGCTTCTGCTCTGGGCCCCGGTGACCAGCGTGAAACCGATTCAACTCTTTCTAATGTCTGCAGTCAGAGAAGCGTTGCTAAAGAGCTAAGGAAATGGCTTCCAGGGTCTTCAATGAACCATCGATGCATGACTTGCATGTCATAGTGAACCCATTAGCCTGTGGTGTGGTAGGGTTGGGATCCCTTTATGAAGAAGTTCTTGCCGCTGAGGTCATGGCAGACCTCGCACCAGGTGGTGGACGGTGAGTCATCTCTTATCACCCCTCTTTCCTGGGCCAACACACCCTTTCGTCAACCACTGATTGCCTCTTGGCTGGCCAAGCGCAAGTGAGTTATGACTGCAAATGTCTTGCTGCTACCCCCGTGACTTCACACCAGTCCTTGACCTTTCAGCATCGGAGAGGGAGGGGGGGTAGGTGGGAGGGCTTGATTAGGGTGGTCCTAGGCCGTGCTTTGATAACGATACCTGTTGTTTGGCTTTCTGGATTGTTTTGACTTGCCGTGAATAGGTTTGCATGCAACATCAGACAAACTGTACCCTAGCATACTCTGGTACCCTTGTACACACTTGTAAAAAATCTATGATGACAATCTATGGTGACATCTTCTTTCTGAAGATTGCACTGTGCCCAGCCTGGACTTCCTGATAAGAGAGTTCAGTCCTCTTTGGCAAGCCATCCAGGAATCCTGCATCAGAAGCCCTCTCTCAAGGGTTGTGACATCATCACATCGGGCACCTGATACAATGAGTCCAGCTATTCAAAGAATACCAGCATGGTGTTTTGCAGTGCTCTACCCTGCTGTAAAATCCAGCTATGCCAGCTTGACCAGCTGGTTAAGCTGGTCATAAGCTGGTCTAGCTGGTCAACCAGCATGGCTAAGCTGGCCATGAAGCTAGTCTAGCTGGGTATGCACTGGTCAACCAACTAGTGCTGTTAGCTTGTCTGAGCTGGTAGCTGGTTGACCAGCTACGAGCTGTTTCAAAACATAGCTTGAGCTGTTCAAACCATGTCAAGCTTGGAGCTAGTCTGAACTGATCAACCAGCTAAACCATCTTGAGCTGGGAGCTGAACAGGTCAACCAGCTACCAGCTGTTTCAAAACCTAGCTTGAACAGTTTTTTTCTGCAGGGTAAAAACCGCTTTCATTCAGCACATCTGCAAGCATCCATAGCTTTGGCTGCATTAAAGTCACAGACAGGCTGATATACAGTATGCTTATGCTGACCCCTGACGCCATTATGGAATTTTAGGGTGCTGGGTCAGGCAGGAGAGCCTAATCAACCTGCTATAGAAGCTCATTTCCTCTTGTGTCTCTCTGTCCTCCATTAGGTTTCTGCCCAGTAGTAGCAGTGATCATGGCAGGCGAGACGCACACATTGGTTAATTAGGGAGGAGAACAGCAAGTACTTCACCGTCCCATTGTTCTCCTCCAGCCTCTCACCCCAGCTCACTTCCTCTCGTCTAATTAGCTCTTCCCTGAATTCTGCATCCCTTTCCCTTTTTCCACCCATTTTTCTCACTCCACGCTATTTGCTCATCGCAGCGTCGCATCTCTGTGACCTCCTGCTGTAGCCGGCAGCCCACGCCGTGTAATTACCAGGCCTTCTAGTCCCTGAGCTTTCCTCTCCGAGAATCAATTAGATTATGGGAACAAGCCAAATAATACCAGTAAGTGATTTATGGTTTTTGGAACACACACACATACACACACATGGACACATGCTGGCATGCACACATGCATGCACACACGCAGCCACACATAATTGTGATGAATTTTGATGAATGTTCATTGACACCAATAAAACTCTTTTTAAAAATGATTTCCTTCGATCGGAGTCACAGCTATTGTACAACCGCTAAGTGAATAAAGTATTTTTTCCTATTGCATGGTCTCGCACACAAGTCAGTGTTCTTCAACTGCGTTGCTTTCTATTACCAGAAGTGATTGTTACATCAGCGTGTTCAGTTAAGAACATTCTAATCACGTATCTGTGATCTTGCAGCTTAAAGGGTTAAAGCTGGAGGTTTGGGTGGTTAGCAGGATCTCGTTCTGTGCTGACAGCTCGTGCCTTTCCATGGCGCCTCCTGTGATGCACTGTGGGGGTGTAATGACATTGCCCTGACAGGCCTGAATCTATTACCCAGCCATCCATGCTGCCTGTATTGGATGTATCGATAAAGCTTGCATCCCAGTTCCCTGCAGTGCTGACAACTATTAACCAGAGTTGAGCAGTCAATACCACGCATATCTGTTCAACTGCCTTCGGAACATGAGAAAAGCATGGGGCGACTCCAGATCTGGACCACGCTGCCCTGCTCTGTGTGTTTTCTGACAGCAGGTCTACATCCTCAGCTAACCCCCAACCAATGTGCGTAAATGTTTAATTCTGATCCTGGACCAGTTGCTGAGGGTGAAAATTGATCCTATGCACTGCAGCCTCCCAGGCAATCCGCCAACGGAGCTGTAGTTTATTTGAGCTTAGTCTTGCCCGTGTTTTTTTAGTACTGCACACTATATGTTTCAATTGCACTGGACTTCAGGTTAATTTAGGTCAGGGACACATGCTCTTCGCTCCCCCCCTCCTGCTTATTTAATTCACCCCTGCAGTACCCCAACAGCAGTCTTGCCCCAGTCAGGAGTCTCCCAATTAGGCAGATAGTGGTAAGAGAAGGAAGCAGGGCCTCTGCACCCCGTTTAGAGAGCGAGATGAGGAGCTGCCTACAGCCACCGGCTGGTGTGTGGGACTACCCAGCCACCTCTGCCACACGCCCTCCCCAGGGTCACTCCGAGCCTGAGGCACGGAGAGACAGACCTCACCCTATCCCAATGAATCTGTGATTTTTTTTGTAGAAGCATAGTAGGCACCACAGCTGCCTACAAGTTCAGCCTTACCAAATTTCCTACTGTGTTGCCGTCAAAATAAAACAAGCCACAATCAATAACATTTTTTCATTATGGATTTATGGCTGCAAAGAAACACTTTTTTTGCTGCAGTACAATAAACTCAGGCAAGGTACGGAACAAATTTGTTCGGTGAGATTTTCTCTTTTTTTCCCTGCTTAAGCCATCTGCAGTGATATGGATTATCTTCCTCTCCATAAATGCTCCATTGTTCCCGCATTTATAAAAAGTAGAGCAGCATTAGGTTTCATTGTATGAAGGTAATTGTTCGTATAAAGTAGATGTTAATGCATGCAAACCCCTCAAGAGCCTCAGGAGAACCTCAAAACCCTCTAAATGCCTTTGACTCTGTTCACCTCTCCTGCAAGTCTGAAGGTTTGCGATCAGACTTTTGTTTAGGCAAAGAAACTGATTTTTTATTTTTTATTGAGCAAGTCATTCCTTAGCTTCTTAATCTGTATTTAACCACACAAACATGCAAATGTAAAAATCAGTAAACAACAGATATCCACTGTTTTCCTAGGTGTTTGATAGATTTTTACGTTGCATGTGTTCAGCGCAAGAAGGGACATATGGGTTTGAGTGAGTGAGGCCAGGCTACGCAGTTGAAGATAAATAAACTGCCTTCACTGCAGTAATTAGCAATTGATTGAATTTAATGGATTCTCCAGGTTAGAGTGGGAGGTGGAAGTTTGCCAATAAAACTCGTACAGCAGCAGGGCTCATCCACTGCTCTTTAAGCCAAGCATAAACTTGTTTAATTCATGCCACGCCTTTTTGTTTTACAGATTTTGTTCATCTCATCAATTCTTTGATAAAAAATGAGAAGAAAACTCTGTTTTCTACAGCTCTACTTTTGCCAGAATGACTTGTACAACTGCGGATAGAAATTAAAAATGCTGGATAAAGTTTAATTTGACACATCTCCTTGTACCCAACCTTAAATAATATCATCCACTCAATATCACATAAGGCCAGAGGCAGACTACCTTATTCACCGTGCTATGACTTTTCTGGGTTTCCCCTTTTCACTTTCAAAAAGCATAAGATGGCTGCTGAAGGAAAGGTTGAAGCTTTTGATGGAGCAGAGATCTGAGGCAGCTCTGGGCACTACTGGATTTACCCAGAGACACCAAACCTGGGAGTCTTCTGACTTGACGCTTGGCCTCAGGATTGAACGAGTGGGTTTGAAGGAGTTCTGTGGAGTTATTCTCTCTGTGTGGAATAGTTCTTACGGTGGAATCTCACATACTACTCTCAACATGCACTGTATGGGAATGAAAGATGACCATCTCCACAGGACTTTATTTTGGGTGAGAAAGATGAATATCTGATGGTTGTTATGACTAGGGTTATGAGTAGAATAGACGCTCATAGATGAAGTAGGGTAAACAGTGGAGGAAACTAGACAGGATGAATTGAAACAGAGCACTTTTTTATGGATGTTAAATCTTAAATATTTAACAAACTGCATTTTTGAGTTTATTGATGTACTGTAAGTAAGTCTTTCAAGTCTTTGTTATACAATTTTGTGAGAATATACCCCTTGTGACATTAGGAGATGAGATCATGAGAATAATGTGCATCAGTCATTTATTTGTAATCTGTGGCATGATTTGTTGTTTCGTCTCTTGATTATTGCCTTGGGTGGTGCTCAGTCACACCGATTCTATTTTTCAGCACAGGCAAATTGGTACAAATTGCTTGGAAATCATATGTGTAATTTACATTTCGTTACTTTGAAATATACGTTAACATAATGCTCACCAGACAGGTTTCTATTTTGATAACACACATCAAGCCTGCATTTTATTCAACACATGAACAAAATTAATGAAAGGAGGCTTTATTTTTTATTTCTCATATGCAGGCTTGTGACCCTGAAGCAACAGAAGGTAACTTAGGGCCAGAGAAAGTCAATGGCTGCATTTTACCTTCACTGTTTTTCTTTGTTGCAATCATCTTAGAAGTAGTGAAGAGCAAGAACCTTCAAATGTAATACATTTAGTATTTTTCATTAAAATTCTTACATTACATTGCAGGCATTGGCAGATGTTCTTATCTAGTAGCAGCATACTCTACAATGAAGTGCATACCCATAACCAGGGACAAGTGTGCTGAAAATCGAAGTGCACAGTTCCTAGTGCTAGAAATGACCACATAGAAAAGAACTTGGACCCTGTAGATCAATCTGTTATTAAGTAAACAAAAGAAGCAATATAACAGTATCTGCAAATACAACTAATAATAATAAGTATGCACACGTGGGATCACTATGATGAACAGATATAATAACTTACTAAATTTATGACATATGTAAATATCTGACACATACATTCATATTTGATGAAAACATATATTTAGTGTGTATCTATTATTTGTTCTGCAAAATAAATATTTAGTGAGAAATTATACATTTGAGTTAAATATATGTGTGTCAATGAAACCAACATTTAGCTTACAGTTAGATATTTCACATCTTTGGTTCAGAAATAAATATTTACCTTATATTTAAATCTTAGATGTGTACTTTGTTGATTTATTTACTTTGAATGTAGATTCCTATAACAAATTGTTCATTGTGGCAAAGTGTGAAACGCACATTTAGATTGAACTAATATTGAAGTCCCAAATTTAAGATTGAATTTAAATATTTGTTTTTGCGCTAAATATATGTTTTACCATTGGGATTTAAAACTTAATGGACATTTCATGCAGGTATTTAGTTATTAAATATTTATTTAGCAGTTTCTTCTGTAAAAGAGTTTTTACTTCCAGACTGCTCTTTTATATGTGAAAAAAGGAAAAGGGAAAGGGGATGACCCCTCAAAAAAACGAAAAAGGTGGAACGCATATTTGAAGCTCATACATGAGCCATACAGACTGTGTTAAACAGTGCTGTCATTGGCCCTTGGTTATCTGGCCTTCTGACAAATTAGTGGTGCCACCATTTCTCCATGAAGGGCACGGTTTATATCCAAGTGCACACAAGTATAGACACACACATACAAAGAAGCACGTACACACACGAGCGCACACATACATAGATATGCATTCACACACCCACACACCTGGGGCTTAAGATGCGCTTGCTTGTTTGCAGTAACTGACATGGGCAGAGCTGTCGCTGGGCCCCGGTCCAGGTTGGCATTGTTCCCAGGGCAGGAGGATGATTTACTGAAGTGACATCTCCTGCTCTGGACATCACAATCACCCTGCACCACACCTCCTGCCAAATGACCACTGCTGTCCACCCATGGGCTCAGCCATTTTGTACTGGAGTCACTTCCCAATGGCAGCGATGAGCAGGAGAGGTCAGGGGAGGAAGTCTCCCTGCCCACAGAGCTGGGGTTTAAAATAGCAGACTGTTCCCTCGAGGGTAATCATGGTACGGTGATGAAATTTCACATTTTATGCAGCCCTTGTGACACGCTGCTGATTGGACTATGAATGGTGGAAGTGAGGGCAAGGGGTTGGTGTGGGTTCAGGTGTGTGTGTGTGTGTGTGTGGGTGGATGTGGGTTCACGTGTGTATGTATGCGTGTGTGTGTGTGTGTGTGTGTGTGTGTGTGTGTGTGGGTGGGTATGGGGGTGGGGGTGGGTAGGGGTGTGTGTGGTAATTGGAAAGCACTCACAGGTGCACATAGAAACTAGTAGGCAAGGCAACAGTATTCTTGTTGGTACATGTTGCTTAGGACATGTTCTGTGTGTGAACCTGAGCAGATGCTATTTTTGGGTCATGTATGTACGAATGCTAGTGATGGGTGCAGACCTGGAAATGAGGGGATGAAAACACCCTCATTTTGGTACATCTGTATAGGCCTAAATCCATTTGTCACTTTGACAGAACTGTGGGTCAATTGCATCATTGAAATCAGAGGGTCGACATTGAGCGATGGCAAGTGGCGATACCTTCACAACTGAAGACCTTGCTCTATTTGTGACACTTCAGTCTGGCCAGAGCTGATGGCGGTCTTCAGAAGTGCCTGATCTGAATGGCCCGGTACAGCAGTAGCATTAACAGTATGTTGTCGTTATTAGCCAATCAGTCAGGGAGACAGCATTTGGTGCTGAGAGATGAGAGGAGTATGAGCAATCTTTATGTACTTCAGTGGCACCAACCCAGCTCCCCGCGGAATGCTTCACAAGTGTTTAATGAGAGCCCAAGGACTATCAGGACTGTGAAGTGGGGAGTCGGGTATGCACGTGAGAGAAAGAGCGAGAGAGAGAGAGGTAGAAAGAGACAGAGTGAGAGAGAGGGAGAGACTGGTATACACAACAGCCTGGGTATGAAATATTGATGAACCCCAGGTTTGACTCGAGTGTACACAGTGACTGTGTTGTTTCTCTGTGACTTCAGTGCGAAGAGAAAAGCACAAGAAAGACTGGGTTATATGCAAAGGAGAGATGAGCATGTGTGGGTCACATGCCTACACAAGCATATGGACAGGTGCACACGCACTGGTAGTGCACGTGCACACACATGCATATTTTGTGCATGCACTGTACACATTCAGTATGTGAACATTCACACCCACACACACATTATGTCACACATGCACACACACCAGTCATTATGCATGCAGTCACATGCCTTCACACTCAGTGCTCATTTTCACCCAGGCAAAAATACATGGACAAGGGTGCACATTTATACATGCATGTCCACAGCTGGGTCCAGTCAGATTAGCAAATGAAGGCTACATATGCCATATAGCTGGATGTGCCTGCATACACACACACACACACTTGCTGTCACATGAAGGCGTGGAACAAGCAAGATACGCTCTTGCTTTGGGTATCACCTGAGCCACAGCACAGCAAAATGGTTTTGAAAAAGGCTGTGACAAAAAAACAGAAATAGCAGAGAATTTTCAGCGAAGGAGAAAATCACCATATTAAATATTCAAATGATGTTTGACAGGAAACGTAGAGCAGGGTGTAAGAGAAGGGGCTTGGGGAAGGGGGGAGTGCTACTGTATGTGGGGTACTGTGGATGTTTTTCAGTTTGGCTGGGGGCTCTGGGACCGGAGATGCATTATGCCTGCAGTTCGCCTGCCACCCCTGCCGGAGGCTGGTCTGAGGTGCATCGCTGTTCGCTGTGTGAGCGGCTCTCCCCTCGTTTCCCCTCTGTTCAGTTACACACCGCCACCGTGCCTGCGTGTCTGCGGAGCAAAGCTTCTCCACCCTACAGTGGGGCTGCACTGCTGTCTTTACTCAATGGCTTACTGACGCTGGAACGAATTCTGTGGCTGGAGAGGGTTTTTATAACAGGATGGGCAGTAGTGTGTGTGTGTGTGTGTAAAGTGTGTGTTCCTCATAAGGATCCCGTTTGGCTCTTTTATCACCCTCTCTCACTGAGAGGAAATGAATTCTGATGGAGGCATGAAGCCCTTGTCCTGAAAATGGATTTCAGTGAGCACTTTATCTCAGGGCTGCATATAACTCAGTGCTGTGGCTGGTGGGGGCAGGAGTACTTAAAGCTGAGGAACTACTCTGTTTAATTCAGAGGTCCCCCTAACCTTGGTGGTAAAGCCAGCCCTGAGGAGAATTGGGGAGGGATGTCCAGGGTATTGGAAAATAATTTAAAAAATTAAATTATGTAAGCAAAATTAGGCTAGGTGAGCTGGTCTCATTTCCAGATGTGATTGGAGTTTTTGTGTAATTGGCAGCTTAATTACCATTTTTGAGTTTGGGGAATGTGTCACCAGAAGGGTGCGAGCTCTCCGGTGAGACCCTACTGTTCTACCCTTGAGCAAGGTGCTTGAGCTAACAGGCTTCAGGAGGTGCCCAGAACTGGATAAAGAGTAAAATGTGAGCCCTGAGTGTTTGATAAGTATGTCCACTATACATGGATGGGGCAGTTTGTAGCCAAGTGGCTAAGGTACGTGACTAGGACCTAGAAAGTGGCCCTTAACCCCATATTGCTCCAGGGGGGTTGTCCCCTGCTTAATCTAATCAACTGTAAGTTGCGTTGGATAAAAGCATCAACTAAAAAACTGCAATGTAATGTGAGAGCGCTGGTGTCATAAACTGGATATAACTCGGATGTGGATTGTCCACTCAACCAAATCACTTTATATTAAATATCCTCTAAATCTGAAGTAGCACACCCTTCCCAGTCCATTAAAGGCAGACAGCAAAGATTACCGACCAGCCCACAGTTTGAATAAAGAAGCTCGCTGTATAATTTCTCCCCAATTAAAACCCCTGCAATGCCTTAATAACTGCAAATATCTGATTAGAGGTATTGATTCTATTAGCATAAGAAGCTGCAGCGGTGTAGCGCAGGGCCGGTGGCCCCCCTGGCAGACCCTCCTCAGACCCACTGCACTGCGACAGGGACGTTCCAGTGGCCCCCCTGGCAGACCCTCCTCAGACCCACTGCACTGCGACAGGGACGTTCCAGTGGCCCCCCTGGCAGACCCTCCTCAGACCCACTGCACTGCGACAGGGACGTTCCAGTGGCCCCCCTGGCAGACCCTCCTCAGACCCACTGCACTGCGACAGGGACGTTCCAGTGGCGGGCGGCCGGGCGTAATGCCTCCTGGGCTGCTGGCCAACACCAGGGCAGTGTTGGGGAAAGGAAGGTTGTAAACGCTGGGTTTAGAAGGTTATTTGGACAACGCTGTCGCAGCCTTGCACAAACTGCAGCACTGCTTGAGAAAAAAGCCCTGAATACATAAATGACCAGAAGACTGGCATTTACTACTTAGTATTCCATACTGCGATTTGTATGCAGTCCATTTTTATGTAGTGTTGTTTTAGCTGGTTATTTCTACTTTATTTTCTGTACTGTATCTCAGGATTTGAAAACTGCCTTACAGTACACAGCCTGCCTACGTCCGTAATATGGCTTTTCATGTCAACAATGTGCAGCATTGAAACAGTGCCTACTGCCTAATGAAGGGGGTTTAATGTTGTACCTGGCACCACAGGGTGCACAGTGACTGGATTTGACTTTCAGTCTGAATGGTTATCCGTAATCAGATCAGATCTTACTCTGCAGAAACTGTCAGGACTGACATTATCCTTGACCTGAGCAGTCACAGCCCGCAGAGACTGTCACACTTGCACCTTCCCTGAGTTGGGTAGTGCCCCTCCCCTCCGTGACTGCAATGCTAAGATCTTCCCTGATCCGGGTTGTCACTTCCCTTGTGACATCTTGATAACCATGACCTGGGCAGTCACTTCCCTTAGAGACTGTGACACTTAAATAAACCATGACCTGGGCAGTCACTTCCCTTAGAGACTGTAACACTTAAATAAACCATGACCTGGGCAGTCACTTCCCTTAGAGACTGTGACACTTGAATAAACCATGACCTGGGCAGCCACTTCCCTGAGGGACTGTGATTCTTAAATAAACCATGACCTGGGCAGTCACTTCCCTGAGAGACTGTGATTCTTAAATAAACCATGACCTGGGCAGTCATTTCCCTTAGATACTGTGACACTTAAATAAACCATGACCTGGGCAGTCACTTCCCTTAGAGACTGTGACACTTAAATAAACCATGACCTGGGCAGTCACTTCCCTTAGAGACTGTAACACTTAAATAAACCATGACCTGGGCAGTCACTTCCCTTAGAGACTGTGACACTTAAATAAACCATGACCTGGGCAGTCACTTCCCTTAGAGACTGTAACACTTAAATAAACCATGACCTGGGCAGCCACTTCCCTGAGAGACTGTGATTCTTAAATAAACCATGACCTGGGCAGTCACTTCCCTGAGAGACTGTGATTCTTAAATAAACCATGACCTGGGCAGTCACTTCCCTTAGGCTGCTCCTCACTCTCTGCCTTTAATATCAGGAAGTATCTGTCATGCCTTTACCAGGAAGGTAATTTAATCCAAACAGAGGAACAAAGCACATCAGGAGCAGAGATATGAATGGTGAAGAGATTGAGTGTATTGTGATAGCGGAAAACCCCCTAAATACAATTATTGTTGTTTTGTATGACAGACCTTTATGTCATGAAACTATCTCCCGGGATGCATGTTCCAGTTGGATATAACAGTATATTCATACTGTGTATTGTGTTTTCCATATTCCAGATTTTGTCAACCATTCTCCTTGGAGCATAGTTTGTATGCTGATTTTATATTTTGTTTTATTGCTGGTAGCTGGTAGTTTAATAAAATACTGTTTTGTTACAGTTACAGTTACAGTTCCTTGTAATTGTCAATTGTGAAGAATGTGTAATTAGAATGATGTTTCCTTTAACAAGCATACAGTATTCATTTTTCTTTTGCCTGTTTATTAGTAAGCAGTTGATATTCATATTCAGTTTTGAATTAGGTAAATTAGGTTTTCAACAAACTTGTTTAAGTAATAGGATCAAGTATTCAAGACTGCTTTTTCATATGCATATGAAGACTTCTCCAGTGAAAATATGTTCTTGTCTCAAAAGTAGATGCCATGAAAATGTGGCTTGACGTCCCACAAATATACACTTTCCTCTCTGAAAGGGGAGGCAAGGAGTGTAGCCTACATTATATCTGAACTCTCTCACCAAGTCAGACCCTCACAAAGTGAGAGAGCCTCAGAAGAACATCTCCCGGTAGAGGTCACCAAAACTTTCAAAGCCCTTTACTTGTAAAATGCTTCATGAGCACAGTGGAGATAGATGCCAGGGTAAGTTAAATACATGTGTTCATCATTTAACAGATCAATCAAACTGTATTTGAGGAAGAAAAACTGAATAGCATATGCAGTGAGTACCTGGAACCATGTTTGTGAAGTCTGTTTGAA